>NC_135236.1:336867577-337472577 GCF_051348905.1 Ranitomeya variabilis
TCTATATACTACACCACACGGGACACATACTCCATATACTACACCACACGGGACACATCCTCTATATACTACACCACACGGGACACATCCTCTATATACTACACCACACGGGACACATCCTCTATATACTACAGGACACAGGACACATCCTCTATATACTGCACCACACGGGACACATCCCCTATATACTACACCACACGGGACACATCCTCTATATACTACACCACACGGGACACATCCTCTATATACTACAGGACACAGGACACATACTCTATATACTACACCACACGGGACACATCCTCTATATACTGCACCACACGGGACACATCCTCTATATACTACACCACACGGGACACATCCTCTATATACTAGACCACACGGGACACATCCTCCATATACTACGCAACACAGGACACATCCTCCATAAACTACACCACACAGGACACATCCTCCATATACTACACCACACGGGAAACATCCTCTATATACTACACCACACGGGACACGTCCTCTATATACTACACCACACGGGACACATCCTCTATATACTACACCACACGGGACACATCCTCTATATACTACACCACACGGGACACATCCTCTATATACTACACCACAGAGGACACATCCTCTATATACTACACCACACGGGACACATCCTCTATATACTACACCACACGGGACACATACTCCATATACTACACCACACGGGACACATCCTCTATATACTAGACCACACGGAACACATCCTCCATATACTACGCCACACAGGACACATCCTCCATAAACTACACCACACAGGACACATCCTCCATATACTACACCACACGGGACACATCCTCTATATACTAGACCACACGGGACACATCCTCCATATACTACGCCACACAGGACACATCCTCCATAAACTACACCACACAGGACACATCCTCCATATACTACACCACACGGGAAACATCCTCTATATACTACACCACACGGGACACGTCCTCTATATACTACACCACACGGGACACATCCTCTATATACTACACCACACGGGACACATCCTCTATATACTACACCACACGGGACACATCCTCTATATACTACACCACAGAGGACACATCCTCTATATACTACACCACACGGGACACATCCTCTATATACTACACCACACGGGACACATACTCCATATACTACACCACACGGGACACATCCTCTATATACTACACCACACGGGACACATCCTCTATATACTACACCACACGGGACACATCCTCTATATACTACAGGACACAGGACACATCCTCTATATACTGCACCACACGGGACACATCCCCTATATACTACACCACACGGGACACATCCTCTATATACTACACCACACGGGACACATCCTCTATATACTACACCACACGGGACACATCCTCTATATACTACACCACACGGGACACATCCTCTATATACTACAGGACACAGGACACATACTCTATATACTACACCACACGGGACACATCCTCTATATACTGCACCACACGGGACACATCCTCTATATACTACACCACACGGGACACATCCTCTATATACTACACCACACGGGACACATCCTCTATATATACTACACCACACTGGACACATCCTCTATATACTACGCCACACAGGACACATCCTCCATATACTACAACACACAGGACACATCCTCTATATACTAAAGCACATGGGACACATCCTCTATATACTTCACCACACGGGACACATCCTCTATATACTTCACCACACGGGACACATCCTCTATATACTACACCACACGGGACACATACTCTATATACTACACCACAGAGGACACATCCTCTATATACTACACCACACGGGACACATCCTCTATATACTACAGGACACAGGACACATACTCTATATACTACACCACACGGGACACTGTTATGGTTCTCAATGGCAAGAGAACATAGCCCAGCAAACGTAAGTACTAGCTCTTGGAAGGATGGAAACTAAACTGACCATGAACTAAACCTGCCGCACAACTAACAGTAGCCGGGTAGCGTTGCCTACGTTTTTTATCCCTAGACGCCCAGCGCCGGCCGGAGGACTAACTAATCCTGGCAGAGGAAAATATAGTCCTGGCTCACCTCTAGAGAGATTTCCCCGATAGGCAGACAGAGGCCCCCACATATATTGGCGGTGATTTTAGATGAAATGACAAACGTAGTATGAAAATAGGTTTAGCAAAATTGAGGTCCGCTTACTAGATAGCAGGAAGACAGAAAGGGCACTTTCATGGTCAGCTGAAAACCCTATCAAAATACCATCCTGAAATTACTTTTTAGACTCTAGTATTAACTCATAACATCAGAGTGGCAATTTCAGATCACAAGAGCTTTCCAGACACAGAAACGAAACTACAGCTGTGAACTGGAACAAAATGCAAAAACAAACGAGGACTAAAGTCCAACTTAGCTGGGAGTTGTCTAGCAGCAGGAACATGCACAGAAAGGCTTCTGATTACAATGTTGACCGGCATGGAAGTGACAGAGGAGCAAGGTTAAATAGCGACTCCCACATCCTGATGGAAACAGGTGAACAGAGGGGATGATGCACACCAGTTCAATTCCACCAGTGGCCACCGGGGGAGCCCAAAATCCAATTTCACAACAGTACCCCCCCCTCAAGGAGGGGGCACCGAACCCTCACCAGAACCACCAGGGCGATCAGGATGAGCCCTATGAAAGGCACGGACCAGATCGGAGGCATGAACATCAGAGGCAGTCACCCAAGAATTATCCTCCTGACCGTATCCCTTCCATTTGACCAGATACTGGAGTTTCCGTCTGGAAACACGGGAGTCCAAGATTTTTTCCACAACGTACTCCAACTCGCCCTCAACCAACACCGGAGCAGGAGGCTCAACGGAAGGCACAACCGGTACCTCATACCTGCGCAACAATGACCGATGAAAAACATTATGAATAGAAAAAGATGCAGGGAGGTCCAAACGGAAGGACACAGGGTTAAGAATCTCCAATATCTTGTACGGGCCGATGAACCGAGGCTTAAACTTAGGAGAAGAAACCCTCATAGGGACAAAACGAGAAGACAACCACACCAAGTCCCCAACACAAAGCCGAGGACCAACCCGACGCCGGCGGTTGGCAAAAAGCTGAGTCTTCTCCTGGGACAACTTCAAATTGTCCACTACCTGCCCCCAAATCTGATGCAACCTCTCCACCACAGCATCCACTCCAGGACAATCCGAAGATTCCACCTGACCAGAAGAAAATCGAGGATGAAACCCCGAATTACAGAAAAAAGGAGACACCAAGGTGGCAGAGCTGGCCCGATTATTGAGAGCAAACTCCGCTAAAGGCAAAAAAGCAACCCAATCATCCTGATCTGCAGACACAAAACACCTCAAATATGTCTCCAAGGTCTGATTCGTCCGCTCGGTCTGGCCATTAGTCTGAGGATGGAAAGCAGACGAGAAAGACAAATCTATGCCCATCCTAGCACAGAATGCTCGCCAAAATCTAGACACGAACTGGGTTCCTCTGTCAGAAACGATATTCTCCGGAATACCATGCAAACGGACCACATTTTGAAAAAATAGAGGAACCAACTCGGAAGAAGAAGGCAACTTAGGCAGGGGAACCAAATGGACCATCTTAGAGAAACGGTCACACACCACCCAGATGACAGACATCTTCTGAGAAACAGGAAGATCCGAAATAAAATCCATTGAGATGTGCGTCCAGGGCCTCTTCGGGATAGGCAAGGGCAACAACAATCCACTAGCCCGAGAACAACAAGGCTTGGCCCGAGCACAAACGTCACAAGACTGCACAAAGCCTCGCACATCTCGAGACAGGGAAGGCCACCAGAAGGACCTTGCCACCAAATCCCTGGTACCAAAGATTCCAGGATGACCTGTCAACGCAGAAGAATGAACCGCAGAAATGACTTTACTGGTCCAATCATCAGGAACAAACAGTCTACCAGGTGGGCAACGATCAGGTCTATCCGCCTGAAACTCCTGCAAGGCCCGCCGCAGGTCTGGAGAAACGGCAGACAATATCACTCCATCCTTAAGGATACCTGTAGGTTCAGAGTTACCAGGGGAGTCAGGCTCAAAACTCCTAGAAAGGGCATCCGCCTTAACATTCTTAGAACCCGGCAGGTAGGACACCACAAAATTAAACCGAGAGAAAAACAACGACCAGCGCGCCTGTCTAGGATTCAGGCGTCTGGCGGACTCAAGATAAATTAGATTTTTGTGGTCAGTCAATACCACCACCTGATGTCTAGCCCCCTCAAGCCAATGACGCCACTCCTCAAAAGCCCACTTCATGGCCAAAAGCTCCCGATTCCCAACATCATAATTCCGCTCGGCGGGCGAAAATTTACGCGAGAAAAAGGCACAAGGTCTCATCACGGAACAATCGGAACTTCTCTGCGACAAAACTGCCCCAGCTCCGATTTCAGAAGCGTCGACCTCAACCTGAAAAGGAAGAGCAACATCAGGCTGACGCAACACAGGGGCGGAAGAAAAGCGGCGCTTAAGCTCCCGAAAGGCCTCCACAGCAGCAGGGGACCAATCAGCAACATCAGCACCCTTCTTAGTCAAATCAGTCAATGGTTTAACAACATCAGAAAAACCAGCAATAAATCGACGATAAAAGTTAGCAAAGCCCAAAAATTTCTGAAGACTCTTAAGAGAAGAGGGTTGCGTCCAATCACAAATAGCCTGAACCTTGACAGGATCCATCTCGATGGAAGAGGGGGAAAAAATATATCCCAAAAAGGAAATCTTTTGAACCCCAAAAACGCACTTAGAACCCTTCACACACAAGGAATTAGACCGCAAAACCTGAAAAACCCTCCTGACCTGCTGGACATGAGAGTCCCAGTCATCCGAAAAAATCAAAATATCATCCAGATACACAATCATAAATTTATCCAAATAATCACGGAAAATGTCATGCATAAAGGACTGAAAGACTGAAGGGGCATTTGAAAGACCAAAAGGCATCACCAAATACTCAAAGTGGCCCTCGGGCGTATTAAATGCGGTCTTCCACTCATCCCCCTGCTTAATTCGCACCAAATTATACGCCCCATGGAGATCTATCTTAGAGAACCACTTGGCCCCCTTTATGCGAGCAAACAAATCAGTCAGCAGTGGCAACGGATATTGATATTTAACCGTGATTTTATTCAAAAGCCGATAATCAATACACGGTCTCAAAGAGTCATCTTTCTTAGCCACAAAGAAAAAACCGGCTCCTAAGGGAGATGACGAAGGACGAATATGTCCCTTTTCCAAGGACTCCTTTATATATTCTCGCATAGCAGCATGTTCAGGCACAGACAGATTAAATAAACTGACCCTTAGGGTATTTACTACCCGGAATCAAATCTATGGCACAATCGCACTCCCGGTGCGGAGGTAATGAACCAAGCTTAGGTTCTTCAAAAACGTCACGAAATTCAGTCAAGAATTCAGGAATCTCAGAGGGAATAGATGATGAAATGGAAACCACAGGTACGTCCCCATGCGTCCCCTTACATCCCCAACTTAACACAGACATAGCTTTCCAGTCAAGGACTGGGTTATGAGATTGCAGCCATGGCAATCCAAGCACCAACACATCATGTAGGTTATACAGCACAAGAAAGCGAATAATCTCCTGATGATCCGGATTAATCCGCATAGTTACTTGTGTCCAGTATTGTGGTTTATTACTAGCCAATGGGGTGGAGTCAATCCCCTTCAGGGGTATAGGAGTTTCAAGAGGCTCCAAATCATACCCACAGCGTTTGGCAAAGGACCAATCCATAAGACTCAAAGCGGCGCCAGAGTCGACATAGGCATCCGCGGTAATAGATGATAAAGAACAAATCAGGGTCACAGATAGAATAAACTTAGACTGTAAAGTGCCAATTGAAACAGACTTATCAAGCTTCTTAGTACGCTTAGAGCATGCTGATATAACATGAGTTGAATCACCGCAATAGAAGCACAACCCATTTTTTCGTCTTAAATTCTGCCGTTCACTTCTGGACAGAATTCTATCACATTGCATATTCTCTGGCGTCTTCTCAGTAGACACCGCCAAATGGTGCACAGGTTTGCGCTCCCGCAGACGCCTATCGATCTGGATAGCCATTGTCATGGACTCATTCAGACCCGCAGGCACAGGGAACCCCACCATAACATCCTTAATGGCATCAGAGAGACCCTCTCTGAAATTCGCCGCCAGGGCGCACTCATTCCACTGAGTAAGCACAGCCCATTTACGGAATTTCTGGCAGTATATTTCAGCTTCGTCTTGCCCCTGAGATAGGGACATCAAGGCCTTTTCCGCCTGAAGCTCTAACTGAGGTTCCTCATAAAGCAACCCCAAGGCCAGAAAAAACGCATCCACATTGAGCAACGCAGGTTCCCCTGGAGCCAATGCAAAAGCCCAATCCTGAGGGTCGCCCCGGAGCAAGGAAATCACAATCCTGACCTGCTGAGCAGGATCTCCAGCAGAGCGAGATTTCAGGGACAAAAACAACTTGCAATTATTTTTAAAATTTTGAAAGCAAGATCTATTCCCCGAGAAAAATTCAGGCAAAGGAATTCTAGGTTCAGATATAGGAACATGAACAACAAAATCTTGTAAATTTTGAACTTTCGTGGTGAGATTATTCAAACCTGCAGCTAAACTCTGAATATCCATTTTAAACAGGTGAACACAGAGCCATTCCAGGATTAGAAGGAGAGAGAGAGAGAGAAAGGCTGCAATATAGGCAGACTTGCAAGAGATTCAATTACAAGCACACTCAGAACTGAAGGGAAGGGGAAAAAAAAAAAAAAAAATCTTCAGCAGACTTCTCTTTTCTCTCCTTTCTCTGTCAATTAATTTAACCCTTTTTGGCCGGTCAAACTGTTATGGTTCTCAATGGCAAGAGAACATAGCCCAGCAAACGTAAGTACTAGCTCTTGGAAGGATGGAAACTAAACTGACCATGAACTAAACCTGCCGCACAACTAACAGTAGCCGGGTAGCGTTGCCTACGTTTTTTATCCCTAGACGCCCAGCGCCGGCCGGAGGACTAACTAATCCTGGCAGAGGAAAATATAGTCCTGGCTCACCTCTAGAGAGATTTCCCCGATAGGCAGACAGAGGCCCCCACATATATTGGCGGTGATTTTAGATGAAATGACAAACGTAGTATGAAAATAGGTTTAGCAAAATTGAGGTCCGCTTACTAGATAGCAGGAAGACAGAAAGGGCACTTTCATGGTCAGCTGAAAACCCTATCAAAATACCATCCTGAAATTACTTTAAGACTCTAGTATTAACTCATAACATCAGAGTGGCAATTTCAGATCACAAGAGCTTTCCAGACACAGAAACGAAACTACAGCTGTGAACTGGAACAAAATGCAAAAACAAACGAGGACTAAAGTCCAACTTAGCTGGGAGTTGTCTAGCAGCAGGAACATGCACAGAAAGGCTTCTGATTACAATGTTGACCGTCATGGAAGTGACAGAGGAGCAAGGTTAAATAGCGACTCCCACATCCTGATGGAAACAGGTGAACAGAGGGGATGATGCACACCAGTTCAATTCCACCAGTGGCCACCGGGGGAGCCCAAAATCCAATTTCACAACAGGACACATCCTCTATATACTACACCACACGGGACACATCCTCCATATACAATACCACACGGGACACATCCTCTATATACTACAGGACACAGGACACATCCTCTATATACTGCACCACACGGGACACATCCCCTATATACTACACCACACGGGACACATCCTCTATATACTACACCACACGGGACACATCCTCTATATACTACACCACACGGGACACATCCTCTATATACTACACCACACGGGACACATCCTCTATATACTACAGGACACAGGACACATACTCTATATACTACACCACACGGGACACATCCTCTATATACTACACCACACGGGACACATCCTCTATATACTACACCACACGGGACACATCCTCTATATACTAGACCACACGGGACACATCCTCCATATACTACGCCACACGGGACACATCCTCCATAAACTACACCACACAGGACACATCCTCCATATACTACACCACACGGGAAACATCCTCTATATACTACACCACACGGGACACGTCCTCTATATACTACACCACACGGGACACATCCTCTATATACTACACCACACGGGACACATCCTCTATATACTACACCACACGGGACACATCCTCTATATACTACACCACAGAGGACACATCCTCTATATACTACACCACACGGGACACATACTCCATATACTACACCACACGGGACACATCCTCTATATACTACACCACACGGGACACATACTCCATATACTACACCACACGGGACACATCCTCTATATACTACACCACACGGGACACATCCTCTATATACTACATCACACGGGACACATCCTCTATATACTACAGGACACAGGACACATCCTCTATATACTGCACCACACGGGACACATCCCCTATATACTACACCACACGGGACACATCCTCTATATACTACACCACACGGGACACATCCTCTATATACTACACCACACAGGACACATCCTCTATATACTACACCACACGGGACACATCCTCTATATACTACAGGACACAGGACACATACTCTATATACTACACCACATGGGACACATCCTCTATATACTGCACCACACGGGACACATCCTCTATATACTACACCACACGGGACACATCCTCTATATACTACACCACACGGGACACATCCTCTATATATACTACACCACACTGGACACATCCTCTATATACTACGCCACACAGGACACATCCTCCATATGCTACAACACACAGGACACATCCTCTATATACTACAGCACATGGGACACATCCTCTATATACTTCACCACACGGGACACATCCTCTATATACTTCACCACACGGGACACATCCTCTATATACTACACCACACGGGACACATCCTCTATATACTACACCACAGAGGACACATCCTCTATATACTACACCACACGGGACACATCCTCTATATACTACAGGACACAGGACACATACTCTATATACTACACCACACGGGACACATCCTCTATATACTACACCACACGGGACACATCCTCCATATACAATACCACACGGGACACATCCTCTATATACTACACCACACGGGACACATCCTCTATATACTACACCACACGGGACACATCCTCTATATACTACACCACACGGGACACATCCTCTATATATACTACACCACACTGGACACATCCTCTATATACTACGCCACACAGGACACATCCTCCATATACTACAACACACAGGACACATCCTCTATATACTACAGCACATGGGACACATCCTCTATATACTACACCACACGGGACACATCCTCTATATACTACACCACACGGGACACATCCTCTATATACTACACCACAGAGGACACATCCTCTATATACTACACCACACGGGACACATCCTCTATATACTACAGGACACATACTCTATATACTACACCACACGGGACACATCCTCTATATACTGCACCACACGGGACACATCCTCTATATACTACACCACACGGGACACATCCTCTATATACTACACCACATGGGACACATCCTCCATATACTATACCACACGGGACACATCCTCTATATACTACAGGACACAGGACACATACTCTATATACTACACCACACGGGACACATCCTCTATATACTACACCACAGAAGACACATCCTCTATATACTACACTGCACGGGACACATCCTCTATATATACTACACCACACGGGACACATCCTCTATATACTACACCACACGGGACACATCCTCTATATACTACACCACACGGGACACATCCTCTATATACTGCACCACACGGGACACATCCTCTATATACTACACCACACGGGACACATCCTCTATATACTACACCACACGGGACACATCCTCTATATACTGCACCACACGGGACACATCCTCTATATACTACACCTCATGGGACACATCCTCTATATACTACACCACACGGGACACATCCTCTATATACTACACCACACGGGACACATCCTCTATGTACTGCACCGCACAGGACACATCCTCTATATATACTACGCCACACAGGACACGTCCTCTATATACTGCACCGCACAGGACACATCCTCTATATATACTACACCACACGGGACACATCCTCTTTATACTACACCACACGGGACACATCCTCTATATATACCACACCACACGGGACACATCCTCTATATACTGCACCGCACAGGACACATCCTCTATATATACTACACCACACGGGACATATCCTCTATATACTACACCACACGGGACACATCCTCTATATACTACACCACACAAGACACATCCTCTATATACTACACCACACAAGACACATCCTCTATATACTACACCACACATACATAGTTACATAGTTATTAAGGTTGAAGTAAGACTTTAAGTCCATCTAGTTCAACCCATAGCCTAGCATGCCCTAACATGTTGATCCAGGGGAAGGCAAAAAAACCCCATGTGGTAAGAGTAAGCTCCATCATGGGGAAAAAAATTCCTTCCCGACCCCACATACGGCAATCAGACTAGTTCCCTGGATCAACGCCTTATCAAGGAATCTAATATATATACCCTGTAATATTATACTTTTCCAGAAAGGTATCCAGTCCCCTCTTAAATTGAAGCAATGAGTCACTCATTACAACATCATACGGCAGAGAGTTCCATAGTCTCACTGCTCTTACAGTAAAGAATCTGCGTCTGTTATTATGCTTAAACCTTTTTTCCTCCAGACGTAGAGGATGCCCCCTTGTCCCTGTCACCGGTCTATGATTAAAAAGATCAGCAGAAAGGTCTTTGTACTGTCCCCTCATATATTTATACATTAACATAAGATCACCCCTTAGTCTTCGTTTTTCCAGACTAAACAGCCCCAAGTGTAATAACCTATCTTGGTATGGGAGACCCCCCAGTCCTCTAATAACCTTGGTTGCTCTTCTCTGCACCCGCTCCAGTTCAGCTATGTCTTTCTTATACACCGGAGACCAGAACTGTGCACAGTATTCTAAGTGTGGTCGCACTAGTGACTTGTATAGAGGTAAAATTATGTTCTCCTCATGAGCATCTATGCCTCTTTTAATGCATCCCATTATTTTATTTGCCTTTGTAGCAGCTGCCTGACACTGGCCACTGAATATGAGTTTGTCATCCACCCATACACCCAGGTCTTTTTCATTGACGGTTTTGCCCAGAGTTTTAGAATTAAGCACATAGTTATACATCTTATTACTTCTACCCAAGTGCATGACCTTACATTTATCCCCATTAAAGCTCATTTGCCATTTATCAGCCCAAGCTTCTAGTTTACATAAATCAGCCTGTAATATAAAATTGTCCTCCCCTGTATTGATTACCCTGCAGAGTTTAGTGTCATCTGCAAATATTGAAATTCTACTCTGAATGCCCCCTACAAGGTCATTAATAAATATGTTAAAAAGAAGAGGGCCCAATACTGACCCCTGTGGTACCCCACTACTAACCGTGACCCAGTCCGAGTGTGCTCCATTAATAACCACCCTTTGTTTCCTATCCCTGAGCCAACTCTCAACCCACTTGCACATATTTTCCCCTACTGCACCACACAGGACACATCCTGCCCCATGTCACATTTGGAGACCCCCTGATGTACCTAAACAGTGGAAACCCCCATATTTTAAATCCAACCCTAAACCCAACACACCCCTAACCCTAATCATAACCCTAACCCCAACACACCCCTAACCCTTATCCCAACCCTAACCATAACCCTAATCAGACGCCAGCAGCTGTGGGGGGAAGCGGGAGGATCCAGGGACACCGGAAGACACTGGTAAGTATCGGGGGGCAATTGGAGACCCTATTTCTCTGTCCTCTGATGTGCGATCACATCAGAGGACAGAGAAATTAAACGGCAAATCACGCTTTTTTTTTTGCGGTCTCAGTTATACGGTTAATAACGGAGATCGCAACCCAAGGATCGGTAAAAACTGACCCGAAACTGACCCCGGGGGTAGCTGAGACCCCGGAGAAAATCTGACTCTGGGGGGTGCTGTACACTTTTCCCACATTAATTAATGGCACTGTGGTGTAAGTACCCTTAACTACCGCGAAAAGGCCTATCGGCGGTCAATAAGGGGGTTAACAATCTTTTCAAGGCTGTGATTATCCTGGTTGCTTGTGCACTTTTTTCTACCACACTTTTTCCTTCCACTAAACTTTCCATTAATATGCTGAATACCGCACTCTGTGAACAGCCAGCTTCTTTAACAATGACCTTTTGTGGCTTACCTTCCTTGTGGAGTGTGTCAATAACTGCCTACTGGACATCTGTCAAGACAGCAGTCTTTCCCATGATAGTGGAGCCTCCTGAAACAGACTAAGGGACCTTTCTAAATGCTTTGGAAGCCTTTGCAGGTGTTTTTTGTTAATTATTCTAATTTACTGAGATAATGACTTTTTGGTTTTCATTGGCTGTAAGCCAAGATCTCTCGAACAGGACCAGAATGGAATACCTGCTGGACATAGGTGCTACCTTCAGTTAAGGCCCCGTCTCACATAGCGAGATCGCTAGCGAGATCGCTGCTGAGTCACAAGTTTTGTGACGCAACAGCGACCTCAGTAGCGATCTCGCTATGTGTGACACGTACCAGCGATCAGGCCCCTGCTGTGAGATCGCTGGTCGTGTCGGAATGGCCTGGACCTTTTTTTGGTCGTTGAGGTCCCGCTGACATCGCTAAATCGGTGTGTGTGACACCGATCCAGCGATGTCTTCACTGGTAACCAGGGTAAACATCGGGTTACTAAGCGCAGGGCCGCGCTTAGTAACCCGATGTTTACCCTGGTTACCAGCGTAAATGTAAAAAAAAAAAAACAGTACATACTCACCATCTGATGTCCGTCAGGTCCCTTGCCGTCTGCTTCCTGCTCTGACTGTCTGCCGGCCGTACAGTGAGAGCACAGCACAGCAGTGACGTCACCGCTGCGCTCTGCTCTCACTGTACGGCGGCACTGTCAGAGCAGGAAGCAGACGGCAAGGGACCTGACGGACATCAGATGGTGAGTATGTACTGTTTGTTTTTTTTGGTAACCAGGGTAAACATCGGGTTACTAAGCACGGCCCTGCGCTTAGTAACCCGATGTTTACCCTGGTTACCCGGGTGCTGCAGGGGGACTTCGGCATCGTTGAAGACAGTTTCAACGATGCCGAAGTCGTTCCCCTGATCGTTGGTCGCTGGAGAGAGCTGTCTGTGTGACAGCTCCCCAGCGACCACACAACGACTTACCAACGATCACGGCCAGGTCGTATCGCTGGTCGTGATCGTTGGTAAATCGCTATGTGAGACGGGGCCTTTAGACCCCGGACACGTGGCAGCTGTCCCAGCGGGACAAATAGATAAACAGATATAACAGATATGATGGAGCTGACTGGCGGACACCGGCTATGAGATATGAAGCTGGCTCTGGCGAGGGAAGTCAGATTCCAGGAAGATGGTAGGAAGCTGGCTCCCGCACCTTTAGCGTAGTCCAATGGTTTGGATGGCGAGTGGCGGAGCGGGATGGCACTTGAGTATAAAGTTACTGGTGTTATCTTAGGATAGCCGAACCACTGGTCACTGATAGTCTGTGGAAACAAACAGTATAAGCAGAGTGCAAACGGAATGCTATAACAGCGCAGACAGAACAGGAACAGAACCGGAAATAGCAAGAGTAGATACTCATTGCTCCGGCACCCTCCCTATGACGGAGGGGCCAGAAGTAGTAATCAGTGCACTGCCATTGGTTAATTGGAATTTTCAAAAAATGCTCGCTGTCGCTTTAAGAGACTGGAGGTAAGCACGTGTGTCCTAAGCACTCTCCCTATAGGCCTGCTGGTAGCGTGCCAGGAAGAGGGGGAGAGAGAAGCAGCAGCAGGATGCCGAGGAACAGAGAGCGAGGATCCAGACAGGAACCTCGCAGAGGTACAGGGGCAGCCTTGGGAGCAGGAGCGGGTGAGGGACCATTTTTATAAATTATCTAGATTAGGGAACTGAAGGTAAACTGATCAAATTTGCAGACGATGCAAAGCTAGGAGGGATAGCTAACACTAGAGATGACAGAAAGGATTCAGAAGGATCTAGATAAGCTTGAACAATGGGCAGCGACTAATAGAATAGTGTTTAACAGATGGAAATGCAAGATTCTACATCTGGGCAAGAAAAACTAACATTACATCTACAGAATGGGAGGAATAGAACTAAGCAATAGTACGTGTGAAAAAGACGGGTATACTAATATAATCAAAGACTGCACGTGAGTCAACAGTGTGATGTAGCAGCAAAAGAGGCAAGCACAGTACTAGGATATATTAAGAGAAGCATAAAGTCTAGATCATGTGAAGTAATTATCCCTCCGTTCTGGGCAACACATTTTAAAAAAGATATTGAAAAGCTGGAGCAAATTCAGAGAAGAGCTACCAGGATGGTGAGCGGACAGCAAAGTATGTGCTATGAGGAAAGGTTTAAGGGTTTGGGACTGTTTAGCTTGCAGATAAGAAGGCTAAGAGGAGACGTAATAGCTGTCTTCAAATATCTGAAGGGATGTCACAGTGTAGAGAGATCATCCTTAGGGTAAGTTCACACAGGGCGTTTTTGCTGTGTTTTTTTATGCTAAGTTTCAGCTGCTTTTTACAATACCAGCAAAGCCTATGAGATATCAGAAATCTCATGCACATACATTGGTTTTCTGTTTGATCAGTATTTTGTGCTTTGCTGCGTTTTTTGGACATAGAGCATGTCACTTCTTTCAGCGTTTTTGCAGTGTTTTTTCACCCATTGACTTGAATGGGTGTTTAAAAAAACGCAGCAAAAATGCAGGTATCATTATTTGCTGCATTTTTGCTGCTGAAAATCCAAGGATATTAGATTGGACAAAGAGAAAAAAAAACGCACCAAAAAAACACACCAAAAAAGTACCAAATACGCAAGAAAAAACGCACCAAAAAGCACGTAAACCTGCATTTTTGATGCAGCTGCCTTCCTGCCAAGAAGATCAGGTTTTGCTGCAGAAAAAAAAGCAGCAAAAACGCCCTGTGTGAACTTACCCTTATTCTCATTTGCACATGGAAATATGAGAAGCAATGGAATGAAACTGTGAGAGAGGATACAGATTAGATATTAGAAAAAACTTTTTCACAGTGAGGGTGATCAATGAGTGGAACAGGCTGCCACGAGAGGTGGTGAGGTCTCCTTCAATGGAAGTCTTCAGACAGAGGCTGGACAGACATCTGTGTAAGATGGTTTAGTGAATCGTGCACTGCATTGAGCAGGGGGTTGTATATGATGACCCTTGAGGTCCCTTACAACTCTAGCATTCTATGATTCTATGAAATTACAGTATGGGATCTCAAATAATTCTTTCTTTGTGCTGAAACATTTTTTCTAAACAGGCAGGGAAATGCTTTACCTCACAAAACGAATCAGCTGTGAGCCCATGCTGTAAAGTCTGTATACTCTCTTTTGCATCCTCCCCTGTCCAGGAGCTGTGGTATGATCAGACCTTGTCCCTGTAAAGACAGACATGCCCATTAGACAGAACACAGCAGGGGCACATTTATAAGATTATCTCAGCACAGGAACATTTTATTTCATCACATCCAATTGTGGAAATTATTATTATTTCAAGATCTATTGGTTAAAATAGCTTTAAAATGAACTTTGCTCATGGGAAAACCACTTAAAGTATGTGAGGACTTTGACTAAGGCTGGGTCAAAGCATCTTCAAAACAATGTGTCTGATTAGGTGTCTGCATTATGCATTGCTTGTTAGCTACCAACAGATGTTCAGAGAACTACAACCATTGAATTCATCACAATGTCCAGGCCCCCAAAGTTTATTGATCTGTCCATATGACCCAATTCCAGACAAGAGATACTGCACCTGCAATAGGTATATTAGCATCAGAACTCGACCAAAATAAGAATATCACATTTTGGAACAGATAGATATAATTTTTAAACGCAAACATCCTGGATTATTTACTTCTTGATAGTCTCATGATTAGCCCTTGACTTCATGAGGCAAAATTTGGTACCAGCATCTCATCAGGAACATCACGCTTTTACCATATGCAGTAATAATATGCTAGATGTGAGTTCATCTTTCCCTTCCCTTTTCATTAATTATTGTTTAAGTGGTTATACATTTTTGATTACATTTTAAGTAAAATTTTAAATATTATGCATATATTGGTCTTTATTTCTCTAAGAATGTATTGCTTATTTGCTTTATATAATAAATAAAGAATGTACAAAAAATACATTGAAGGACCAGAGCTGCAAAAAGATCGTTGAAAGTATCCAAAAGAGTTTGACCATGTTTATTCTTACTTTTCTAGGCAATATAAACAACCATTTTGCTTTTTCGCCATCATCTGGCTCTAACATTAGCAGCTTAATCCTTGCCATCCCTTTTGATTACTCTAAAGGTGGAGACACCACGTGGAAATACAACATGAGGGTTTTAATTACTGATGACAATTTAATTTCTTCAAAGTCATCAATAATTGTTCAAACCGGAACTGTGTCTCTAACTGTTAATGTCTATATTCCTGGACTAACAACCACCACAACAACTACCACAGTAAGTATGTAGATAATCTTAAAAAACATAGACCAGTGAGCAGGGCCGGCTCCAGGTTTTCATGGGCCCCACAGTGAAAGAGTCTCAGTGGGCCGCTTTAACACAAACCACGATTTCTGATACACAGATAAGGCAGAGAAACATAGGTGTAGTACAGCATAGAATAAATACGACCACTCATGCTGTGACCTAAATAAGCCCAACTCTGTGCCCCGGAATAAATAATTGCCCCTCATTATGCACTTTGCACAAAACTGACCCCACATTGTATCTCTTATGTTACATAGTGTCCATACTGTCTTCTCCTATAAAATATTCCTATCATACTGTTCCACTTTTTTTTACTATGACTACCACCATACTGTACTCCCTTGTGAACTACAACTGCCACATTGTCCTCCATTATGATATATATCCAAAACACCTTCCTGCTTTATGAACTATTACCTCCACATTGTTTTCCCACAATGTTGACCTCCACTATACCTCCACTCCATATTGAGCTCCCTCGTCACACTGTCTCCATCCTCCTTACTGAGCTTCCGCTTAACATTGTCCTTCCAATACTGCCCCTTCTCCATTCTGATCCCCATACTGCCACTCCTTCATAGAAAAGCTCCCCATCCTGCCCCATCTTCAGTCACAGATTCCCCATATTGATCCATATGCACACTGAGTTCCTCCTATACTTCACCAACTCCATACAGAGCCACCCTCCCTTCTGCCTGATCTCCATAGTGAGCCACCCATACTGTCTTATTTCCACACAATGACCCCAACACTGCCCCATCTTCATATAGAGCCCCCTTTACTGTCCCATCTTTATATTGAGCCCCAATGATGCCCTATCTCCACACAAAGACTCCATCACTGACCATTCTCTATGTAGAGCCTCCTTTGCTGCCCAATCACCATACTAAGCCTCCTATACTGCCCCATCTCCACACAGAGCCCCCCTATCCTGCCTCATCTCCATAATGAATCCACCTATGCTGCCCCATCTCAATAGACCCCTCCTATACTGCCCGATCTCCATACAGACCCCTCCTATACTGCCCCATCTCCATACAGAACAGCCTATACTGCCTCATTTCCATACATAATCCCCCTATACTGCCCCATCTCCATACAGAACCCCCTATACTGCCTTATTTCCATACAGAACCCCCTATACTGCCTTATTTCCATACATAATCCCCCTATACTGCCCCATCTCCATACAGAACCCCCTATACTGCCTTATTACCATAAATAATCCCCCTATACTGCCCCATCTCCATACAAAACCCCCTATACTGCCTTATTTCCATACATAATCCCCCTATACTGCTCCATCTCCACAAAGAGTCCTCCTATATTTCCCCATGGAAGACGCCAGCCCTGCCAGCGAGGATTAAAATCTGATTGAAAAATCTCATCCTCAATTGAGTTGCAGTGTGGAGATCACATGACATGGTGTCCATGAACAGATGTTTGTATTTTTTTTTATTAAAGAGAATCTGTCAGTAGAATCAACCCTCCTAAGCTGTGTACATGGGCATGTAGGTCATAGCAAGCTGATTAAAGTGATACCTTGATATCTGTGATCTGATGTCTTATTCCAGAGAAATACACATTTTTCTTATATGTAAATGAGCTGTTAAGATCTATGGGCTGGACACTGATCTGCATCAGTAAAAACACCGTATACGAAAAAAACAAAAGAAAATCACGGATGCCAAAATCATGGTTTTGGCTCTGCAATTTTACAAAAAATGCTATAGCAAGATGTCAAAATGTCACATGTATCCCATAGTGGTATCCACAAAAACAGTTTGTCATCCCGCAAAAAATAAGCCATCACACAGCTCCATCGACCAAAAGATAAAAACATTACAGGTCTCAGAAAATGGTGACACAACCCCAAAAAATGTTGGCAGGAAACTTTAGATTTTTTTTTCACCACTATAATAATAAAAAAACTGGACATGTTTGGTATTGCCATAATTGCAATGGTGAGAAGAACCATACTGCAAGGTCATTTTTACCACAAAATGTACACCGCATAAACAGTCCAAAAAAACAATGTCAGAATTGTGGTTTTTTTCACAATTTCACCATGCCTGGATTTTTGTTCCTGTGCTCCAGTACACTATATGATAAAATGAATGCTGTCATTCAGAAGTACAACTCGTCCTGCCAAATACAAGCCCTCATATATCTATGTGAACACACCAAATAAAAGAGTTGTGGCTCTGGGAATCAGGGGAGGAAAAAACAAAAACGCAAAAACGGGAATGGGCATTAGATGTTCCTCGGGTACGGATGCATTTTGGGTGGCTCTCCAGCAGCAGTCATGTTGGAAATCACTGGACCAGCGTGTTCTCTCTTTGTCATAGTTGTATTAGGCCTCAGCATAGGATTTCCGGCAGTATGGGTTGGTGATAACAATGTCATTATAAGTACAGTAACAAGATGTAAAGTCAGAGAGCAGCTCACGTCCTTCTATTTGCACAGTAAGGGTAAATACGTGACCGAAAGGGTATTTTTCACACTGATGCGTCTGGATGTTTTTAATGGCAGCAATACTTGCTTATATTTGCCTTTGAGGATTAGCGTTCACAGTCCAGCACAATCCCATTTTATCTGAAGTTAGATTAATGCTTATAGGATGTGTAAATGCTTGCTTTTATTGAAACCCGATACACTGTATTTGTTACTGAGCTCTCTAGGTGACAAAGATAATCATGTTAATTCCACATACCACAAGTCCACAACATGGCTCGATTGAAACGATGGAGCTAATCGGTCATCAGTGTCTGGTGCGAATATGGGCAGGGTTACATTTTCCATACTGTCTCAAAGTAGTGGAATGACAATAGATAAAGGGGAATTCCTGTTTCACTGCATAAATTATTGTATTTGCATAGTGAAAAGCTGTACACTATTCCAATACACTGCATGGCTATGTCTACACCATCCTTTTGAGGAGTTTTTTTAGCGGGTCTGCTAAAAAAAAGATTGAAAAATGGTTAAAAACCGAAAGGTTCAGGGGCGGACATACCGCCTATGCAGCCGAAGCAACTGGTGGAGTGGAGCCCCTTCAGGCAGGAGTGTACTGCCCATAGCGGCAGAATATGCAGCCACTATGGGGCCACTCATTCAAGATTATGGGCGAGAGTGAGAGGGGCCCAGTCTCATGCAGTATCGGGCCCTTCTCACTCCCTCCTGTAATCATGCAAATACCCAGAGTTGGGGAGAGAGTGGTGCGCAGAGTGCAGGAATTCAAAAAGGGGGCGTGTCATGCTGGGACAGACACTGGCCAATCAACGCTTTCCCCACTAGACTGATGAGCACGCTCACTGGCTGCCGTCTCTGTCCTCCTGCATGGCGTGTCCCAATGGTGAGTATTCACCTGTAGTCAGGGGCCCGGGCCACATAGCACACAAGGGACAACAGAGGAGGAGCGCAAGACTTACAGAAGGTCTTCTGCTCCCTGCGCTGTTCCATTCCCAGTGAAAAAAAATATAAATAAATATATTTTTTAGAGGTGTGGGGAGGCCCAAAAGAACTTTTGCTATGGGGCCTTGTGATTTCTATGTACGCCCAGACACATTTGTTGCACAGGGGCCCCTAGCTATTAGTGTCCGCCCCTGGAAAGGTTCTTCTGATTTACAGGGGGTACGGAAAGTATTCAGACCCCTTTAATTTTTTCACTCTTTGTTTCATTGCAGCCATTTGGTAAATTCAAAAAAGTTCATTGTTTTCATTAATGTACACTCTGCACCCCATCTTGACTGAAAAAAACAGAAATGTAGAAATTTTGCAAATGTTTAAATAAAGAAAAAATGAAATATCACATGGTCATAAGTATTCAGACCCTTTACTAAGTAATGAGTAGAAGCGCCCTTTTGAGCTAGTACAGCCATGAGTCTTCTTGGGAATGATGCAACAAGTTTTTCATACCTGGATTTGGGGATCCTCTGCCATTCTTCCTTGCAGATCCTCTCCAGTTTCGTCAGGTTGGATGGTGAACGTTGGTGGACAGCCATTTTCAGGTCTCTCCAGAGATGCTCAATTGGGTTTAGGTCAGGGCTCAGGCTGGGCAAGTCAAAATGGTCACAGAGTTGTTCTGAAGCCACTTCTTTGTTATTTTAGCTGTGTGCTTAGACTCATTGTCTTGTTGGAAGGTGAACCTTCAGCCAAGTCTGAGGTCCAAAGCACTCTGGAAGAGGTTTTCATCCAGGATATCTCTGTACTTGGCTGCATTCATGTTTCCTTCAATGACAACAAGTCGTTCTGTCCCTGCAGCTGAAACACACCCCCATAGCATGATGATGCCACCACCATGTTTCACTGTTGGGATTATATTGGGCAGGTGATGAGCATTGCCTGGTTTTCTTCACATCTACCGCTTAGAATTATCACCAAAAAGTTCTATCTTCATCTCTTCAAACTAGAGAATCTTATTTCTCATAGTCTGGGAGTCCTTCATGTGTTTTTTTTTTAGCAAACTCTATGCAGGCTTTCATATGTCTTGCACTGAGAAGAGGTTTCCATCTGGCCACTCTGCCATAAAGGCCCGACTGGTGGAGGGCTGCAGTGATAGTTGACTTTGTGGAACTTTCTCCCATCTCCCTACTGCATCTCTGGAGCTCAGCCACAGTGATCTTGGGGTTCTTCTTTACCTCTCTCACCAAGGCTGTTCTCCCATGATTGCTCAGTTTGGCTGGACAGCCAGGACTAGGAAGACTTTTGGTGGTCCCAAACTTCTTCCATTTAAGGATTATCGAGGCCACTGTGCTCTTAGGAACCTTGAATACTGCAGAAATTCTTTTGTAACCTTGGCCAGAAGTGTGCCTTGCCACAATTCTGTCTCTGCGCTCCTTGGGCAGTTCCTTTGACCTCATGATTCTCATTTGGTCTGACATGCACTGTGAGCTGTGAGGCCTTATATAGACAGGTGTATGATTTTACAAATCAAGTCCTATCAGTTTAAAAACAGCTGGACCAATGAAGGAGTAGAACTATCTCAAGGAGGATCACAAGGAAATGGACAGCATGTGACTTAAATATGAGTGTCTGAGCAAAGGGTCTGAATACTTATGACCATGTGATATTTCAGTTTTTCCTTTTTATCAAATTTGCAAAAATTTCTACATTTCTGTTTTTTTTTCAGTCAAGATGGGGTGCAGAGTTTACATTAATGAGAAAAAAATGAACTTTTTTGAATTTACCAAATGACTGCAATGAAGCAAAGAGAGAAAAATTTAAAGGGGCCTGAATACTTCTTCGTACCCACTGTATGTCTATTGTAAAGCCGCTTTGTTCAGTGTTTTGAATGTTTTTTTTTCTACTACAGGTTTTGAAAAACATTTGTTGGAGGGAAAGAAAATTCATGTTACTTAATTCGATTGGATTCTGATGGAATCCGCTCCAAACTAGGCTCTGTAAAAATCAAAAGGCTGCGAAAAAAAAAACATTTCAGGAAAAAATAAATGCATCCAAAATGTTTCAAAAACTAAACTCTTTAAACTGATTCAGGAAATGGAAAAACTTCTCCAAAACTTCAAAAAGAAGTAGAGTTTCTTGAAGCGATTTCTGTGAGAAACTAGTGGCATAGTCCATCAGTTGCTTGCGGTTTTTAAGATCTCTGTTTCTCATTATTCTATTGGAGCATTCAATGTTTACTTCTAGTAAGCATCAAATAAGCCATGTCATATGATGCACATACAGGTTCGAATAGAATGACAAGCAGAGATCTTGAAAGCCAAGAAGAAATGATATAGAAACTTACTGTATATTGGGAAATTGCATGCATTTTTAATTACACAAAGAGAACTTATTTTTGCTGAATAGCCCATTAATCCCTTAATTATCTGTCATGTAGGGTACATTTACATTACAGGTCGCTTACATAGCCAGCATCTTCCTGCAACAGCAGCAAATGGAGCTCGCCCCAATCACTGCTGTTTAACCAATTAAATGCCACTGTTAATAACTGACAGGGGCTTTTCAATGTCATGATTAGTGGTGCACGCATGAATACAGGGACCTGATGGGTTACCATGGCATTTCAGGACTTCCTATATATGCCCCCATGGCTGCCATGTTAGCCATTTTCACTATTTACTGCAATATACTGTAGCATTGCTATATACTTACTGTATATATACAGTACAGGCCAAAAGTTTGGACACACCTTCTCATTTTAAGATTTTTCTGTATTTTCATGACTATGAAAATTGTACATTCACACGGAAGGCATCAAAACTATGAATTAACACATGTGGAATTATATACTGAACAAAAAAGTGTGAAGCAACTGAAACTATGTCTTATATTCTAGGCTCTTCAAAGTAGCCACCTTTTGCTTTGATAACTGCTTTGCACACTCTTGGCATTCTCTTGATGAGCTTCAAGAGGTAGTCACTGGAAATGGTCTTCCAACAATTTTGAAGGAGTTCCCAGAGATGCTTAGCACTTGTTGGCTCTTTTGCCTTCACTTTGCGGTCCAGCTCACCTCAAACCATCTCGATTGGGTTCAGGTCTGGTGTAGCACCCCATCACTCTCCTTCTTGGTCAAATAGCCCTTACACAGCGTGGATGTGTGTTTGGGGTCATTGTCCTGTTGAAAAATAAATGATGGTCCAACTAAACGCAAACCGGATGGAATAGCATGCCACTGCAAGATGTTGTGGTAGCCATGCTGGTTCAGTATGCCTTCAATTTTGAATAAATCCCGAACAGTGTCACCAGCAAAGCACCCCCACACCATCACACTTCCTCCTCCATGCTTCATGGTGGGAACCAGGCATGTAGAGTCCATCCGTTCACCTTTTCTGCGTCACACAAAGACACGGTGGTTAAAATCAAAGATCTCAAATTTGGACTCATCAGACCAAAGCACAAATTTCCACTGGTCTAATGTCCATTCCTTGTTTTCTTTAGCCCAAACAAGTCTCTTCTGCTTGTTGCCTGTCCTTAGCAGTGGTTTCCTAGCAGCTATTTTACCATGAAGGCCTGCTGCACAAAGTCTCCTCTTAACAGTTGTTGTAGAGATGTGTCTGGTGCTAGAACTCTGTGTGACATTGATCTGGTCTCTAATCTGAGCTGCTGTTAAACCTGCAAATTCTGAGGCTGGTGACTAGAATAAACTTATCCTCAGAAGCAGAGATCTTCCTTTCCTGGGGCGGTCCTCATGTGAGCCAGTTTCTTTGTAGCAATTGATGGTTTTTGCAACTGCACTTAGGGACACTTTCAAAGTTTGCCCAATTTTTCGGACTGACTGACCTTCATTTCTTAAAGTAATGATGGCCACTTCTTTTTCTTAGCTGCATTTTTCTTGCCATAATACAAATTCTAACAGTCTATTCAGTAGGACTATCAGCTGTGTATCCACCAGACTTCTGCTCAAAACAACTGATGGTCCCAACACCATTTATAAGGCAAGAAATCCCACTTATTAAACCTGACAGCGCACACCTGTGAAGTGAAAACCATTCCCGGTGACTACCTCTTGAAGCTCATCAAGAGAATGCCAAGAGTGTGCAAAGCAGTCATCAAATCAAAAGGTGGCTACTTTGAAGAACCTAGAATATAAGACATAATTTGAGTTGTTTCACACTTTTTTGTTAAGTATATAATTTCACATGTGTTAATTCATAGTTTTGGTGCCTTCAGTGTGAATGTACATAGTCATGAAAATACAGAAAAATCTTTAAATGAGAAGGTATGTCCAAACTTTTGGTCTGTACTGTATATACAGTATGAGCAATCATACAGTTACAGGTTCAAGTTCCTTAACCTCTTCCCAACATATGATGAATATATATATGTCATGTCCCTTACTCAGAATAATGTTTTTCTGGCCGCCGCAACAATTTGTTTCACCACTTAAATAAAAAATACACCATACATGTTTGATATCTTCGTGCTCATACTGACCTGAGAAATCATATGGACAGGTCAGTTTTACTATTTAGTGAACATGGTAAACAAAAAAACCCCAAAACAATTGTGGAATTGCATTTTGACCATGTTGACATTTTTTAATTACTTCACTTTTATTGAAAATATCTTGTCTTTTTACAGCCTGGTGTAGTGTATGTGACTACGTCTAAAAATGTATATTCCCCATTGGCATGGTATATACCATTTGTGTGCACAATTGGTGCTTTGCTTCTACTTGGGCTCCTTGGATTACTGATTTATCTTCTTGCTAAGTACTGTCCGTGCAAAGGACGTACAAAACCTGACACAGACCCACTGTGAGTATTATGGAAAGGTTGTATGGGTGTGGTGGATTGCGTTGCAGGTTGAATGTGCCAGCTAAGCTTATGTGTGTCTCATATGTATACTCCTGGGCAGAAGCCGTCTAGTTGGTGTGGCCCCGCTCCATACAAGTGCATGGATTGTGCGCTGCGAGGATTCACCACTTTATGAACTGGGAACGGTGGTGATGTATGTGATATGCATACACTGGAGCAGAAGGCGTCTAGTGGGCGTGGCCTTGCTCAATGCACTTCTATGGAGAGAGGCCATGCCCGCTAGACAGCTTCTGCCCGGGAATATGCATATCACATACATCACCACTGTTCCCAGGTTAGAAAGTGGCGAATCCTCGCAGCACAGAGTGCATACGCTGGGGGAATTCAAAAGTCTTCAGTCACACGGTCACTGCAGAATTATCATTTTAGACCGAACAACCCATTTAAGTCTTTCATTATGTCAGATAGAAATATTCTAAAATATTTTCATAATGTTTCTTTGTTATATTTGTTAATCAATGGTAGTATGTGTACTATAATTCTTGTTACATGACAGTAGAGAAAAAAATGCTTTTTTTGTGTTTGAGATATACTGTATATATGTATATATATACAGTACAGACCAAAAGTTTGGACACACCTTTTCATTTAAAGATTAATCTGTATTTTCATGACTATGAAAATTGTACATTCACACTAAAGGCATCAAAACGATGAATCAACACATGTGGAATTATAGACTTAACAAAAAAGTGAGAAACTACTGAAATTATGTCTTATATTCTAGGTTCTTCAAAGTAGCCACCTTTTGCTTTGATGACTGCTTTGCACACTCTTGGCATTCTCTTGACGAGCTTCAAGAGGAAGTCACCGGGAATGTTCTTCCAACTTTTGGTCTGTAAGATATATATATATATATATATATATATATATATATACAGAACTTTCATTTTATAATCACCAAGGTGTATAATATCTGTTGTGTGTGTGCTGCTATCACTTTTACTTACACTTTCTTGTAATAACATATTTCTTTATTCATTTCCAGAATAAAACCAGCAGGTATGTACTAATGGCATTTACGTCAATTATATTTTAGGCAAGGCTGAATAAGTCTAACCATTTATTATGCTTTGCTTATGTAGCACCATCACAGTCAGCAGCTCTTTACAGACATTAACATTCTTGTTCTCATTGGGGCTCATAATCTAGATTCCCTATCTGTATGTCTTTAGAAAGTCTGAAAAAAATGGAGTACCAGGCGGAAACCCACAAAAACACGGGAGAACCTACCAATTTAATGCAGATGTTGACCATGGTGGGAATATCCAGCTATGGGCCTTCAATTCAATAGCAGTAATTACCACTACAAGAGAGCACTAAAAAGTTACAACAACCATAAATGTGATTTATACATTTTTTGGGTGAAAACGTATGCTGTGTATAGTTGGACTCACCTTTTTGTGAGGTAGCTAGTAGAGAGGGATAGATTGATTCGTGGTACTTCGGTCCATTGACCAGGTCAGTAGTCTCTGTCCGCCAGATGGGAGGCTTGCCATTATTTTACCTTATGGGATCCCTGACATGGCTTTTAATTAGCCAGGCTGGCACGATGTGATCTGTGTATCATGCCGCAATGGTGACGTCGCACCAGCCTGTCTAATCAAAAGCTGCACAGGGAATCCTGAAAGCTAAGAGATGCTTGGACCTCCCATCCAGTGGCCAGAGACTACCGACCTGGCCAATGGACAAGAGTCCCGTGAATCGATCTGCCCAATTCTACTAGGTTACTGGAAGGATTTTCTACATATGACATGCAAAAACAAAAAGATAACCAAATAAAATCCAATGACAAGACACAAATATGGGCAGGCAATTGTTTGAGTGTTATAATTAATAACATTTTAAATAAAAATGTGTTAGAACACAAAATCCAAACATTGCTTCAAGTCCTCTGCTCAAGTTTTATTCAATTTTAAACGGATAACATGGTGCTCTTTTTTTTCTACATTCCTGCAAAATGTACATTTCTGAGACGTTTCTGCTCAGTGAATTGGAGGCAAAAAACATGCACCATTGAGAAATTAAAAAATCAAAATTCACATCAAAAACATTTATTTTTTGTAACATCATAAAGCATTTAACATATAGCAATCGGTGACTAACAAGCAGGTTATATAGGATTATTTCACATAGCCGAACTGAACCAAAAGTACATCATTCTAGAGTTCTATGTAAAGCAAAGCTTAGTTCTATAGATTTGCCAAGGTGCGGTCTGGACGTTGCAGTCACAATACTGACTACTGCAGACACTTTACAGTTTGATGTAATAAGTAACAGCAAATATTTTTTTTTTTTTATAGAAAAGAAGGTTAAGCAGGATGTTGTTTGGGTAAGTTCTGTATAATGTTATATAAATATTTAAAATAAAATGAAATATATAACATTAAATTATAGGGTATTTTATCAATGTATACGTTTTTCGAAAATATGGTATAATGTTAATAAGTTTCTGACACTTTTCTACTGAATTCTGTCATTTTGAGCAAAACACAATACCAGAAATGTCTCTTAAATAAATAGATCTATAGTAGCTTATTTTTGGGGGTGGGGGAGTGTTTTAATAGCAACACACTTCTATTAATCAGTTGCCAAAAATATTATTATTTTATTTTCTCATAATGGCTTTGTAACAACGCCACTGAATGGCAGATAGTTAATGCTTTCAAATTCCTGTTATAAATGACAAAACCCAAGACTATTGTGTAGTCTGTAATAAAGGAGGACATTGTAAAACTGCTTTATTAGCCGCTATAGGAAAAGTAGAATTTATTCCCCACAATTAAAATACAATAATACAAAGGAGGACAAAGGAGGATAGACTGTACTGCAGGAATAGACAACATTCTACTTTAACCAGTGCAATAAATTATTTTTAATGGGCCATTGGGAGAGTGAATCATTATATTGTATTGTATTTCTTTTACAGGAAATGACCAAGTTAAACACTGTCTTTGATGGAGAAGCTGTAGATCCAAGTAAGATATAAATAAAATGTCCGCAGTTGTTTTTTTTCACTGGTGCTTGAGTATATTGCTTTAGAAAAATCTGAGCCCCATTGTGTGCAGTATTCTGTATGACCAAGGCACAATATCCCCATACTTTTTCCTGAAACAGCACCTTGGTAGTACACAGGTTCTGTATGGTACTGCAGCTCAGTCATACTTAATTGGATGAGGCTGAACTGCCATACTAGATATAGGCTATTAACATGAGAGACCCTGTTTCTCAAAAATATGCCCTTGGAAAACGATTAACTGTATCTCCGTGAAACTACTGTATCTTTGACCTTATTATGTTGGGTAAACTTTAGTGTTACATGGATGCTTCATCTGGTACAGCTTATAATGGAACCAGTAATTAAAGATGTGGTGCAGTAGTCATAGTGAGAAATTATAAGTGCATGTGTAATGGTATAGTCAAATATATTAGGTGATCTTAAAGGGTTTTTCAAAGATTACCTTTTTAGCGTCATTGGTTTGCCCATTGTAAAAACAACAAAATGTGCTTTATTCACCTACGGCTGCTCTAGGCCTGCTTGCCTGCTGCTATCCACAGTATTTGTTGATAGGCTGTAGCATTGATGTCACAACAATAGCATATGACTGCTGCAGGCAATCACTAGGCTCTGCCAGGATGATGTGGCGGACAGCACTAGTTAAGTGCAGCTTATCACTAGGGATTAAAGTAACCAGACTTGCAGCATTCATCTGATGGCAGACATTTGTTTTCAAAAGACAGTCACTTTAATTCATTGTTATGCTATAGGTGTGTGTTTTTTTAAGAGTGAGTCCAAAATACTTACTGTACATCATGGACCTATAGAAGTTTGTAAATATACAGTACTGTGCAAAAGTTCTAGTCATGTGTGTAAAAAGTGCTGGAAAGCAAGAATGTTAACTGAAATAGAAGGGTTAATAGTTTATTTCTAAATTGACTTTGCGAGGAAGAGGACTAGAACTCTATTGCCACCTATTGGAAGTAGCAATCCTAAAAGTCAATATCGCCCCTCTAAAGAGCCTTACTACATGGCTTAGGATAAAAGCCAAAACCATAATCTCAATTTGCTAATTGAAATTTTGGTTTTGGCTTTTATCCTAATGTATGTAGCAAGGCTCGTTAAAGGGTCGATATTGACTTTTCGGGTATGTTCCCACAGTCAGTAAATGCTGCGGGTTGGACGCTGTGTACATCTGCAGCGCCCAACCTGCATGGTCCAGCTGTGACAGCATAGTGGATGGGATTTCAAGAAATACCAACTCCACTATGCGTGCTGAGATGCCTGCAGCTCACCTGTGGAGACGGACATGCGGCGCATCTCTCCATACAGCAGCATGTCAATTTATCGTGCATAGACGCGAGATATATATCACCCGTACACTGTATTGGACACAGTGATTCCACAGGGTTCAATGAACACGTGTAATCACCTGTGTTCAAAAGCCACCAGCGCTTTGGATGCAGCGGACATGTACTGCACCCAAAGTGCTGCCTAATGCTGAACGTGTGCACATACCCTTAGGATTGCTACTTCCAATTGTGGCACTAGAGTTCTAGTTCTCTTCCTCTCTGAAGAGACTATTTGCATATTTCCCAGAGGAGCATTGCAAGGCTTAAAAGGAGAAACGTTAACCCTTGGATCCTAGTTTATTTCTATTAATTAGCAAAATGCAAAGTGAATGAACATCTAAATCAAAACAATATTTGGTGTGACCTCTTTAGATTTCAAAACAGCATCAAATCACCGGTTCTTCAAGACACACCTGCACACAGTTTCTGAAGGCTCTCGGCAGGGAGCTTGTTCCAAATATCTTGGAGTACTTGGAGCGGCCCCCAGATGCAGGGCAGCGGGGTACTCGGTACCGGGTCTCTCTCTCGGTTCTGGGGATGTCACGGTGGCCTGACCCGGTCCGTGGCCCTGCTAAGGGGCGCCCAATTAAAGATGTAGATGACGGTGTAGGTCGCAGTAAATAACGAGGACACAGGGTTGCAGTTTCTTTACCTCTTTACTGAAGGCTTCGGCATCCGCAATCCAGAGCACTGCTAACAGGGCTGGCTGAGACCGGCCGGTCCGAAGGCACATCCAGAGTTCCCTTTGCAGGTGGAAATCAGTAGCCTACCTACTAGCGCCTGGGTGTTGTAGTACTTCCCTGCTGAGCACCACGGGATAGTCCTCACAACTGTCGTGTATGTTTCTGTTCTTTCTCTCCGTCCCCCAGATGGTTTGGATACGACGCACCCGTATGATGGGGTAGGCCTGGAGTTATTTTATAGGGACCCTAGAGACGCCCCTCTCCCACAATTGCCTCCGTTGTCTTCATTAGGTGAAAAAGGTGAGACAGCCAACCTAAAGTTAACTGTCCTGCCGTTGGTTCAAAGTAATGCGTAGAGTCTGTTACTTTCTCGGCGTTCCGGCCACCGGCTACGCGCCTCAGTAGGATGTTGCCGATCTCGGGGCACGACTCCTACTGATTCAATCGCCTTTGTGATGTGATCTCGTTTCTCACTTCTCCACAATATACTTCGCTTCGTGTCCTTTCTTAAGATGCCGCCGCAATGAGGTGCAGACACGGCTCCGTAACAATCTGTCCTTTTGCTAGGCCACTGTCAGGATCCCACCCCAGACAGGGACCCTCCTGTGAGGAATGGCCTAATACATAGAACCCTTTGCTCCCCTGGTGGCCGGAGTGTGAAGTGTAATGTGTGACTGTGATACCTGGTCAGGTGAACTCTTTTAGTGCAATCAGACGTAACATCGCTCCCCTTAGTGGCAGAGCGACATTACTGCAACGACCAGGACTCTGGGGCGCTGCATACTTGTCACAGATCATGGATGTAGGTTTGTGCAAATCCTTCTGTCTCTTGATATCATCCCAGACTTGAGAGCCAAACAGACTCTACTTTTTCAAGCATTCTTACTTTGATGCAGTTTTCCACACCTGCCTAAGAACTTTTGCATAGCACTCTAGTTTTAAAAATGTTAATGTCATCATTTAAAGGAATAGAAAGTGTATCTAAAGAGGTAATGGTAATGACACAAAAGATTATTCTGTAGGAGGCAGGTGGAAAGATATAAACATGAGTAGGTGACCCTGGGATTAGGGATTTCTCCTGCTTCCAGCCATCACTAGGGACTGGGACTAGGAGGACGCCAAAAAAAGGAGATGTGTTACTAGATTTGCATAAAGAATAACTACAGCTAATCTATACATTTTTGTGTTTTTACTCTTTATTGTATTTTTAAAATGATAAGTAATTTAATGCATGGAAACAAAAGCTGTTATTATCATACCTCACATCTATTATAACATTGTCACTCATGTCTGTGGTTCGTGCTTGTAGTTACAGGAAGTGTCTATGAGTACAATTCAAAGTCTGGGGCCAGACGATGGAAAGACACAAACCAGCCAATAGTCCCGATGCCAGTCCCACAGCAGTTGCCAGTAAATCCTGTGGAGCAAACATCCTTACCTGTTCTAACAAGTGGTACTCCAAATAAAAAGGTGAAAACACCCAGTGGTGGAACTAAAGCAGAAGACGTGACGAATACAGCAGTGCCGGGAACACCAAGTAGGCTGCAAACTCCTACACAAACTGCAACCAATATAGAGCCTGACAACAAAAGTCCTTCTAGCAGATCTCCATTGTCACCAAGACGTTCCCCTAAAGTATCTCCTAAGATACCGAAAACTCCATCTTAACAAAATATAAACTGTTAGAACTTCATGTATTGGCTGAGCACTGAATGGAATATGTCATATGTCATTGACCACTTGAGTGCTAAATCTTATGCATGCTTAAATTTTACAAAACTATATGTGAAAGCATTCAGTTCTGTCCAGCATTTTGTTGTATTAGGCTACGTCCACAAAATTAGTTTTTGGTGAGTTTTTGATCTTGCAGATTTTCTCCTGCATTTCTGCACCTATTAGAGAAATTAAGTTACTTGCAGTCTTTTCATTAGCTTTTGAGTGTGTTTTTATTATATGCATTTATATAGCATTTTTGATGCTGCGATTTTTCATGCTTTTTGAAATGTTATGTTTTAAATAAATCTGCTTTGTTTTTGATACTTACTGATATGTATTATTATAAAACTTTAATGATACCGTCATATGTGTATGCCATGAGTTTTTCATGCATAGAAATGCACTGAACACACACGTGTTTTTTACATGCGGATTTTCTGCATCTAAGACAAGTCTATTGGAAAATTCTGCACAGAAATCTCAGCGTACCTACAAGAGAAATTAACATGTTGTGGATTTCAAATTTGTACCGCAGGTCAGTTTACGCTGAGTAAAAAAAAAATAGCACAGTGGCATGAGATTTCTATACATCCTATCCACTTTGCTGGAACTGTAAGGCCCCTTCACACTGTGTTCTTCTCCATGTTCAATGGTGACGTCAGGGCTTATGTCCATACCCCTACAAAATGGGATTCAGGTGTACATGTGTTATGCACCGACAAGGCGATTGACTATGATGGTAGAGACAAAGTCACCATTTGCTCTGTCGAGCATCATTTTTGGGTATATATGCCTACTAGAAGCGGACACTCAGACGTAGTAGACTGCATCTGGGTGTCTGCCACCAATAAGCATAAAAGATAGAAAATGATGCATGACATAGCACACGGTGACTCTTTCGGCACCATTATAATCAATGACCCCAATGGTAGATATGCCCAAATCTCGTTTTGTTGAGGATTTGGACATAAGCCCCAACAGGACCACTGAATGTGGGCAACAACGCAGTCTAAAAGGGACCTGGGACCTGAGACGCTGCGTTACTTAGCATCAAAAATGCACAAATAACTTATTGTGGGAACTTAACCATCTTGTATTTTTTTAACCTGTATTTGCTTTTGTTTACAGACATATATGCAACTTGTAGATAATGTGAATTATAGTTTATTATGTAAATAATCAAATTTGGATTTGGGTAGAAATATAATTCTAATAAATTAATGGAAGATAAACTAATCTGTCCAATATGACGTACTACTCCTTGTAGAGTAGCCTTGGTGTGTGCTTGTGTGAGTGTGTGGGGGAGGTCAAATATAATCTGAGATATTTATGATCTTTGTGACCCAAATCCTGGTACTGGCGATTGTGAAATGTACAAAGACTATTAGAACTGAATATAGACATCAGGAGGACATTGCTGCACATTATTTACCTAGCCGCTGTCTATTTCGGTTTGCTGGTTTCTTAGTTACAGATTTTCTACATAGACATAGTGGCTTTACTAATTGTACTGCTCTGCTCAGGCAAAGGAGCCAAACAGTGAAATTAAAGAGTGTCACATGACGGCCATCACAGCGCCCCCCAGAGCCCATGTGCCTATTAAGCAGTGTTGCACGCCGCACTATTTTACAGCACTGAAGTAAATGACATGTTTGTTAAAGACTTGCTCAAACATAAGGGGACGTTTCCATTACACTTTTATTTTTCACTCATGAAAAAAAGGAAATACAGTACATATCTAGGATCTGTGTCTAGATTAGGATATCCATTCTTCTAGCTAGGATTTGGATAAAATAGTACCACACTTATCATACACCATGTCTGGTATTGGTGATAAAAAAGTAATTTTCTCTAATCTTGCATAAAACTCTTTAAAAGAACGTCTTTCTTTCATTAGGCCAGCTGTCCTCACAAACTGAACAGCACTTCTGTCCATAAAATGGCTTCTCATGGAGAAATGTGTGACCACACCAGTCCATTAGCCTCATCCAATAGAAAAGCATTTATTTGGAGGATGCTGATTGGCTGTTTTGTCCCGTGCGCAGATTGTGTGCGGAAGCTACACTAAGAAGCGAACGTGGCCAAGCCCTTTAATTCCTAGCAACAACCGGACCCTGGAATTATTGGGACAATGAAATGGGACTTTCCAGCATGACCTTGCAATTATTTTGTTTGTGTATTCAATAGCACTAGTACAGAATGGACAAGTTGGAGACATATAATTAGATAGTACAAAATAATAATAATAATAAAAATAATAATGTTTATAAATTATTTTTCATTTAAAAAAATCAAACATGCTTGCGTTATTGATCATTCTGTGTATTTCCATTTGCAAATAACAATGCTAAATGTTTGAGATTGTAGCAATATTATGTGAATTGGGATATATAGTGGCATCTGCCTGATTCCATAGGATGCCCTTATGCTCTGGCTATACTAGATGGGGAGCACTTGTTAATGAGTGACAGCTTTGAGATTGCTCATTTGATATGTGTTTGGAGACCAATATTATTTCATTGTAAATCCCTCCTTTGTCATTGGAATAAAGCTGATGCTTTTTGTGCAGTTTGTTCTATTGTTTGTGTATATACTTTAAAGTCATGTCTCTATAATAATTGTATAAATATTGAACACATTAGTAATTCGCCAGTAATTGGAGAGTCTGCTGACATTTTATTCATCCTATTATTATCTTAAGTATCTAGTTTGTCTTGCCATCTTGTAAGCCTAAGCTTGGTGTTTGCTATTTGGAAATATTCAGTGGACAGCACAATAATAAGTGGAGTGATGGCATTTTCCAGAAGAAAAGAAGCAACAAGTAATAACGGAGTCAAATTACCAAACAGAACCTTTTCAGCCAGTTGCTAGCACAGAACTGCACCTCTCAGGACAGGCATATCCAGTTCTGCCTCTTCTAGGCTTTAAAGACATGCGAGTCTATTTGAAGTACTTGAGACTTAACACTAATGCTTTTGTTCCCGTGCCATGTACCTAAATGAATGCAGCTTTCTACTACAGACAGGCCCAGACACTGAGAGCAAACACTGAGGGACTTTCTTTTGTCACCAGTAAATTCATGCTCTACTTTTAAGTTTTATATGTGAACCTTACTGGTGCTGACTATTTGTGGTACCACTGGAAACTGCTCATTTGGTTTCAGCATTTTTGCATTTCATTTTATATGGAACATATTCAATTAGAAAGCAGAAGACAAAATTAAAAAAGGAGATAATATCCAAAATTGGTATTTTTAAATAGGGCTATCTAATAGTTGAAAAACTAATCTAAAAATTGCAGCAGATGTGATAAATTAACTAATAGTGATGAGTGTACGTGCTCTGATAAGATGTTATCCTAGCACACTCATGCGCTAGCTGAGCATCTTCGGCGTGCTCGAAAAATATGTTCGAGTCCCCGTACCTGCATGTCCTGTAGCTGTTGACAGCCGCAACAAATGCAGGGATTGCCTAATGAACAGACAATCCCTGCAAGCGTTGCGGCCAGGCTCGGACTGGCCCACAGGGTCACAGGGGAATCCCCCAGTGGGCCCCTATGTAGATTTGGCCCCCCAACCCCACTATATGGGCAGTACTTGGTATAATTCACTTGATTCACTCTGTACAGAAAAAAGCAGCATCTCTTCATTCAATAACCACACTACCCAGTTTATTATTATATAGAGATAGAGGTAACTTTGTGAACAAAGGTAGTATAATATTTGCATGCAGGTGAAAAGTGGGCCCCCCCAAAGTCAATGTTACTGGTGGGCCCTTGTCACCCCAGTCCGACACTGGTTGCGGCTGTCGTGAGACATGCAACTGCGGGGGCTCGAACATATTTTTCGAGCACGCGGAAGATATTCAGTTAGCACACGAGCAAGCTAGGATAACATCTTGTCTGAGCATGTTCGCTCGTCACTACTAAAAAAACTACACTCCCCTCTTCTTTCTCTCAATGATCTCAAGACTTAAAGGAATGTACTCAAGTCTAAAAGTTATGTCACGCACAGTGTAGGAAAGACTAAGTGCAACGCGAAGGGATGAGGGGAAGGGAGCCCAACACTAGGGAAAGGGGAGAGTGGAGACCCCTAGGCAGATCTAAAGTCACCGTGTCTGCCCTAAACGTCCATATATAGATTCTTCACCTATCGCCAAGCAGAAACCTAATACCTGCCTGACCCTGACGATAAGCCCTGCTTAGGGAATGACAGGTGGAACACTAGTCAATCCCCACTACTACTAAAGACAGCTAGGATAGATGAACAAGGGGAACACTTATCTTGAGTAGACTCAGAGATGTAACACAGACGTCTTCCAGCAACACCAAAGAGGAAGATAGCCGACAGCTATAGCTCCAAGCCTCAACAGGGGGAAATGGAAATATCACCGGCAACTCCCAGCAGCAGGCTGGAAGTCTATAAACACCCCTGTCCAGGTAGAGAAAGGTTGCCACTGGGTCAAATAGTCAGAAGGGTTAGGCTAGGTTCACATTGCGTTAGTGGGTGATCGCTAACGGACAGCGTTGCACGGCGAAAATGTCGCAATTAACGCCGTGTAACGGGTCTGTTAGCGCACCCATTGACAGCAATGTAAATTTCGCCTGCAGCGCATCACTAGCGCGTGCCTTTTTCGGCTCGCGCTAGTGATGTGCCGTTCTTCTGTGACGCGCCTCGGACGCTGCTTGCAGCGTCCGCGGCGCGCCCGAGGTCCGTTCCCCGCTCTCGCAGATCGGGGATCTGCGAGAGCGGGGACGTTAACGCGACCCCTGAACGCGGCCCCTAAATAAACATTGCGTTAGCGCAATCCGCTAGCGCTAGCGCTAAACGGATTGCCCTAACGCAATGTGAACCTAGCCTTAAAGAGGTGTCTGCAAGGCCAAACACAGAGACCTTCTGCAGTCGGATGCAGTGAGACTGTCTGCAGCCTCTGACAAACCAGTGACAAGTTATCTACAAGATACATGAAGCAGGGAATATATCACAGCGTTATTAAATAATACACTCAAACACTTTGTAGCGGTTTGGAATCTTTGGGATGTATATTGGGTTCAGAGAGATTGTTAATGAATGTAGTCATGAAGGATAGTTCTCAAAGCTTGCGTAGAGTTGGGTATACAGTGGGTGAAATAAGCGCTGAGCACGTTGCCAATTAAATATACTTCTAAAGCTGCTATTGACATGAAATTCTCACCACATGTTGGTAACAACCTATCCAATCCACACAGGCAAAGAAATCAAACCATAGATAACCATGAATTTAGGTATGTGTAATTATGAGAAATTAGTCACAGATTCATTATTTACAGTAGTTTTCAATATAATACCAGTGTGTTCAAAAACATGAGTTAATCACAAAATCTTTAGACCTGTCATGATCCGTTCTAGGGTTTAGTCCTGTCTGCTCTTTTTCCGGATCATGTCAAGGGTTACGTTTGCTCTGCCTCATTCTGGGCTTAGGTTTGCTACTTAGCATCCTACTGGTGGTGTCACCTATAGTTCTGCCTTGGGCGCCTGAACCTGACTCTGGTAACTTTTGATTTGTCCTGCTGTGATCCCTGACTTGTCCCGTGTCTGTTGATTCCCTCTGTCTGCCCTTTTCCCAGTGTTTCTCTGTTTGTCTGTTTGATTCTCTGGTTCCTGACTTGGCTCGTATTCGGACTCGCTTCTGCTTTCTGACTTTGTCTTATCCGCTTCTGACCGCTGGCTTGTTTCTGACCACGTTTACTGCTTATCCCTTTTTGGTACATCTGCCTCTGATTGTATTTTGACTTGGCTTGTCTGACCACTTTCTCGCCACTTGGTGGTGCCTGTGCTGCTGCTCTGTGGTGCTTCTCTGTGTACGCAGTCTCACTTCCCTCTCAAGCTCCCTCTGGTGGAGGTTGTGTTATACTGCACTGCAGCAGCATGACAATACCAGTGTTTATTCCCACGCATTGGGAACATTGAACACTGTTTTCTAATTCAAAACATGAAGGGAAATTTATATAATTTTTAACTACTTTAAAGAAAATAACAAAAAATTAACATTGAGCTGTTCTAAAAAATAGCAGTGTTTTCATTTGTCTTTACAAACTCACTATATGTCCTATTTTTTGTGGATTTAGCCTTTCTGTGAATCACTAACCTAATATTTAGTTGTATAGCCCCATTTTTTTTAGAACTGCTTCACATCTATGTCAACCAACTTCTATCACCTGTTATTCCAGACTAGGATGCTGAGACCACATCTCACACCTTTTGGCATTTGTTGGCTTTGTCTCAGTAACTGCATTTTTAATGTCACCCCATAAGTGGTCTATTGGATTAAGGTCCAGGGATTGGGTTGGTCACTCCATAACCTCAATTTTTTTGGACTGGAACCAAGATTTTGCTTGTTTACTGGTGTGTTAAGCATTGTTGTGCTATTGAAACACCCATTTCAAGGGCATATCCTCTTCAGCGTAAGGTAACATGACCTCTTCAAGTATATAAATATGTGCAAACTGGTCCATGTTCTCATGTATGCCATAAAAAGGTCCGGCGCCATAGTAAGAGAAACATGCCCATATGATGCTTGCACCACCATGCTTCGCTGTCTTCAGAGTGTACTGTGGCTTGCAAGCAGAGTTTGGGGGGTCGTCTGACAAACTGTCTCCGGCCCTTGGACCCCAAAAAGAACAATATTACTTTCATAAATCCACAAAATGTTTCTCCATTTCTCTTTAGGCCAGTTGATGTGTTCTTTTGAAAATTGTATCCACTTCAGTACATCCTTTTTTTAACAGTTGCAATTTGCAGGAACTTCTTACTAAGAGATTAGTTTCACACAGGTGTCTTCCAACTGTCACAGAACTCACAGGTAATTTGAGACTGTCTTTGATCATCCTGGAGCTGATCATTGGCTGAGCCTTTGCCATTCTGGCTATTTTCCATCCATTCGAATGGTAGTCTTCTGTTTTCTTCCACGTCTTTCTGGTTTGGCTTTCCATTTTAATTAATTGGAGATCATTTTAGCTGAACAGCCTATCATTGTCTGCACTTTTTTATAAGTTTTACCCTCTCTAATCAACTTTTCAATCAAAGTACGCTGTTCTTCTGAACAATGTCTCGAACAACCCATATTTCTCAGGCTTTCAAGGAGAAATGCATGTACAACATGTCCTGGCTTCACCCGTAAATAAGGGCCACCTGATTCACAACTATTTCTACACAGAATGATTGACCTCACTAATTGAACTCCACACTGCTATTATTTTGAACACACCCCCATTCAATTAATTATTCTAATACACATGCTCAAAAATATGCAGATCATGAATGCTGAGTCTGATGGTTTTATTAGAATCTACTGCACCAACTGGTAAATTGTTTGACATGTGGTAGTATAATTTATACCCAGGGATGCCACTAGGAATTTCGGGGCCCCATACTGGCAACATTTTCGGGGCCCCTTTGAGACTCTGCCCAGGCTCCACCCCAGCTCTGCCTCCACCCCTCGAACCTTCCACAGTCCCATTGCTCTTTCTTGGGAAAACTCCAGTGCTGCACCACATCCTCACCAATCACGCATTAACAGTTCCCATCACCAGATCACATACAGAGCCAGCAGGTTTTGTGGCTTCTTTTGGACAGGCTCTACTCTACTGTAACTTATTAAACATTTGTTAAAATATCCAATACAATTTAGGTATATTTTAATTTATTTTTCAATTTTTAAAATGACCATTAATTTCACATACAAGGGACAAATACCACCAAATCATGCCCAGAACACATTTTACCACCACATAGTGACAGATTACTACAATACTGTTCATCAGCAAAAAAAATACAATACTAATATCACCATAAGTGCCATTATACACAGGAGATCTGTACTTAGTATACAGTGTCCATGTACAGGTAATACAGTGATCAACAGCGCAATTATACACAGGAGCTCTGTATATAGTGTCAGCGTACAGATAATACAGTGATCACCAGTGACGTTATACACAAGATCTCTGTATATAGTGTCAGTGTACAGATAATACAGTGATCACCAGTAACATTAAACACGGGAGTTCTGTATATAGTATATAGCGTACAGGTAATACAGTGATCACCGGTGACATTATACACAGAAGCTCTGTATATAGTGTCAGTGTACAGGGAACACAGTATACAGTACACCAGTGACATTATACACACGAGCGCTCTATATAGTGTACAGGTAATACAGCGATCACCACTGACATTGTACACAGCACCTCTGTATATAGCATCAGTGTACAGGTAATACAGTGATCGTCAGTGACATTGTACACTGAAGCTCTGTATACAGTGTCAGTGTACAAGTAATACAGTGATCACCAGTGACATTATACACAGGAGCTCTGTATATAGTGTCAGTGTACAGGTAATACAGTGATCACCAGTGACATTGTACACTGAAGCTCTGTATACAGTGTCAGTGTACAAGTAATACAGTGATCACCAGTGACATTATACACAGGAGCTCTGTATATAGTGTCAGTGTACAGGTAATACAGTGATCACCAGTGACATTGTACACTGAAGCTCTGTATACAGTGTCAGTGTACAGGTATTACAGCGATCACTAGTGACATTATACACAGGAGCTCTGTATACAGTGTCAGTATACAGGTAATACAGTGATCACTGTTGACATTGTACACAGGAGCTCTGTATATAATATGCAGTGTATACTGTGCATGTACATGTAATACACTGACTCACCAGTGATGTCTCGAGGTGAAGTCCTCCACCTTTGCTTTTCATCTTCATCCAGCACAGACCGCCATCACTTCTTCCAGGCAGGACTCGTCTCTGCATGAAATATAAGTTATCTAGAGCACCTCTAGAGCTATCTGAGCGGCTTCCGCCGTACTCCACGTGCGCTGACATCCACAGGATCTCCCATTGCATCCAGGCCAGTTGAATAATCCAGTTGGAACCAACACTGACCCTATATACGCTTTACCTACTATACCAGTAAAATTGTTCTGATGAAGGTCCAGATGTGGACCGAAAACATTCAAACTTATATCTTTGTGGATGCACATTAAAGGATCTTCTTCTTTACACCAAAATTCTTCTTGAGTGCCAAGTTTTTTTTCTTATTCCAAAAATAAAATACATCACTGCAGTAATGATATCCATTAATTAGCCTCTACAGTAATAATATTCCCCATCCTGGCCCCCTTGTGTCTCATTCCTGGCTCCAGCCACCTTTTCTCCCATCCTGCTCCCATATGAGCTCCATCCTGTCCCCACATGAGCTCCCATCCTGTCCCCATATGAGCTCCCATCCTGTCCCCATATGAGCTCCCATCCTGCCCCCATATGAGCTCCCATCCAGCCTGCATATGTGCTCCTATCCTGCCCCATTTGAGCTCCCAGCCTGCCCCCACATGAGCTGCCATCCTGCCCAATATGAGCTCACATTCTGCCCCATTTGAGCTCCCATTCTACCCCATATGAGCTCCTATCCTGCCCCATATGAGCTCCCATCCTGCCCCCATGTGAGCTCCCATTCTGCCCCATATGAGCTACCATTCTGCCCCATATGAGCTGCCATCCTGCCCCATATGAGACCCCATCGTGTCCCCATATAAGCTGCCATCCTGCCCCATATGAGCTCCCATCCTGTCCCCATATGAGCTCCCATTCTGCCCCATATGAGCTGCCATCCTGCCCCCATTTGAGCTCCCATTCTGCCCCATATGAGCTCTTATCCTGCCCCCATATGAGCTCCCATTCTGCCCCATATGAGCTACCATTCTGCCCCATATGAGCTCCCATGCTGCCCCATATGAGCTCCCATCCTGACCCCATATAAGCTGCCATCCTGCCCCATATGAGCTCCCATCCTGCCCCCATAGGAGCTCCCATCCTGCCCCATATGAGCTGCCATCCTGCCCCATATGAGCTCCCATCCTGTCCTCATATGAGCTCCCATTTTGCCCCATATGAGCTGCCATCCTGCCCCCATATGAGCTCCCATTCTTACCCATATGAGCTCCCATCCTGCCCCATATGAGCTCTCATCCTGCCCCCATATCCGCTTCTATCCTACCCCCATATGAGCTCCTATCCTGCCCCATATGAGCTCCCATTCTGCCCCATATGAGCTGCCATCCTGCCCCATATGAGCTCCCATCCTGCCCCCATATGAGCTCCCATCCTGCCCCATATGAGCTGCCATCCTGCCCCATATGAGCTCCCATCCTGTCCTCATATGAGCTCCCATTCTGCCCCATATGAGCTGCCATCCTGCCCCCATATGAGCTCCCATTCTTACCCATATGAGCTCCCATCCTGCCCCATATGAGCTCTCATCCTGCCCCCATATCCGCTTCTATCCTACCCCCATATGAGCTCCTATCCTGCCCCATATGAGCTCCCATTCTGCCCCATATGAGCTGCCATCCTGCCCCATATGAGCTCCCATCCTGCCCCCATATGAGCTCCCATCCTGCCCCATATGAGCTGCCATCCTGCCCCATATGAGCTCCCATCCTGTCCCCATATGAGCTCCCATTCTGCCCCCATATGAGCTCCCATTCTTACCCATATGAGCTCCCATCCTGCCCCATATGAGCTCCCATCCTGCCCCCATATCTGCTTCTATCATACCCCCATATGAGCTCTTATCCTGCCCCATATGAGCTCCCATTCTGCCCCATATGAGCTGCCATCCTGTCCCCATATGAGCTCCCATCCTGCCCCCATATGAGCTCCCATCCTGCCCTCCAAAAATAAAATACATCACTGCAGTAATAATATCCATTAATTAGCCTCTACAGTAATAATATTCCCCATCTTGGCCCCCTTGTGTCTCATTCCTGGCTCCAGCCATCTTTTCTCCCATCCTGCTCCCATATGAGCTCCCATCCTGTCCTCACATGAGCTCCCATGCTGCCCCATATGAGCTCCCATCCTGCCTCCATATGTGTTCCTATCCTTCCCCATTTGAGCTCCCATCCTGCCTCCACATGAGCTGCCATCCTGCCCCATATGAGCTCCCATCCTGCTCCCATTTGAGCTACCATTCTGCCCCATATGAGCTACCATTCTGCCCCATATGAGCTGCCATCCTGCCCCATATGAGCTCACATTCTGCCCCATTTGAGCTCCCATACCCCATATGTGGGTGTAAACCATTGTTTGGGCGCATGGCAGAGCTTGGAAGGGAAGGAGCGCCATTTGACTTTTCAATGCAAAATTGACTGGAATTGAGATGGGACGCCATGTTGCGTTTGGAGACCCCCTGATGTGCCTAAACATTGAAACCCCCCACAAGTGACACCATTTTGGAAAGTAGACCCCCTAAGGAACTTATCTAGATGTGTTTTGAGAGCTTTGAACCCCCAAGTGTTTCACTACAGATTATAACGCAGAGCCGTGAAAATATATATATTTTTTTTTCTCAAAAATGATTTTTTAGCCCCCAGCTTTGTATTTTTACAAGGGTAACAGAATAAATTGGACCCCAAAATTTGTTTTCCAATTTGTCCTGAGTACGCTGATACCCCATATGTGGGGGGGAACCACTGTTTGGGCGCATGACAGAGCTCGGAAGGGAAGGAGCGCCATTTGGAATGCAGACTTAAATGGATTGGTCAGCAGCCGTCACGTTGCATTTGCAGAGCCCCTGATGTACCCAAACAGTACAAACCCCCCACAAGTGACCCCATATTGGAAACTAGACCTCCCAAGGAACTTATCTAGATGTGTTTTGAGAACTTTGAACCCCCAAGTGTTTCACTAAAGTTTATAGCGCAAAGCCGTGAAAATAAAAATTCTTTTTTTTTTCACAAAAATGATTTTTTAGCCCCCAGTTTTGTATTTTCACAAGGGTAACAGGATAAATTTGACCCCAAAAGTTGTTGTCCAATTTGTCCTGAGTACGCTGATACCCCATATGTGGGGGGGAACCACTGTTTGGGTGCATGACAGAGCTCGGAAGGGAAGGAGCGCCATTTGGAATGCAGCCTTAAATGGATTGGTCTGCAGGCGTCACGTTGCATTTGCAGAGCCCCTGATGTACCCAAACAGTACAAACCCCCCACAAGTGACCCCATATTGGAAACTAGACCTCCCAAGGAACTTATCTAGATGTGTTGTGAGAACTTTGAACCCCCAAGTGTTTCACTACAGTTTATAACGCAGAGCCGTGAAAATAAAACATCTTTTTTTTCCCACAAAAATGATTTTTAGCCCCCCAAATTTTTATTTTCCTAAGGATAACAAGAGAACTTGGACCCCAGAAGTTGTTTTTCAATTTGTCCCGAGTACGCTGATAACACATATGTTGGGGTAAACCCCTTTTTGGGCGCACGGGAGAGCTCGGAAGGGAAGGAGCACTGTTTTACTTTTTCAACGCAGAATTGGCTGGAATTGAGATTGGACGCCATGTCGCGCTTGGAGAGCCCCTGATGTGCCTGGACAGTGGAAACTCCCCAATTCTACCTGAAACCCTAACCCAAACACACCCCAAACCCTAATCCCAACGGTAACCCTAACCACACCCCTAGCCCTGACACACCCATAATTCTAATCCCAACCCTAATCCAAACCGTAAATGTAATCCAAACCCTAACCCTAACTTTAGCCCCAACCCTAACTTTAGCCCCAACCCTAACCCTAACTTTACCTCCAACCCTAGCCCTAACCCTAGCCCTAACCCTAACCCTACCCCTAACCCTAAACGTGACTGAAATACGTGGCACTGAAATACGTGGCACTGAAATACGTGGCACTGAAATACGTGATACGTGGCACTTAAATACGTGGCACTGAAACACGTGGCACTGAAATACGTGATACGTGGCACTGAAATACGTGGCACTGAAATACGTGGCACTGAAATACGTGGCACTGAAATACGTGGCACTGAAATACGTGCAACTGAAATACGTGGTACTTAAATATGTGGCACTAAAATATGTGGCACTGAAATACGTGATACGTGGCACTGAAATACGTGATACGTGGCACTTAAATACGTGGCACTGAAACACGTGGCACTGAAATACGTGATACGTGGCACTGAAATACGTGGCACTGAAATACGTGGCACTGAAATACGTGGCACTGAAATACGTGGCACTTAAATACGTGGCACTATGACTGTCAGAAAATGTTCATTAAACGGTTAGGGGTGAGGTTAGGGGTAGAGTTAGGGTTAGGGTTTGGATCCCTTTATCACCTTGATGGTGGTGGGTGGCTTTTCACTGTGTTTTCTGTTTTTTTTCTATAAAAACGCATGCGTTTTTAACGCAAACAAACGCATGTGCTTAAAAACGCAAGAAAATACTGCAGGTTGTATTTCTGAAAATGAACGCATGCAGAAAAAAACCGCATGCGTTTGAAAACGCGACCAAACGCGTACAAAAAAACGCATGCGTTTTCAATGTTAAATATAGGGAAAAAATGCATGCGTCTTTTTGTGCAAAAAACGCTGCAGACAAAAACGCAAGTGTGAAACCAGCGACGCTTTTTATAGCAAAAAAGTTTTTGCGTCTCCACATTTTGAGACCTATAATTTTTCCACATTTTGCTCCACAGAGTCATGTGAGGTCTTGTTTTTTGCGGGACGAGTTGACGTTTTTATTGGTAACATTTTCGGACACGTGACCATTTTTGATCACTTTTTATTCCGATTTTTGTGAGGCAGAATGACCAAAAACCTGCTATTCATGAATTTCTTTTGGGAGAGGCGTTTATACCGTTCCGCGTTTGGTTAAAATTGATAAAGCAGTTTTATTCGACGGGTCAGTACGATTTCAGCGATATCTCATTTATATCATTTTTTTATGTTTTGGCGCTTTTATACGATAAAAACTATTTTATAGAAAAAATAATTATTTTGGTATCGCTTTATTCTCAGGACTATAACTTTTTTATTTTTTTGCTGATGATGCTGTATGGCGGCTTTTTTTTTGCGGGACAAGATGACATTTTCAGCGGTACCATGGATATTTATATCAGTCTTTTTGATCGCGTGTTATTCCACTTTTTGTTCGGCGGTATGGTAATAAAGAGTTGTTTTTTGCCTCGTTTTTTTTTTTTTTTCTTACGGTGTTTACTGAAGGGGTTAACTAGTGGGGGAATTTAATAGGTGGGGTCGTTACGGACGCGGCGATACTAAATATGTGTACTTTTATTGTTTTGTTTTTTTAATTTAGATAAAGAAATGTATTTATGGGAATATTATATATATTTTTTTTATTATTTATTTAGGAATTTTTTTTATTTTTTTTTTACACATGTGGAAAATTTTTTTTTTTACTTTTTTACTTTGTCCCAGGGGGGGACATCACAGATCGATGATCTGATAGTGTGCACAGCACTCTGTCAGATCACCGATCTCACTGACAGGGCTGCAGGCTTACCAGCGTCTGCTCTGAGCAGACACTCGGTAAGCCACCTCCTTCCCTGCAGGACCCGGATGCCGCGGCCATCTTGGATCCGGGACCTGCAGCCAGGAAGGAGGTAGGAGACCCTCGCAGCAACACGATCACATCGCGTTGCTCCGGGGGTCTCAGGGAAGCCCGCAGGGAGCCCCCTCCCTGCGCGATGCTTCCCTATACCGCCGGTACACTGCGATCATGTTTGATCGCGGTGTGCCGGGGGTTAATGTGCCGGGAGCGGTCCGTGACCACTCCTGGCACATAGTGCCGGATGTCAGCTGCGATAGGCAGCTGACACCCGGCCGCGATCGGCCGCGCTCCCCTCGTGAGCGCGGCCGATCCCGTATGACGTACTATCCCGTCACCCGGAATTAAGTCCCAGGTCACCTTGACGGGATAGTACGTCATACGGGATTAAGGGGTTAAAATGAACCAATCATGGATTTCAAATTATTTTGCCCCACCTTCCCCTGCTGACACGTAGCTTGCCTGAAAAATGTCTTGCTTTTGGCCTCCTCTTACTAACTTCTCCAATTCCTCTATTTGCAGCTGCTGAATGTCCACCATAGGCCATTTTTATACCTCCCTAAATGGGCTGACTCCCCCCACAGGGCTGTGGTCATGCAGCGCCCCAGAGACCTGGTCGTTGCAGTAACATCGCTCCGCTGCTAAGGGGAGTGATGGTACGTCTGATGGCACTGAAGGAGTTCACCTGACCAGGTATCACAGACACCAATACACTTCATAGTCTGGCCTCCAGGGGGAGCAAAGGGCACTATGTATTAGGCCACTCCTCACAATCTGGTAAAACTGGGGGTTAGATAGAAAGTTAGACAGAAAGCTGACTGGGTTGGAACCAGGCAACATCCTGTGGCAGAGGGTGTTGCAGGGGAAGATTCAGGGGGGTCCCTGTCAGGGGTGGGATCCTGACAGAGGCCTAGCGAACAGAAAGAACGTTACGGGACCGTGCCTGCACTTCATCGCGGCGGTACCCCAAGAAAGGACAAGAAGCGAGGTTTATTGTGAAGAGTGAGAAACGAGATCAAAGCAACAAGGAGAAAACACCAGTAGGAGTCGTGCTGTAAGATCGAGGCAACATCCTACTGAGGCGTGTAGCCGGTGGCCGGAAACGCCGAGGGAGTACTGGCTCCAAGCCTTACTTCAAACCAACGGCAGGACAGTCAGTTATAGGCGGGCTGTCTCACCTAAATCACCTAAGCAGACATAGGGGGCAACAGTGGGAGAGGGGCGACTCTAGGGTCCCGGAAGAACTCCAGGCCTACCCCTCATACGGGTGCGTCCTAGCCATATCATCTGGGGGACGGAGAAGAACATCAGAATCAGTTGTGAGGGAACATCAGAAACAGACACAACAGTTGTGAGGACTATCCCGTGGTGCTCAGCAGGGAAGGACTACAACACACAAGCGCTAGAAGGAAGGCACAGATTTCCACCTGCAAAGGGAACTCTGGAGGTGCCATCGGACCGGCCGGTCTCAGACAGCCCTGTTAACCGTACTCTGGATTGAGGATCCTGAAGCCTTCAGTAAAGAGGTAAAGAGACTGCAACCCTGTGTCCTCGTTATTCATCGCACCCTGCACCACACATTATCACTCTCAACTTTTACTGGATGCCCCTTAGCAGGGTCACGGACCGGGTCTAGCCACCTTGACAATCCCGGAACCGAGACAGTGGGGGTGCTCCAGTCACCACCTGGCGCAAGGACCCGTGCGAGTGCCGTTTGCCTGGACAGGTGGGTGGGCCCACTCTTGGGCAACGGCACTGGCACAGGGTCCCTCATAGTACAATGAAGTGTCTCTGACGGTGGTGGTGCACAACCGTCAGACACACCGTCGTAATATGAGGGGCCCCCTGCCAGTATCGCCGCCCACGAGAATGTTCCCCCAGCTCGAACAGTGCTCTACCACTTGCAATACTTACCTCTCCCTGCTCCACCACTGTGTAGTCTGTGCTGTTAAATCCTTCAATGGCACTGCCAATACAAATTTGTTGAAATGATAGATAGTTAAAATATACAGGGGCCTTGGCCTCCATTTAGACCAGTTAATACTTTGCGCCTACTACCAGTGTCTGCTACTCAGCAGAGGAGCCCACCCCTGTACCTAGCTATGCCACCTGTTTATGAACAATTTTTTGGCACACATTTAGCCCACTTTATTATTTGGGCCTACTAACTTAGTCTGCTACTCATTACAGTTTCCCTCCACTGAACAAAACAATGCCGCCTGTTTAGTCCTGTTACCACATTTGAACTGCATTTAGCCTACTTTATTATTTGGCTAGCATGGGAGAAACAAGAGTCAAAAAACTAGCCAAAAAAGTGACATGAAATTATATTTATTAATAATTCATTATCCACTAAAAGACATCATATAAAATAGTACGTTTGTAAACAGTGACTAAATCCTGGGGCACGAATCCAGGATCCGGACGGGCCACTACGGACATCTATGGGTAATTAATCCCCTTAGTTTTGTTACCAATATGTTACATATTGCGGGATGTCAGTGTATGATGCGTTATATGGTTGGTGATATTGCGCCACTACGGTATACATTTTAGCACGCATCAGAACTAATTGCATATATGCAGAGGCTATAAGTTACTGTCACCGCAATAATTTGGATACTATTGTCCCATCTTGTGAACCTGGAGCACTGGTTGCACTTTGGATTTAGTCACTGTTTACAAACGTTGTACTATTTTATATGATGTCTTTTAGTGGATAATGAATTATTAATAAATATAATTTCATGTCACTTTTTTGGCTAGTTTTTTGACTCTTGTTTCTCCTATGCTAGTTATATGCTATTGAGTCGCCGTGTGCAGTAATTAACTGACGTTCATGTTTATGTATATACTTTATTATTTGGGCCTACTAACTGTGTCTGCCACTCATTACAGTTTTCCTCCACTGAACAATGCAATGCCGCCTGTTTAGTCCTGTTACCAATTTTGAACTGCATTTAGCCTACTTTATTATTTGGGCCTATATCTGTGTTTCCGCCTCATCCTGCCCATTGCCCAGCCACTGCTAGATGAGTCTGCTGGTACATTGACCCAGACCACTACATTCCCCTTGCACTCTACACAGCCAGAATCTGACCCTGCTGAAAGTCAGGTTCCCCTTCCCCCATACTATACCACCTTACACGGGGACAAAGAGGAAGGTGCAGATGAAAGTGCAGGTTCCTTCATCAGGTGGGGGGGCATACTCGTTGGCGACGTCACTGGCACAGGGCCCCTCATAGTACGCGAAAGTGTCTCTGCAAGTGGGAGGCGCCACCCGTTGTCAAACACACCGCCATACTATGAGGGGCCCTGTGCCAGTGCCAATGCCAACGAGTGCCCCCCCTGCTTGCTCAGGATCACAGCACTTGCAAAGTTGAAATACTTACCTCTCCCTGCTCCACCGCCGTGACGTATTCCGCGTTTCCTGGGCCCACGAAAATCTTGAGCCAGCCCTACCCCCCCACAACTTGAGCCAAATGACCCCCAGTTTTCAATGCCTAACTATTATTATAAAGTAAATTAAGATTGACAAGCTTAAGTAATAAGAATTGATGTTTTTGGCATTAAAATGGGCACTGTAGGTGTTTTCCTGTCCTCCACTCACTGCCGACTTTGATTCCCCATTGACTTGCATTGGGTTTCGTGTTTCAGTCGGCCCCCGACTTTTCGCAATAATCGGCCGATTTCACCTGACCCGACTTTTGACAAAGTCCGGTTTCGCGAAACCCGACTCGATCCGAAAAAAGTAAAAGTCGCTCAACTCTAGTCACTACATGGCACTTGCTGCACTTAGGTATGCGGCGCTTCAGAACGCTCGCTGCAGAGACCAGAGCAGAAGGGGAACAAGTTTGAAGAAAGTATTGTATATATATATATATATATATATATATATATATATATATATATACACACTCCCTGGCAGAAGTTATGTCGCTTATCCATGTTATGTAAATAAAGCTTATAACCTGACGTTAAATTCATCCATTGGTTGTATAAATTATTCTTTTGAAAGCTGAAACCCTCTGAAATGTGGTTTAGGTCAAGAAAATAAATTGGCATCAATGCAGAAATATTGATCAGTTAATGGACACAGAATGGTCACATTTTGTCAAAACAAAAGTTTTGTCGCCCACAGAAAGTAATGTGATATTCAATCAAATAATTAGCTTAAAATACAAATATATGTTGCATAACATTGGTGAATGAAGTTGTGGCGCTATTAGAGTCATATTTAATATTTTGTGTGATTTCCATGAGCTTGAAGGACTGCATCCATGCGGTTCAACAATGATTCATACAATTTATTAATGACATCATCAGGAATAGCAAAGAATCCAGTCTTACATGCCTCCCAGAGTTCACCCAGATTCTTTGGTTTTGTCTTCCAAGCTTCATCTTTCATCCTACCCCAAACATGCTCAATGATGTTCATGTCTGGCGACTGGGCTGGCCAGTCCTTGAGTACCTTGATCGTTTTTGCCTGGAGGAACTTTGTTGTAGAGATGGATGTATGAGATAGAGCACCATCCTGCTGCAGAATTTGACCCATTTTATGATTTGGAATATAAGAGGTAGCTAATACATCTTGATATTTTAGGCTATTGATATTGCCTTCCACTTTGCAAATGTTTCGCACACCCCCATACTGAATGTAACCCCAGACCATGATCTTTCCACCACCAAATTTAACTGTTTTCTGGGTGTATTTTGGATGCTTTTCTGTCATGCCATCAAATATTATTATTTTTTGGGGGGCGGGGGGCAGAGGGAGGCAATTAGAACTTCTGCTATAGGGCTCCATGATTTCTATGTATGCCTCTGGCTCTGCTCAAAGACTTCCAGTTCTGAATTACTCAGCTGGCTTAAAAATACTTTAGGCTGTTTGTCTTAATATCCAAATACAGTGCTGCAACATTGAAATGTAACTTTTTAACATTGTGTATGTGTATATCTAAGGCTAAGTTCACACAGAGATTTTTTTCAAGAGTTTAAGAACCGTCAGTGTTGAAGCACAAACTGCTTCATAACACTCTCTTTTTTGATGAGCTTTTGTAGGTTATTTATCTTTTCCTGAAGCTATTTTGAACTGTTATCCATTATCAATTAATCAAGTAAAAGGTCTAGAGCTGATTCCAGCATTGCATTGCATTTGCAAGCTGTTGCTATGAACCCACAACATGAAGCCAAAGGAGCTCTCAAAGTAATAGATACAGACCATCATTAGACTGAAAAAAGAAGAAATCCCTCAAAGAGATAGCAGAAATATTAGGGGTGGCCAAATCTACAGTTGGGTGCATTCTGGGGAAAAAAAGAATGCATTGGTGCGCTTTGGAACTCAAAGAGGCCTGGACGTCCACGTAAGTGGTGGATGATTACAGAATAATTTCTATGGTGAAGAAAAATCCCTTTACATCTACCCAAGTGAAGGACACTCTCCAGGAAGTAGGTGTTTCCCTATCTAAGTCTACCATATAGAGAATACTTCATGAGAGCAAATACAAAGGGTTCACCATAAGGTGTAAACCTTTAACTTCCAGACTTCAGGCACTCATTAAACAAAACACCTATATAGAAAAGAAATACCATAAATATGTTGATCATAAAAAAACTAAGAACACCAAACACAATTAATTAATCATTTTTATTGTGTTTGGTATTATGTTTGATATTCAGGTAGTCATTGCTTGCAAAGGATTCTCTTCAAATTATTAAAAATGAACATTTTATTTATGATAAAGTTCATTTGACCAATTACTTTGGAGCCCCTGAAATGAGGAGGTTTTTTGGAAAAATGGTTGCAATTCCTAAACGTTTGACAGGATATTTTTGCTAAACTCATTTAATTAAACCAGAATGTCTACATTTCAATTGTATCTCAGTTGTTTCATTTTAAATCCAAAATAGTGGCATGCAGAGCCCAAATCATGCTTATTTGGTTACTGTTTAAATATCTCTGGACCTAACTGTATCACTCCCAATAGAATAATTGTGTAATTCTGAACTTCTAGCCAGTACATGCCACCAGTTTAATAAAATCAACTTGTTACCATGGATGAGCTGATACTTTGATAGTAACCATGTTACAGCTATTTGCAGCATGACGTCCTTGACCAACCTTTGTTTGCACGGCTAAACTCATCATGCTCTCACACCACACAGAAGAAAGGACACATGCCTTTCTGATTTATGGGTTATATGTTTTCCCAGACTATTGCATTTAGAAAAATAACTTCTGCAGCCCATCTTGACTGAAAAAGTACAGAAATGTAGAAATTTTTGCAAATTTATTAAAAAAGAAAAACTGAAATATCACATGGTCATAAGTTTTCAGACCCTTTGCTCAGTATTGAGTAGAAGCACCCTTTTGAGCTAGTATAGCCATGAATCTTCTTGGGAATGATGCAACAAGTTTTTCACACCTTGATTTTGGGATCCTCTGCCATTCTTCCTTGCAGATCCTCTCCAGTTCCGTCAGGTTGGATGGTGAAACTTTGGTGGACAGCCATTTTCAGGTATCTCCAGAGATGCTCAATTGGGTTTCGGTCAGGGCTCTGGCTGGGCCAGTCAAGAATGGTCCCAGAGTTGTTCTGAAGTCACTCCTTTGTTATTTTAGCTGTGTGCTTATGATCATTGTCTTGTTGGAAGGTGAACCTTTGGCCAAGTCTGAGGTCCAGAGAACTCTGGAAGAGGTTTTCATCTAGGATATCTCTGTACTTGGCCACATTCATGTTTCCTTCAATGGCAACCAGTTGTCCTGTCCCTGCAGCTGAGAAACACCCCCATAGCATGATGCTGCCACCACAATGTTTCACTGTTGGGATTGTATTTGGCAGGTGATGAGCAGTGCCTGGTTTTCTCCACACATATCGTTTAGAATTATCACCAAAAAGATCTATCTTCATCTCATCAGACCAAAGAATCTTACTTCTCATAGTCTGGGAGTCCTTCATGTGTTTTTTAGCAAACTCTATGCAGGCTTTCATATGTCTTGCACTGAGGAGAGGCTTCTGTCGGGCCACTCTGCCATAAAGGCCTGGTGGAGGGCTGCAGATAGTTGACTTTCTGGAACTTTCTTCCATCTCCCTACTGCATCTCTGGAGCTCAGCCACAGTGATCTTGGGGTTCTACTTTACCTCTCTCACAAGGCTCTTCTCCCACGATTGCTCATTTTGGCTGGACGGCCAGGTCTAGGAAGACTTCTGGTGGTCCCAAAATTCTTCAATTTAAGGATTATGGAGGTCACTGTGCTCTTAGGAACCTTGAGTACTGCAGAAATTCTTTTGTAAATTTCTACATTTCTGTTTTTTTCAGTCAAGATTGGGTACAGAGTGTACATTAATGAAAAATTACTAGACTGTAATATGAACAATTATGACTTAAAACTTTAAGACAGCACTCCTAAAATAATGGGACTCGTAAATCGTGAGGATAGAATCACTGACTCACCTGGAGTAAGGTAGATGTGCAAAGTCACAGAACATCAACCATGAAACTTATGGTACATTGAGAGGTGCCAATTTTGGACCGTCAATGGACCTATGAGTGCCAATTAAGTATACAAAGGTTCATCAACGCTCATTGTCCAGTTATGGGAGAAAATGACCGTTACTATCATTCTGTTCCCATAAAGTATCATGGAATCAGCAGCGCTTCCCATTGACATGAGGAAATGTGCTGCTGATAATTTTCTTTAGCCAGCATAAATGATCCATTTACCTGATGAAGGGGCATTTTGCTTCTTCTTCTGGTGTTACCAGGCATATTTACAAGGGCCGATAGGCAGGTGCTTGGTTGATTTGCTTAGCAGCATAAAAATAAGAAAAATAATTCACCACTCAGAGATTGAATAACACTAAGATATCAGACTATAAGTACATTTACATACAAGAAAGAGTAGCGGGCACCACAAGATTAAGTAAACCAGGGATCAACCATATGCATATAAAAGACCATTGGAGAACAAACAAGAAAAAAGATATGCATAACCATGGGATCAACCTTCAAAAAATAACAACTTTATTAATACAAAGAACACACAGTATCGCGTATCGACGCGTAACTTCCCCTGATGAAGATGCTCTTGTAGCGTCGATACGCATGGGGCTCCAAATCTCCCCAGCACTAGCACCTTATTTTTGCCCGCTGCATCCCTGTCTGGCGCTCTTTTCCGGGTCCTCTTTTGGATCTTAGGATTACAGCATTTGTCCTGCTCCCAGGCTTTTGGGTAATATTGATTACTATTTCTTGGCGTCTATTTGCACATGATACCATTTGGTAAATATACCTGGGGTGCAGAATTTGTTCCCATCACTATTATGCGGTGTAGACTGTTTGATGCCGACAGGGTACAGCTGGCAGCAGACGGGTATTTATTATCATATATATGTATGTATCTTTCACTTGATGTATATATTCTTTTGGGTGCTGGATGGTATCTATTTACATCTGTCTGGGGGGTTGCACATAGCTTATTAGCCATGTGCTTGTTTTTTGGCTTTTAAATGTGTTTTTAAATGTGTGTCCTACCTTGCTATGTGTTCTTTGTATTAATAAAGTTGTTATTTTTTGAAGGTTGATCCCATGGTTATGCATATCTTTTTTCTTGTTTGTTCTACTATAGGTACATTTACCTACAGCAAAATACTGCAGCGCCATCCAAGTATATATGTATATCTCTTATAATGGGGTCCAGCCAAATGTAAAATACGGCTAGAATAATCCAGCGCGAATCGGCTATTGCCTGTATTATATGTCAGCAGTGCCTCCCATAAGCTGCATTTTTGTATGAAATAAAGCATTTGAAGACACCCACAGTGACTGCTGCCTTTCTTCTATTATATTGTATATAGTCCAATCCTACTACAGGGCTACTGGGAACAAAGCAGTCTTTAGTCACTCCTTCACAAATGGGCAGGGCTGGTTTAAGACAAAGTGGGACCCTAAACAAAAGTTTAAGCTGGGGTCCCAAATGCTCACAAATTGCAACATCACAAAGAAGCATTTCAGTTGCATTTACAAGGGTTGAGTTCAGGCCGTTAAATGAGCGTGATCAACAATATTGAAGTTGCTTGGCATTTGCGTACTGGTCTTTTTCTCCCTGGCTGAGGAAGAATGATGGGCACAAAACGATCAATAGCAGATCAATCTATCTCCATACAGTATCATGTCAGCAGCACGTCTGCAATTTACACCGGGCGATGTGCTGCTGAGAACAAAGACTTTTGTTCCGCCATAAACAATCCAATCAGCTGATGAACGAGCAGCATTTTGCTTATTCGTTGGGCCGATTGCCGATGTTTACAACTATGTGCACTCATCTGCGCAGCCCAGATATATAAATGTGGATGCTACATACATACACAGTATGTTACACAAACGTTATCACACAATACATGTTGTACATAACATAGCACATAAAAACAGATATATGCAAACACAGAGAATCTACATAGAGATACATACAGATGAACACTAGTGATGAGTGAATATACTCGTTACTCAAGATTTCCCGAGCACGCTCGGGGGTCCTCAGAGTATTTTTTAGTGCTCGGAGATTTCGTTTTTCTTGCCGCAGCTGAATGATTTACATCTGTTAGCCAGCACAAGTACATGTGGGGGTTGCCTGGTTGCTAGGGAATCCCCACATGTACTTATGCTGGCTAACAGATGTAAATCATTCAGCTGCGGCAAGAAAAACTAAATCTCCGAGCACTAATAAATACTCGGAGGACCCCCGAACATGCTTGAGAAATCTCGAGTAACGAGTGTATTCGCTCATGACTAATAAACACCTGTCACAGGGTTTGCCATAACAGAGAGGAGCTAGAAGACTGTGCCATCTGATTTCTCCTACTCCTGCACTGACTAGAAACACTTCACCTTCATAATCAACAGTGCAGGTGTCTTCAAGCAGTGCAGAGGTTAATCTACTAGTTGAGTGTTCCTGGAAGCTTACCTGCCTTAAGTTTCTCAGCTGTTCACTCTTAGCCACTCCCATCTCCTATATAATCTGGGCTCTGGCACTCAGGAAATGCCAGAGTGAGCTTCATTGCTGCATGGTTTAGGAGTTGGTGGTGCTTTGTTTAAGGCCTGTCCCACACGTCCAGATAATTCCGGTACCGGAAAAAAACGGTACCGGAATTATCCGTGTCCGTGTGCCCCTGCGTTTTTGTGGCACATCAGTGTGGCACACGTGTGCCTCCCGTGTGCCCACTGGGTACCACACGCACCGTGCAGGAGACAGCGCTAAAGTTTAGCGCTGTCCTCTGCATCGTGCTGAAGCCGCGATTCATATCTTCTGTGCAGCAGCGTTTGCTGTAAAGAAGATATGAATAATCCATTTTTTAGTGGTATTTCGTGTTTAAAATAAAGCTCCATGTCCCCACCCCCTGTGCGCCCCCCCCCGCTGTTCTGAAAATACTCACCCGCCGCATCCTGTCCTGGCCGCACCTTCTACTATATGCGGTCACGTGGGGCCGCTCATTTACAGTAATGAAAATGCGGCTCCACCCCTATGGGAGGTGGAGCCGCATATTCATGACTGCAATCGGCGGCCCCACGTGACCGCATACAGTAGAAGGTGCGGCCAGGACAGGAAGCAGCGACAGCCAACGAGGGAGCCGGGTGAGTATTTTCAGAACAGCGGGGGGGCGCACAGGGGTTGGGGACATGGAGCTTTATTTTAAAAACGAAATACCACTAAAAAAATGGATTATTCATATCTTCTTTACAGCAAACGCTGCTGCACAGAAGATATGAATCGCGGCTTCAGCACCATGTGGGGGGACAGCGCTTACTGGAGCGCTGTCTCCTGCACGGCACACGGAGAACGTCCATGTGCGGTACGTGTTTTACACGGACCCATTGACTTTAATGCGCTCCCACGAACACTGACATGTCTCCGTGTTTGGCACACGGAGACACGGTCCGCAAAAAAATCAATGACATCTGCACAGATGCATTGATTTTAATGTGTCTACGTGTCAGTGGCTCCGGTACGTGAGGAAACGGTCACCTCACGTACCAGAGCCACTGACGTGTGAAACCGGCCTAAGAAGGCATTTGGTAGATTTATCTAAGATTGTTGCTAGGTTTTGGTTGCGTGCAAATCCTCTCCTTCTCCTACTTTGGTTTTTCCCATCCTAACCACCCCATGTCTCCCTCTGTTGATTTTGTGTGCATTTTTGTGTGATTTATATTTTCCTTTATTCCTTTTCATATTACCTTGATAGTTTTTGTTGGTGTATAGTCATACACTATTACTCCCCTCTTCCTTGGGTGGATGGGAGGTAACAGACTGAGGGCGGACTCAGGAGCTCACAAGGTACGTGGCCCTGGCATCTTCACCATTAGAAGTAATCCAGGGAACAGGGATAGCTAGGGCGCCCCTGGCGTTAGGGACAGGCAAGGAGCCCCTGGCCCCGGGATACCAGACAACACCTATATACAGATGCATGCTTAAATGCAGCACATACATACAGATACATGCATAGATGGCACACATACATACACAGATCACATACATACAAAGACATGCTGCATACACAGATAATATACATATACAATGGGGGAAAAATTTAATCAGCCACAATTTAGTCAGCCACCAAATGCGCAAGTTCTCCCACTTACAAAAATGAGAGGCCTGTAATTGACATCATAGGTAGACCACAACTATCAAAAGAGTCAAAATGAGAAAACAAATCCAGAAAATCACCTTGTCTCATTTTACACTAGAGGTACAGTAAAGTAGCATGAGGCAGTGTCTACAACCCACAGAAGTTGCTCAGGTAGTGCAGCTCATCCAGGATGGCACATCAATGCGAGCTGTGGCAAGAAGGGTCAGCAGTGTTTATCAGCACAGAGTATGGAGCAAATACCAGGAGACAAACCAGTACACAAGTAGACATGGAGGGGGCCGTAGGAGAGCAACAACCCAGCAGAAGGACCATTACCTCCTCCTTTGTGCAAGGAGGAAAAGGAGCAGTGCCCTGCAAAATGACCTCCAGCAGTCAACTAACATCCACGTGACTGCTCAAATTGTCAGAAACAGACTCCATGATGGTGGTATGAGGGCCTGACCTCCACAATTGTGTGTTGTGCTTATAACCCAACACCGTGCAGGGCAACTGGCATTTGCTAGAGAACACCAAGATTGACAGATTCGACATTGGTGCCCTGTGCTCTTCATGACAGCAGGTTCACACTGAGCACCTGTGACAGACATGGGAGTCTGGATACACCATGGAGAATGTTCTGCTGTCTGCAACATCCTCCAGCATGACTCGGTTTGGCAGTGGATTAGTATTGGTGTGGGGAGACATTTCTTGTGGGGAGGCATTTCTTTTGAGGGCTGCATAGCCCTCCATGTACTAACCAGAGGTACCCTGACTGCTATTAGGTACCAGGATGAGCTCCTCAGACCCACTGTGAGAACATATGCAGGTGCAGTGGGTCCTGGGTTCCTTCTGATGTATGACATGCTCAGAAGTGAAGCTGCTTTTACAACCAAACTGCATGCCCTTGATAACCGTAATAGACAGAAAAGCTGTAGTTACCAGTACAAACAGCTGCTTAAGATAAAGATACAGAGCAGCTGAGTGCAGAGTAGCACATTAAAGGTATGAGCACATCTTTTTGCCAAGGAGAAGGTGCTTCAGGAAAAAGCCTATGTTTTTTCTGAAGAGGCTTCACTGGCAGATTTGACACAAGCATATTTTCCATTTACTTTAAACTATAAAGAGGAGGTGGCTTCCAAATAAAGTTGCCCAAAGAATGAACATGTTACTTCTTTGAGCTGCTTCACATTTTCCGATCCCTGAAGTGGTTGAAAGAATTGACGAAAGGCTGGACATGTGCACAACAATGTCGATTTTGCATTGTGGTGCATTATGTTGATTGGGGTGGTTTTGTGAGGCTGTTTCGGGCGAGTTCCAAGAATCTGCTTGAAATAGTACTGGAGTGAGATTTCTGATGCTGGGAACGCCACAGCTCATTGCCCCGGCCTGCCCCATCTTTGCCCATTTTGTTGGAGCTGAGAGAAACTGGTGTGAAAATGTCAAGAGTCACAAAACTTTGTGTATTTTTAAAGATTTTAAGAATTCTGGAGGGACAGTTTTGATGAATTGACTCATTGTGTGAACATAACCTTGTGCAAAAAGTTTAGGAGACAGAATACGGAGAGAGCTACCACTGGTAGTAGAAAAATATTAAAATTTGAGGGTCCTCAGTGGTAGATATCTTGTAATGGCCAAATGAAAAGATTATAACAAATTGCAAGCTTTCCAGACTACTCAGGTCTCTTCATCAGGCATAGACTAATACAAAATCGGAAGAATCACATATTTATGCACAAGAGGACACAGGAATAATGTACTAGATAAGACAAGTGACGTGAAGCAGAACTACCCATGTACAAGACATTTTTCTTGTACTGGTAAAAGTCACTTAAACGTCAACTATTCCAGACCTGCACTGACATCTAGTGTGCAAGATATGAACTGTACTGGTAATACATTCACACACTAATGTTTCATGGGAACAGGTTATTTGGAACTAAAAATGCTATATGATCTCGTAATAAAAAAGCAGCAAAACTTTTTTCCGAAAAGTTTTTGCCTATCCTACTTTTGACATTAAGCAGAATATCTTAGGCTTATGGATAAGGCCTTATTAACGGTTACAGCTAAAATTAGACAAAGTAGTGCATACTGGATATTTTTTTCATTGAGATGGGATTCATGGTCAGAATGCCTAGAAAAATTATTGATACATGAACTTTTCCACATTTTTCTCACATTACACCCACAAACGTAAATGTGTTTTATGTGATAGACCAATGCTAAGAGACAAGCATTTGTGAAGTCTAAAGGAAATGATACATGCTGTGTCCCCTACATAGCCTGTGGAAGGTGGTCAGTTGAAACCAATTCTAGTGATGAGCGAGTGTGTTACTTGAGATTTCCGAGCATGCTTTGTGTGTTCTCAGAGTATCTTGGGCGTGTACGTAGATTATGTTTGAGTCCCCGCAAATGCATGATTTGCGGCTGCTAGACAGCCTGAATACATGTGGGGATTCCCTAACAAACAGGCAATCCCCACATGTATTCAGGCTGTCTAGCAGCCGCAAGTCATGCAGCTGCAGTGACACAATCTACGAGCACGTCCAAGATACTCTGAGAACACCCGAGCATGCTCGGAAAACTCGAGTAACGAGCACACTTGCTCATCACTAACCAAATCCCATTGAGAAGCTGTGGCAAGACTGAGAAATTTATGTTCACAGACAACTCCATCCAAATGCACTGAGCTAGTTTAGAAAGAATGGGTAAAAAGGTCAGCCGCTACATGCGCAAAGCTGCTAGAGACAGACCCCAAAAGACTTGCAGCAGTAATTGCAGCGAAAGGTGGTCCTACAAAGTAGTGACTCTGGGAAGATTGAATACAAATGCACATCACAATTTTTAGTTATATTTTTAAAACATTTAGAAAAACGTATTATCTTTTCACTTCTCAAATATGTGTTACTTAGTAATGGCATATCAAAAAATCCCCTATAAAAATACATTTAAGATTGTGGGTGTAATGTGAAAAAAAATGTGCAACAGTTCATGGAGTATGAAGACTTTTTCAAGGCAGTAACAGATATAGGCATGCACAAGAGAGCACTATAAACACATTCACGCAGTGTATATTTGACATGTCTACAGGAATGATTCATCAGGGATAGCAAAGTACCGTACGTGTGTTACTTAGGACTACATTCTGTTTTTAGGCGGGTCTGCTGCATACTTGGTATATACACTTGTAGAACCATCTCATATCTGGTGTTTAATAAAAGGGAATTATCTGGCAGTTGGTGGCCAGAGTTACTCTAACATTCCCAACTGATTACCGTACTCTCTCCAGTTTTCCTAGTGTCCATGTCACTACTCGTAGCATGAAGGAGCATCGGTAGCCTATCCAGTTTGCACAGGTAGAACCAGCTCCTCCAGGTTGGTATGCATATGTGCAGTTGCAAATAAGTTTGCAGTGCCTCCCAGCAGACTCAAGAGCAAGGAACAGATACCAGTACATGGACTGTTAGACGAGGCCGGACAAAGCCATAAAAGTCAAAGTTTGCAGCAGGACCAGTATCTGCTCATTTGTGTGATTAGGAGGAGCACAACCACAGACCTGCAAAGTTACCTACAGTGTCATTAGTATAAAAGGCTTTTGACCAAACTGACAAACCAGCTCAATGAGGGTGGCATGAATTGTATTGGTACTCCTGCCCATTGCCCCAGCATCTTGCTGCACTTGCCAGAAAACTCCAGAACTTGCAGGTCATTCATTGACACCCTGTTTTCTTCAAAGTTCAGAGCAGGATTTCACTGAGCAATGTTGACAGTATTGGGAGACGTGAGGCTGAACCGTATGCTGCTTGCAATATCAAAGCAAGACCATTTTGGCGACGGGTCAGTAAGTCTGGGGAGGCATGGTCCCATCACACAAACTTTCACAAGATCACAGCAGTCATGGTAGAGTTTGCTATGTACAAGGATGAACTGCTCTTAGCCAGTCAGCCTGAATGTGGGCGTTGTGGGTGCTGGGTTATTTTTAATGCTTGGCCTGATCCTGCTGTGCAGGAAGAACCATGGCAAGCATGTGAGCCAAACCATACAGCAGCATTGGCAGAGCAGATGCTTCTATCTACTGCATGGCGCATATTGAGAGCTATTCAACAGGTAAAATCGAAGCGGTAATAAACCACATCTGTCTTCTCTATGGCAGCTGGAGGACTGGACATGCTCCAGCAAGATTGAAGAGATTTTAACCTCACAACATAAAGTTTACAATAGCGTGGGTTTAAATCCTGAGAATAGGTAACAAACTTACGGCACTTGACTGTTTTATCCTGCTCTATTTTTATTTAAAATGTAAGCTGCCATTATTTTAACCCATCACAGGACAATCACTGACACATACACAATGGGTACTCAACAGTTTATTTTAGCACTTAACTGCACTGATAAAAAGTAACAAGTGAATAACCATAATTGATCACTTCCAGGGAGTAAAAATCTGTCCTGGTCATGTAATGGGACACACATGCACAGCTTGTTACAGTACAGAGGTAGTGGTATGTGTGTGATGTCGACATCCTAAATTGCAGTGGCTGTTAATGTCCCTGTAATCTTATTAACATATCGCACCTACAGCTTGGCAATTCGCTGACCACTACTTGTGACTACCTAAATGTTTTGTAAGAAGGCATCTGCATGTCCATTATATATCAGGTCAAACTTATCTCCACCAAAAGTAAATCTAGATTTCTGTTATATGAACACAAACGACAGATACAATAAAGTAAAATGGAGACTAACTTCACCATACAGTGAACAACATTTGCCAGACTGGAATAACCCTTTAATTAGTCTAACAACTGGTTATAAAGAATTACAAATAAAGAATGCATCGTTGCTTCTAAACAAGAGGAAAAAAAATTCAAAAATGTGCTAAGTAAAAAAAGCATGTGCTCAGAGATATTGCAGAACATTCTTATTACAGAAAATAGTATTACAGCAGTTTGGTAATCTTAGTACAGTACATTAATGCAAGACGTTTGACATAGGTTCAGCTATTTACATTAAGGTTTTAAAAATTCTTAGTGTCACTTTAATCTTTGGATGTGGGCTAAGATTTTATAATAGCATGTAAAAGACAAAAACGAAAAAAGACAAACAAAAGTTTGCCAGAACTAATCCACTAACGCCATTCACAGAGCCATCAAAATTCACTTCACACCAGAAGTACATACAAGTGGTGTAACCATGTACATTTTTGCAGAAATTTTCAAATAAGTATTAGATTAGGATCACCCCGCGCTGCTCTATATTTGGACTTTTAAATAACACATTCCTATTATCGGATTCTGATTATATATTTGGCACGAGACCAAGTATTTAAAAACCATATAATCAGTAATCACCATTTTCCTTGACCAGTAGGACGGTATGCAAGTGACACGTTGCACACATTCTCAAAACCTGAGTTAGTAAAAAAACAAAAAAAAATTGCATTCTTTGGAGGCTTTGTGACATTTATCAAAATAGCATTTCTCATACCTTTCATACTGTATTATTTTATCATTTGGTTGATCATCAAATCAGTAAATAACAGTTTTCCACACTGTAGTGTATGGAAATTGTTTATGCACACTCTCCAATGTTAGAATAGTTTTACAGGGTTGTCTCTTCCTTTATGCTGGGTCTAGACATGCCGGCCATTAAAATGGCTGCTGACTGGCTACAAGCAGGTCAAATTGGCAGGCGACTAAAGTTCCAAGAACACAAAACGATTATTCTGTGCGCATAGAATGTCATGTCATCGACAGCACATCTCTAGTTCACACAGGACAATGTCCTGCAAAGAATGAGTATTTTTAAGCAAGCTAAAGATCATCTCTCAAAAGTGAACAATGGTTTTGATTGTTCGTTGGGATTTTGTTAGCCGACTTGTATGGGCAGGTTAGTTGGGCTCAAACTTTCCTTAAAACATTTGAGCCACAATTATAGACCTGTCTAAATGAGCACTAAAAGATGCTGCTGTAAGTAGCAAAATACCATTTCCATTCCTTTAAAAGGATCGACTTTATAACTTTTTTTTATTTATATACTTTAGATGGAATTATTTGAAAGTAAAGTCTCATTATCATTACATTTTAGGTACTGAAAACGAGGGGTAACTATTTTGACATTTTACATAAGAGGCAAGATTCACCTCCAAATGACCTTTACCATGAAGATGTACTATATAATCACATTTTAAGGCTTTTATATAACAAGAAAAAAATAAAAAAAGTATCACAAGCCCAGTAGAAAATTCCAAATACTACCCATTTTTTTGGCTACTTGCTCCTAAGAGACAAAATTGGCATTTTTTTTTAACAGACGGACATTTGAACTTTCATTACATCGAAGAAGGTGGCGGGCCTTGTTCAGGGTTGTCTGGTTGTGGTGGAGTGTGTAGGTTGGTTTCTTTATAGGCAAACCATGCATTTCCTGCCCACAAAATCAAGTTCAAGAACCCAAAAGCCTGAAAAAAAAAAAAAAAAGCAATTAAAATCAGTTTGAGAAACAGGTCATAGGGCATGTAATGGCAATATATTTAATTGTAATTTGATGCAAAAAATTAAAAAACAGCAATAAGCCAAATTAATAGTACTTGTAACCTGGCATAATACATCTTGTGTAGGAAATACGTGAACTGTTAATTACAGATATTAGATGGGTCTCATTTATTAGAAATAGGCCAATGTAATTTTTAGATCATTTTATTTTGCAAACTGAATAGCCACCGCTATTACATTCAAGTTTCCAGTGGCCCCCAGTCCACTAGCCAAAACCGCATGGACCAGGGATCGTCCTGTCGAACGCCTGCCCTCCTTTTAACGTGGGTATAACGCTACTCAAACACAGGGTAGGGTAAAACAGTGTGGCAATGCTTTATTGAACCACTAAACAGGCAGATAACATGTAGAACAGTCCCAGAAAAATATCCCAAGATTGTGCACATTAGAGTCTCACCCTTCCGCTGACTCTCCGGAGTAATGGTAGCTGTTACTTCAGAGCTCCTAGGGTCAAGGTAATGACAAGCTTAGGAAGATGACAGTCCATTGAGGTACAAGACCTGTTGACTTGAGGGACACAACCTGGCTTCTCTGAACATCTCCATGGAGCCAGGCAACTGGTGGGTCCCAATCCTGGCTTTCTCCAAACATATCCACGGTTCAATGGAGAAGATTTGTATTCTTACAACCGGTGCAGAGGTCCCGTAGATTATTTCAGGTAGAATGATAGATCCGTGTCCCTCATGATGGAGCCATAATGTATTGGCAACTGTCCTGTAGGGTCCTCTGGATATTTGGAGGTATTGGGAGAATCTCTGGCTGTCTCTCTATATACAGAGGCATGTAACCTATTTTTATACTTAAGTGTTCTTCATTCAGTATTCCACTTCTTGTAGGTTATAGCGGAGCAAATAGCAGCCTGTTCCACTCATTGATCACCCTCATGGTCAAAAAGTTCTCTCTAATATCTAATCTGTATCTTCCCCTTTTAGTTTCACTCCATTACTTCTCGTGTTTCCATGTTTAATTAGAACCAGGAATTAGTCCTACAGTTAATCGTATTTCCAGGAGGTCCATCATGACAGCACCATTACATTTTCTCCCATGAATTTCAAATACTTGTGAGAAATTAACACGTGTGTGGGAATGCAATAAAATAGAGTTGCATCCATCCGGGTGTGGTGATTGGTAAAACACTGAGTGTGAGGTGGAGGGGGGCTTTTAACCTCTCGTGTGTTTCCTATCGCTAGACAACGAGAAGGACTACCTCTTGTCGTGCTGTCATGACAAGACTCCTGGAAACAATTACCGGTAGGACTAATTCCTATTTTCCCTTAATAGAGACCTTAATTTAAAAACTGCATTGTGTGTTTAATGGTGTTTTTTTGTCTAGTATACATTTTTTTTGGTGATCTGAAACATTTAATTGTTACAAACCTGCCACACAGTTAGCTAAAAATTGTTTTTCCAATTAGATTTCACTAAAGGGAATTTGGGAGAAACTTTTACACCTCCAAACCAATTATATGAAAGTATAGTTCTTTAAAAAAGGCAAGTTGATCCCTTTATTATCCCAAAAGCAATGCTCTAAAACAGCGAAACATTGCATTTGGAAGTAGTGTAACTTGGAAGTATATTGGGGTGTGATGATGCATTCACAGCTCCTTAGAATCACTGGTTTTACTGAGATACAGATATACATACACACATTATACATACCAACTATACATTAGATTATGTACCAATGAGGCTACAAGGTATGTGTGCGTGTAGGAAACAAAAAATACGAACCCCATATGGCTGCATCAATGGAAAGACATTACAGTCAGCAAAGTGAGATTATCTCATACAGCGTTAAGATGCACAATATACATACCACAGATATGTTTAGACTTCCCATGCGCGATTCAGAAAGTGGAACACACTGTAATTTTGGCAAACACTGATGTGATGCAATATGCTCTGGGTCGGTACTGGTTTTAATATCAGTCAATCCTTTAGCCCATGCAGAGGAACTCACAAGCCACATAAAGGCAAAAATTACTGTTATGATGAAATCCTAAAAAAAATAAAAAAAATGATATGGACCATACACAATTTTTTCTTTATTACAGAGCAGATTACACTGAAAGGCAACATTTTCACAGATTTATGCTGCTGAAACCACTGATGTATTTACACAGCTCAAAAATAAGCTAGGAACTAAGTAAAGTCAAAGGGGCAGGTCCAGTGATCTTCTCACCCTAATTAGCCCCTTAGTGACCAGGCCAAATTTTTCAAATATGACGTGACACTATGTGGCATTATCTCTGGAATGTTTCAACATATCCCACTGATTGAGATTATTTTTTTGTGACACATTTTATAATAATGGTCAATTTGGGTCGATATTTTTATAAATAAACACAAAACACACAGAAATTTGACAAGTCTCTAATATTAGCAATTTTCAAACTTTGAATGATTAGCCCCTTAATTCAGAGTCCTACCATACAAAATAGTTAACATTTACCTCACGTCTACGTTACATCAGCACCTTCTGTAAAATATTCTTAGATTTTGTTAGGATTAGAAATTTACAACTTTTTGGGGGACCTATTAAGTCTTGAAGTGACTTTGGGGCAAATATTGTACTGGAAACCCCCAAAAAGTGACACCATTTAAAAAAAAAACAGGAATTAATGCAAAGTGGCATGACTGGAGAGAAAAGTTATTTTTCCCACCTAAATGTTGGTAACTTCTGAACATGTCACTATAGCCGGCCTTTACGATGGCAACCAGGAGAACGACACCATGATGATCTCAGGGTCCCAATGGGATTACAAAGGGAGTCCCCACACACAACCATCTAGATGCTACAGTCACTGACAGCAGCATTGAAGTGCTTAAACTGCCATGTTCGCTGCCAACCCCGATCGTGACTGATGCAGCAGGGCGTTGGCTATAATGTACAGCTGCTGCATTTTCAATCGGGGTTTGCTATGCACTTACATCTCAGGTCAGTTGTAAGTCGTCCACCCCTGGTATGAGATACTACAACATCACTCCCCTAAGCCTCTCCCTTTTAATCAAATAGGAGAACAAGGGAAGGAACATAGGAGCGTGAAAAAGAAAGGTAATACAATTGGCAAGTATGTAAAATGATGTCACACTACGGACAATGTAGCCTCATTTTTTTTTTTCTTTGCCATCTTTTAATGTAGTGCTTAAAAAGAAAAAAAAAAAACGACAACAGAAAACAAAGGTTAAACGGCAACAATCAAAGAAGAATGCAGCAGACACACTAGTGCTATTTTTTGCCACGTTTTCTGAAGCCATGCCCCCTTCCCATTGGCACAGTCTCAACTGCCCATCACCTTCCACAAGCCTCAAAACGTGCCTTTGTTCATATACTGTATAGCATAAAGCAGTAAAGGCTAAATCAATGACTGACAGGCTGCTGTATACCCGTGCATTGATAGCGGCCCGTCGACCATGGCTATAGTGTGTGTGTGTGTGTGTGTGTGTGTGTGTGTGTGTGTGTGTGTGTGTGTGTGTGTGTGTGTGTGTGTGTGTGTGTGTGTGTGTATATACAGGTAGTCCTCGACTTACGTCGTTGATCCGTTCTTACACGGCGTCGTAAACCAAATTTCGATGTAAGTCGGACCATACATTCATACAGTACTGTACCATAATAACAGTACAGTACTGCAAACACTTAGCCTATCCAAACACCTATCCTAACACAGTACCCTACATAATTAGGGTGTTATGGCGTGCAGGAGACTCGTTTTCCTCGTGTAACCGGGTACAGTGTACAGTACTGGACTCTATTGCATGTAGTTCGACTTACGACGCAAACCGTGTAAGTCGGAACGAGGCTTTGTATAAAGCGTTGTAACCACGAAACGATGTAACTCGAGACCGTTGTAACCCGAGGACTAACTGTGTATATGTATATGTATATATATATATATATATATATATATATATATATATATATATATATATGTGTGTGTGTATGCGCGTGTGTGTGTGTATATATATATACATATGTGTATGTGTATGCGTGCGCGCGTGTGTGTGCATGTATGTATGTGTATAAATTTTCTTTGTGCCATTTTGGCTCATACAAAAGTTAAGCCATAGTGCTTCCTCCCCTTATATTCAGAGTAGTAAAAAAATCAGTTTGAGAATACATAATATAATATTACTGTTTTGAAAATGGTCATAAAGAAAGGGTAAGGACATACTTCTGAATGCAAAGCTTACTTACCACTAACATCCATCATATAATCCAAGCAGCAATAAGAAGAATGTAGATCATTAGCTTCCTTTATTGTATGTGACTTAGATGAGCACAAAACAAAATCAAGGAGAAACAAACAAGAGCCATCTCCCAATATCCCCCCTCGTTTCCCCAGTGCCTATTGTGTGTGTTATGTTGCCATTAGTACTAGGAATATATGAACAACTGTCCTAACCCGCCAACTTCCTCACAATCTGTGTTAGGCGGTAGATCAGCGACTGGCGCAGGGGTCCAGGTGTGAAATCCCACCGTGGACAATATCTACAAAGGTTTTTTGTATGTTCTCCCCACATTGATGCAGAGTCAGAGTACTCTACATTCCTCACACACGCCAAAGACATACTAATAGGGCATTTAGATTGTGAGCCCCATTGGGGATTCTGTGGTGAGGCTACTTAGACCTAAAATAACATTTTCAAATTCGATACAGGCAAAAGTTGAAGTGGAGCTTGATGAAAGGAATAGCTCCTTTAGGAAAGCAGTGGGTCGACAAGGGGATACTCTGATAATTAGTAGAACACGTTCCTTTGTACATGCATAATCCTTCAAAACAGGTATCCAAAAGTGATAATCATGTACCATAAGAACTATAAAACTAACCACAGGTTACATTCTCTCAAAGTTAGATGGGCATCAATACATGATGTGCTTATTTTCTGTGACTTAAAAACACATTTTAGGAAATAAAAAAATTAAAACAAACTGAATCCAAATGGTGATCAATAGGGAGATTCTTGAATACGCTGCAGAAAAGCAGTATGAAAATGACTTGGGACACAACCTTTACCTGGTAACAGGCAATGTAAAAAAAAAAAAAAAAAAAAAAATTGCCCCTGCACTGACTCCACTTCAATTTGAGTCATAATTGATGGCTGAAATATTAATCATGTTATACAGTAAGGTGCAGAAATAATTGGACAGTGACCGAGTCTTCGTGATTTGGGCTCTGCATGCCACTATTTACGGCATTTAAAATCAAACAACTTAGAAGCAAATCAGAATAGACTTTCAGGTTTAATTAAAGGTGTTGAATATTCTGGGAAATGTTTAGAAATAGCAACCACTTTCTAAAAAGCCTCTTCATTTCAGGGGTTCAAAAGTCATGGAGACTTGATGAATGAACGATCTGTAGGAAGATTGATCTTGTGCAAGCCTAAAGATAAACATAAGGGAGGGGAAGTAAGGGTGCTGTTCTGAGGTAGTACCTGGAAATGGACTTCCTGGTGGATCCAATTCTATTTCTCCAGTACCTCTCTCCAGACAGCATACCAGGAGTAGTACCAGAGAAAATAGCACCAGAGAGGATACAGAAGCCCTACAAGAATCACAGTCCTGGGCAAGAACCAGGATATAGATATCTATATCTCTCTCTCTATATATACCTATATATGGACTGATCTGTAAGATCAGAAGAAAGCAGACAATTTTAAAAATCTGCAAAGATTAATCACTGTAGTGATGCCCAATATATGCCTATAAATGGCAAACATTCAGTCTGAATGTAGTAGACAAGTTATACCACAGAGCCACTTGTATTTAGCGAGGATGCACCCACTAGTTGGGCTCTAACTGGGAGTATGCAAAACGCATATGTACCTGCTCAGAAACTGGCAAATCCTGGGGAGATTCACAAGTCTGCAGTCACACAGTGACTGCAGACTTATCACAATTTAACTTCTGTCAACCCGTCCAGTCATATGTCAAGGAAGAACTACCTCCTGGTGTGCGGTCACAAGGGATATTCTGGAAAAAGGCTTTTTTTCTTTTTACACAATTGTCCAATCACCATTGGTGTTATTAAAAAGAGGCAGCTACATATTAAAGAACTTTAATCCCTAAACAGTAAACGCCAATTGGGATGGGACTACCCACAAATTAAAGGAAAATAATTTCCAGTTTTGGGCTGTACTAACCGAAATGATGATCCTTAATCCAATATAAAAAGTGTTTTTTATTTCACAACGAGTTTCCACGCTGAACTGGTATCTTTCTCAAGTGAAAAAACAACTGTACCCAGGAGTTGTGCCTACAGAAGGCGCTCAAGGGAGATTACCTGGGTTTGATACCTTTATAAAATGATATATTACCTAATGGTCTGGTGTGCGCTGTTTCCCTACCCTCAAATTAAAGTCGAGAGACAGTCAGCACTTTAAGCCCATAATGATTATTTAACTGACTATTTTGGTAAACTGCTAAAGTGCCAAAACTTGTCCCTGTCCAAATATTTCTGGACCCAATTGTACGTATTAAGCTCACGGATACGGAACAGAGCAATCATTCCATTGTCTTACTGGAGTTAATGACCAATATAATTGCACTGTTCATAGAATTTCAGCATTACATAGTTTATACAAAATACTTACAATTAATGGCAGTTTGCTAGGGTTCTGATAAAGATGTCTGAATCCAAGATACAAGACAAGAGCACCAATACAGTAAAGAAAAGCAAGAACTGCAATTGTAACATAAAATTCAGCAGAGGAAGAAAAATCACCACTAAGGTGCCATTCTTTCAGTGTTTCTCCACAGAAGCCTTCTTTAAATCCAGAAAATTTGACATTATTTAACCTAAAGGCAAACCATAAGGAAAATTAGTATTGCATTTATATCGATATACAAAAGATATACTAATGATAAGTTTATCTGCTTACAACCTACATATTCCGGATTAACCCCTTCCTAGCTGGATTTTTTTTTATTTTTTAATTGTGCCTTTGCTTTAGTCCTCTTCCAAAAGTTTAAAAAAATAAAATAAAATAATAATGATATTTTTCCATACACAGCCACAAGAGGATGTATTTTTTGTAGTTTTCAATAACAAAATACATTTTACTATTCAAGTGTACTAGAAAATCGGGGGAAAAAATCCAAGTGCTGTGAAATTGGTAAACAAAAAATATCCCTGCAATTCTCAATTTTTTGCACGGCATTCATTGTGCTCTAAAAGCGACTTGACAATATGATTCACTGGGTCAGTATGACAACAGTGATACATTTTGGGGTAGATATGACAGTTGGATGCTATGTTTTGAGGCGGAGTTATGGAGACAGACTGCACCATGGGAGTTTCAGGTTTTTTTCCCCTTCCTCTTTTCGGAGTTTGGTTTAATTCTTTTAATATTTTCATAAACTATTAGATTTCCTTTGGGTACTTTAACCTGTGATTGTCTAATCACTTCAACCTATGTACTGCCCAGCCACATGTTGGTCTTCATTGGAACCTTCAGCGGGCCTCCCGGCTGACATGGCAATCCATCGGCATTACACAATCATGTTCCATGGGAAAAGAGGAGCACATGGAATGACACTCCTGGTACACATCCTTTAAATCAGAGGTCCCCAACCGCCGGTCCGCGGACCGGGACCGGGCCGTTGGGGTTTTTCAGCCGGTCCGCGGCGCCCCTGTTCAGCGGTCACGTGGGACCGCTCATTAGAGAAATGAATAGGCTGCTCCACCTCCCATAGGGGCGGAGCCGCCTATTCATTTCTCTAATGAAGCGGTGCCGGTGACCGCTGATAGAGAAAGAGGCTGCGGCGGCACCGAAGACAGGCAGGGGGAAGGAGCGGGACGCCGGGAGCAGGTAAGTATCGCATATTCACCTGTCCTCGTTCCCACACGCCGAGCGCTGTCTCCATCTTCCTGGCGTCTCTCTCTCCGCACTGACTGTGCAGGTCAGAGGGCGCGATGACGCATATAGTGTGCGCGCCGCCCTCTGCCTGATCAGTCAGTGCGGAGAGACGCCGGGAAGATGGCGCCGAGGAGCTGCAAGCAAGACAGGTGAGTATGTGTTTTATTATTTTTATTGCAGCAGCAGCAGCACAGCTATGGGGCAATAATGGACGGTGCAGAGCACTGTATGGCACAGCTATGGGGCAATTATGGAATGTGCAGAGCACTATATGGCACAGCTATGGGGCAATAATGGTGCAGAGCACTATATGGCACAGCTATGGGGCAATTATGAACAGTGCAGAGCACTGTATGGCACAGCTATGGGGCAATAATAAACGGTGCAGAGCACTATATGGCACAGCTATGGGGCAATAATGGTGCAGAGCACTATATGGCACAGCTATGGGGCAATAATGGTGCAGAGCACTATATGGCACAGCTATGGGGCAATAATGGACGGTGCAGAGCACTATATGGCACAGCTATGGGGCAATGGGGCAGAGCACTATATGGTACAGCTATGGGGCAATAATGGTGCAGAGCACTATATGGCACAGCTATGGGGCAATTATGAACAGTGCAGAGCACTGTATGGCACAGCTATGGGGCAATAATAAACGGTGCAGAGCACTGTATGGCACAGCTATGGGGCAATAATAAACAGTGCAGAGCACTGTATGGCACAGCTATGGGGCAATAATGGTGCAGAGCACTATATGGCACAGCTATGGGGCAATAATGGTGCAGAGCACTATATGGCACAGCTATGGGGCAATAATGGTGCTCCCACTCATTCTGAACCTATGGTAAGTTGAATCACATTCTCATTATAAATGTCATAATTATATGATAAGTATGCACTAAGCTCCATCCCTCCATAACCCCACCCCCATATGACCAAAGCCCCGCCCCTGCCCCACCCCCACCGGGCCATGGAAAACTGGTCTTGCTTAAAGCCGGTCCCTGGTGCAAAAAAGGTTGGGGACCTCTGCTTTAAATGATGCAGTTAAGAGTTTAACATCTGCATTTTAAGAGAACCTGTCAGCAGGATTTTGCCAAGTTGATCCTGAACCTACTGAACCGCCGCACAACCAGCTCTGCCCTCTCCTAGTGTATCATCACCCATGCCCTGCAGATTGTGAGCCCTCGCGGGCAGGGTCCTTCCTCCTTATGTACCCGTGTGCCTTGTTTTTTGCTCATGTTTAATGTATTTGTCTATATTTGACCCGCATTTCACATGTAAAGCGCCATGGAATAAATGGCGCTATAAAAATGAATAATAATAATAATAATAAAAGTAATCTACAGACATTGTCAGATTGGCAGTGTTAAACTGATTAAAATGATACCTGGGGTGAAGAAATCTGGTAAGTTTTCTGTTAATGAGATGCCGATGCTCCAGGGCGGGACTGCAGGCGGAGTCTTCTCTTCCTGCTCTAAGCCAGAGAAGCCAAGGAGAGACCTTCCACAGGCCACCACAAAGCACAAACATGTTCCTCATCATAGAGACAGACTGCTTGTGCCTAAGGCTACTTTCACACTAGCGTCGGTACGGGGCCGTCGCCATGCGTCAGCCCGACGTACGTTGTGAAATAAATGTACAACGGGGGCAGCGGATGCAGTTTTTCAACGCATCCGCTGCCTCATTGTAATGTCCAGGGAGGAGGGGGCGGAGTTTCACGGTCGAAAATGGCAGATGCGATGCACAAAAAAACGTTACATGTAACCTTTTTTTGTACCGACGGTCCGCCAAAACATGACGCATCCGTTGCACGACGGATGCGACGTGTGGCCATACGCCGCAATGCGTTGCTAATGCAAGTCTATGGAGAAAAAATGCATCCTGCGGGCAACTTTGCAGGATGCGTTTTTTTCTCCAAAACGACGCATTCTGACGTACAGCAAACAACGCTAGTGTGAAAGTAGCCTAAGGCTAGGTTCACATTGTGTTAACAGCAGCCCGTTCAACACATACGGTAACGGGCTGCTGTTAACGCAAGTGCCAGCATGACATCGCGCTAGCGCAGATAGAGCATCTGCGAGCTCTATCTGCGCTAGCAGTGACGGCCCTGGAAACGCTGCAGCCCGCGTCCGTCACTCAATGACGGCACATCGCTAGCGCACGCTCATTGTGTTACATGTAACTTTTTTTTGTGCCAACGGTCCGCCAAAACACAACGCACCCGTCGCACGACGGATGCGACGTGTGGCCATATACGTCGCAATGCGTCTCTAATGCAAGCCTATGGAGAAAAAACATCCTGCGGGCAACTTTGCAGGATGCGGTTTTTCTCCAAAACGACGCATAGCGACGGACAGCAAGCGACGATAGTGTGAAAGTAGCCTCATTGTGAGCATTTACATTACATGTAACTCCGGAACTCCGCCCCCTCCTCCCCGGACATTACAATGGGGCAGCGGATGCGTTGAAAAACTGCATCCGCTGCCCCCGTTGTTCATTTTCACAACGTGCATCGGTACGTCGGGCCGACACATGGCGACGGCCCCGTACCGACGCTAGTGTGAAAGTAGCCTTACATGAAATAGAGATTTGGCAGGTAGAGCGATTTTTTTTCTCTCCAAAATGTAACTATAGTTTTGGAAAGGTGTAAATCTATCATAGCTTCCCATTTCAGCTTCTGACACAATCTGATACTCTCTGATTGCAGATATTTTTATTCTATTTTAAATACAGGAACATACTCTTATCTACGCAAGGAATGCAGGGACGGGGTGAGTGCTCGCCATCATCTTTTGTAAACTGAATCCTTTGCTTTCTGCCTAAAGCTTTATAAAAGAAGATCACACCGCACACTAATCCTGCCTGCAAGACCGCCAGGAAAGAAAAGATAAAAAAGACAACCACCTTTAATTGAACAGGAGATGTCAACCTACTATGGAGATTAGACATTGGTTCTAACTATATCCAGGCTTAAAGGGGTTGTCCACTACTAGGACAACCCCTTAAACGAAATGTTTCACCCCGATAAAAGAGCCTGTACTCCCCTCCCGAGCCGGAACTCGGGGTCTCAGGGCTGTTATGCTGTGGAATGACATGTGATACCCGGCGCCCAGTTAGCGCCGGTGTTACTGTAATAGCCTTCGAACAAACTGAACATGAAGAGGAAGTCCAGGCTGCGGCTGATCTCTAGCCTCCGCTTCACGTTCAGCTCGTATGAAGGCAGAGAGTGATGCCAGTGCTGATTGGGTGCCAGCGTCACAACACCGCATCAGAGCCCTGGGGAGAGTGAATGCCAACACCACGGGAATGCCGGCACATGAGGCAAGTATAGGCTTTATTATTTTATCAGGGCTGAACATTTAGTTTAAGAAGGGGTGTCCTAGTAGTGACCAGTCCCCTTTAAAGAACTAAACACATTGGCAAGCTGGCCTTTTTTTTTTGTTTGTTTTAACATTGCTAGCTGTGCACAATAGATGAAATGATAACTGTGTGGGTGGTTAGAAAAGGAGACGGTGGGGAGAGAGGTCGAGTTCCTAGTTTTGCAAAATATAAAAGCACTTAAACAGTCCATGAGTCACACCCCAACAATAAGGCAAATGTATGCTTTATTGTTGCCAATTATGTTAATCTAAAATCACTATACAGAGCAGCAAAGTGCGTTAAATTGGCATATTGTATGGAATAAAATTATAATATAGTGAGTGAGTGGAGCCATGCCCACTCCGCATAGTCGGCACAGGCCACATCTAGCTCCGTTGTGTCTAGATTGGAGCTGCTCCTCTGAGGCATGACATCAATGGAAAGGGAGGATCCTCATGGATAGAGATGGGAGGGGGAAAATGAGAGAAGTGAGGTGCTGCTGCAGTAGAAGGGTATGTTTCCACGTGGCGTATTACATCAGGATTTGCTGCAGATTGGACACTGCGTACAGCCACAGCGGCCAGATGTTACAGCATAGTGCAGGGGATTTTATGAAATCCCATCTCCACTATAAGCGTATGGCCGCATCTGGCGGCCATGCATTTACACACATGCAGCTCGTCTTTCTAGACCGCAGCATGTCTATTTATGCTCCGCCTCCACAAGATAAATACCAAAGTCCTATGTATAGGATGTGGCGATTCCACCTGTGTTCAATGAACACTTCCAGAATCACCGCGCCTACAAAGGGGGGCGGCACTTTGGACGGAGCGGGGTATCCGCTGCGTCCAAAGCGCAGCCATTACGCCCCGTGGACACATACCCTAAGGCTGTGTATAGAGAAGAGTGAGGCGCTGCAGGTGGAGGCTGTGTATAAGGCCACATTCAGTATTTGGTCAGTATTTTACCTCAGTATTTATAAGCCAAAACCACGAGTGGGAGGAAAATATATAAGTGGTGACGTGTTTTTAATAAACTTTTCCTCTGTTTTACTCCAAGTTTTAGCTTACAAATACGGAGGTAAAAATACTGACCAAATAACGTGAGAACGAGGTCTAATACAGGAGGAGATGACACACAGGTACATGCTATACACACACACACACGAGGAGATGACACGTACATGCTATACACACACACACACACACGAGGAGATGACACAGGTACATGCTATACACACACACACACACGAGGAGATGACACAGGTACATGCTATACACACACGAGGAGATGACACAGATACATGCTATACACACACACACACACACGAGGAGATGACACAGGTACATGCTATACACACACACACGAGGAGATGACACAGGTACATGCTATACACACACGAGGAGATGACACAGATACATGCTATACACACACACACGAGGAGATGACACAGGTACATGCTATACACACACACGAGGAGATGACAGGTATTTATCTAATATATAAAGGTGTGTGTGTGTGTGTGTGTGTGTGTGTGTGTGTGTGTGTGTGTGTGTGTGTGTGTGTGTGTGTGTGTGTGTGTGTGTGTGTGTGTGTGTGTGTGTGTGTGTGTGTGTGTGTGTGTGTGTGTGTGTGTGTATGTCCGGGATTGGCATCTGAACCGTCGCAGCTACAGCCACAAAATTTTGCACAGTCACACGTCTGGACCCCGAGAGCGTCATAGGCTATGTTGTGAGGTGAAATTTTAACCCCGTGCTTTCCAATTCACCAAACAATTTTGCCCCTATCTACATAATGGGGAAAAAGTGAAAGGAAAAGTGTTGGAGGCGTCGCAGCTACAGGCACAAAATTTTGCACAGTCACACGTCTGGACCCAGAGAGCGTCAAAGCTATGTTGTGAGGTGAAATTTTAACCCCGCGCTTTCCAATTCACCAAACAATTTTGCCCCTATCTACATAATGGGGAAAAAATGAAAGGAAAAGTGTTGGAGGCAAATTAACAGCTGCCAGATGTGAACAAGGGGGACTTAAAGAATGACAGCGAAGGCGCCAAAGAGTATATACTGTACAGTTGCTAAGGTGGGGCCCCAACATGGGATAATCACCACACCACCACGGGGATATGAACACACACAAAATGCGCTACACACTACCACGTGCTCGAACACATATACCACCCTCAGCGCACATTTCACCACACATACACCAACCTCGCCACATAAAAGTCAAAACACAAAATTCGCCGCTCAAAACTCTCCACACGTGCAAAACTCACCTCATGGAAAACTCGCCACACGCAAAACTTGCACACGCAGAAAAATTGCCACATGCACAAAAGTTGCAACACATGCAAAAGTTGCCTCACACAAAACTTGCACATACTCAAAAGGCACCACACATAAAACTCGCCACGCGCAAAACTCGCCATGCGCAAAACTTGCTGCACACAACTTGCTACACTAACCTGTCACATGCAACTCGACACACAAAAAGTTGCTACACGCATGTCGCCACACAAAACTCATCTCACAAAAGTCGCTACATGCATGTCGCCACACGCAACTCAACACACACAACTTGACACACGAAACTCGCCCTAAAACACACACAAGACTGGTATTATCCTTCAAAAATAAAAATCTGATTAATAAGCAGACAAACTACAAGAGCAACAAATGTACCATATAGGAATCCGGCAGCTGTCAGTCACATGACCAGTCTATTATGTGTATGTGTGAGCTAATATATACTGCCAGGGGGGAGGGCTTCATGTTGGCTGGGGATTTATCAGGCTGCCAATTTAGCTTACAAATACTGAGGTAAAAATACTGACCAAATAACGTGTGAACGAGGGCTAATACAGGAGGAGATGACATACAGGTATATACTATATACAGGAGGAGATGACATACAGGTATATACTATATACAGGAGGAGATGACATACAGGTATATACTATATACAGGAGGAGATGACATACAGGTATATACTATATACAGGAGGAGATGACATACAGGTATATACTATATACAGGAGGAGATGACATACAGGTATATACTATATACAGGAGGAGATGACATACAGGTATATACTATATACAGGAGGAGATGACATACAGGTATATACTATATACAGGAGGAGATGACATACAGGTATATACTATATACAGGAGGAGATGACATACAGGTATATACTATATACAGGAGGAGATGACATACAGGTATATACTATATACAGGAGATGACATACAGGTATATACTATATACAGGAGATGACATACAGGTATATACTATATACAGGAGATGACATACAGGTATATACTATATACAGGAGATGACATACAGGTATATACTATATACAGGAGATGACATACAGGTATATACTATATACAGGAGATGACATACAGGTATATACTATATACAGGAGATGACATACAGGTATATACTATATACAGGAGATGACATACAGGTATATACTATATACAGGAGATGACATACAGGTATATACTATATACAGGAGATGAGATACAGGTATATACTATATACAGGAGATGACATACAGGTATATACTATATACAGGAGATGACATACAGGTATATACTATATACAGGAGATGACATACAGGTATATACTATATACAGGAGATGACATACAGGTATATACTATATACAGGAGATGACATACAGGTATATACTATATACAGGAGATGACATACAGGTATATACTATATACAGGAGATGACATACAGGTATATACTATATACAGGAGATGACATACAGGTATATACTATATACAGGAGATGACATACAGGTATATACTATATACAGGAGATGACATACAGGTATATACTATATACAGGAGATGACATACAGGTATATACTATATACAGGAGATGACATACAGGTATATACTATATACAGGAGATGACATACAGGTATATACTATATACAGGAGATGACATACAGGTATATACTATATACAGGAGATGACATACAGGTATATACTATATACAGGAGATGACATACAGGTATATACTATATACAGGAGATGACATACAGGTATATACTATATACAGGAGATGACATACAGGTATATACTATATACAGGAGATGACATACAGGTATATACTATATACAGGAGATGACATACAGGTATATACTATATACAGGAGATGACATACAGGTATATACTATATACAGGAGATGACATACAGGTATATACTATATACAGGAGATGACATACAGGTATATACTATATACAGGAGATGACATACAGGTATATACTATATACAGGAGATGACATACAGGTATATACTATATACAGGAGATGACATACAGGTATATACTATATACAGGAGATGACATACAGGTATATACTATATACAGGAGATGACATACAGGTATATACTATATACAGGAGATGACATACAGGTATATACTATATACAGGAGATGACATACAGGTATATACTATATACAGGAGATGACATACAGGTATATACTATATACAGGAGATGACATACAGGTATATACTATATACAGGAGATGACATACAGGTATATACTATATACAGGAGATGACATACAGGTATATACTATATACAGGAGATGACATACAGGTATATACTATATACAGGAGATGACATACAGGTATATACTATATACAGGAGATGACATACAGGTATATACTATATACAGGAGATGACATACAGGTATATACTATATACAGGAGATGACATACAGGTATATACTATATACAGGAGATGACATACAGGTATATACTATATACAGGAGATGACATACAGGTATATACTATATACAGGAGATGACATACAGGTATATACTATATACAGGAGATGACATACAGGTATATACTATATACAGGAGATGACATACAGGTATATACTATATACAGGAGATGACATACAGGTATATACTATATACAGGAGATGACATACAGGTATATACTATATACAGGAGATGACATACAGGTATATACTATATACAGGAGATGACATACAGGTATATACTATATACAGGAGATGACATACAGGTATATACTATATACAGGAGATGACATACAGGTATATACTATATACAGGAGATGACATACAGGTATATACTATATACAGGAGATGACATACAGGTATATACTATATACAGGAGATGACATACAGGTATATACTATATACAGGAGATGACATACAGGTATATACTATATACAGGAGATGACATACAGGTATATACTATATACAGGAGATGACATACAGGTATATACTATATACAGGAGATGACATACAGGTATATACTATATACAGGAGATGACATACAGGTATATACTATATACAGGAGATGACATACAGGTATATACTATATACAGGAGATGACATACAGGTATATACTATATACAGGAGATGACATACAGGTATATACTATATACAGGAGATGACATACAGGTATATACTATATACAGGAGATGACATACAGGTATATACTATATACAGGAGATGACATACAGGTATATACTATATACAGGAGATGACATACAGGTATATACTATATACAGGAGATGACATACAGGTATATACTATATACAGGAGATGACATACAGGTATATACTATATACAGGAGATGACATACAGGTATATACTATATACAGGAGATGACATACAGGTATATACTATATACAGGAGATGACATACAGGTATATACTATATACAGGAGATGACATACAGGTATATACTATATACAGGAGATGACATACAGGTATATACTATATACAGGAGATGACATACAGGTATATACTATATACAGGAGATGACATACAGGTATATACTATATACAGGAGATGACATACAGGTATATACTATATACAGGAGATGACATACAGGTATATACTATATACAGGAGATGACATACAGGTATATACCATATACAGGAGATGACATACAGGTATATACTATATACAGGAGATGACATACAGGTATATACTATATACAGGAGATGACATACAGGTATATACTATATACAGGAGATGACACAGGTGTATACTATATACAGGAGATGACCTACAGGTGTATACTATATATAAGGGAGATGACAAACATGTATATACTGAGGTGAAAATGAGAGGTGTGAGGGAGAAAATGAGAGGTGTGAGGGAGAAAATGAGAGGCGTGATGGGAAAATAAGAGAAGTGAGGTGCTATAACTAACCACAGATATTTACTATGCCCAGGCAATGCCGGGCTCTTCAGCTAGTATAGTATATAGTTATAAGGGTATGTGCACACGTTCAGGTTTTTTCGCGTTTTTTTCGCGATAAAAACTCATACATTATGCATCCTATCATTTAGAATGCATTCTGAATGTTTTGTGCACAGTGCGTTTTTTCCGCGAAAAAAACGCATCGCGGTAAAAAAAAGCAGCATGTTCATTAATTTTGCGTTTTTTTTCGCGTTTTTCCTGCTATTCTATGCATTGGGGAAAAAACGCAAAAAAAACCGCATAAAAAACGCGGTAAAATCGCGGAAAAAACGCATGCGGATTTCTGGCAGAAATGTCCGGTTTTTGTCAGGAAAATTTCTACCAGAAATCCTGACGTTTGCACATAGCCTTAAGGTTGAAGGAAGACTTTCACACTAGCGTAGGTTACCGACGCTAGCGTTCTCTGCGCCGCACAACGGGGGCAGCGGATGCATTTTTCCAGCGCATCCGCTGCCCCATTGTGAGGTGCGGGGAGGTGGGGGCGGAGTTCCGGCCGCGCATGCGCGGTTGGAAAAAGCGGACCATCGGCAGCAAAAAACGTTACATGTAACGTTTTTTGCTCCCGGCGGACCGCCGCAACCGTCTCACGACGGTTGCGACGTGTGTCAATGCGTCACTAATGTTAGTCAATGGGAAAAAAAACGCATCCTGCAAGCACTTTTGCAGGATGCGTTTTTTTAGCCAAAACGACGCATTGAGACGTATTGAAAAAAACGCTAGTGTGAAAGTAGCCTTAGTCCATCTAGTTCAACCCATAGCCTAACCTAACATGCCCTAACATGTTGATCCAGAGGAAGGCAAAAAAAACCCATGTGGCAAAGAGTAAGCTCCACATTGGGGAAAAAAATTCCTTCCCGACTCCACATACGGCAGTCAGACTAGTTCCCTGGATCAACGCCCTATCAAGGAATCTAAGTATATATAACCTGTAATATTATACTTTTCGAGAAAGGCATCCAGTCCCCTCTTAAATTTAAGTAATGAATCACTCATTACAACATCATACGGCAGAGAGTTCCATAGTCTCACTGCTCTTACAGTAAAGAATCCGCGTCTGTTATTATGCTTAAACCTTCTTTCCTCCAGACGTAGAGGATGCCCCCTTGTCCCTGTCTCAGGTCTATTATTAAAAAGATCAGCAGAAAGGTCTTTGTACTGTCCCCTCATATATTTATACATTAAAATAAGATCACCCCTTAGTCTTCGTTTTTCCAAACTAAACAGCCCCAACTGTAATAACCTATCTTAGTATTGCAGACCCCCCAGTCCTCTAATAACCTTGGTCGCTCTTCTCTGCACCCGCTCTAGTTCAGCTATGTCTTTCTTACACACCGGAGACCAGAACTGTACACAGTATTCTAAGTGTGGTCGAACTAGTGACTTGTATAGAGGTAAAATTACGTTCTCCTCATGAGCATCTATGCCTCTTTTAATGCATCCCATTATTTTATTTGCCTTTGTAGCAGCTGCCTGACACTGGCCACTGAATGTGAGTTTGTCATCCACCCATACACCCAGGTCTTTTTCATTGACGGTTTTGCTCAGAGTTTTAGAATTAAGCACATAGTTATACATCTTATTACTTTTACCCAAGTGCATGACCTTACCTTTATCCCCTTTAAAGCTCATTTGCCATTTATCAGCCCAAGCTTCTAGTTTACATAAATCATCCTGTACTATAAAATTGTCCTCCCCTGTATTAATTACCCTGCAGAGTTTAGTGTCATCTGCAAATATTGAAATTCTACTCTGAAAGCCCCCTACAAGGTCATTAATAAATATGTTAAAAAGAAGAGGGCCCAATACTGACCCCTGTGGTACCCCACTGCTAACCGCGACCGAGTCCGAGTGTACTCCATTAATAACCACCCTATTTGCTATACACACACACACGAGAAGATGACACAGGTACATGCTACACACACACACACACACACACACACACACACACACGGAGATGACACAGGAACATGCTAAACACACGAGGAGATGACACCGGTATTTGCCACACACACACACAAGAAGATGACACAGGTACATGCTATACACAGACACAGGTACATGCTATATACACACACACACACGAGGAGATGACACAGGTACATGCCACACACACACACACACGAGATGACACAGGTACATGCTAAACACACGACGAGATGACACCGGTATTTGCTATACACACACACACACACACACACACACACAAGAAGATGACACAGGTACATGCTATATACACGAAGAGATGACACAGGTACATGCTACACACACGAGCAGATGACACAGGTACATGCTAAACACGAGGAGATGACACAGGTACATGCTATACACACACACACACACACACACACACAAGATGATACAGGTACATGCTATATACACATGAGGAGATGACATGTATATAATATACGCAGGGGAGATTACATACAGGTATATACTGAGGGGAAAATGACAGGTCTGAGGTCAAAATGACAGATGCGAGGGAGGAAAAGACATGATGGGAAAATGAGAGAAGTGAGGCGCTATAACTAACCAGTTAGTTACTATTCCCAGAAAAGTAAGTGTGTGTGTGTGTGTGTGTGTGTGTGTGTGTGTGTGTGTGTGTGTGTGTGTGTGTGTGTGTGTGTGTGTGTGTGTGTGTGTATATATATATATATATATATATATATATATATATATATATATATATATATATATATATATATATATATATATATATATATATATATATATATATATATATATATTCGCGTTATCCACCATGGACACTGTTGCAGCTCTGCCATGTACCCAAGACCTTAGCTTGGGGCTGTCCCTAGAATATTTGCAAGACATTATATGCACACATCATAACTGGTAAACACACAATACCAGTCCGATATTACTTACCTAAAAGGATACCCAAATGAGGCTTCGATAGTTATATTTTCAGTCTTATTGCAGAACAGACGTAAACTAGTTTTTCCACTGTATCCACCACAAGTAGCAAACGAGAAGATTGAAAAAAACTATACAGAATAGAAAAAACAAAAACAAAAAAAAACCCACTTTGCATTATCAAGTTATACAGGAATCTTAACTTAACTGCTGGCACTGTGGTAAGTCCCAGAGAATTATCAATACCTAATAAGACAGAGGGACCTACATTTATCACACAGACAATGTAATTCAAATAGATTAAAAATAAAACAATGAGCACATTAGACAAAGGAGAAGCAAATGGGTGAGGCACAAATAGCAGCAAGAATTCAACTGAATAATTAAAGAGGTTGTCCAACACTATATCATCGGATCGGTTGGGTTCAGACAGCTGTCGATCAGCGGTTCTGTGTCAGCGTCCGGAACTGCATGATTGTGGAGCTGCTCCGTCTTCTTGTAGTAGCCGCAGCAGGGATGCACATCCGCCTCCTATTGATATCAATAGGAAGCAGATGTGCAGTACCCTGCCCGGGCCACTACAGCAGCACTAGAGCCTTTGCTATGCTGTGATCCAGAGCGTCTTTGCCGGTGGCCTCCTTGTGATGAGAAGCTTGTATTTTTTGTGGCCGTCGTTTCTGCTGCTGCGGTGAGGATCTACATATAGGAGATCCCTTCGGTTCCAGGTCACTCATACTAGGGGAATGCTGGTCGAGCTCCATCGGAAGCATTTTGACCTAAGGCTGTACTCCTTAAATAGTAGGGTTGGCGCGAATTACTGCCCGTGCATGCGCAGCAACTGCCCCCAGTAATGCAATGCGTGAAATCTCGATCGGGTCTTGCGCATGCGCAGAGCCGCTGAGAACGCCACCATAGTGGGACCGCCCCCAAGATGCCACCGCGCATCGGCGCGTGTGTATGCTGGACCCCGGAGCTCCCGGGAGGCCCCAGGTGCGCAGGCTTACGCTTTTGGGAGGCGGCTACCACATAATGGGACTGGCACCGCCTCCTTACCGAGAGGAACTCCCGCCGGGATATTGCTGTTGCATCGCAGTTTCTTACCTGGAGAGGCAGCCGCGACTCCTCCATGCCACCTCTCCCCACGCACCCTAGAGGCCTACTAGCCCCAGCGGTGGTGCCTCGTGTCACCGCCCCAGCCTAGGCAAGTAGACCCCCGTTGCCTGGATCAGACTGATTGGCCACGGAATCCCACGACGAATCGAGGTAGGCTTCTGTGGGTCTCCCATTAAGGACAGGAAACCAAACTGATGCGGGAGAGAGGTACCACCTTTTTATCTGTAGGTTTCATGTCCTTGGTGGGCGGATCCCCTCTCTGTGGTGCCGTCACGGGGGACAGAGAAACAGAGCAGTTCCAGCTGGCGGATGCCGACACAAAACAGGTGATCAGCAGAGGGGACAGGTGTCAGATCCAGACCGATCAGAAATTGTGGATCTATCCTAACAATAGGTCAGCAATGAAAAAAAAAAAATATTGGACAACCTCTAAGGATAAAATATATTATGTTTTAGTCAGAAAAATCAGAGAACAACATGATGATAGCTAAGGATGCCAGATATAGAGTGATACCAAAAAATCAAAGACTAAGTAGACATAGTTGTAGCGGATGAAATAAGCTCACCCACCCAGAAAGCACCAGAAGCCTGTTTCCTAAACAGTTTAGACAACCCCATCAGACGAAGGAGTTACAAAACCTGCAGTGGGTCTTTTTTTTTTTTTTTTCTACTCCAAGAGAACCTCTTTAAAAAGGAATCTGCCACCAGGTTTTTGCCACCAAACCTGGAATCAGAATGATGTAGAGACAGAGACCCTGATTCCAGCAATGTGTCTGCTGGGCTGCTTTCTGTAGACTTGATTAGAGATGGGCGAACCTGAACAGTAAAGTTCTGCGTCCGTACCGAACACCTACTGTTTGGGCATGGACACTGAACACGGGTTTCACCATGAAGTTCATGTTACTGTTCGGGTTCACCCCCCCAAACACCGGGTGTTTGTCATGTGTATGTTCCCACAATGTCAAATGGCAGTGTGAGCCAGCAGCTGTGATCAGAGGTATAACGTTTACCTCCCGTCATTGGTGTCGGTTGATGGGACTACAGCTCCCATCAGCCTATGCTTGTTGCCACTAATACCAGTGAGCAGGAGCGGCTGATAAGAGTATTCATCAATCGGTGCCTGCGCTGTAAGTAAAAAACCAACAATGTGAGTTCCCCTGTATTTTTGATAACCAGCCAGGCAACCCTCAGCTGTCAGCTTCAGCAAGGTTGGCTAGAAAAGATTGGTCCCCACGCTGTTTTAATTATTTAAATAAATCAATAAAAAAATGGCAAGGCCCCCCTCCCCCCCCCCCCTTTTGACAACCAGTCCTGCTAAAGAAGACAGCTGGGGGATGGTATTCTCACATCTTGGCACCATCTAGGTTGAAAACTATTAATCCCCACACATGGATTACAGCGTGGGACAGAAGGGCAGACAGGTGAGGATATTGTTGTTTTTTTTATTTGTTTTATTGCAGGAGACAAGGGCTTCAATGGAATGGGCATCAGGTGAGTATTAGTATTAAAAAGGAAAAATGTGTTTTGTTTTCATTTCAAATAAGGGACTTTACTCTTGCTGCGCGTCCATTTACAATATAACTATAGGATTAGTAATGGATAGGTCTTATAGACGCCTCTCCATTACTAACCTGTGGGCTTTATGTCACCTGACAATACAAAAGGTGACATCAACCCCACTTGCCTCTGCAACAGGGAAAGAGCGAAGAGTAGGGCACAGTGCCAGAATTGGTGCATCCAATAGTGGCGCCTTTTTCTGGGTGGCTGCGAGCGGCTATTTTTAGCATGGGGACCCCCTCTATTCTTGATAACCAGCCTTGTTAATGCTGAGGTTTGTAGCCCCTAGCTGTGAGTTTTGCCTGGATGGTTATCAAAAACACAAGAGGAACCCATGCTGTTTGTTACTTATTTAGCGTGCAAGCGGTGGCTGATGAATTCTCCCATCAGCAGCTCCTGCTCTCACTTTTATTAGCGGGCGACAGGAGCAGTAGTCCCATCAGCCATCACCAGTGACCGAAGGTAAACTTTACACCTCCGATCACAACTGCGGGCTCACGCTGTCAGCGTGGAACTATGGCTGTCTGATTGGCGGTGATTTTACTACCCATCAGAAGCAGCGTTTGCATATGACAGCATGCTAAACAGTGGATGTTCGGGCCCCCCATTCAAGTGAATGGGGTCCGGGTACTGCCCTGGTACCTGAAGGTTTTTTTACCTGTTCGGCCAGACCTGAACATTGAGTTGTCCGTCCATCTCTAGTCTAGATAAAATCACTGTTTTACAAGTAAGAGAACCTTAGTGGAGTACAAAACCTCCTACCAAGTAGTCAGACAAGGCACCCACACTGACTGGAAGCTTTCTGCCTATGCACAGTGTAAATAGGCAGAAAGCTGGCAATCAGTGGTGTGGGTGGGTTTATACAGATCTCAGCATTCAGAGAGCTGGCAGATCTGCAGCAGCTAAAAACACAGATTTTCATCAAATTACAGCAAGCAGCTCTGTAAGTGACATGGTTGGAATCAGCGTCTCCGCCCATAAATCATGCTGCTCTAAGGCTACTTTCACACTAGCGTCGGGCTTGGTCCGTCGGGCCGAGGTCACCGACGCTAGCGTTGTCTCCGCCGCACAACGGGAGCAGCGGATGCATTTTTCCAGCGCATCCGCTGCCCCATTGTGATGTGCGGTGAGGTGGGGGCGGAGTTCCGGCCGCGCATGTGCGGTCGGAAAAAGCGGACCGTCGGGAGCAAAAAACGTTACATGTAGCGTTTTTTGCATCTGACGGTCCGCCACAGCACGGCGCAAACGTCTCACGACGGTTGCAACGTGTGGCAATCCGTCGCAATGCGTTGCTAATGTTAGTCAATGGAGAAAAAACGCATCCTGCAAGCACTTTTGCAGGATGCGTTTTTTCTGCAAAACGACGCATTGTGACGGATTGCAGTTAACGCCAGTGTGAAAGTAGCCTAAGGGGACCAAACTGGGCGACAGAGCCCCTATCATCAGCACCTCGTCCCCAGCCCAGTGGGGCATGCGCTGCCCGGGGACTGAAGGGTACACGGTGGCGCTGCCCCGGCCATGCGGCAGACGCCGGCTCCGGCCTGTGACGGCGGCTCCTCCCCGGCTTGGCACACCCGGCCGCCCAGTGCGGCTGCACGGCTGGGGCCTCCTGTCACAGCACAGGGTGCGCCCGTATGCCGACAGCTCTCACTCACCCACTCCAGCACCTTGATGAAGCCCAGCGGCTCCTTTAATGGACTGAAGTTCAGCTGCAGGCCCGACATTTTCTGTAACGGCAGAAGGCAGGAAGTTAGTGAGCGCGGGACAGTACAGAGCTCGCACCGGAACACGGACGGCGGCCTCCTGTCCTACCTGAGTCAGGCTGTTCATTAGTGACGTCAGGTCGCCACCTCCCCGGGGAGGGAAAAGCGCAGACAAGCAGGCAGAGAACCACCCAGAAGTGCGCACACAGCACCGCCCTGCTGCGTCACCGGCAGGGTCTACAACAGCTGCGACTAGTCGGTGCAGCCGTTAGTAACGGTCCTGGACAGCCGGCTCTGACCGCGGCAGCTTCCGTGTTAGCACCTTGAGCTCCGGTAAGTGTCTGCGCGACGGGGGCGTGGACTCGGCACAATGGCGCCGGGACACGCCCACTGTCACATGCTCCGTAACAGCTGTCTCTTCCTGTCAGTCGGCTGCGCAACACATGACGGTCAGGTGACATCCACGTCGCCAGCAGCAGGCTTTGTGCAGAGGGTCGGTATAAAAACGGGGTGGTCCCGATGTCAGAGATTTCTTTTCTGTGGAGGAAATGTGGTGCGCTGGGACACGGTATCGTTCTTACATGGGCGGCCACACAGCGCGCCAAGGAAGCTCCATGCGCTTCTCTGCGCCACTTCTCACCGTGTGGTGCTCTGTAAGGGAACCTGACAGGACAAGTGTGCCAAGTATGGCTGTATGGGGCGTGGTGTAAGAAAAAAGACCCGGCCATGTAGTAATCCGATGTGTCCGCTCTGAGAAGGCGAGCTGTGTATGCAAAGCAGCCTGCGAGTGCATTGGGGGCGTGCACACTCCGCCTTGTGCGCAGGATACGCCCCAGTGCTGCTGGCACAACTTTCCTCCTGTGTCTCCCCTTTGTCACTGAGAATCTTATCTGCCGCACCCTTATTATAACCCCTTCCCCCGCGCCCTTATTATAACCCGTTACCACGCGCCCTTATTATAACCCGTTCCCCCGCGCCCTTATTATAACCTTGTCTCTCGCGCCCTTATTATAACCCCTCCCCCTGGTTCCCTTATAACCCCTTCCCCCGTGCCCTTATTATAACCCTTTCCCTTGCGCCCTTATTATAACCCCTTCCCCCGCGCCCTTATTATAACCCCTTCCCCCGCGCCCTTATTATAACCCCTTCCCCCGCGCCCTTATTATAACCCCTTCCCCCGCGCCCTTATTATAACCCCTCCCCCTGGTTCGCTTATTATAACCCTTTCCCCGCGCCCTTATTATAACCCCTTCCCCCGCGCCCTTATTATAACCTGGTCCCTCGCGCCCTTATTATAACCCCTTCCCCCGCGCCCTTATTATAACCCCTCCCCCTGGTTCCCTTATTATAACCCTTTCCCCGTGCCCTTATTATAACCCTTTCCCTTGCGCCCTTATTATAACCCCTTCCCCCGCACCCTTATTATAACCCCTTCCCCCGCACCCTTATTATAACCCCTTCCCCCGCGCCCTTATTATAACCCTTTCCCTTGCGCCCTTATTATAACCCTTTCCCCCGCACCCTTATTATAACCCCTCCCCCTGGTTCCCTTATTATAACCCTTTCCCCGCGCCCTTATTATAACCCCTTCCCCCGCGCCCTTATTATAACCCTTTCCCTTGCGCCCTTATTATAACCCTTTCCCCCGCACCCTTATTATAACCCTTTCCCCCGCACCCTTATTATAACCCCTCCCCCTGGTTCCCTTATTATAACCCTTTCCCCGCGCCCTTATTATAACCCCTTCCCCCGCGCCCTTATTATAACCCTTTCCCTTGCGCCCTTATTATAACCCTTTCCCCCGCACCCTTATTATAACCCTTTCCCCCTCACCCTTATTATAACCCCTTCTGCCACAGTCAATCTTTAGTTTTTGGGCTTTTGTTTTTGCCTCCCTTTTTAGAGTCCTAACTTTTCACTGACATCCACATGAGGGCTTGTATTTTGCAGTTTTTAACAATCCCATTTACTGCATGTATACTGGAAAACCGTAAGGAAATTCCCAGTGCTGTGAAATGGTGGCCTTTGTTGTTTATAGATGTTCACTAGATGGTGGCCCGATTCTAACGCATCGGGTATTCTAGAATATGTATGTATGTATGTATGTATATAGCAGCCACATAGTATATAGCACAGGCCACATAGTATATAGGAGCCATGTAGTATATAGCAGACAAATACTACGTGGCCTGTGCTATATACTATGTGGCTGCTATATACAGTACATGCATACATACATACATACCGTACATATTGTAGAATAGCCGATGCGTTAATACAGGCCACGCAGTATATAACACAGTCCACGCAGTATATAGCAGCCACGCAGTATATAACACCGGCACACAGCCACGTAGTATATAGCACAGCCCACGCAGTATATAACACTGGTCATGTAGTATATAGCTGCCACGCGGTATATAACACAGCCCACGTAGTATTTAGCAGTGTGTGCACCATATCCCTGTTAAAAAAATTAATTAAAATAAAAAATAGTTATATACTCACCCGCCGGGATCCAGCGAAGCTGTGTCGATGGGCGCGCGGCTGTCGCCATCTTCCGTTCGCAGGATGCATTGCGAAATTATCCAGATGACTTAGCGGTCTCGCGAGACAGCTAAGTCTTCTGGGTAATTTCGCAATGCACCTCTGGGAACGGAAGATGGTGGCAGCCACACGCACCTTGACGGAAGGTGAGACTAGCAGGTTTTTGGTTTTTTTATTATTTTTAACATTACATGTTTTTACTATTGATGCTGCATAGGCAGCATCAATAGTAAAAAGTTGGGGACACACAGGGTTAATAGCAGCGATAACGGAGTGCGTTACCCGCAGCATAACGCTGTCCATTACCGCTGGCATTAACCCTGTGTGAGCGGTGACTGGAGGGGAGTATGGAGTGGGCGCCGGGCACTGACTGCAGGGGAGTAGGGAGGGACTAATCGGACTGTGCCCGTTGCCGATTGGTCGCGGCAGCCATGACAGGCAGCTGGCGAGACCAATCAGCGATGCGGGATTTCCGTTACGGAAGTTGAGGACAGAAAGACGGAAGTACCCCTTAGGCAATTATATATATAGATTGTGTGGTAAAAATGACTCGGTAAAATGAGCAGTACAGTTCAGTTCACTTATCGGACAACCATATTAACTGACGGCCAGGGTCAGTGCCAGCATCGGTTCTAGCTGTTTTACCCTCTAGATACCTCAATAGGAACCGCTGCATCTAGCCAGTTGTAAGAAGGAGGGGGCTCTCTCCTTGTCACTGTTGTGGAGTGCTGATGGTTGTCATGGCATCCAGAGCTCAAATTCTGACCTCAACATCTGCCAGGTATGGTGGACTGCCACTGACAAGTCCAATGCATTGCAATTCTTGAGTATTTTTTCATTCCACTTTGCATTAATTCTTATGAAGCACTTGAAAGGCTAACAAACTTCCAGAATGCAGTTTTGAATAATTGAGTGTGGAGTTTTTTTGAGGTGAGTTCTGACATACATGCTGCTCAAAGTCGTTTCGTAAATTTTGGTGAAAAAAATGAAACTGCTGTAAAACATTTTAGCCTTGTAAAAAAAAAAATGTTTAAAGGGAACCTGTCACCCCCAAAATCGAAGGTGAGATAAGCCCACCGGCATCAGGAGCTTATCTACAGCGTCGCGGTCTGGTCCGATGGGTGTCGCGGTCCGGTCCGGGGCCTCCCATCTTCATAGGATGACGTCCTCTTCTTGTCTTCACGCTTCGGCGCAGGCGTACTTTGCCCTGTTGAGGGCAGAGCAAAGTACTGCAATGTGCAGGTGCCGGGCTTCTCTGACCTTTGCTGGCGCCTGCACACTGCAGTACTTTGCTCTGGGCAGACAAAGTACGCCTGCGCCGGAGCCGCAGCGTGAAGACAAGAAGAGGGCATCATCGTAAGAAGATGGAAGGCCCCGGACCGGACCGTGACGCCCATCGGACCGGACCGCAGTGGGAACACCCCTGGGTGAGTATAATCTAACCTCTTTTTCTCATCTTTCAGGATACATCGGGGGCTTATCTACAGCATTACAGAATGCTGTAGAAAAGCCCCTGATGCTGGTGGGCTTAGCTCATCATCGATTTTGGGGGTGACAGGTTCCCTTTAAATGATTATACAGATGTAAAGCTTAATGCAGGTGTTGAAAAGTGCTGCAAAGTAAGGGTTCCTTCAGATATCTGTAATAATCTGTCTGATGTCGGCTCGCAATGCACGAACTGGCTGCACACCTCCTGACCCCAGCATGACAGTGTTCTATATTTCTAGGAAGCTGTCATGCTCGGGTCAATTATGTGGGATCAGTGTGTGCATTGTGATCCGATATTACACCGATTATCACGGCTATCTGAAAGAGAATGCTTTCAAAAATAGTTATGTTAATAGTTGTTCTCATCAATTTACAAAATACAAAACTGGGGTATATGGGTATGAAACTCTCCACCACAAGGTGTTGTAATGTTTTTTACTTAGTTTGAACCATCCTATTTCACAGTGCTTTAAAGACAATATCATCATTCTTTCCTTCTGGGACTCTCAATGTAAATCTTATATGTCTTTGGAGTGGGGATGAAACCCCTACAGACACGGGGAGAACTTACAAACTCTTTGCAGATGGTCTCCTTGGTGGGCTTTGAAGCCAAGACTCCAGCATTGCAAAGCAACAGTCAGGGCCGGCACCAGGTTTTTTAGGGCCCCGGGCGAAAGAGTCTCAGTGGGCCCCCCCCTTTAACACATACCACGATTCATGATCGCATATAACACAACCATGTAGTATATAACACAGCCCATGTAGTATAGAACAGCCACGTAGCATATAACAAAGCCATGTAGTATATAACAGCCCATGTAGCATATAACAGCCCATGTAGCATATAACACAGCCACGTAGTATATAGCACAGCCCACGTAGCATATAACAGCCCATATAGTATATAGCACAGCCACATATTATATAACAGCCCACATAGTATATAGAACAGCCATGTAGTATATAGCACAGCCCACGTAGCATAAAACATCCCACGTAGTATATAACACATCCCACGTAGTATATAACACGGCCAACGTAGTATATAGAACAGCCATGTAGTATATAGCACAGCCCACGTAGCATATAGCACAGCCACATAGTATATAACACAGCCCACGTAGTATATAGAACAGCCATGTAGTATATAGCACAGCCCACGTAGTACATAACACGGCCCACGTAGTATATAGCACAGCCCACATAGCATATAGCACAGCCACATAGTATATAACACGGCCCACGTAGTATATAGAACAGCCATGTAGTATATAGCACAGCCCACGTAGCATATAACAGCCCACATAGTATATAACATGGCCCACGTAGTATATAGAACAGCCATGTAGTATATAGCACAGCCCATGTAGCATATAACAGCCCACGTAGTATATACTAAGTGGGCCATGTTATATAGAACAGCCATGTAGTATATAGCACAGACATGTATATAACACAGCCCACGTAGTATATAGAACAGCCATGTAGTATATAGCACAGCCCACGTAGTACATAACACGGCCCACGTAGTATATAGCACAGCCCACATAGCATATAGCACAGCCACATAGTATATAACACGGCCCACGTAGTATATAGAACAGCCATGTAGTATATAGCACAGCCCACGTAGCATATAACAGCCCACATAGTATATAACATGGCCCACGTAGTATATAGAACAGCCATGTAGTATATAGCACAGCCCATGTAGCATATAACAGCCCACGTAGTATATACTAAGTGGGCCATGTTATATAGAACAGCCATGTAGTATATAGCACAGACATGTATATAACACAGCCCATGTAGTATATAGAACAGCCATGTAGTATATAGCATAGACATGTAGTATACAGCACAGCCCCCCTCCCCCCAAGAATAGCCCCATAGTCCAGTACTCACTGTTATAGTAAAAAAAAACAAAAAAAAACACTTCACCTTTCAACGTGCCCGCGCTGCTCCCTGCTCCGGTCTCGGCGGCTGCCGCTGTACTGCCTGACACACAGCGAGTGCGCGATGATGTCATCGCGCACCCGCAGTGTCAGAGGCAGAGTGGGGAATGATGTGAGAGGGAGCATCAGGTGACGCTCTCTCCTCCATCATTTGCTTTGAACTTTACCGGCAGACGCCGGTATAGTTCAATGCAGCGGGGGAGTCGGCGCTGGTGGCAGGTGGGCCCCCCTTCCTCACAGGGGCCCCATAGCGGCTGCGTGATGTGCTGCTAGCTGAGGGCCCCTGGGGGAGCAGGGGCCCCAGGCAGCTGCCTGCCCCTAACGCCAGCCCTGAATGGGCCCCCCTGTCTCGCCAGGGCCTCGGCACTTGCCCGGGTACGCCGGGTGCTGACGCCGAACCTGGCAACAGTGCTAACCACTGAGCCACCGTGCTCACTGAAAAAAGCTGGGGCTTTTGCCTTCCTGTGGATCAACATATTAAAGAGAACCTATCATCACAATTTAGCATGTTAAAGTAAAGGCATAGCCATAATGGCGCTGTTATACAGGTTCAGTAGATAGATACATTTAGTGAAGAAAACCACCTCCTGGTTGTTCTTTAATCAGCATTTGAAGCTTGGGTGTAATAAGCTTTAGGTGCATAGGGGCGGGAATGTGGGTAGGGTTTTCGATTCTGGCGCGGCCCCTCTGCCTGCCTTCAGTGACTGTATCTGCTTCATTTTTTAAAGTTCCCGCCAGCGACGTCCTCACTGCAGGCAGCACTTGTACAGATTCATCTCCGGGTGGTGTTCAGTAGAATGGCGCCTTTTCAGTACTTTAGAATGCTAAATGGTGATGACAGGTTCTCTTTAAGTTATAGCTTGTACTCCATGGACTTGTCTACTTGCAACCTAACTTGGAAACTAAAACTGCAAAGTGAACTAATAATAAAGAAATGTTAAATTACATCAATATTTGGTGTGACCACCCTCTGACCTAGGCCTTGATCCTACTTGTGTAAAGAAAAAAAAAATCAGTCCATTCTCATCCAGGAGAGTGGGGCGATTTATTTATTTATTTTTTTCTCTTGTCATCAGTGTGCTGTATGTGTGCAATTTGTTGTGTTTTTTTTTTTTCTCAGCAGCTATTAATCTTTTACAGAACCATTCACAGTTTCCTATGCTACAGAATTGTAACGTACAGTACAGACCAAAAGTTTGGACACACCTTCTCATTTAAAGATTTTTCTGTATTTTCATGACTATGAAAATTGTACATTCACAATGAAGGCATCAAAACTATGAATTAACACGTGGAATTATATACTTAACAAAAAAGTGTGAAACAACTGAAAATATGTGTTATATTCTAGGTTCGTCAAAGTAGCCACCTTTTGCTTTGATGACTGCTTTGCACACTCTTGGCATTCTCTTGATGAGCTTCAAGAGGTAGTCACCGGGAATGGTCTTCCAACAATCTTGAAGGAGTTCCCAGAGATGCTTAGCACTTGTTGGCCCTTTTGCCTTCACTCTGCGGTCCAGCTCACGCCAAACCATCTTGATTGGGTTCAGGTCTGGTGACTGGAGGCCATGTCATCTGGCGTAGCACCCCATCACTCTCCTTCTTGGTCAAATAGCTTTTACACAGCCTGGAGGTGTGTTTGGGGTCATTGTCCTGTTGAAAAATAAATGATGGTCCAACTAAACGCAAACCGGATGGAATAGCATGCCGCTGCAAGATGCTGTGGTAGCCAAACTGGTTCAGTATGCCTTCAATTTTGAATAAATCACTAACAGTGTCACCAGCAAAGCACTCCCACATATCACACCTCCTCCTCCTCCATGCTTGACGGTGGGAACCAGGCATGAATCCATCCGTTCACCTTTTCTGCATCGCACAAAGACACGGTGGTTGGAACCAAAGATCTCAAATTTGGACTCATCAGACCAAAGCACAGATTTCCGCTGGTCTAATGTCCATTCCTTGTGTTCTTTAGCTCAAACAAGTCTCTTCTCCTTGTTGCCTGTCCTTAGCAGTGGTTACCTTGCAGCAGCTATTTTACCATGAAGGCCTGCTGCACAAAGTCTCCTCTTAACAGTTGTTGTAGAGATGTGTCTGCTGCTAGAACTCTGTGTGGCATTGACCTGGTCTCTAATCTAAGCTGCTGTTAACCTGCGATTTCTGAGGCTGGTGACTTGGATAAACTTATCCTCAGAAGCAGAGGTGACTCTTGGTCTTCCTTTCCTCATGTGAGCCAGTTTCTTTGTAGCGCTTGATGGTTTTTGCCACTGCACTTGGGGACACTTTCAAAGTTTTCCCAATTTTTCGGACTGACTGACCTTCATTTCTTAAAGTAATGATGGCCACTCGTTTTTCTTTACTTAGCTGCTTTTTTCTTGCCATAATACAAATTCTAACAGTCTATTCAGTAGGACTATCAGCTGTGTATCCAACAGACTTCTGCGCAACACAACTGATGGTCCCAACCCCATTTATAAAGCAAGAAATCCCACTTATTAGGCCGGCGTCACACTTGGCGTAAGACAATACGCCACGTATTATACGTCCATACTACGGCCGTAATACGGAGAAATGTTCCCAAAATATTGATCCGTAGTCAGGGTGTGTCAGCGTATTTTGCGCATGGCATCCTCCGTATGTAATCCGTATGGCATCCGTACTGCGAGATTTTCGCGCAGGCTTGCAAAACCGACATCTAATGGATTTATGTGCTCAAATGTTCGGGAAAACATATATATATATATATATATATATATATATATATATATATATATATATATATATATATATATATATATATATATATATATATATGTCATTGAGACACATATATATATATTCTGTGAAAAGCCGGTAATTCAATTGCCGGCTTTTCATTTCTCCTGCACAAACCCGACAGGTTATGAGGCATGATTACATACAGTAAACCATCTCATATCCCTTTTTTTTTTTTGCATATTCCACACTACTAATGTTAGTAGTGTGTATGTGCAAAATTTCAGCGCTGTAGCTGCTAAAATAATTATTAATCCAATTGTTTGAAAGGGTTAAAACACACACACACACATGATTTAAAAGTATTTTAATGAAATAAACACAGCGGTTGTTTTAATAATTTATTGCTCTCTCAATCCATTTCCAGGCCCTCGCTTGGCAAAATAATAAACGCACAAGATACATACCTTCTGATGTCCTATCACGTCCAACGAGGTAATCCATCTGAAGGGGTTAACTAATATTACAGGCACGAGCTGCGATAAACCACTCGCTCGTGCCTGTAATCCCCGGGTGCTGAAAGGAAAGCAGAGTGATCTATACTTACATTGAGTCGCGGTGATGCGCCCCTGCTGGATGTTCTCATGAACTGCAGCCTGGGAACTTTTTCCCACGCTCCAGGTCATATGAGGACATCCACCAGGGGGCGCATCACCGCGACTGAAGGAAATGTAGGTCAATGACCTACATTTCATTCATTCGCCGGGGAATTACAAGCACGAGCACACCGCTGCATTAGCAGGGCTCCTGCCTGTAAAATATTTTAACCCCTTCAGATGGATTACTTCGTGGGACGTGACGGTTCAGCTGAGGGTATGTATCTTGTGCGTTTATTATTTTGCCAAGCGAGGGCCTGGAAATGGATTGAGAGAGCAATAAATTATTAAAACAACCGCTGTGTTTATTTCATTAAAATACTTTTAAATCATGTGTGTGTGTGTGTTTTTTAACCCTTTCAAACAATTGGATTAATAATGGATTGGTGTCATAATTGACGCCTCTCCATTATTAATCTGGCTTAATGTCACCTTACAATAGCAAGGTGGCATTAACCCTTCATTACCCCATATCCCACCGCTACAGGGAGTGGGAAGAGAGTGGCCGAGTGCCAGAATAGGCGCATCTTCCAGATGTGCCTTTTCTGGGGTGGCTGGGGGCAGATGTTTTTAGCCACGGGGGGGCCAATAACCATGGACCCTCTCCTGGCTATTAATATCTGCCCTCAGTCACTGGCTTTACCATTCTGGCGGAGAAAATTGCGCGGGAGCCCACGCCAATTTTTTCCGCCATTTAACCCTTTATTTTAGCAGCTACAGCGCTGAAATTTTGCACATACACACTACTAACATTAGTAGTGTGGAATATGCAAAAAAAAAAGGGGATATGAGATGGTTTACTGTATGTAAACCATGTCTCATATCCTGTCGGGTTTGTGAAGGAGAAATGAGAAGCCGGTAATTGAATTACCGACTTTTCACTAACACCGCTGCGTATTTCTCGCAAGTCACACTGCTGGTCCGTGTGGAATCCGTATTTTTCTCGCCCCCATAGACTTTCATTGGCGATTTTTTTTGCGCAATACGCTGACAAACGCAGCATGCTGCGATTTTGTACGGCCGTAGAAAGCCGTATATTACGGATCCTTAATATACGGCTGATAGGAGCAGCCCCATTGAGAATAATTGTGCCGTATGTTAAGCGAGTTTTACGGACGTAGTTTCTGCGCTCTTACGTCCGTAAAACTCGCCAGTGTGACGCCGGCCTTAAACCTGACAGGGCACACCTGTGAAGTGAAAACCATACCCGGTGAATACCTCTTGAAGTTCATCAAGAAAATGCCAAGAGTGTGCAAAGCAGTCATCAAAGCAAAAGGTGGCTACTTTGAAGAACCTAGAATATAAGACATATTTTCAGTTGTTTCACACTTTTTTGTTAAGTATATAATTCCACATGTGTAACTTCATAGCTTTGATGCCTTCAGTGTGAATGTACAATTTTCATAGTCATGAAAATACAGAAAATTCTTTAAATGAGGTGTGTCCAAACTTTTGGTCTGTACTGTATCTGTAAAAAATCAGATGCTGTACTGATGGTCCATATGGCACGTGATTTTTATTTTTTTATCACACCCATCCAGTTTTGGATTGAAATTGCAGGATGCTGAAATTATTTCCTCAGTCCGATTCCAGCTGAGGAAAAACTCACAGTTCAGTACTGCTTCATTGAATAAAATTGATGTCAGTGCAAAGCTTTTTTTTGTTATTGCTTTGCACTCAACGTATTTATACACAAGTGGGAGCGAGACCGTAGAAACAGCAGCAATTCTTCTAGGTACACTTTCATACAGTTTTTAAAGGAACTTGGCATGGAGGTTATTCTAAACATTTTGGAAAACTAACTACTGATCTGTGGGTGTAGGCTTGCACAAATCCTTCTTTTTCTTCCTGTAAGGCTACTTTCACACTAGCGTCATTTGGCCTCCGTCGCAATGCGTTGTTTTGGAGAAAAAACGCATCCTGCAAAAGTGCTTGCAGGATGCATTTTTTCTCCATTGACTTGCATTAGCGACGCATTGCGACGGATTGCCACACGTCGCATCCGTCTTGCGACGGATGCGTTGTGTTTTGGCGGACAGTCGGCACAAAAAAACGCTACATGTAACTTTTTTTGTGCCGACGGTCCGCCATTTCCGACTGCGCATGCGCGGCCGGAACTCCGCCCCCTCCTCCCCGCACCTCACAATGGGGCAGCGGATGCGTTGAAAAACAGCATTCGCTGCACCTGTTGTGCGGCGCATACAACGCTAGCGTCGTTGCGTCAGCACATCGCATCGCGACGTGCAGCGCACGACGCTAGTGTGAAAGTAGCCTAATCCCAGACAGACTTGATGATGTAGAGAGCAGGGCTATGTGGAGGCCATATCATAATTTCCAGGACCCCATGTACTTCATTACACTGAAGATTGTTTGTTGTCTTGCTGCAGAACAGGACAGAGAGTAGAGGGACCCACTGACATATTTAGCACTTAGCACGTTCGTATCTAATAATGAACACAAGTTTGTCCCCTGATGATTTTTCTTGGATGAAAGGCATTAGGATGTGTATTTAAGGGACAGTGCAGGGTCTCTCAGCCTAGGGGTAGTTGTGGACTGCCCTTATCAGGGCAGAAGTCTTGGGGGATTATTTTAAGGCTATGTGCACACGTTCAAGATTTTTCACGTTTTTTCGGCTGTTTTCCATGGGAAAAACGCTTAAACGCATACATAAGCATCCCATGATTTTTAATGCATTCTGCAATTTTTGTGCACATGATGCATTTTTTCCGTGAAAAAAACGCATTGTGGTAAAAAAACGCATCATGTTCATTAATTTTGCAGATTTTTCGCGTTTTTGCCTCTATTCTATGCATTGGGAAGCTCTGGAAAAACCACACAAACAACACTTCAAAAATACGAAAAACGCATGCTGATTTCCTGCAGAAAAAGTCCGGTTTTGTTTAGGAAAATTCTGCAGAAAATCCTGACGTGTGCACATAGCCTAAATCTAGCCCCACTGGGACTGATAGGGGTATCTATTGTCCCATTCCTTCTCTGGAGTACTATCCACGAGGACGCTATTTGGGCAAGTGGACTAAAGGAACTGGTGAGACCGCTCAAATTTATTTTTCCTTTCCTGACTTAAGCGCATGTTCCTCACTGTAATGAGCGGTACCACGTGACCGCTCACACAGGACCTGCTGCCAGCACTGAGAGGAGAGTGGAGACATCGCGGGAGCTAGGTGAGTATTTCTTCTGCAAGGGGCCGGGCGGCGCACTGGGGGTGGGAGGCGGGGGTCACATGCAACTTTATTTTAAACAAAAAAGAAAAAAAAACTTGATCATTCATCTCTTCTCTCTGGCGGGGGAGAAGAGATGAATGCCGCCTTCAGCACCACAGCGGGGGGGACAGCGCTTACTGTAGCGCTGTCTCTCCTGCACGGTCCGTGTGGTCCTCAGGCGGCACACAGGCAGCACACGGATGCAGCACGTGTGCCACACTGATGTGCCACTTGAGCACACGGACACATGGACACGGATAACTCCGGTACCGATTTCTCCGGTACCGGAATTATCTGGACGTGTGAAAGAGGCCTTAAGGCTAAGCTCACATTTGCGTTGTGCGGTGCAGCGTCGGCGATGCAACGCACAACGCAAATGTAAACGCATGCACAACGCAGCATTTTGCGACGCATGCGTCCACTTTTGCATGGTTTTTGGCGCAGAAAAAACTGCATCTTGCTGCGTTCTCTGCACCCTGACGCATGCACCACAGTGACGCATGCGTCACAAAACGCAAGTGCAACGCATGTCCATGCGCCCCCCATGTTAAATCTAGGGGCGCATGACGCATGCGTCGCCGCGGCTGCGCCTGACGCAACGCAAATGTGAACGTAGCCTAAGGCTACTTTCACACATCAGGTTTTTGCCGTCATGCCGATTCCGGCATCACGCCGGAGCGATGGATCCGGTGTAAAATGTGAAAAACTGATGAAACGGATCTGGTTTTCCGCCGGATCCGACTAGCGGAACTGGCGAAAAATCAGATCCATTTCATCAGTTTTGCATCCGTTTCTTCAGTTTTTTTATCCGTTTTTTTGACAGATCCGGTTTTTAAAAACACCCCTGGGAGGCTACCAAATGTGATTGGCTACTGAAAACCTATATATACAGTGTTCCTTCAGCCCATCGGTGACAGGTTGTAGAGGAGCAAGTGGTTGGAGGGCAAGATCGATGTCATTATTTCGAATATTCTGAAGATCAACGTGGATTTTACTGTGGAGGCGAATAGTTTGAGAGCGATTGTTCTGGAGAAGGAGCGAGAGACAGCAGTGCATCATGCGTCAGCGGCGACGGCGTTTGTGGATCCATCCCATCACAGCACAGAGAATGAAAGCTGAGAACTTCGATCTGTTGGTGGACCGAATTGGACATCTCATCCGAAGGAGTGACACGTATTGTCGATTCATTACATTTCACCGGCGGAGCGTCTGATGGTCACTCTTCAGTAAGCCATTTTTATTGTATCTTCTCCTGTTAAAGCACACTTATAACTTTAATGTTGTTGCTGGTAGTTTTTATGAAATTTTTTAATTGTGTTTCCTACAGTTAAAGCTGACTTATAACTGTAATGTTATTGATGGTATTTTGTAATAATTTTTGCCTTGCTTTTATTCACAGATTCCTTGCAAATGGAGAATCCCTTTCGTCACTACATTTTCAATTTCGGCTTGGAATTTTCACCATATTGGGAACTGTAAAGCACACCTGCCGTGCATTGTGGGATTCTTTGCACGGCGAATTTATACCACATCCCACAATGGAGAGTTGGTTGGAAATAGCCGAAAAATTCCTCCAAGTTTGTCATTTTCTCAATTGCTTGGGTGCAGTGGACGGGAAACATATCCGCATCGTGAAACTGGCTGGATCTGGATCGGAATATTATAAAAAATATTTCTCCATTGTGCTGATGGCCATCGCCAACGCGGAAGCCTTCCAACTATCGGTACACCTGCTGAAACCATACTCCAGTAGTGGATTGACGCAAACTAAAAGGATTTTTAATTACCTCCTCACACAAGCACTGAGAATGGTGGAGTGCGCTTTTGGGATTCTGACGGCCAAATGGCGAGTTCTGTTGACCACTATCAACTTGAAGACTGACACTGTTGACGAGGTAGTGAAAGCTTGTGTAGTCCTGCACAATTTTTTGATATGCAAGAAACATATTTCCATTGAAGACCACTCTGAAGAAACCACCTTGGCTGATTATAACAACACTAGATGGTGGCCCGATTCTAACGCATTGGGTATTCTAGAATATGTATGTATGTATGTACGTCGCGCTGTGAGTGGGGGTTAAATTCTGCGCCAATATCGCTAATTGGTTGCGTCCGGCTGGCCGATCAGCGAAGCGTGGTTCAAATCTGGCGCCAATTCGTGGTCAGACGGCGCCTGTTGCTGATTGGTTGTGGCCGGCCGGGCACGAACAATGACCGAAGCGGTGTTTAAATATCACGCCAATATCGCTGAAGAGGTGTTTAAATCCCGCCTGGGCGCGACCAATCAGCGAAGCGTGGTTTAAATCCCGCGTCAATTCGCGGCTAGACTTCGGCTGTCGCTATTTGGTTGCAGGATATCGGGGGTTCGGGGCGCTGGATGTCGGGGGTTCGGGGTGCAGGATATAGTACAGCCACGTAGTATATAACACAGCTACGTAGTATGTAGTATATAGTACAGCCACATAGTATATAGCAGCCACGTAGTAAATAGCACAGCCACGTGGTATATTGCACAGCCCACGTGGTATATTGCACAGCCCACGTAGTATATAACACAGCCCACGTACTATATAACACAGACAGCCACGTAGTATATAACACAGACAGCCACGTAGTATATAGCACAGCCACGTAGTATATAGCACAGCCACGTAGTATATAGCACAGCCACGTAGTATATAGCAGAGCCACGTAGTATATAGCAGAGCCACGTAGTATATAGCAGAGCCACGTAGTATATAGCAGAGCCACATAGTATGTAGCAGCCACATAGTATATAGCACAGCCACGTGGTATATAGCAGCCACGTAGTATATAACACTGTCCACATAGTATATATCAGTCACACCGTATATAACACAGCCCACGTAGTATACAGCAGTGTGGGCACCATATCTCTGTTAAAAAAAAGAATTAAAATAAAAAAGTTATATACTCACCCTCTGGCGTCCACCGAAGTTGTCCCTATGCGTGCGAGGCTGCCGCCAGCTTCCGTTCCCAGTGATGCATTGCGAAATTACCCAGATGACTTAGTGGTCTCGCGAGACCGCTAAGTCATCTGGGTAATTTCGCAATGCATCTCTGGGAACGGAAGCTGGTGGCAGCCTCGCCGCTCGCGCGCATCGGTGGACGGCGGAAGGTGAGAATAACACCATTTTTTATTATTTTTAACAATATATCTTTTTACTATTGATGCTGCATAGGCAGCATCAATAGTAAAGAGATGGTCACACAGTGTTAATAGCAGCATTAACAGTTTGCGTTATGCCGCGGTGTAACGCAGTCAGTTTAACGGACTAATAAAACGCTATGTGGGCGGCGGGCGATGACTGGGGGGGGGGGGGAGTATGGAGGGGGCACTGACTGCAAGGGAGTAGGGAGCGGCCTTTTCGCCGGCCGAGACCAATCAGCGACTTGGGATTTCCGTGACACAGACAGACAGACAGACGGAAGTGCCCCTTAGACGATTATATAGATAGATTACGTATAGAAGTTCTGTGTCACTTTCCAGAATGAGGGACAAATTTGCAGAATACTTTTTCCACCTGAAGGAAGTGTAGACTGGCAGGATGAGAGAGTTTGAAAAATTTGTCTTGGACCTTGTAATCAGAAGTATTTTACCTTATTGTACCAAAGTTGTGTACCTGTTTGGGTTGAACCCAAAGTATTTAACATTTACCCACAGTATTTAACCTTGTTTTACCCAACATATTTTACCTTATAAACCTTATAAATAAATGAAAGATAAAATTTATAACCAATAAACTGTTTTATTAACAAATTATTAAACAAAAACAATTATAAGTTTAAATAGGGTGGGGTGGAGATAATGCTGGAGGGGCTGTCAGATTGGGACACCGACATTGGGAGTGTGGACAGAGGAATGCGATGATGGTGGTGAAGGGGTAGAGAAAGAAAGAGAACGGGTGGATGTGAAACCGAGAGTAGTATTGGGAATTTGGAAGGTTGGAGGGGTGGAGTGGATGGTTTGGGAGGCAGAAGAGGTGGTGGTTGGAGAAGCGGGTTGTGTTTGGGGCATGATGGGTGAAGGAGACTGGTTCTAATGGGCAGGGATTGGAGGCGCGGATGATGGTGGGAACTGGTACGGGGCAGGATGTTGGTAGTGGCTGGAGGGAGGGACAGTGGCTGGAGGGGGGCAGGTGGAGTGGCTTGGGGGTAATAAGCACTAGAGCAGACTGGCACGATTGCATTACTTGTATCTGCTGATCAGGAGATGGCTTATCCATGCGCTCGAGTACCGACTGGAAAAATGTGTGGTTTGGAGATTTACTTGCATCGGAATGCATCCTATCCAGGCTTGTGTGTAACTCAAGAATACTGTTGCTGAGCAAATTAAATCCCGCGGTCATTTGCTCAGACAAAAGTTTGACACAGTTCTAGAAGGCTGCATTCAGATGCAAGAACTCGGGCGCATAGCTCTGTACCTGACCCTTCTGGCGCTGCCACCCAGAATGCACAGGTGTACTAGAGGTGGCAGCATCAGAGGGGTGGGGTAAAGAAAAGCTATATCCTCACCAGCAGCTTCATGTAACTCAGGCGGCCAGGATGCTCCAGCTCTGGTGGATGGGACCGAGGGATCAGATGTGAGGGAAGTCTGGGAAGGTGCAGATGGGCCGGGACTGTCGAAGTGTCTCTCGGTGGCTGACTCCTGAGGGATCGCCCCAGAAGGATTCAACACTGCAGGCTCCTGAGTGGTGCCGGCGGTGCTGTGGAACAAAGAGAAAAATATATATACTTAATATATTGATATTGCATGGCCCTGGCTGAAACCCCCAAAAAAGTGTTAGACATGTAAACATTTTTAAATGTAGTGGGTAATATTTACCTTCGGCTCACCATCGTTGACCGGACGAACGACAGGGCCCTTGCATATTTGTACTTGCTCCTGCGTCTTCCAGATCAACTGGAGGCCCACATCTCTTTGTTAAACTCCTTCTTGAAGCGATCCCTGATTGACCGCCACCAGGGCCGGACTGGCCATCGGGCACTTCTGGCAAATGCCAGAAGGGCAGGTGCCAGTAGTGGGCCGCTCGATCCGCCTCCCCCCGCCCCCGCATTCAACTATACCGGCGTATAGACGCCGGTACAGTTGAACGCAATGATGGAGGAGAGAGCGTCTACAGACGCTCCCTCTCCCATCATTCCCCGCTCTGCCTCTGACACTGCGGGTGCGCGATGATGTCATATCATCGCGCACCTGCTGTGTCCCGGGCAGACTGCAGCTGCTGAGCCGGGAGCAGGAACCAGGAAGCAATGCGGGGCACGAGGAGAGGTGAGGAGAGTTTTTTTTTTTTTTTTTTACTGGACTGTGTGGGGCCATTCTCGGGGGGGGGGGGGGGGGGGGGGGTGGAGGAAGAGAAGAGATGCGGGCTGTGCTCTGTGCTGTATACTACTGTGTGGGCTGTGCTATATATAGTGCTCTGTGGGCTGTGCTGTATATAGTTCTCTGTGGGCTGTGCTGTATATAGTTCTCTGTGGGCTGTGCTGTATATAGTGCTCTGTGGGCTGTGCTGTATATAGTGCTCTGTGGGCTGTGCTGTATATAGTGCTCTGTGGGCTGTGCTGTATATAGTGCTCTGTGGGCTGTGCTGTATATAGTGCTCTGTGGGCTGTGCTGTATATAGCGCTCTGTGGGCTGTGCTGTATATAGCGCTCTGTGGGCTGTGGGCTGTGCTGTATATAGCGCTCTGTGGGCTGTGCTGTATATAGCGCTCTGTGGGCTGTGCTGTATATAGTGCTCTGTGGGCTGTGCTGTATATAGTGCTCTGTGGGCTGTGCTGTATATAGTGCTCTGTGGGCTGTGCTGTATATAGTGCTCTGTGGGCTGTGCTGTATATAGTGCTCTGTGGGCTGTGCTGTATATAGCGCTCTGTGGGCTGTGCTGTATATAGCGCTCTGTGGGCTGTGGGCTGTGCTGTATATAGCGCTCTGTGGGCTGTGCTGTATATAGCGCTCTGTGGGCTGTGCTGTATATAGTGCTCTGTGGGCTGTGCTGTATATAGTGCTCTGTGGGCTGTGCTGTATATAGTGCTCTGTGGGCTGTGCTGTATATAGTACCCTGGGCTGTGCTGTATACTGCTGTGTGGGCTGTGTTATCTACTACACGCGCTGTGCTATATTTATGCAGGCTGTGCTATATACTATACGGTTTGTGCTATATACTATGCGGGCTTTGCTATATACTATGGGGAGTATTATATTCTATGGGGGAGGCCATGTTATGTACTATTGTGGGGGTATATTATATACTATGGGGGAGGCTGTGTTATATACTATGGGGGAGGCTGAGTTATATACTATGGGGGGCTGCATTATATTCTATGGGGGGCTACATTATATATTATGGGGAGGTGGGCTGTATTATATTCTATGGGGGGTTACATTATACTCTGTGGGGTGGCTGCATTATACTATATGTGGGCTGCATTATACTGTATCGAGGACTATGGGGAATACGTTATACTATATGAAGAACTATGGGGTGCATTATACTATGGGAAGTGAATTGTAGTACATGGATGACTATGGCGGTGCATTATACTATATGGAGCACTGTGAGGAGTGTATTATACTATGTGGAGGACTGAGCAGTGTATTTTAATATGGAGGACTATAGGGAGTGTATTATACTATATGGAGGACTGTGGTGCACATTATAATATATGGAGGACTATGGGGTGTATTTTACTAAACAAGTAAAATGCTGCATATTCAGATTGTTCTTGCTAGAACAAAAATCATTGCTCTCAGCAGCACATCGCTGGTGTAAACTGTAGATGTGCTGCTGATAACATGATACTGTATGGTGATCTGTTAGTGATCTATTAGTGATCGTTCTGTCCCATCATTATTCCTCAGTTGGTGGAAAGAGGCCGGGAAACAAGCGTTGAACAACTTCCGTATTGTCGATCAAACTCATTTAGCGGCCTGAACTCAGCGCACGTAAATACAACAGAAATGCTTTTGTGTGATGTGCAATATGTTAGCATTTGGGGCCCCATTTTAAACTTTACCTAGGGCCCCACTTTGCCTAAAACTGGCCCGGCCTACAAGTGTACAAAGATATTATACAGTCACCATGTGACAAGTGGGCCTGTGTAACTTCAAATGCCAGGGCTGAATTTTAGTCCCAGTCCAGCCCTGACTGCCACCACTTGACAATTCTCTCCCCTGTAAAGTGAAAGCACAAATTGGTTAGAATACAACACTTTACATCCAGCTACATAACTGAACTGTGTATACTTACGTGCTTGATTCTGGGCCGAGCATCAAGGTCCTCCCAGGTCTCCACAAGCTGTTGGCATACTTGCTCCCAGAGCCGACGGGTCACAACTATATCGGCGTGGCGGCAGTCACCCATGTTCCACGGCGGCTCCCTCTCTTGGATCAGATTGATGAGGAGCTCAATATTTAGCCTGGCCTCCTCACCGTCCGACTCAGGAGCACGCTGTGAAGCCTGTTAAAAAAGATAAAAAACAAAGACATTAGACTCAAAACAACATAAAGTTAAAAAAAAAAAAAAGTGCTTACCCGATGACGACCACCCTGACTCTTGCGCCGACGACCCTGGGAGCAGCTTTGAGGACCTCTGGATCGAGCACCAGAATCAGAAGACTATAAGAAAACAAAATATTAAAAATGATGTGCTTGGATGTAGGCTTATGTGTTGTGTGCAGTGTGATGTCTATAATGATTAGATTGCATGTGTTGTATGTAGTGTGATGTCTGTAATGATCAGTTTGTATGTGTTGTGTGCAGTGTTATGTCTGTAATGATCTGTTTTTTTATGTGTTGTGTGTAGCGGGAGGATGTGGTTCTGCAATGCATGCAAGAAACTTACCAATTGCAAGCCCACTCCAGGTATCTCTCCACTCCTTCAGTCTTCTTCTGGAAGCACCTATTCTGCTGCTGCAGCCTATTTATAACTTTATATGATAAACATCTATTGTCCCATAGACTCATGTGCAGTCATACTGTCTATTGAGTAACCCAGTTATTGAGGACAGATCCTTCTCCCTATGGGTTTCGGCCCAGTATCATTGTCTTTGTAGGAGGTGGCCCTTCCTCTCTAATTGCAGGAGAGGATAGTTCACTTTTATCTATAGGAGAGAGCACGAATTTTCGGTCAGAAATACAGTAATATTTTCTCTCTGTCTCCTCGGCTTCGCCTATTTTTAGAGGTGGCACTACACATTATTATGGTTATCTTTAAATAAAGATTATGTTTTATTCATTCTAACGTTTTGCTATATATTTTGTTGTCTTGCTACAGTATAAATTTGGAACAAATGTTGCAGTCTATATTTTTCTGCATTGAGGACACTATTAACCCCTTCCCGACATGCGCCGTACATATACTGCTCTGCTGGATCTGCGTCCCACTCTATAAAACTTTCCCACTAGTTAACCTGTTCAGTGAACACCGTTAAAAAAAAAAAAAAAAAGAGGCAAAAAGAACGCTTTATAATCGTACCGGCGAAAAAAAATGCAATAAAACGTGATCAAAAAGACAAATGTAAATAAAAATGGTACCGCTGAAAACACCATCTTGTCAACAAGCCACCACACAGCGCCATCAGCGAAAAAATTAAATAGTTATAGCTCTCAGAATAAAGCAATGCAAAAATTATTTTTTCTATAAAAGTCTGTGTTAAAGCACCAAAACATAAAAAAACAATATAAATGGGGTATCGCTGTAATCGTACTGACCTGAAGAATAAAGCTGCTGTTAGGGTTTGCGGAACGCACCGAATATATTTATTGATGGGATTGGTGCGTTCGCAACCCGGGATCCACCATGCAGAAAAGATCCTGCTGCTAAGAGAATGGCGGCACAATATGGCGGTATGAACCAGCTCTGTTAGCTTCACAGAGCGGCCAAGAAAGCAAAGCTCTGTGCCCTGTTAGACTCTCACAGAGGCACAGGCTAACTACCCAGATGAGAGCAGTCAGTGATCATGCATGCACACAACACTCCTCGCCGGAGGTGCCAGCATTCTAGGGGCTTATTTCAGCCGGGTCCCTGAACACATTCAAGCACATGACCACAGTGGCGCAAAGCACGTAACTTTGGAAGATACTAGCGCATGGCCGTGCGGCCTTGCGAGCCTTAAATAGCTGCAGCACGTACAGGACCTTCCTAAAAAGGACCAATGAGAGACTACCACAGAGCCTGCGTACCTACAGGACCTTCCTAGAAGGACCAATAGATTTGGCTGCAGTACCTGAGCATGTGACCCTTGATCTCCACTGAGAGATCTTACCCTGGGCATGCTCAGTGTGTGCAAAGCAGGACTTAGTCCCAGAAAAGCCTGCTCGCAGCAGATCAGTGCAGGGTACAATAGCAGAGCCTGGAGAGGCAGCAGTAACCCTTTGCACAGAATCAGGGTCAGTGAGACACTGGGACCGACGTCTCCGCTGAGCAGGCTCCACTGTGGCCGATGGAGAATGGGAGAAAGCAGCAGACACGGATTGAGATTCCCCCTGTGCAGCAGAGGAAACTCAACTCCTAAAGGCTGAGTCACGCTTAACGATATCGTTGCAACGTCATGCTTTTGGTGACGTAGCCAACGATCCCGCTAACGATCTCGTTATGTGTGACAGCGACCAACGATCAGGCCCCTGCTCGGAGATCGTTGGTCGATGGGAATGATCAGGACCTTTTTTTGGTCGCTGATCACCCGCTGTCATCGCTGGATCGGCGTGTGTAACGCCGATTCAGCGATGTGTTCACTTGTAACCAGGGTAAATATCGGGTTACTAAGCGCAGGGCCGCGCTTAGTAACCCGATATTTACCCTGGTTACCATTGTAAAAGTAAAAAAAAAAACAGTACATACTCACATTCTGATGTCTGTCACGTCCGCGGCGTCCACAGGGTTAAAACTGCTTTCGGCAAGAGCGCTGCTAATATGCACGCGCTGCTGCCGAGAGCTTCCCTGCACTGACTGTGTCAGCGCCGGCCGTAAAGCAGAGCACAGCGGTGACGTCACCGCTGTTACTGCCGGCGCTGACACATTCAGTGCACGCCGGTGGACGCCGGCGGGGGACGTGACAGACATCAGAATGTGAGTATGTAGTGTTTGTTTTTTTTTACTTTTACAATGGTAACCAGGGTAAATATCGGGTTACTAAGCGTGGCCCTGCACTTAGTAACCCGATGTTTACCCTGGTTACCCGGGTGCTGCAGGGGGACTTCAGCATCGTTGAAGACAGTTTCAACGATGCCGAAGTCGTTCCCCTGATCGTTGGTCGCTGGAGAGAGCTGTCTGTGTGACAGCTCCCCAGCGACCACACAACGACTTACCAACGATCACGGCCAGGTCGTATCGCTGGTCGTGATCGTTGGTAAGTCGTTTAGTGTAACGGTACCTTAACAGCTGCCTTATCAATTTTACCACACACAGCATAAACCCCACCCCAGAAAAAAAAAACCTGAATTGCTGGTTTTTGTTTATTCCACCTCCCTAAAATCGGAATAGAAAGCGAACAAAAATTGTCATGTTCCAGTAAACGGTGCCAATAAAAATGTCAACTCAGCCCGCAAAAACAAGGTATTACGCGACTCTTTTGGCCGACTTATGGAAAAATTATAGGTCTAAAGATGGGGATGCAAAAACTATTTTTTGCAATTAAAAGTGTCTTTTAGTGTGACAGCAGCCAAGTATAAAAACCCAATATAAATGTAATAGCACCGACCCACAGAATAAAGTCGTCTAATCACTTATACCACACAAGGAACGGTGTAAAAAAATAAAGCCAATTCTTCACCTGCTGTTAAGTTTTTCATTTTTCCTCTCAAAGATCGCAGTAAGGCTTGGCGTACATTTATCCTGCACTCTACATTGAGCAGTTACACCGAGATTTCCATGTAAATCTCTGAAATACGTGATTCAGATGGAACCCCCAGCAGAAGATTCCCTGTAATGAGGCAGATGGAGGCACTGTGGACACCATAGGATCTGTTAAGGTGGTGTCCATCTTTTTAGGTGAGTATGAAAGCGCAAGTTTTGTGCACTTCTGAAAAGAGGGACAATGCTGAACAGAAGCCAGGCAGAGTCCAGGGTATCTCTGCTGCATCATTATAGTAAATGGATCCCTTGGGGGTTTCATCTGTCGCATCACTCAGAGATTTAGATGGAAACCACAAAGTAAGTGCACACTGTAGAGTGCCAAACAAATGTGATCCTAAATGTTATGTAAAATGTTCCTAACAAAAGCTTCAATTCATTTCACAAAAAAGCAAGTCCCCACTCGGGTCCATCATCACGTTACAGGTAGCACAAAGGCTCTGGAAAATCAAAATGGCTTATCACCCCCCCTGTTGTGAATTCCGTTTCCGGGCTCCCTCCTGTGGTCATGAGTGGTACTGTGAGTTCTGTTCTTGGGCTCCCTCTGGTGGCCTTTAGTCATACGGCTGGTCTGTATCTGGGTTCCAGCTGCCTGGTTTTCTGCCACTCTGGCTCCTATTTAACTCCACCTGGACCTTTACTTTTTGCCAGCTGTCGTTGTATTCAGTCCTGGTTTGATCTCTCTTGGACTTCCCTTGTGACCTGTCTCCTCCTGGAGAAGCTAAGTCTTGCTTGTTCATGTTTGCTCATTGTTTCCTTGAACATGTTTCTCACTATATGATGAGTTCAGTCCAGCTTGCTTATATGTGATTTTCTTGCTTGCTGGAAGCTCTGGGGTGCAGAGTGTGCCCCTCATATCGTGAATCTGTGTGGGGGTTCTTGTATTCTCTGCGTGGATATTTTTGATAGTTTTTGTACTGACCGCACAGATCCCTTGCTATCTTCTGACTATTTAGTATTAGCGGGCCTCATTTGGTAAAACCTGTTTCATTTCTACGTTTGTGTTTTCCCCTTCACTCACCGTTATTATTTGTGGGGGGCTGTCTAAACTTTGGGGTTTTCTCTGAGGCAAGTGAGGCTTGCTTTCTCTCTAGGGGTAGCTAGTTTCTCAGGCTGTGAAGAGGCGTCTAGGTTTTTAGGAAACGCTCCACGGCTGCCTTTCGTGTGTGTGGATAGGATCAGGGTTGCGGTCAGTATAGTTCCCATATCCCCAGAGCTAGTCCTATATTCTGGTTACTTATCAGGTCAGATCGGTTATCCTTACCACCAGGATCATAACACCCCCCCAAAAGAAATTCAGCAAATTCTGTGCTCCCAAATTCAAATTCCCCCCTCCTTTCTGAGCTCCAGTGTGTCCAAACCACATTTAGCGCCCACATGTGTGTTATTTCTGTAGTGATGAGAGCCCGCCTAATTTACGGGTGCATGAACTGGGCACAATGTACAGGCACTACAATGTACTGGTCACTTCAACATACTGGTTCTTAGAATGGCAGTTTGCAATTTTCACTCAGCAATATCCACTACTGCTTGTTTCTGGAAAACATTCATGGACTCTAAATCGACAGTACGCCTACAGATAAATTCCCAAAGGGCTAAAATTTCCAAAATGGGGTCACTTGAGGGGGGATTCTGCTTTTCTAGCACATAGGGGCTCTGTTTATGGAGTCTGCAAACTATTCTAGGAAAATCTGCACTCCAGGAGGCAAATAGCGCTCCATCCCTCTCAAGACTCACCATGTGGCTAAGCAGTATTGTGCAGCCACATATGAGTTATTGCCACATTCAGTAGAAATTATGGGTCAAAGTTTGGTGCCATTTTTACCCATGTCACAGTGTAAAAATGTAAAATTTGGGGCTAACACATAGCCTTGGTGGTAAAAATGTAAAAAAAAAAAATTTGCCCAGTGGTATAAAATTCTGTGACCCACCTGTGGTGTCAATATAATCACTGCATTCCTAGATGAATTCATTGAAAGGTTTAGTTTGTAAAATGGGGTCACTTATGGGGGGTTCTGCTTTTCTGGCACGTCATGGGTCTTCAAGTGGGTCATGGTACCCTCAAACCAGTGCAGCAAAATCTGCACTGTAAGGCCACATTCACACTATCCGTATTTGGTCAGTATTTTACATCAGTATTTGTAAGCTAAAACAAGGAGTGGGTGAAAAACACAGAAGTGGTGTTGTGTTTCAATTATTCACTGCTCAAAAAAAATAAAAGGAACACTATAATCCCACATCCTTGATATCACTGAATGAAATATTCCAGTTGTAAATCTTTAATCATTACATAGTGGAATGTGTTGAGAACAATAAAACCTAAAAATGATCAACGTAAATCACAATTAATATCCCACAGAGGTCTGGAGTTGGAATGATGCTCAAAATCAAAGTGGAAAATGAAGTTACAGGCTGATCCAACTTCAGTGGAAATGCCTCAAGACAAGGAAATGATGCTCAGTAGTGTGTGTGGCCTCCATGTGCTTGTATGATCTCCCTACAACGCCTGGGCATGCTCCTGATGAGGCAGCGGATGGTATCCTGAGGGATATCCTCCCAGACCTGGACTAAAGTATCCACCAACTCCTGGGCAGTCTATGGTGCAACATGACGGTGGATGATGCGAGACATGATGTCCCAAATGTGTTCAATGGGATTCAGGTCTGGGGAACGGGCGGGCGAGTCTATAGCTTCAATGCCTTCATCTTGCAGGAACTGCTGACACATTCAAGCCACATGAGATCTGGCATTGTCCTGCATTAGGAGGAACCCAGGGCCAACCGCACCAGCATATGGTCTCACAAGGGGTCTGAGGATCTCATCTTGGTACCTAATAGCAGTCAGGCTACCTCTGGCGAGCACATGGAGGGCTGTGCATCCCTCCACAGAAATGCCACCCCACACCATTACTGACCTACTGCTAAACTGGTCATGCTGAAGGACGTTGCAGGCAGCAGATCGCTCTCCATGGCATTTCCAGACTCTGTCATGTCTTTCACATGTGCTCAGTGTGAACCTGCTTTCATCTGTGAAGAGCACAGGGCGCCAGTGGCGAATTTGCCAATCCTCGTGTTCTGGGGCAAATGCCAAGCATCCTACACGGTGTTGGGCTGTGAGCACAACCCCCATCTGTGGACTTCAGGCACTCAGACCATCCTCATGGAGTCAGTTTCTAACCATTTGTGCAGACACATTCACATTTGTGGCCTGCTGGAGGTCATTTTGCAGGGCTTTGACAGTGCTCCTCCTGTTCCTCCTTGCACAAAGGCTGAGGTAGCCATCCTGCTGCTGAGTTGTTGCCCTCATATGGCCCCCTCCACATCTCCTGGTGTACTGGCCTGTGTCCTGGTAGCGCATCCAGCCTCTGGACACTACACTGACAGACACAGCAAACCTTCTTGCAACATCTCACATTGATGTGCTATCCTGGATGAGCTGCACTACCTGAGCCACTTGTGTGTGTTGTAGAGTCTGTCTCATGCTACCACGAGTGTGAAAGCACAACCAACATTCAAAAGTGACCAAAGTATCAGCCAGAAAGCATTGGTACTGAGATTGGTACTGAGTTTGATTTTCCAGAAGTTTGATTTACTTGAGTTATATTCTGTTGTTTAAGTGTTGCCTTTATTTTTTTGAGCAGTGTACCTTTCCTCTGATTATTCAACTCCTGGTTTTGGCTTACAAATACTAATGTAAAATACTGACAAAAACGGAACCTGTGAACGTGGCTTTATATGCCGCTCCTTCCCTTCTGATCTTTGTACCGTGCCTCAAAAGTAGTTTTTGACCACATATGAGGTATCAGTGATCTCAGGAGAAATTGCTCAACATATTTTGGGGAACATTTTCTCATGTTACCCTTGTGAAAATACAAAATTTGGGGCTAAAACACATTTTTGGGGAAAAATGTTTTTTTTTATTTTCACGGCTCAAGATTATAAACTTCTGTGAAGCACCTGGGTGTTTAAGGTGCTCAATACAAATCTAAATCTAGTTTTCAAAATGGTGTCACTTGGGGGTTTCCACTGTTTAGACACATCAGGGGCTCTCCAAACGCGACATGGCATCTGCTAATTATTCCAGCAAATTTTACATTCAAAAAGTGAACTGGCGCTCCTTCCCTTCCAAGAGCTGCTGTGTGCCCAAACAGTGGTTTTCTCTCATATATGGGGTATCGGCATGCTCAGGAAAAATTGCACAACAAATTGTATGGCCCTTTTCTCCTGTTACGCTAGCAAAAGTAAAAAAAAAAAGAGGTCTCAAGGAAATTTTTTGTGAAAAAAATTTAAATGTTTAATTTTTGCTTCCACATTCCATTCATGTGAAGCACCTGAAGGGTTAATAAAGTTTTCGAATGTGGTTTTGAGTACCCTGAGGAGTGCAGTTTTTAGAACGGTGTCACTTTTGGGTATTTCGAACAGGCCTTTCAAAGTCACTTCAAATGAGTGTGTAAATTTTGTTCTTAAAATTAGAAATCGGAGGTTAGCTTTTAATCCTTATAACTTCCTAAAAAAAAAAAAAATGTTTCAAAAATTGTGATGTAAAGTAGACATGGGAAATGTTATTTATTAACTACTTTGTGTGACATGACTCTGATTTAAGGGCATAAAAAATAAAAGTTTGAAAATTGCAACATTTTCAAAATGTTTGCCAAATTTCCTATTGTTTCACAAATAAACGTAAGTCATGTCAAATAAATTTTATTGCTATCATGAAGTACAATGAGTCACGAAGAAACATTCTCAGAATCAGTGGTTTCAATGAAGCGATCCAAAGTTATGACCTCCTAAAATGACAGTGGTCAGAATTTAAAAAATTGGCCTGGTCAGGAAGGTGAAAACAGGATTTGTGGTAAAGTGGTTAATCCTGACCAAATCTTCAATTCCTTTTGTTGATATGGAGCACCGAACTTGCAAGGATGGTCGATCATGCTTCACTCTTGGCTGTAGAAACTCATTATTTAAAGGGAATCTGTCACCCCAAAAATCGTATATGAGATAAGGCTTCCGGCATCAGGGGCTTATCTACAGCATTATGTAATGCTGTAGATGAGCCCCCGATGTAACCTGAAATGTAAGAAAAACAGGTTATATTATACTCACCCAGGGGCGGTCCCGGTTCAGGTTGGGGTCCGATGGGCGTCGCGGTCCGGGTCCGGCGCCTCTTCATACGATGATGTTCTCTTCTTGTCTTCCTGCTGCGGCTCCTGCGCAGGCATACTTTGTCTGCCCTGTTGAGGGCAGAGCAAAGTACTGCAGTCACAGGTGCCGGGAAAGGTCAGAGAGGTCCGGCACCTGTGCACTGCAGTACTTTGATCTGCCCTCAACAGGGCTGACAAAGTACGCCAGAGCGACGGCAGGAAGACAAGAAGAGGACGTCATCGTATGAAGATAGGCTCCGCACCCAGAGTGCGATGCCCATCGGACCTGGACCGCACCGGGACCGCCCCTGGGTGAGTATAATATAACCTGTTTTCCTTACCTTTCAGGTTACATCGGGGGCTTATCTACAGCATTACAGAATGCTGTAGATAAGCCCCTGATGCTGGTGGCCTTATCTCATATACGATTTTTGGGGTGACAGATTCCCTTTAACCAGCCCCTTTGGTGAACAAACTGTTTTCTGTTACATTCAAATAGTTCAAATATTGACTCATCAGTTAGAGAGCACATGCTACCATTTTTATACACCCCGATTCCTATGTTTTTCAACATAGTTGAGTTGCCTGACCTTGTTTCCATGTCAAAGTTATGACTTTTTCACAGTAGTTCTTCCATGAAGGCCACTTCGGTCTAAATTTCTCTGAACCGTAGATGGGTGTAGCTGGGTCCCAATGGTTGCTTTCAGTTCTGAGCTGATAAAAAGAGAGAAAAGAGACAAGCACCCATAACTTGACACTGGTAGAATAATGGTAGGGGGAAGATGTTGCTCAACTTATGGAGTTATGAATATCCTAACTCTAATAGAAGCCTGTGTTGATATCAGTTGCTTCAGTCCACCAGCAGGTAGAAGAATCCCTTCTGCACACTTGTGGATGCATATTAGAAGATAGGCTTTTAAAGATGACCATGTGGCTGTTAAGGGTGAAAGGTTCTACACTCCAGGCAGATTCAAATAGTTTTTTGTACATTTGTCTCGAACCAAGCCTTTTTCAAATCAAACTACAGACAAATCAATTGCCTTGAGGAGGTGCCCTTTACAATGGGCATCATGTTGGCAATCCTTTTTTGCATCTGAGTGATATGGTCTACCACACTTCTATAGGGTGTGGCCTCTGCTTCCCAGGACTCTTTCACCACATCCAGGAGTTCTCGACCATAGAGTACTTCAAATGCAGAGAAGCCTGTGGAAGGTTCTGATGGAGAATAACAGATAGGGAAATAGACTGTCCAAGTCTTGCGTCCTTCTCCACTTCTTTTTTCCTTCTCCACTTCTTTCTTCAACATAGCTTTCAAGGTTTTGTTAAGTCTCTCCACCAGTCAGTCCATCTGGGGATGGTACACTGAGGTTCTGAGTCGTGAAATCTGCAGTCTCTTTCACAGCTTCCTCCCTCTTATCCTTTGACTTGGTTCCTTGGTCCGTTAGTATCTATTTCGGCAGACCTTTTCAAGAGAAGATATGGAGTAGCTCCCGAGAGATACCTTGCAGAGGAATTTCCTAAGGGTACCGTGTAGCATAATCCAGGACCTCCAATATATATTGATGACCTCTTGCAGACTTAACCAGGGTCTCTACCAAATCCATCGCTTTGCGTTCAAGTGGAATCTCGTTGACGGGAGATGTTACTAGGGGACTGCGGAGGTAGGCTACCAGGGAGGTTAGCTGGCATGTGAGGCAGGAACAACAATAGCTCATAATTTGTAGCACCTAAGCCAGTAGAATCTCTGGAGGATCGTGGGTCTTGTCTGCCCCCAGGTGACCACCCAAAACATAGAATGAGCCATGTCTAACACAAGAGTGTCTTTAAAGCCCAGGCCCCAGTAACTGCTCAATCACCTCACCCCTTGGCTTGGTTACTCTATATAGGAGATCCCCAGTCACAGCAAAATGAGGGAACCGACTGTCTCTTGAGGCACCCTATTTAACACCATCACATTTTCAAATACCCCTTTAAGAGTTAAGTTCTGAGTTGGGTGGTTCCAAAGTTTCCCTCAGACACCTCCAGCTCTGGGATGTTGGCCTCAGGGGATTCTACCTCATCCTCGTCGCTAATAAGCACACACAAGGGAAACTCATCTGCTACAGCTTGCAATGAGGTTTCTTTAGGGGTGAGCAGGCGTCCCTGCTTTCCCCCATAAGTCGCAGAACAGTGCGATACGTCCTGGACGCCGCCGACCTTGTGGGACTCGGTGCCTTGGTCAGTTTCAATGTCCACTCTGGCCACTGAATAGTCTTTGGCATCCCCATGAATGCAGTGAATGCCAACCTTCTTCCCAGGGATCAACTGGAGAGGAAGTGTGGCCCTCACAAGGGTCACCAAACTTTGAGTCTAGCAGTCCAGTCACTTGCCAACAATTTACCTTTTACGGGACAAGCTTATGGTCCCTCACTAGACTGTTCACACTGCAAGCTGGATATGCATAGTATAAACAGCGGCGTCCAAAGCTACAGTCCATTTGCTTCGAGGTGAAGGGACAACGGACGGCTATATGGCCTGGGCCTTGACATTTCCAGAATATAATATCTCCACAACAAGGTACCTATTAACATAATACGGGGAAAGGTAAACACTGAACAATATAGCACACAAAAAAGAGCAAGGAAGCTCAGAGAGTATATGATGCTCAATAAAAACACTTTTTATTTAACTCCTTTCTGACCTCGGATGGGATAGTACGTCCGAGGTCAGAACCCCCGCTTTGATGCGGGCTTCGGCGGTGAGCCCGCATCAAAGCCGGGACATGTCAGCTGTTTTGAACAGCTGACATGTGCCCGCAATAGCGGCGGGTGAAATCGCGATTCACCCGCCGATATTAACTAGTTAAATGCCGCTGTTAAACGCAGACAGCGGCATTTAACCGGCGCTTCCGGTCGGGCGGCCGGAAATGAGCACATCGCTGACCCCCGTCACATGATCGGGGGTCAGCGATGCTTCTGAATAGTAACTATAGAGGTCCTTGAGACCTCTATGGTTACTGATCGCCGGTAGCTGTGAGCGCCACCCTGTGGTCGGCGCTCATAGCACACCTGCATTTCTGCTGCATAGCAGCGATCTGATGATCGCTGCTATGTAGCAGAGGCGATCGTGTTGTGCCAGCTTCTAGCCTCCTATGGAGGCTTTTGAAACATGGCAAAAGTAAAAAAAAAAGTTAAAAAAATGTGAAAAAAAATATAAAAGTTTAAATCAGCCCCATTTCGCCCCATTCAAAATAAATCAATAAAAAAAAATTCAAACCTACAAATATTTGGTATCGCCGCAATCAGAATCGCCCGATCTATCAATAAAAAAAAACATTAACCTGATTGCTAAACAGCGTAGCGACAAAAAAAATACGAAACGCCAGAATAACTTTTTTTGGTCGCCGCGACATTGCATTAAAATGCAATAAAGAAAATAATGTCCAGCTTCACCGAGTCCGTAAAAAAGAGTTTTCTTTATTCACAAACTTTTAAACATGGAGGATACAGACTTCAGCACGAACCACATGGGTAAGTCTTACCCATGTGGTTCGTGCTGAAGTCTGTATCCTCCATGTTTAAAAGTTTGTGAATAAAGAAAACTCTTTTTTATGGACTCGGTGAAGCTGGACATTATTTTCTTTTTTGGACTTTATACGCCTGGACACGGCGGGTCCGTGCTCCCGAGGTTTGGTTCTTGCATCACGGGTGAGCTGGATTATATTCCTTCTTTCAAAATTAAAATGCAATAACGGGCAATCAAAAGAACGTATCTGCACCGAAATGGCATCATTAAAAACGCCAGCTCGGCACACAAAAAATAAGCCCTCAACCGACCCCAGATCATGAAAAATGGAGAAGCTATGGGTATCGGAAAATGGCGCAATTTTTATTTTTTTTTTTAGCAAGTTTTGGATTTTTTTTTCACCACTTAGATAAAAAAGAACCTAGTCATGTTAGGTGTCTATGAACTCGTAATGACCTGGAGAATCATAATGGCAGGTCAGTTTTAGCATTTAGTGAACCTAGCAAAAAAGCCAAACAAAAAACAAGTGTGGGACTACACTTTTTTTGCAATTTCACCGCACTTGGAATTTTTTTCCCGTTTTCTAGTACACGACATGCTAAAACCAATGATGTCGTTCAAAAGTACAACTCGTCCCGCAAAAAATAAGCCCTCATATGGCCATATTGACGGAAAAATAAAAAAGTTATGCCTCTGGGAAGGAGGGCAGCGAAAAACGAACACGGAAAAACGGAAAATCCCAAGGTCATGAAGGAGATAAACAAGGATAAAGATGATTATATAGTATAACAAGTAAAAAAAAAGGTAGTTGCTAACAAAAGCAGGGACTGCAGCAACAATGTACAGGGTGATAACAGTTGACATTATAGGGAATAGAAATCATGCCTAATACTATTTTCACTTTCAATGGGATATATTTTCCCTCTCTCTAGCTATTTAGGCAATAATGTATTAAAGAGTGACACATGTAAAGATCACCTATAGATATGGTGTCCCCGCCGCCCCAACGCACGTATCGCTTCTTCGTCAGGAGACGTGATGTCGCCTGCAGGGACCTTCAGGATTACCTCCCCCTTCCCATTTGGGCCTCTGCCCCCTATTGGGACCCTCAGAATAGAATGGGCTGCTTTCCTAAGGAACCCTCGACCCCCTGATACTTCTCGACCAGTTCATCGGTGTTCCTGGGATCACCCTAACCAACCCAAGTCTGTATTGGCCTCGGAAGGGAATGCAGAAACTGGTCCATCACCATTCGCTCTACCATCTGTGCCGGTGTAGAGGACTCTGGCTGCAACCATTTTTGGACCAGGTTCTATAGGTCAAATAATAATAATAATTTTATTTCTATAGCACCAACATATTCTGCAGCACTTTACATTTTAGAGGGGAATTGTACAGACAATAAAAGACATTACAGCATAACAATAATCACATAAATTAACAGATACCAAGCAATGAGGACCCTGCTCACAAGCTTACAATCTATGAGGAAATAGGGGAGACACGAAAGGTGGATGGTAACAATTGCTTTCATTGTTCTGACCAGCCATAATGTAAGAAATCGGATGTTCATGTAATGCTGCATGAACCGGTTATCAGCCAGAGTATTAAATGCATAAAGCATGTGAGAACATGATACGAGGAACCTGGTTATGGTGAAAATTTTGAATGGGCAACACAGGGATAGTTAAATGTGTTGCTGTGGTAGTTCAGTCTGAAGAAATGCATTTTTAGGGCACACTGTGGATATTGGGGATTAATCAAATTATCCTGGGTAATGCATTTCAAAGAATTGGCGCAGCACGTGAGAAGTCTTGGAGATGGGAGTGGGAGGTTCTGATTATTGAGGATGTTAACCTCAGGTCATTAGCAAAACAGAGGGCACTGGTATGGTTGCAGACTGAGACGAGGGAGGAGGTGTAGAGTGGTGCTGAACCGTAGAGTGCTTTGTGGGTGAGAGTGCTAAGTTTATAATGAATTCTGGAGTAGATGGACAACCAGTGCAATGACTGGCACAAGGTAGAGGCATCGGTGTAACGGTTGGTGAGGAATATGATCCTTGCTGCAGCATGCAAGATAGACTGGAGAGGGGAAAGTTTGGTAAGAGGGAGTTCGATTAATAGATAGTTATAATAGTCCAGATAAGCTGTGCCCAGACATTCATCACCCCCAAGTATGTCAAAATTTCAGTTATTAGCTTGTCATATTCCTTGGTGTCTCGCAAGGCCAAGTCATAGTAGGCCTGGGGCTTCCCCGTCAAGTATGGCACCAGGACCTCGGCCCATTGATCTGGCGAAAGTTTCTCCTCGGCGACCCTTTTAAAAATAGTCAAAAAGGCCCCTATGTTGATGCAGCGCCCCAGAGTCCTGGTCGTTGCAGTACTGTTGCTCCGCCGCTAAGGGGAGTGATGGTATGTCTGATGGCACTGAAGGAGTTCACCTGACCAGGTATCACAGACCCCAATACACTTCATAGTCTGGCCTCCAGGGGGAGCTAAGGGTGCTATGTATTAGGCCACTCCTCACAATCTGGTAAAACTGGGGGTTGGATAGAAAGTTAGACAGAAACTGACTGGGTTGGAACCAGGCAACATCCTGTGGCAGGGGGTGTTGCAGGGGAAAGATTCGGGGGGGTCCCTGTCAGGGGTGGGATCCTGACAGAGGCCTAGCGAAAAGGACAGAACGTTAAGGAACCGCGCCTGCACTACATCGTGGCGGTATCTCAAGAAAGGACAAGAAGCGAGGTTTATTGTGGAGAGTGAGAAACAAGATCAAAGCAAAAAGGAGATAACACCAGTAGGAGTCGTGCTGTAAGATAAGATTGAGGCAACATCCTACTGAGGCACGTAGCCGGAACGCCGAGGAAGTATTGGGCTCCAAGCATTACTTCAAACCAACGGCAGGACAGTTAATTATAGGTTGGCTGTCTCACCTAAATCACCTAAGCAGACATAGGGGGCAACTGTGGGAGAGGGGCGTCATTAGGGTCCCGGAAGAACTCCAGGCCTACCCGTCATACGGGTGCGTCCTAGCCATATCATCTGGGGGACGGAGAAGAACATCAGAACAGACATAAGTTGTGGGGAAGAACATCAGAAACAGACACAACAGTTGTGAGGACTATCCCGTGGTGCTCAGCAGGGAAGTACTACAACACACAGGCGCTAGAAGGAAGGCACAGATTTCTACCTGCAAAGGGAACTCTGGAGGTGCCACCGGACCGGCCGGTCTCAGACAGCCCTGTTAACCGTACTCTGGATTGAGGATCTTGAAGCCTTCAGTAAAGAGGTAAAGAGACTGCAACCCTGTGTCCTCGTTATTCATCGCGACCTGCACCACGCACCACCATCACACCTTTCATTGGACGCCCCTTAGCAGGGTCACGGACCGGGTCTAGCCACCGTGACAGCCACAGAACTGAGACAGAGAGGCCCGGTACCGAGTACCCCGCGGCCCTGCATCTGGGGGCGCTCCATTGAGTCCCGGGGTCATTTTCTGCAGGGCTCTTCTTATCAACTTCCGGATGGAAAAATTGTCCACTAACCCTCGAGTCAGCTGTCGCCATGCCATGAACTGCCTCCTCACCTTATACAAACACACGTGAGTCAGCACCAGCTGCCTTAAATCAGACACTCCAAGACCCGGACTGGAGGTAAGTGAGCAACTGATTGCACTCAGCTCTTTTAGCTGCTTGTAAAACCTGGTCCCATAATACTGGCCATTAGTGCAACTCTCAGCACTGTGTGTGCTGGAGCCTGGGTAGAAAAGGATCAAAAAGCACTATCTCCCACTTTATAGCTGATGATCAGATTGTAGATGTATGTAAATGTGAAACTGCAAAAGAAATGCGGGAACAACTGCAGAAAGTGCATGAAAGGATAAATCTCAGCAATAATCTCTATTTAATTAGAAAGCTATATCACTCTAAGCTAAATAAGGGCCAAGATATGTAGAATTACATAAGAAATACTTTAGAAATTGTGGAGCGCCTGCTGTGCATTCGTGGAAGATCTAAAGGATTTCCATGTTGCTGCACTACTACTAAGCAGTATACCAGAAAGCTATGACACACTTGTAACTGCACTAGAAGCATGCTCTAATTATGAGCTTACATTGGAGTATGTCAGAGGAAAGCCTGTAGATGATTATAAGTGAAAGTCCGGAGTCACACTTGCGAGTTCTGTGCGAGAAAAATGCTCGAGTCTCTTGCATCAAGTCCCGGCACTGCAGCCGGCACTCGGGACTGGAGTGCGCAGTTGCATGTATTTCTATGCAGCTGAACGCTCTGGTCCCGTGTGTTGGCGGCAGTGCTGGGACTTGATGCAAGAGACTTGCGCGAGTTTCTCGGATTGGCCTCGCAAGTGTGACAAAATGTAAGCAGCAGTGGGGTATCCAAAGTAGAATCCACTTTTAATAAAACCCCTAATATCTACCCAAAAATAAGTAATTTGAAGGAAACAGGTTTTGTCTGTAAGAAACTAGGGCACCTAAAGGCTGACGGCAAAGTCTGGAAAGCTTGAATGAATCAGCTGAAAAAGCAAAATAATCATCAAAGGGATAAAAGTGCCATTACTGAAGAATATGACACTTCAAGTACTGAAGCTACGTTTACTGTTAATGCAAGTACATTAAAGCATGACTGGTCTATAGACTCTGGGGCAACTACTCATATGACTAATGATAGAAGTAGCCTTGCCCTTGACCAAAGTAAAGGTACCTTCACACGAAACGACATTATAACGATATCGCTAGCAATCCGTGACGTTGCAGCGTCCTCGCTAGCGATATCGTTTCGTTTGACACGCAGCAGCGATCAGGATCCTGCTGTGATGTCGCTGGTCGCTGAATAAAGTCCAGAACTTTATTTGGTCGTCCGATCGCTGTGTATCGTTGTGTTTGAAAGCAAAAGCAACGATACCAGCGATATTTTACACTGGTAACCAGGGTAAACATCGGGTAACTAAGCGCAGGGCCGCGCTTAGTTACCCGATGTTTACCCTGGTTACTAGCGTAAAATGTAAAAAAAACAAACAGCACATACTCACATTGCGTCCCCTGCAGTCTGCTTCCTCCTCTGACTCAGCGCTGCAAAGTGAAAGTGAAAGCAGCACAGCGGTGACGTCACCGCTCTGCTCTCACTGTACGGCGCTCAGTCAGTCAGGAAGTGGACGCAGGGGGACGTGAATGTAAGTATGTGCTGTTTGTTTTTTTTAGATTTTACGCTGGTAACCAGGGTAAACATCGGGTTACTAAGCGCGGCCCTGCGCTTAGTTACCCGATGTTTACCCTGGTTACCAGGGGACCTCGGCATAGTTGATCGCTGGAGAGCGGTCTGTGTGACAGCTCTCCAGCGACCAAACAGCGACGCTGCAGCGATCGACATCGTTGTCGCTATCGCTGCAGCGTCGCTTCGTGTGAAGGTACCTTTAGTCAGAGAAAGTGATCTTGGCTAATGGTCAGTATATGAATTCAGAGGGAATAGGATATGGTTACATTGTCAAGTGTCCCCAACACAAAGCAGAAAGATCCCAGTAAAGGATGAAAACTATGTTCCTAGTCTTTAAATAAATCTGTTATCTGTGAAGAAACTCACAAGACAAGGAAATGAAGTTATATTTAAAGATGACAGCTGTATCATCTTAACAGAAGGGCACACACTAGCAGAAAGAAAAATCAAAGATGAGTTGTACCAGCTGAAATGTAAGGAAAGTGTATACACTGCTAAGCATAAACAGTACAAAAATTGTATCCATGTATGGCAAAGGGGTATTGCACATAGAGACTCCAAAGCAATAAGAAAGTTAGTTAAAAAACAATTTGCTGATGCCATTACAGTTGATCTGTGTAATAAAACAATGAAATATACTAGCTGACTTAAAGGGAACATGTCAAGAAAATCCTTTCCTAAGTTTAATACTGCAAAATCAGAACAGCTTCTGGGCTTAATACACACAGATGGTTGTGGTCCAATGAGTACTCAAACTCCTGGAAAGAAGAGATATTTTCTCACATTTATCGATGATAATTCAAGATATACAGTCATGTGCGGCACAGCAGAGATGAAGTGCCAGAGAAACTTGAAATATATCTCGCTGAAGTATATAACAAATTTGGGAGAATGCCAAAAATTCTGCGCGCAGATAGTGCAACTAAATATACAAGTAATGAGGCACGAAGCGTTTTAAGGAAAAATTGAATAGTTTTGTACCATACAACCCTGAAAAAATGGTGTAGCTCAAAGAAGGAACCAAACACTTTGTGAAAGAAGTACGTCATTTGAAGCAGATTTGCCAGCAATATATTGGGTGAAGCAATCATGACAGCTTGCTATCTTCAAAACAGACTACTAGGTGTGCGGGTACCACAGTGGTATTGCCTGCCTCTCGGGGAGGGTGATGCCATACCTGGAAGCGAGGATGATCCCTTTAACAGGTAACATGTACAGTCAACACTTTCTGACTCCAGGCCAGAAGGGGAAGCGCTAGACCCGGAGGGTATGAGATTTCAAGTTTCATGTCCACAACTACACCCAAAGGCACAGCAGCATATAGAGCCCGGAGTCGCCACAACTAGGGACACCTGTAAAAAGGCTCGCATTGCCTGCCATGTGGGTACTGTCCTACTTATAGGACAGACAGAGAGAGGACCTTGTGTGAAGCCTTAGGCAGCAAGGGACGCACACTTCAGCGCAGTGAGGAAGGCTTCCAACCCCGCCTGTCTAAGGGGACTCCAAATCGTTTCCAGGCTGCCCGGATGCCAAGTTAACCTGTAACCTGTGTCTTGGACCATGAATGCATCAGTAAAAGGTAAAGAGACTGCAAAATCTATGTCTTGCAATTCCTTTTGCACCCTAACACCCATCATCCTTTACCAACTACACCGGGGGCCCTGGGGACTAAGCTTCACCAGTGGGAAGCCATTCCAACTCTGCTGCAATTCAATCAATCCCCAGCGGACCCCCCTCTAAGCAGTGTCGATAATCACTGACCGAATACCACAGGTGGCGTCAAGAACATTTTCCATTTTTCACAAAACTTCCCCTTTATAGACTTCCCCTTTTACTTGGACACCCAGGACCACAGACTGGGTCACCGCTGCCATGACCATCCCCTTTAAGAACTGTCCAATATGGCCCAAGTACCCCACGGTCCTAGTGGGTGCTCCAGAAGCCACCAATGGGGTTATGGGGTTTACTAGCTATAGCTGTATAAACTTGGGAGGTGGAGTCTTACATATACAATAGTGTAATAGCAAGATCATTTTGTTCATTGCAAAGGAACATTTACAAAAGGTGCAAGAGACTTATAGCCAGTACTGAAAGCAGACCTTGTCAAAACGGCAAGAACCCTAGAAGGCTGCATTCACGTGATACATCTTTTGCTGTTAATTTTTTTCCCTGACAGCACAAAGACCCAGAATTTCATTAAGGCCCGGGGACACACTTGCGAGTTCAATGCGAGAAACTCGCGCGAGTCTCTTGCATCAAGTCCCGGCACTGCCGCTAGCACTCGGGACTGGACCGTTCGACTGCAGGTATTTCTATGCAGCTAAACGCTCCGGTCCCAAGTACCGGCAGCAGTGCCAGGTATTGATGCAAGAGACTCACACGAGTTTCTCGCATTGAATTCACAAGTGTGACCCCGGCCTAATCCATACACACAGCCATGTCTCTGGTTCATGAGACTTGTTGCATGTCCTTTTCTAATCTGTTTTGCAGATCTTACTCTGTCATTACAGTGTATAGGAATTCGTATAAAACTGACCACACACTGAAGATATACTTTTCATCCATTTTTAACTGATCCATTGCTAATAGTCAATGGGAAAAATAAGGTTCAGACAGTCTACCTGCTTCTACCTGAGAAACAAAATAGGACCACCTAGGGTGACACCTGATGGGAAAAATGGTTCCTTTTCTCTAGGATGGTAACGCTCACATGGATGTGTAAATGTAACTGTGTGAAAAGATTGTGTAAGAATGTGTAAGATTGTGAAATTGGATTAAAGTGCACCAGCCAGGTAAAAGGAAACCAATCCAAGTAAGCTTAATCAGACCCTGAAAAAAAGAAAATATTTATGGTCTTCAAATACTGTGGAATGTTGTTTTGTTACTGCAAACTGTTCCTGTAATATAAATGAGAAGAAACCCCGTTTGTGCAGAAAACAATTGTAAGTCTGTTCTCTGAGCTGCTGAGCTGTATATGTTTAATTATAAATGAAATGAAATTGAAACTTAGGAGCAAAAAAGGAGCAGAATGCTTGACGTTCATGGTAGTGTTAAGCAGTATCAGATGACGTTAAAGGGAACCTGTCACCCCCCGGCGTTTTTAACTAAAAGAGCCACCTTGTGCGGCACTAATGCTGCATTCTGTCAAGATGGCCCTTTTAGTTTGGGTCCCTGCAAACGCTGAAATAATCGCTTTTATAATGTGCGCCCTTCATACCTGAATTTGTCAGGGGGGCATGTCTTTTCCCCCTGACACAAACGACTCCCAGCCGTCACTCAGGGCCTCTGCGCGCCGCCTCCATTTCCTTCCTGAATGTCCCCAGCGCCTGCGTTCAAAGGGCAGCGCAAACTGCGCATGCCCGAAAAAAACTTACAGCGCAGGCGCCAGTTACGTTCAGGAAGGAAATGGAGGTGGCGCCCAGTGCACGGAGGCCCTGAGTGACGGCTGGGAGGCGTTTGTGTCAGGGGGAAAAGACATGCCCCCCTGACAAATTCAGGTATGAAGGGCGCACATTATAAAAGTGATTATTTCAGCATTTGCAGGGACCCGAACTAAAAGAGCCACCTTCACAGAATGCAGCATTAGTGCCGCACTAGATGGCTCTTTTAGTTAAAAACGCCTGGGGGGTGGTGACAGGTTCCCTTGGTTCTCCAGGACTAAACCATTGATGGCTTAACCAAACAATAGGAGATCACTATGAGATCGGTGGTAGTCAAACACCTGGCATGTCCACCAATCAGCGGGAATCTTCTTTTGTTTGTAAACAATGTATGGAGTGGAACATCGCTGCTCTGTATATTGTGTAGTGGCTGCTGCTGCGTACTGCAGTGTACCTCTGATACAAGTCAATTAGTGCTCATTGCTTAGATCCTGCTGCCACTGGAGCAGATTTCAGCTGATTAGTGGGGATCCTGGCTGTCGCACCCCCACCATTCTCATATTGATGAGCTATCGTAAGAATAGGTCATCAGTAGTTTAGTCCCTGACAGCCCTTTTAAGCAAATGCTTGATTTACAAGTAAATCTGAAAAAGAGTTGTGTTGCAAATTGTCTTAATCCGAAAGCCCAATGGTACTTGGAAGTTTTGTAATGATTTGAAAACTAAATGACAATTCAAAATTGATACTTATTCCATGCCAAAAGTTGATGTAATGAGTAAAAGGTTGGGTCATGTGAAATATATAACAACTTTTAAAGTGGCAATATCCATGTGATGATGCTTAACATTTATGTGTTTCCAATGGAGAGAGAGGAGAAAGCCACTGGCAGACAGATGTAGCAATGGCAACTTTCCCAGGAACTAAAATGATGACGAATTTAAATCAAACCGTTTTACCTTTACCTCCCCCAACATCATCTGACAGGGATGACTTGCAATGCCCTCATACATGTTAGATGGGGGCCAACAATATGCAAAATAATTACTGGCAAATTCATTATCTGGGATCTGATTAACAAACAAACTAATTTCTCACCTCAGATAGATTGTTGAAATGCAAAGTAATGCCAGTTGGTTTACAGTAGAGCGTCTACTATTTTTAGAAGTTTATAACCTGGATCTGAAGCTCCACTAAAGGTACCTTCACACTAAACGATATCGCTAGCGATCCGTGACGTTGCAGCGTCCTGGATAGCGATATCGTTTAGTTTGACACGCAGCAGCCATCTGGATCCTGCTGTGATATCGCTGGTCGTTCAATAAAGTTCAGAACTTTATTTGGTCGTCAGACCGGCGTTTATCGTCAGGTTTGACACCAAAAGCAACGATACCAGCGATGTTTTACGCTGGTAACCAGGGTAAATATCGGGTTACTAAGCGCAGGGCCACGCTTAGTAACCCGATGTTTACCCTGGTTACCAGCGTAAAAGTAAAAAAAAACAAACAGTACATACTCACCTGTGCGTCCCCTGCCGTCCGCTTCCTGCTCTGACTGAGCGCCGGCCCTAAAGTGAAAGTAAAAGCACAGCGGTGACGTCACCACTCTGCTGTTAGGGCCGGCGCTCACACAGTGCAGGGAAGCGGACGCCGGGGGACGCGCAGGTGAGTATGTACTGTTTGTTTTTTTTACTTTTAGGATGGTAACCAGGGTAAACATCGGGTTACTAAGCGCGGCCCTGCGCTTAGCAACCCGATGTTTACCCTGGTTACCCGGGGACCTCGGCATCATTGGTCGCTGGAGAGCGGTCTGTGTGACAGCTCTCCAGCGATCAAACAGCGACGCTGCAGCGATCGGCATCGTTGTCGCTATCGCTGCAGCGTCGCTTAATGTGAAGGTACCTTAAGATTATGCTTGTGCAGATCTGGAGATTGTTGTTATCTTCAGTCAGGGTTAGAAAAGTCTCTAGTGTAAAGTACAAGTGGTATTTTATTCCATAAGTGATGCAGACCTTACCATAAATGCTGGGAAATGTACATTGGATTAGAGAAATAGGCACTCCCCATAAAAAAACAATACACACCAGTCACTTTTCCACATTCCCCACTGCTCCGAGCACCCCCTCATTTTAGCACAGGCGCCATGTATTGACGTCATCGCGCCTGCTGTCAATGTCTGTGTCATTGATGTCAGACCTAGAGGGGGATGATGGGAGAGGGAGTGTGCCCAAGGGGGGTTTGAGAGGCAGAGACTGCACCTTAGTCTTTGCCGAGAGCATATGCGTTAGCGTGCCATGAATATAGCGTCACATGAATATAGTGTCCCCACTGCTGCATACCTTCCGCTTCACCTTCTGTACCGTTGGGGTCCCATTGGGCTGGCTGAAGTTCCACTGCTGCTGTTATTCCATTTAAAGACAGAGTCCATTTCAAACCTCAAAGACAAAACATTACTTTCATGTTTTTGGAGCACATCTATTTTCATTACAGCATCAACAACAGATTCCACATTACACATTTCTTCCTCTTTCCCTGTACTCTTCTCCTTGTCACACAGCACGTTACTGGGATGGACCGTATCATATGGTTCCTCGGTGTCCTCCCTGTTCAGACTCTCTGCGCTTGGGTGTTCCCTCAGTCATTTCGCACCAGATCTGAGGGCTTCAGCCCATGCGATGATCTGCCACATGGTGAACGACTTGCCCTTCGTCACTGCTGTGACTTCTCCTGCAGTTTTAATTCTCACTAATGCTATCACTGCTGCTCTGCTGCTGGCCCTGGATAGCTGGGCTTCTCCCTTGGAATGTTTTGTGGTCACTGTGAGGTCTCCTGAGCTGTTCAGCCCTCAGGCTCTTTGTGGCTGAAAACAGGAAATACACCCTATCTTATCCCACAGTGGCCCCTCCTATATTAACTATGTACAGGGCTATTGCTACAAGCTACACTGTGCCCCGTCCAGTGGCTAAACTTAGGCACTGCACTGTCCCTATGTTAACTATCTTATAAATAGCAAACTACATATATACAGGCCCCAGTGGATGGAGCAACTGGGTGAGCTGGAATTAAGTTTCCTCATATATACAACATGCAGCCATACACAAGGAAGGCTTTACAATTAGGGAGTATTTACATTAAGGAAGGGAGTGGAGTATTACACATTCCCGGTGCACCCCTTACAAGGGCAGCAGTAATGTGGGACGCAGGCAAACACAAGATTTGCAAAGTTGGCACTAATGGATGACACAGTCCTCTGTCACCACTGCTTCCCTGGGAACACGATAAATCTGGGCTGCATGCACTCAGCTTACTGTGCATTGACAAGAAGACAGAGATTTGCAACTACACGTAACCACATACACAAATGCACAGACACACGTCACATACATGGACGCAATATTCACATATCACCATTTACACACTCGCACACATCACCACATACACGGATGCACACATACACACTACACCAAGCACACGGATGAACACATATTCATGTCATCACACACACATACACAGGAATACACTGACAGGGAGAGTTGAGGTTGCATTTATTTACACCATGTTCCAAATTATTATGCAAATGATATTTTTCTCAGATTTTCCTAAATAGTCGGTGCAAATGACAGTCAGTCTAATAAAAGTCATCATCCATTAGAGTATACATCGAATTTTATAAGAAACCTCCCAATGATAACAGTGTAATCTCCAAAATGAATAAAAACTCAAAATGCACTGTTCCAAACTATTAGACACAGTATAATTTCTAAACAGTTGATATGTTTTAAAGAACTGAAAATGCTCATTTGTGGAATTTGCAGCATTAGGTCACATTCACTGAACAAAAAAGCTATTTAACTCCAAAACATCCTAACAGGCCAAGTTACATGTTAACATAGGACCCCTTCTTTGATATCACCTTCACAATTCTTGCATCCATTGAACTTGTGAGTAGGGTTGAGCGAAACGGGTCGATCATTTTCAAAAGTCGCCGACTTTTGGCTAAGTCGGCGTCTCATGAAACCCGATCCGACCCCTGTGCTTGTCGGCCATGCGGTACGCGACTTTCGCGCCAAAGTCACGTTTCAATGACGCGAAAAGCGCCATTTCTCAGCCAATGAAGGTGAACGCAGAGTGTGGGCAGCGTGATGACATAGATCCTGGTCCCCACCATCTTAGAGAAGGGCATTGCAGTGATTGGCTTGCTGTCTGCGGCGTCACAGGGGCTATAAAGGGGCGTTCCCGCCAACCGCCATCTTACTGCTGCTGATCTGAGCTTAGGGAGAGGTTGCTGCCGCTTCGTCAGAAGCAGGGAGAGCGTTAGGCAGGGTCCACTAACCACCAAACCGCTTGTGCTGCAGCGATTTCCACTGTCCAACACCACCTTCGGTGTGCAGGAACAGTGGAAGCTATTTTTTTTTTTTTTTCCTCAGCGCTGTAGCTCATTGGGCTGCCCTAGAAGGCTCCGTGATAGCTGTATTGCTGTGTGTACGCCACTGTGGAAACCAACTGCTTTTTTCAAAGCACATATCCTCTTGTTCCTTTCTGCACAGCTATCTTTTTTGTTTGTCCACACTTTTTATTTAATTTGTGCATCAGTCCACTCCTATTGCTGCCTGCCATACCTGGCTTAGATTACTGCAGGGAGATAGTAATTGTAGGACAGTCCCTGTTTTTTTTTTTTTTTGTGGGAGATTAAGATTGGCATTTCTGCTACAGTGCCATCCCTGTGTGTGCCATCTCTCACTGAGTGGGCCATAGAAAGCCTATTTATTTTTTCCGTGATTTGTGTTCTAAATTCTACCTCAACACAAAAACACTACATCAATCAGTGGTAGAAAAATATTGGCCTCAGTCAGGGCTTGTGTGCCACTGCTGTGTGTGCTATCTCTTATTCAGTGGGCTATAGAAAGCCTATTTATTTATTTATTTTTTTTCTTATTATTTGGTTTCTAAAGTCTCCCTGAAAAAAAATAAATAAATAAAAAAACAGTGGGAGAGTAATATTGCCCTTTCAGCTTGTGTGCCAGTCTTGACTCCTGGGTGTGCCACCTCTCTCTCTAATTGTGGGCCATAGAAAGCCTTTTTTTTTTTTTTTTTTTTTTAAATATTATTGGGTTTCTAAAGTCTCCCTTAAAAAACAAAAAATACATAAAAAAAACAGTGGGAGAGTAATATTGCCCTTTCAGCTTGTGTGCCAGTCTTGACTCCTGGGTGTGCCACCTCTCTCTCTAATTGTGGGCCATAGAAAGCCTTTTTTTTTTTTTTTTTTTTTTTTTTTTTTTTTATATTATTGGGTTTCTAAAGTCTCCCTTAAAAAACAAAAAATACATAAAAAAACAGTGGGAGAGTAATATTGCCCTTTCAGCTTGTGTGCCAGTCTTGACTCCTGGGTGTGCCACCTCTCTCTCTCATTCAGTGGGCCATAGAAAGGCTATTTATTTTTTTGGTTTTTTTAATATTATTTGGTTTCTAAAGTCTCCCTGAAAATAAAAAAAAAAAAACTTAAAAAAACAGTGGGAGAGTAATATTGCCCTTTCAGCTTGTGCGCCAGTCTTGACTCCTGGGTGTGCCACCTCTCTCTCTCTAATTGTGGGCCATAGAAAGCCTTTTTTTTTTTTTTTTTTTTTTATATTATTTGGTTTCTAAAGTCTCCCTTAAAAAACAAAAAATACATAAAAAAACAGTGGGAGAGTAATATTGCCCTTTCAGCTTGTGTGCCAGTCTTGATTCCTGGGTGTGCCACCTCTCTCTCTCATTCAGTGGGCCATAGAAAGGCTATTTATTTTTTTGGTTTTTTTAATATTATTTGGTTTCTAAAGTCTCCCTGAAAAAAAAAAAAAACATAAAAAAACAGTGGGAGAGTAATATTGCCCTTTCAGCTTGTGTGCCAGTCTTGACTCCTGGGTGTGCCACCTCTCTCTCTCATTCAGTGGGCCATAGAAAGGCTATTTATTTTTTTGGTTTTTTTAATATTATTTGATTTCTAAAGTCTCCCTGAAAATAAAAAAAAAAAAAACTTAAAAAAACAGTGGGAGAGTAATATTGCCCTTTCAGCTTGTGCGCCAGTCTTGACTCCTGGGTGTGCCACCTCTCTCTCTCTAATTGTGGGCCATAGAAAGCCTTTTTTTTTTTGTTTTTTTTTTAATATTATTTGGTTTCTAAAGTCTCCCTTAAAAAACAAAAAATACATAAAAAAACAGTGGGAGAGTAATATTGCCCTTTCAGCTTGTGTGCCAGTCTTGACTCCTGGGTGTGCCACCTCTCTCTCTCATTCAGTGGGCCATAGAAAGGCTATTTATTTTTTTGTTTTTTTTAATATTATTTGGTTTCTAAAGTCTCCCTGAAAATAATAAAAAAAAAACTTAAAAAAACAGTGGGAGAGTAATATTGCCCTTTCAGCTTGTGCGCCAGTCTTGACTCCTGGGTGTGCCACCTCTCTCTCTCTAATTGTGGGCCATAGAAAGCCTTTTTTTTTTTGTTTTTTTTAATATTATTTGGTTTCTAAAGTCTCCCTTAAAAAACAAAAAATACATAAAAAAACAGTGGGAGAGTAATATTGCCCTTTCAGCTTGTGTGCCAGTCTTGACTCCTGGGTGTGCCACCTCTCTCTCTCATTCAGTGGGCCATAGAAAGGCTATTTATTTTTTTGGTTTTTTTAATATTATTTGGTTTCTAAAGTCTCCCTGAAAAAAAAAAAAACATAAAAAAACAGTGGGAGAGTAATATTGCCCTTTCAGCTTGTGTGCCAGTCTTGACTCCTGGGTGTGCCACCTCTCTCCCTCTCATTCAGTGGGCCATAGAAAGCCTATTTTTTTTTTTTTTTAAATATTATTGGGTTTCTAAAGTCTCCCTTAAAAAACAAAAAATACATAAAAAAACAGTGGGAGAGTAATATTGCCCTTTCAGCTTGTGTGCCAGTCTTGACTCCTGGGTGTGCCACCTCTCTCTCATTCAGTGGGCCATAGAAAGCATTTATTTTTTTTTTCCTTGATTTGTGTTCTAAAATCTACCTCAACACAAAAACACTACATCAATCAGTGGGAGAAAAATATTGGCCTCAGTCAGGGCTTGTGTGCCACTGCTGTGTGTGCTATCTCTCATTCAGTGGGCTATAGAAAGCCTATTTATTTATTTATTTTTTTTCTTATTATTTGGTTTCTAAAGTCTCCCTGAAAAAAAAAAAAAACATAAAAAAACAGTGGGAGAGTAATATTGCCCTTTCAGCTTGTGCGCCAGTCTTGACTCCTGGGTGTGCCACCTCTCTCTCTCTAATTGTGGGCCATAGAAAGCCTTTTTTTTTTGTTTTTTTTAAAATATTATTTGGTTTCTAAAGTCTCCATGAGAAAAAAAAATAAATAAATTAGGTGGGAGATTAATATTGACATTAGTGCTTGAGTGACAGTCCTGCGTGTGTGTCATCTCTGTGATTTTGTGCCACAGAAAACAGAGTGTGTAACATTGTGCCTGATTTTCCTTGTGGTCTCACCAACCTGTTAAGGGATATTGAAATCATACTGAAGTTATAGCTCACCGTGTAAGTTGTTTGACAGCAACAAATAAAGTTACTTTGGTTAAGATTTTAAAACAATGAGGAAGTCTGGTGCAAGAGGTCGTCGTGGGCGTTCATTGTCAGCTGGTAATGATGGTAGTGGTAGTGGAGCATCAGGTGGTCGTGGGGATAAAAATATTCCACCTAAGTCTGGAGCTGTGGAGCCAGTTTCGTCGTCAGGCTACACAAGGCCTCGAACGCTCTCTTTCCTGGGAGTAGGAAAACCGCTTTTAAAGGCGGAGCAGCAACAGCAAGTTTTGGCTTACATTGCAGACTCAGCCTCTAGCTCTTTTGCCTCCTCTTCCGAAACTGGTAAATGTAAAAGCAGCGCGTCGCTTGTGGATGTTCACGGTCAGGGACAAGTCGCTTCCTTGTCCTCCTCAGCAAAAACTACAACAAGAGAGAAGGATGCAGCAGGCGACACAACGGGTCACTCCATGGAGCTCTTTACACATACCGTCCCTGGCTTAGAAAGTGAAACATTTAACAGGCCATGCCCATTACAAGTAGATTCTGACATGGAGTGCACTGATGCACAGCCACAGCCAGAGTACTATGCTGCTCCTTTGACTCAGACCACCACATTGCCCTCTCAGGGTACAGATCCACAATCAGACCCTGATGAGACTATGTTGCCCCGCCACGAACGCTATACCACCGACCGACACAGTGACACAGACGAAGTTGCACAAGAGCTCGAAGAGGAGGTAATAGATGACCCAGTTATTGACCCCGATTGGCAGCCATTGGAGGAACAGGGTGCAGGCGGCAGTAGTTCAGAAGCGGAGGTGGAGGAGGGGCCGCAGCAGGCATCAACATCGCAACAGGTTCCATCTGCCGGGCCCGTATCTGGCCCAAAACGCGTATCAAAGCCAAAACCTGTTGGAGGACAGCGTGGCCATCCGGTTAAAGCTCAGTCTGCAATCCCTGAAAAGGGATCCGAGTCTAGGAAGAGTGCAGTCTGGCATTTTTTTAAACAACATCCAACTGATCAGCGCAAAGTCATCTGTCAAAAATGTTCAACTAGCTTAAGCAGAGGTCAGAATCTGAAAAGTCTAAATACTAGTTGCATGCATAGACACTTAACCACCATGCATTTTCAAGCCTGGACTAACTACCAAACGTCCCTTAAGGTTGTAGCACCCTCGGCCAATGAAGCTAGTCAGCAACGCAACATCCCTTCCGTCACTGTAAGGCCACCATTTTCCGCACCACCGGCAGTATCTGTGCAGGTTTCTTTGCCAGCCAAAAGCAGTCAGGGTCAGGGAACCACCAGTTTTGTAGGAGGAAATATTGCATCTAGGGCACCGGCGGAAACAATACCGTCTCCAACCGTCTCTCAGTCTGCCATGTACACCGGCACACCCGAAAGTTCCACGATCTCCAGCTCTCCAGTCCAGCTCACCCTACATGAGACTCTGGTTAGAAAAAGGAAGTACTTATCCTCGCATCCGCGTACACAGGGTTTTAACGCCCACATAGCTAGACTAATCTCGTTAGAGATGATGCCCTACCGGTTAGTTGAAAGCGAAGCTTTCAAAGCCCTGATGGAGTACGCTGAACCACGATACGAGCTACCCAGTCGACACTTTTTTTCCAGAAAAGCCATCCCAGCCCTGCACCAGCATGTTAAACAGCGCATCGTCCATGCACTCAGGCAATCTGTGAGTACAAAGGTGCACCTGACTACAGATGCATGGACCAGTAGGCATGGCCAGGGACGTTATGTGTCCATCACGGCACACTGGGTGAATGTGGTGGATGCAGGGTCCACAGGCGACATCAATTTAGGGACAGTTGTGCCTAGCCCACGGTCTAGGAAACAGTTGGCTGTAGGCGTTCGCACCCCCTCCTCCTCCTCGTCCTCCTGCAGAAGCTACAGCTCTTCCACAGAACGCAGTCTGCCAACCACTCCATCGGCAGATGACACTGTTGCACACCAGTTGTCCCATTATGGGCCAGCTACTGCCAAGCGTCAGCAGGCTGTATTGGCTATGAAGTGTTTGGGCGACAACAGACACACCGCGGAAGTTCTGTCCGAGTTCTTGCAACAAGAAACGCAGTCGTGGCTGGGCACAGTAGATCTTGAGGCAGGCAAGGTAGTGAGTGATAACGGAAGGAATTTCATGGCTGCCATCTCCCTTTCCCAACTGAAACACATTCCTTGCCTGGCTCACACCTTAAACCTGGTGGTGCAGTGCTTATTGAAAACTTATCCTGGGTTCTCCGACCTGCTCCTCAAAGTGCGTGCACTTTGCTCACATATCCGACGTTCGCCTGTACACGCCAGCCGTATGCAGACCTATCAGCGGTCTTTGAACCTTCCCCAGCATCGCCTAATCATAGACGTTGCAACAAGGTGGAACTCAACACTGCACATGCTTCAGAGACTGTGCGAACAGAGGCGTGCTGTTATTTATTTGTGGGAGGATACACGGGCAGGCAGTAGGATGGCAGACATGGAGTTGTCAGGTGTGCAGTGGTCTAAGATACAAGACATGTGTCAAGTCCTTCAGTGTTTTGAGGAATGCACACGGCTGGTTAGTGCAGACAACGCCGTAATAAGCATGAGCATCCCCCTAATGCGTCTGCTGATGCAAAGTTTGACGCACATAAAGGAGCAGGCGTCTGCACCAGAGGAAGAGGAAAGCCTTGATGACAGTCAGCCATTGTCTGGTCAGGGCAGTGTACAGGACGAGGTAGCGGGCGAAGAGGAGGTGGAGGACGAGGAGGATGATGGGGATGAGTATATTTTTAATGCCGAACCTTTCCCGGGGGCACAGGAAATTGGTTGCGTGTCACGGCCGGGTTCTGGTTTTTTGAGGGACACAAGTGATGTAGATTTGCCTGCAACTGCCCCTCAACCAATCACAACCGGAGATTTGACAACTGGAACTTTGGCCCACATGGCGGATTATGCCTTACGTATCCTAAAAAGGGACACACGCATTACGAAAATGATGAACGATGACGATTACTGGTTGGCCTGCCTCCTTGATCCACGCTATAAAGGCAAATTGCAAAATATTATGCCACATGAGAACTTGGAACTAATATTAGCAACCAAACAATCAACTCTTGTTGACCGTTTGCTAATGGCATTCCCAGCACACAGCGCACGTGATCGTTCTCACACGAGCTCCAGGGGGCAGCAGACTAGGAGTGTTAGGGGTGCACACATCAGAAGTGGCGTTGGACAGAGGGGTTTTCTGACCAGGTTGTGGAGTGATTTTGCTATGACCGCAGACAGGACAGGTACTGCTGCATCAATTGAAAGTGACAGGAGACAACATTTGTCCAGTATGGTTACTAACTATTTTTCATCCCTTATCGATGTTCTCCCTCAACCGTCATTCCCATTTGATTACTGGGCCTCCAAATTAGACACCTGGCCAGAATTGGCAGAATATGCATTGCAGGAGCTTGCTTGCCCGGCAGCAAGTGTCCTATCAGAAAGAGTATTCAGTGCTGCAGGTTCAATATTAACCGAAAAAAGGACTCGTCTGGCTACCCAAAATGTTGACGATCTAACATTCATTAAAATGAACCACAACTGGATTTCGAAATCTTTTGCCCCACCTTGCCCGGCCGACACCTAGCTTTCCTATGAAAAGCTCTTGCCTGTGAATTACTTTTCTAATGTCTAATTTGCTGCAGCTGATTGTACAGCATACGACATGTTTACACCTCCCTAAATGGCAAAACTCCCCACACGGGGCCGTGGTATCGCGACTTGGCGCAAGCACCCGTGAGACTGCTGTTTGTCTGAAGAGGTGGGTGTGCTCGCTTTTGGTTGACGGCATTGCTACTGGGTCCCTCATAGTACAATGTAGTGTCTCTGGCGGTGGTGGTGCGCACCCAACGTCAGACACACCGTTGTAACATGAGGGGCCCTGGGGCGGTCCCGCCGGCCTCAAGAGAGTTCCCCCCTACCCCAGCTCAAAATGTGCTCTACCACGTGCAAAATTATGTCGCACAGCTCTACCAATCTTTAGTCTATTCGCTGACATCATTCAATGTCTGGCACTGACAATACAAATTTGTAGACATCTATGATGCAACTTAAAGTAGTCTGTGTCTGTGTCCTATATTGGCACCATTAAATAGTTACTGCCAAATTACTATGTCAGAAACTCAGTAGATGAGCCCACCCCTGTACCTAAGTATGCCACCTTTTTTTTTGTTTTGGTTGTTTTGCGAGACATTAACATCTATTTATATTTTGGGAGTACTGGGACAGACACTCCTTGCACTACTCCTCCATTCACCACCAAGCTGCCTGTGTATCCATGTAACCGCTGTAAAGCTGCCATGAGCCTATTGTTTGTTATTTTAGGCCTTTGATAGCCTGTCTGCGGTCCCTACTTTAAATACTCCTCCACTCATCACCAGCTGCCTGCCCGTGTATCCATGTAACCGCTGTAAAACTGCCATGAGCCTATTGTTTGTTATTTTAGGCCTTTGATAGCCTGTCTGCGGTCCCTACTTTAAATACTCCTCCACTCATCACCAGCTGCCTGCCCGTGTATCCATGTAACCGCTGTAAAACTGCCATGAGCCTATTGTTTGTTATTTTAGGCCTTTGATAGCCTGTCTGCGGTCCCTACTTTAAATACTCCTCCACTCACCACCAAGCTGCCTGTGTATCCATGTAACCGCTGTAAAACTGCCATGAGCCTATTGTTTGTTATTTTAGGCCTTTGATAGCCTGTCTGCGGTCCCTACTTTAAATACTCCTCCACTCACCACCAAGCTGCCTGCCCGTGTATCCATGTAACCGCTGTAAAACTGCCATGAGCCTATTGTTTGTTATTTTAGGCCTTTGATAGCCTGTCTGCGGTCCCTACTTTAAATACTCCTCCACTCACCACCAAGCTGCCTGTGTATCCATGTAACCGCTGTAAAACTGCCATGAGCCTATTGTTTGTTATTTTAGGCCTTTGATAGCCTGTCTGCGGTCCCTACTTTAAATACTCCTCCACTCATCACCAGCTGCCTGCCCGTGTATCCATGTAACCGCTGTAAAACTGCCATGAGCCTATTGTTTGTTATTTTAGGCCTTTGATAGCCTGTCTGCGGTCCCTACTTTAAATACTCCTCCACTCACCACCAAGCTGCCTGCCCGTGTATCCATGTAACCGCTGTAAAACTGCCATGAGCCTATTGTTTGTTATTTTAGGCCTTTGATAGCCTGTCTGCGGTCCCTACTTTAAATACTCCTCCACTCATCACCAGCTGCCTGCCCGTGTATCCATGTAACCGCTGTAAAACTGCCATGAGCCTATTGTTTGTTATTTTAGGCCTTTGATAGCCTGTCTGCGGTCCCTACTTTAAATACTCCTCCACTCACCACCAAGCTGCCTGCCCGTGTATCCATGTAACCGCTGTAAAACTGCCATGAGCCTATTGTTTGTTATTTTAGGCCTTTGATAGCCTGTCTGCGGTCCCTACTTTAAATACTCCTCCACTCACCACCAAGCTGCCTGTGTATCCATGTAACCGCTGTAAAACTGCCATGAGCCTATTGTTTGTTATTTTAGGCCTTTGATAGCCTGTCTGCGGTCCCTACTTTAAATACTCCTCCACTCATCACCAGCTGCCTGCCCGTGTATCCATGTAACCGCTGTAAAACTGCCATGAGCCTATTGTTTGTTATTTTAGGCCTTTGATAGCCTGTCTGCGGTCCCTACTTTAAATACTCCTCCACTCATCACCAGCTGCCTGCCCGTGTATCCATGTAACCGCTGTAAAACTGCCATGAGCCTATTGTTTGTTATTTTAGGCCTTTGATAGCCTGTCTGCGGTCCCTACTTTAAATACTCCTCCACTCATCACCAGCTGCCTGCCCGTGTATCCATGTAACCGCTGTAAAACTGCCATGAGCCTATTGTTTGTTATTTTAGGCCTTTGATAGCCTGTCTGCGGTCCCTACTTTAAATACTCCTCCACTCACCACCAAGCTGCCTGTGTATCCATGTAACCGCTGTAAAACTGCCATGAGCCTATTGTTTGTTATTTTAGGCCTTTGATAGCCTGTCTGCGGTCCCTACTTTAAATACTCCTCCACTCACCACCAAGCTGCCTGCCCGTGTATCCATGTAACCGCTGTAAAACTGCCATGAGCCTATTGTTTGTTATTTTAGGCCTTCGAAGCCTGTCTGCGGTCCCTCCTTCCACTAGGCCTCCACTGACCAGACCACTGCTGCCCGTGTACCCCTGGAACCAATTTTAAAGTGCCTACAGCCAGCCCATTTTATTGTGTTAGGCCTTCGAAGCCTGTCTGCGGTCCCTCCTTCCAATAGGCCTATACTGACAAAGGTACACCTGACAACAGACACATGGACCTGTAGGCATGGCCACGGAAGGTTACGTGTCCTTTGTGGCTCAATGGGTTAATGTATTGGATGCATGGTCCACACAGGGGACAGCCTGCTAGGTCTGTATGCAGTCCCTAATTCAAGTTGTCCTCAACTGAATAAAGCTGAGCTTCTACCTTCTGGCTCTCATTAAGTGTTTTTTAAAAAACAAAATGGTGGTTAGGGCCTACTAACGGCTTCTGCCCCTCCCTGGTGTTGCCCTCAACTGAATAAAGCTGAGCTTCTACCTTCCGGCTCTGATTAACTGCTGTTTTTAAACACATTGCTGGTTCCGGCCTACTAACGGTGTCTGCCCCTGCCTGGTGTTGCCCTCAACTGAATAAAGCTGAGCTTCAACCTTCTGGCTCTCATTAAGTGTTTTTTAAAAAACAAAATGGTGGTTCCGGCCTACTAACGGTGTCTGCCCCTGCCTGGTGTTGCCCTCAACTGAATAAAGCTGAGCTTCAACCTTCTGGCTCTCATTAAGTGTTTTTTAAAAAACAAAATGGTGGTTAGGGCCTACTAACGGCTTCTGCCCCTCCCTGGTGTTGCCCTCAACTGAATAAAGCTGAGCTTCTACCTTCCGGCTCTGATTAACTGCTGTTTTTAAACACATTGCTGGTTCCGGCCTACTAACGGTGTCTGCCCCTGCCTGGTGTTGCCCTCAACTGAATAAAGCTGAGCTTCAACCTTCTGGCTCTCATTAAGTGTTTTTTAAAAAACAAAATGGTGGTTAGGGCCTACTAACGGCTTCTGCCCCTCCCTGGTGTTGCCCTCAACTGAATAAAGCTGAGCTTCTACCTTCCGGCTCTGATTAACTGCTGTTTTTAAACACATTGCTGGTTCCGGCCTACTAACGGTGTCTGCCCCTGCCTGGTGTTGCCCTCAACTGAATAAAGCTGAGCTTCAACCTTCTGGCTCTCATTAAGTGTTTTTTAAAAAACAAAATGGTGGTTAGGGCCTACTAACGGCTTCTGCCCCTCCCTGGTGTTGCCCTCAACTGAATAAAGCTGAGCTTCTACCTTCCGGCTCTGATTAACTGCTGTTTTTAAACACATTGCTGGTTCCGGCCTACTAACGGTGTCTGCCCCTGCCTGGTGTTGCCCTCAACTGAATAAAGCTGAGCTTCAACCTTCTGGCTCTCATTAAGTGTTTTTTAAAAAACAAAATGGTGGTTCCGGCCTACTAACGGTGTCTGCCCCTGCCTGGTGTTGCCCTCAACTGAATAAAGCTGAGCTTCAACCTTCTGGCTCTCATTAAGTGTTTTTTAAAAAACAAAATGGTGGTTAGGGCCTACTAACGGCTTCTGCCCCTCCCTGGTGTTGCCCTCAACTGAATAAAGCTGAGCTTCTACCTTCCGGCTCTGATTAACTGCTGTTTTTAAACACATTGCTGGTTCCGGCCTACTAACGGTGTCTGCCCCTGCCTGGTGTTGCCCTCAACTGAATAAAGCTGAGCTTCAACCTTCTGGCTCTCATTAAGTGTTTTTTAAAAAACAAAATGGTGGTTAGGGCCTACTAACGGCTTCTGCCCCTCCCTGGTGTTGCCCTCAACTGAATAAAGCTGAGCTTCTACCTTCCGGCTCTGATTAACTGCTGTTTTTAAACACATTGCTGGTTCCGGCCTACTAACGGTGTCTGCCCCTGCCTGGTGTTGCCCTCAACTGAATAAAGCTGAGCTTCAACCTTCTGGCTCTCATTAAGTGTTGTTTAAAAAACAAAATGGTGGTTAGGGCCTACTAACGGCTTCTGCCCCTCCCTGGTGTTGCCCTCAACTGAATAAAGCTGAGCTTCTACCTTCCGGCTCTGATTAACTGCTGTTTTTAAACACATTGCTGGTTCCGGCCTACTAACGGTGTCTGCCCCTGCCTGGTGTTGCCCTCAACTGAATAAAGCTGAGCTTCAACCTTCTGGCTCTCATTAAGTGTTTTTTAAAAAACAAAATGGTGGTTAGGGCCTACTAACGGCTTCTGCCCCTCCCTGGTGTTGCCCTCAACTGAATAAAGCTGAGCTTCTACCTTCCGGCTCTGATTAACTGCTGTTTTTAAACACATTGCTGGTTCCGGCCTACTAACGGTGTCTGCCCCTGCCTGGTGTTGCCCTCAACTGAATAAAGCTGAGCTTCAACCTTCTGGCTCTCATTAAGTGTTTTTTAAAAAACAAAATGGTGGTTCCGGCCTACTAACGGTGTCTGCCCCTGCCTGGTGTTGCCCTCAACTGAATAAAGCTGAGCTTCAACCTTCTGGCTCTCATTAAGTGTTTTTTAAAAAACAAAATGGTGGTTAGGGCCTACTAACGGCTTCTGCCCCTCCCTGGTGTTGCCCTCAACTGAATAAAGCTGAGCTTCTACCTTCCGGCTCTGATTAACTGCTGTTTTTAAACACATTGCTGGTTCCGGCCTACTAACGGTGTCTGCCCCTGCCTGGTGTTGCCCTCAACTGAATAAAGCTGAGCTTCAACCTTCTGGCTCTCATTAAGTGTTTTTTAAAAAACAAAATGGTGGTTAGGGCCTACTAACGGCTTCTGCCCCTCCTGGTGTTGCCCTCAACTGAATAAAGCTGAGCTTCTACCTTCCGGCTCTGATTAACTGCTGTTTTTAAACACATTGCTGGTTCCGGCCTACTAACGGTGTCTGCCCCTGCCTGGTGTTGCCATCAACTGAATAAAGCTGAGCTTCAACCTTCTGGCTCTCATTAAGTGTTTTTTAAAAAACAAAATGGTGGTTCCGGCCTACTAACGGTGTCTGCCCCTGCCTGGTGTTGCCCTCAACTGAATAAAGCTGAGCTTCAACCTTCTGGCTCTCATTAAGTGTTTTTTAAAAAACAAAATGGTGTTTAGGGCCTACTAACGGTGTCTGCCCCTCCCTGGTGTTGCCCTCAACTGAATAAAGCTGAGCTTCAACCTTCTGGCTCTCATTAAGTGTTTTTTAAAAAACAAAATGGTGGTTAGGGCCTACTAACGGTGTCTGCCCCTCCCTGGTGTTGTCCTCAACTGAACAAAGCTGAGCTTCCACATTCTGGCTTTCGGCCTATACTATCAGATATTAAACTGCATTTGGCCTACTAGTGTGGTTAGGCCCTTGAAACAGTGTCTGCTGCTCTTGGGTTTGCTACTCCACTGAACAAAGCAATGCCGCCTGTTTAGTCCTGTTACCAATTTTGATCTGCATTTAGCCTACTTTATTCTTTGGCCCTATATCTGTTTCCTCATCATCCTGCCCATTGCCCAGCCACTGCTAGATGAGTCTGCTGGTACATTGACCTAGACCACTACATTCCCCTTGTACTCTACACAGCCAGAATCTGACCCTGCTGAAAGTAAGGTTCCCCTTCCCGCATATTATACCACCTTACACAGGGACAAAGAGGAAGGTGCAGATGAAAGTGCAGGTTCCTTCATCAGGTGGGGGGGCATACTCGTTGGCGACGTCACTGGCACAGGGCCACTCAGAGTACGCAAAAGTGTCGCTGCTGGTGGGAGGCGCCCCCGCCATGCAAACACACCGCCGTACTTTGAGGGGCCCTGTGCCAGTGCCAATGCGAACGAGTGGGCCCCCCCTGCTTGCTCAGGATCACAGCACTTGCAACGTTGAAATACTTACCTCTCCCTGCTCCACCACCATGACGTAGTCCATGTTTCCTGGGCCCACTAAAACCTTGAACCAGCCCTACCCCCACAACTTTTGCCAAATGACCCCCAATTTCCAGTGCCCAACTATTATTATAAAGTTAATTAAGATTGACAAGCTTCAGAAAACAAGAATGGATGTTTTTGGCAGTAAAATGTGCACTGTAGGTGTTTTCCTGGCCTCCACTCACTGCCGGCTATGCTTCCCCATTGACTTGCATTGGGTTTCGTGTTTCGGTCGATCCCCGACTTTTAGCGATAATCGGCCGACTTCACTCGACTCGACTCTTGACTAAATCGGGTTTCACAAAACCAGACTCGATCTTAAAAAAATGAAAGTCGCTCAACCCTACTTGTGAGTTTTTCGAGAGTTTCTGCTTGTATTTCTTTGCATGAAGTCAGAATAGCCTCCCAGAGCTGCTGTTTTGATGTGAACTGCCTCCCACCCTCACAGAGGTGTATCTAGCGTTTCTGGCACCCGGGGAAAGAATTCATTTTGGCGCCCCCCCCCCCCAAGGACATATGCCCCCTGTCAGCCCCATCACTGTCCTCTCCTCCTCCACCATCCCCATCATTGATCTCTCCCCGTCAGCCCCATCATTGCCCTCTCCTCCCCCCACACACACACCATTCACTTCTCTGCACATTCCCCTGCAGCGTGATACACACACACACACACACACACACACACACACACACACCCAATACTGAGCCACACACATACACACATTCACACACACACACATACTCACATACACACACACACATATTCACACACATTCACACACACACATACACACACATACATACACACATTCACACACACACATTCACACACACACATTCACACACACACACATTCACACACACACTCACACACACACACACTCACACACACATTCACACACACACACTCACATACACACACATTCATACACACCTCTCACCTCTCCTTGCCCTCTGCCGCAGCAGCTCCATCGCCTTCCTCTGACACAGCCGGCCGCTGAATGATGACGTCATCCAGTTGTGTGTCTGTGTGAGAGGAAGCAAGAGGAAGCAGGAAGACAGATCGCTGGGCAGCGGAGCTGCAGGGATTTCTCCTTGCCCGCCGCAGCCACTCTGCAGGGGCTCCCCTCCCCCTCTGCACACATTGGGAGCCGGCACTCTGCAGCTTCTCTGTGCCGGCTGTCAGCTTGACAGTCGGCACAGAGAACAGCTGACTCCCAGACCGGGGACGGCAGAATGCAGCCGCTGGGGGAGACACTGCGGACCGCCGAATTAGGCGGTCCGACTGCGCCCCCCTGCCGACTGCACCCGGGGCACATGCCCCGGCTGCCCCCCCCTAGATACGCCACTGCACCCTCATAGATCTTTTGCTTGATGATACTCCAAAAGTTCTCTATAGGGTTGAGGTCAGGGGAAGATGGTGGCCACACCATGAGTTTATCTCCTTTTATGCACATAGCAGCCAATGACTCAGAGGTATTCTTTGCAGCATGAGATGGTGCATTGTCATGCATGATGATGATTTTGCTCCTGAAGGCATGTTTCTGCTTTTTATACCATGGAAGAAAGTTGTCAGTCAGAAACTCTATATACTTTGCAGAGGTCATTTTCACACCTTCAGGAACCTTAAAGGACACTACCAGCTGTTTCCCCATTATGCCGGCCCAAAACATGACTCCTCCACCTCCTTGCTGACATCGCAGCATTGTTGTGATATGGACAACCACCAACCATCCACTACTCCATCCATCTGGACCATCCAGGGTTGCTCGTCACTCATCAGTAAACAAGACTGTTTGAAAATTAGTCTTCATGTATGTCTGGGCCCATTGCAACCATACCTGCTTGTGAACACTGTTTAGAGGTGGCCGAATAGTAGGTTTATGCACCACAGCAAGCCTTTGAAGGATCCTACACCTTGAGGTTCGAGGGACTCCAGAGGCACCAGAAGCTTCAAATAACTGCTGCTTTGTAATGGTATTTTGGCATACCATGGAAGAAAGTTGTCAGTCAGAAACTCTATATACTTTGCAGAGGTCATTTTCACACCTTCAGGAACCTTAAAGGACACTACCAGCTGTTTCCCCATTATGCCGGCCCAAAACATGACTCCTCCATCTCCTTGCTGACATCGCAGCATTGTTGTGATATGGACAACCACCAACCATCCACTACTCCATCCATCTGGACCATCCAGGGTTGCTCGTCACTCATCAGTAAACAAGACTGTTTGAAAATTAGTCTTCATGTATGTCTGGGCCCATTGCAACCATACCTGCTTGTGAACACTGTTTAGAGGTGGCCGAATAGTAGGTTTATGCACCACAGCAAGCCTTTGAAGGATCCTACACCTTGAGGTTCGAGGGACTCCAGAGGCACCAGAAGCTTCAAATAACTGCTGCTTTGTAATGGTATTTTGGCAGCTGCTCTCTTAATCCAATGAATTTGTCTGGCAGAAACCTTCCGCATTATGCCTTTATCTGTATGAACTCTCTCTGTGCTCTGTTTCAGTCACAAATCTCTTCACAGTATGATGATCACTCTTAAGTTTTCGTGAAATATGTAATATTTTCATACCTTGTCCAAGGCATTGCACTATTTAACGCTTTTCAGCAGCAGAGAGATCCTTTTTATTTCCCATATTGCTTGAAACCTGTGGCCTGCTTAATAATGTGGAACATCATTTTTAAGTAGTTTTCCTTTAATTAAAATCACTTGGAAAACTAATTATCACATGTGTTTAAGATTGATTTCAGTGAGCCATTGAGCCCTGAGACACAATACCATCCACGAGATTATTTGAAAAACAAAACAATTAAATCTTTATGACACTTAAATCCAATTTGCATAATAATTTGGAACACGGTGTACACAGAATGAGGCATACAGAAAATTACTCTAATATTTCTGCCTGCCCCAAAGATATGATTCAACCCTGCCTCTCCCCAAACAACTAAGAAGCAAAAAGGTAACTTATTATAAGCCTCCTTGATGGCCTGTAGCTACTCATACTTCTGTATGAAGGTTCTTACTCATGTTGTGGGGTAGCTAGAAGCAGCCTCCTCAGCGATTGGTGTGTCTGTACAGCGCTAAGCCACAGCTAGGAGATCAGACCAGGGGGCAATTGCCCTTCTGCCCCTCGTCCTTCTGCTACCACGTGCATTATATACAAGGTTATAAGGCTGGGACAAAAGATTTTAGACATGAACAGGCTAAGATAGTGTGACAAAGTCACTGGCAAGGTGCTGGAATGGAGATATGCTTCACTGAGGCTATTAGCTTCAGTGATTTGGAACCCAAAAGTTTGCTCCAGCACACTATGTGTTGAGAAGGGTTAATCGGCGGGATTTTTGTGAACAACAATAGAGTGGGTGGGAGGTTGTCCACCTTATCTTCACCCCAAGGTGTGGTCTCGGGTTTAAATAGTTGGCCTTTTTTAGCATTCAGGATTCAGTGTGTCTGGAGAGGCTAACTCCAGAGGGGTGCTGGTGTTGGTGCTAAATTGTACTGTAACTATATATTTTTGCTAACCCTGAGCAGACATATGGGCTGTGATATACCACTTTTTTGTTTTCCTGTTTAGCCCAAAGGGTTGTGTTTATTTTTACTTCACCATGGTTTATGCTGCAAGTACATAATAAACCAGTGAAGGACTTAAAGAGACAATGCTCCCATGTTTACATCTGTGTAGAGCTGAGTGAGCCAATCTACCACAGGTGGTGTTTTGAATGCAGGCAATGTTCCAGGAACATGTATAGCAGCTGTGGAAAACCGCATGCTATGGGTAAAGGTGGCCATGAGACCATAGACGACAGACAGCATGGAGGATCTTATCAAGCACCTGATCTAGGTTCAACAACAGCAGCTTAAACAGCAGCAGCAATAAGACAACAGCAGCTAGCGTAACAGGAAACAAATAAACTGTTGGCGCAGCAGCTCCAACAGCAGCAGTGACAACAAGAGGAGGTGCTTACAAGGCAGATAGAACTTCTTCAAGAGGCCATTCTTGGGAGGCCGGCAGCCCATTCCCCAAGTCCAGGAGATGACTCGTAAATCCAGAAAGCGGTAAAATGAGCCATGTAAAAGATGACCCTAGGGGATGATGTGGAAGCATTTTTTACTATTTTTGAATGGCTAGCAGAGCTTGAGAAACTACTGTCAGAGCAGTGGGCAGAGGTGCTGGTCCTCTATCTATCTGGCAAGCCCCAAAAGGATTAACATGATTTGGTATTACAGGATGCACAGGAGTATGCCAAATTAAAAACTGAAATTTTGGCACGCACTGGAGTGACAATATCAGTCAAAGCACAAAGGGTTCACCACTGGGCGTATTATGGTGACAAACACCCTCCCTTCGAAACGCTTGACTTACTGCACCTTATACAGATGTGGTTGCAGCCGAAATCTTCCACTCTAGCCTAGGTGGTCGAGTGGGTTGTCAGATTTGTCATCTCCTTTCCTAGGCTGGTGCAGACCTGTGTTGCCCAGGAAGATGCCTAGAAGCGGACAACCTGGTTGGTCTAGTGGAAAGGTACAAGGTGGTTGAGAGGTCCCTAAAGAAGCCGGGCGGTGTTGCATCCCCGTACTAGGATACCCTGAAGGAGCCCGAATTAAAGAGTAGTAGTAAAGCCACCACTGGGGGGTGGGTTCGAGGTCCCAAAGGGTTGCTAAGAGATTGCGAAAGGCCACTGGCAAAGACCTGGTCTCTGGAGATGCCATCGTTCTGAACACATAGCCGCCTGTTGTCCTGTGTCCTCCAAGCAGATGGACTGCAGCCTAGGGAGGCGCTGCTCATACTATGCCTATTCCGCCTGCGTATGGACTATCAGCCAGGGAAGGGGCTGCAGTCGCATCTCATGATGGTAAATGGTGTACTAGTGTCAGGACTCTTGCACTCGGGGAGTTTGGAGTTTCTGGTAAGGGCCACACTTCCCCACCAGTAGATCCCTGGAAAAAATGTGGGCTTCCGTTGCATTCACAGGGACTCCAAGGACTACCCCGTTACCAGAGTGATTATAAAAACTAACTGTGGGGCTGAGTCACATGAGGTCAGGGTGGTTAAAGACCTGCTACACCTGGTGACAATAGGGCTGGACTTTAGCCTGTTCTGGGACTTATGGCGGATGGCGGGGATACCAAATGACTCAGACAAGAGCCAATTCCACCATGATGAATCCCCAGTGCAGATTCCCCTGTGTGTCCTTGCTGGTGGCAAGGACGAGATGGGGACTAATGAGAACAAGGTTCCTCAGTTGAGGGTTTCTGGGGGGAATTTTAGAACTGCTCAAATGCAAGATCTTACATTGAAAGGGACTTTTGATAGCATGAACGTGGTAAATGGGGTTGTTCACGAGCCGAGGGCTGAAACCAGGTTTCCATATTTAACTTTAAAAGAAGAGCTGCTTAATTGGGTCACTAAACCAAGAGGGGAAGTGAAGTGATAGAGCAATTGTTGGTGCCTGGTCCCTATAGGTGTAGAGTATTAGATTTGACCCATTCTCATGTCTTTGGTGGGCATCTGGGGGTAGACCAAACTCAAGAGATGGTCCTTCAGAGGTTCTAATGGTCTGGGTGTCTCAGAGATTGTTAATATCTGTCGATCCTTCCCTACCCACTTCCACCGTCCCCTAGTGACGTTGCTCCTAATAGAAGTCCTATTTGACTGGATTGCCATGGACCTTGTCAGGCCCTTTGGTTAAGTCTGCTATGGGGCACCAATACGTCCTGGTGGTGATGGACTATGCAACACAGAATCCGAAGGCGGTACCACTGAGAAACTCCTCCACCAGGAGTATAACCCGAGAGCTAGTCCATATTTTTTCCCGGACTGGCCTCTCAAAGGAGATCCTGACAGACCAAGGAACTCCCTTTTTGTCTGGAGTGATGAGGGAGTTGTGTAAAGCTTTCCAGATTACTCAACTCCAGACGTTGGTGTACCATCTGCAGATGGACGGCCTAGTGGAAAGGGTGGCTGTGGTGGACATCATACTGTGTAGGGTGGCTATGCTGGACATTATATTGTCTGCAGCTATGGAGAACATTATACTATGTTGATGGCTGTGGTGACCATCATACTGTATGGGATGCTTATGGGAAACATCATACTGTATGGGGGGCTGTGGGGTCCTCATACTGTACGAGGGGCTTTGGTGGACATCACACTTTTTATAGGGACCTGTGGTGTACAGAGTGACAAAATTGGGCCGTGCTGCTTTTCCGCTCATTGCACACATTTCTGTGATTGGATACTTACATTTACTATCAAATCACAGCTATCAGAGATACAGGGACGGTGTCATTGATCCATACATCTTTTCACAATCTTTCAAATGTCGCAACATCTGGAGGGTTCATCAGCTGGGGGCGGTGCTGGTATTGTCCCTGGCTGTTCCAGCACCGCCCCCGGCTCTCACTGCAGGAGCTCAGCCGCTAGCAGTGCCGAGCTCCTGCAGTGATCGGTTGTGCAGCACCTCCTGCACGATTATGCTGTGATTGGTCAGTCAAATTGACTGACCGATCACAGGGGCCTGAGTGCAGGGACCCATGCCATGGGGTGGGGTTTACAATCCTGATTGGGTTTCTCTTGATTATCTATGCTATTTAAACCTGGAACACTGTACCATTTTGTATGCTTGAGAAATACATAAGACAGGTAGAAGCATTGCACTTTATGACAGGAAAAAGATGTTCTGATTTTTTCATCACCTACTATTGGATGCTGTCTACCAATTTTTATCTACATGTTTTTTCCAGATGGATTTGTGGCGCCCCAGGGTCCTGGTCATCACAGTGGTATTGCTGTCCTCCTGGGGAGAGTGATGCTACGTTTGGAGGCAAGAAAGGATAACTGAATCCAGGTATCACAAACATGCAACACATTCACACTCCAGGCCAACAGGGGGAGCTTTTGTTCCTATTTACTAGGTCACTCCCTATATATATATATATATATATATATATATATATATATATATATATATTCCTGTCAGAGGACAGAGGAGAGGGTCCACGGAGCTGTGCATGCCATAAGAGCTACAGCTCCCAGAAAGAGACATTTTGAAGGCAGAATTGTATTGCAGCGAGTGAGAAGGAAAGCAAAGCAAAGGAGAGGATACCAGAAGGGGACCAGCCCCGAACAGGCTGCCTCCTTCTGAGGCGCAGAACACCGGTAGCCGGAACACCGAGGTAGTAAGGACCTCTATGCCGTACTTCACAGGCTGGCAGGACAGCTAATTGCAGGTTACCTGTCCACACCTACACCCAGGAGGCACGGTGGCACCCCTGAGAGGCTGGGGCATGCTAGAGTCACTGTAAACAGCCTGAAGCCACCAGTCATATGGGTTTTGTCCTATCCGACCACAGGGGACAGAGAGAGAGACACCACATCTGTGAGGACCTTATTTGAAGCTTATGCAGTTAGGGACTACACCACTACAGCACAAGGGAAGGCTACTGATTTCCAACTGGACAAGGGGACTCTGGACTTGCCTCCGAACTGGCCGGACTCTGCCTGCCCTGTGGTCTTGTGCCCTGGACTGTGGATGCTGAAGTCTTCAGTAAAGGTAAAGAGACTGCAACCTTGTGTCCTCGTTCTTCTCTGCACCTCTCACCATCCTACCATCTACACATCGGGAAGCCCTGGGGATATACTTCACCTGTGGGAAGTTATACCATCTTGCTGCCATAACATCACCCCAGCGGACCCCTTAAAGCAGCGTCGGTCACCCTGACCGAATACCACAGGTGGCATCACGAACATAAACTTTATCCCTTTATCCTCTTAATCCCATTGGATGTACTATCCCTTCAAGGTGACCTGGGACTTAATTCCCAGTGACGGGATAGTACGTCCAGTCCGATCAGCTGTGCTCACGGGGGGAGCGTGGCCGATCGCGGCCGGGTGTCAGCTGACTATCGCAGCTGACATCCGGCACTATGTGCCAGGGTCGGTCACGGACCGCCCCGGCACATTAAGCCCTGGCACACTGCGATGAAACATGATCGCAGTGTTCCAGCGGTATAGGGAAGCATTGCGCAGGGAGGAGGCTCCCTGCGAGCTTCCCTGAGACCCTCGGAGCAACACGATGTGATTGCGTTGCTCGGAGGGTCTCTTACCTCCTCCTCCCTGCATGCCCGGGTCCAAAATGGCCGTGGGGCTGCATCCGGGTCCTGCAAGGAGGTGGCTTACCAGCGCCTGCTCAGAGCAGGTGCCGGGAAGCCTCCCTGCTGTGCCTGTGCGATCGCTGATCTGACACAGTGCACAGCAAAGTGTCAGATCAGCGATCTGTCAATATAATGTGATGCCCCCCCGGGGCAAAGTAAAAAAGTAAAGAAAAATTTTTTTATACATGTGTTAAAAAAAAAAAAAAAATCCTAAATAAATAATCATAATAAAAAAATATTGTTCCAATAAATACATTCCATTATCTAAATAATTAAATAATAAAAAAACAATAAAAGTACACATATTTAGTATCGCCGCATCCGTAACAACCAGACCTATAAAACTGTCCCTCTAGTTAACCCCTTCAGTGAACACCGTAAAAAAAATAAAAAAAACGAGGCAAAAAACAACCCTTTATCATCATACCGCCGAACAAAAAGTGGAAAAGCACGCAATCAAAAAGACAGATATAAATAATCATGGTACCGCTGAAAACGTCATCTTGTCCCGCAAAAAGCGAGCCACTATACACCGTGATCAGTGAAAAAATAGAAAAGTTATAGTCCTCAGAATAAAATAAAAATAATTATTTTTTCTATAAAATAGTTTTTATCGTATAAAAGCGCCAAAACATTAAAAAAATCTAAATGAGGTATCGCTGTAATCATACTGACCCAAAGAATAAAACTGCTTTATCCATTTTACCAAACGTGGAACGGTATAAACGCCCCCCCAAAAGAAATTCATGAATAGCTGTTTTTTGGTCATACTTAGTGTTGAGCGCTACCGTCCGATATTTGAAAGTATCGGTATCGGAAAGTATCGGCCGATACCGGCAAAGTATCGGATCTAATCCGATACCGATACCCGATACCAATACAAGTCAATGGGACTCAAGTATCGGACGGTATCCCTGATGGTTCCCAGGGTCTGAAGGAGAGGAAACTCTCCTTCAGGCCCTGGGATCCATATTAATGTGTAAAAGAAAGAATTAAAATAAAAAATATTGCTATACTCACCTCTCCGACGCAGCCTGGACCTCACCGAGGGAACCGGCAGCGTTCTTTGCTTAAAATGCGCGCGTTTACTTCCTTCCGTGACGTCACGGCTTGTGATTGGTCGCGTGCCGCCCATGTGGCCGCGACGCGACCAATCACAGCAAGCCGTGACGTAATTTTCAGGTCCAGAATGCCTAATTCTAGGCATTCAGGATTTTAAAATTACGTTCCGGCTTGTGATTGGTCGCGTCGCGGTCACATGGGCGACGCGACCAATCACAAGCCGTGACGTCACGGGAGGCAGGAAACGCGCGCATTTTAAAATTACGTCACGGCTTGTGATTGGTTGCGTGCCGCCCATGTGACCGCGACGCGACCAATCACAGCAAGCAGTGACGTAATTTCAGGTCCTGAATGCCTAATTCTGCATTCAGGACCTGAAATATTTTTTGCAATAAAAAGCGTCTTTTAGTGTGTGACAGCTGCCAATCATAATAATCTGCTAAAAAACCTGCTATAATAGTAAATCAAACCCCCCTTCATCACCCCCTTAGTTAGGGAAAAATAAAAAAAAAATAAAAAAATGTATTTATTTCCATTTTCTCATTAGGGTTAGGGCTAGGGTTAGGGTTAGAGCTAGGGTTAGGGTTAGGTGTTAGGGTTAGGGCTAGGGTTAGGGCTAGGGTGTCATATCGGACACTGTCCAGAACAGGTCGTCTGACAGACAGCGGTAATTCCGCGTTTGACCACTGTTTGCTCATTGGCGTCGGCTAGTTTTTGTCTGGCTGCTCCAGGGTTAATTTATCTGATCCTCGGAATGGAAGCTGGGCCATGCCCATTTCCTTTAAATGGTTCTCCTGATCTTTGGGCGTCGCCGATTATAGCTTCTGTCTTATCCGTAGTTATCTCGGTCCGGAGTGGAGAGCTGGTTGTTGGAGAATCGTTGCTGGTGGTGTATTTTCCTTTGTCTTATTTACTCCTTCCTATATTTGTATTTATTTTGCCCTGCACCTTTATAGTGTATTCCTGATTGAATGCGGCATGGTGTATATTTTCCTTTATCCTTGTTTGTTATAACTGTGGGTATTGGTCTATTGCATTCACTGGGTGGTGGGCGGTGGTGTTCAGTCTAGGGCTGAATCAGGAGTCAGGGTGAGGGTGGAGGCCTGAACATGCACACCTTCAGTGTAAACTTCAGGTAGAGGGTCAGACAGGGTTTCCATAGTCTGAGGGAAATTGCAGGGGCCCGGGTTATTAGCTCTCGCCCTCCTTGTATCCTCGTGACATTATAATCGGCCTAACAACAAAAAAAAAAAAAAGGGGTTCCTTTTTTTTTCTCTCTCTTCTCTGTGTTTTTGTCATGGATCCCATGACTTCCAGAACCCGCCAGTTGGAGGCGCTGTCCCTACAGGTCACTGAGTTGAAGGGAGCAGTGCAGCAACAGGGACTAGCAGTATCTAATATACAGGCTGGAGCGACAGGAAGAGTTAATGAGCCCAAGTTTCCTTTGCCTGAAAAATTTGCTGGGGAACGCAGTAAATTTGTTTCTTTTCGTGAAGCTTGCAAACTGTATTTCCGTATGCGCCCGATCTCCTCTGGTAATGAGGCTCAACGTGTGGGCCTGGTGTTGTCATTATTGAGCGGGGATCCCCAAGCATGGGCATTTTCGTTGCCGTCTGATTCTGTTGCATTTAACTCAGTGGAGAGTTTCTTTTCTGGTCTAGGACACATTTACGACGATCCAGACAGAATGGCTCTAGCAGAATCTAAGTTACGCACTATTTGCCAGGGGGAGCGTGTTGCAGATGATTACTGTTCAGAATTTCGCCGCTGGGCGCTTGACACTCAGTGGAATGAGCCAGCATTGCGGAGTCACTTTATTCATGGAGTTTCTAATAGGGTTAAAAAAGCCCTCCTGATGTACGAGACTCCTGCTTCACTAGATTCTGCTATGAGTCTTGTTGTCCGCATTGATCGCCGTTTGTGTCAGGGGAATCATGAGACGCCGCCTGTGGGTGGAGGTTTAGGTTCACGTGAGGTTGCTGCAGGTGAGCCCACGGAATCTATGCAAATCGCAGGGGTGTCACATGTTAAGAATCGTACCCCTGTACTCAGGAAGCAGGGAGCCTGTTTTTTCTGCGGTAAAACTGGTCATTTTATTAATATCTGTCCTCTGCTGTTAAAGAAAAACGCAACGGCGGAAAACTTCTGAGCTCAGAGGGTGTGGAGGAGTCCAATCTGAGCTTATGTATATCCTCCATGATGATTTCTCAGTGCATGCTCCCTGCCAAAGTTGTTGTCGCTGGCAGAGAGATACCAATCACTATTTTTGTGGATAGTGGTTCTGCCACAAATCTCATTGATGAGGAGTTTGCGCGCACTGCTGGTTTTAAGATTGAAAAACTGCCTCATCCTATCCGTGTGGTCACCATCAATTCTGCTCCTCTTCCACAGGGGGAGATTACTGAGTTCGTGGCTGAGGTTAAACTCCACACTGGGGTTCTTCATTTCGAGCAGGTCACATGTAAGGTGCTCAAGAGTCTTCCGGCACAATTGGTTCTGGGTAGTGTTGAGCGATACCTTCCGATATCGGAAAGTATCGGTATCGGAAAGTATCGGCCGATACCGTCAAAGTATCGGATCTAATCCGATACCGATACCCGATCCCAATGCAAGTCAATGGGACGAAAATATCGGAATTAAAATAAACCCTTTCTTTCCTTGTAGGTTAATTCTACATGAAGGAAAACAACTAAGAATAATGTAGGATGTATTGGGGGAGGTGGCGGAGACATTAAAGGCACAGAGGTTTAGCCCAAACAAATAGAATAGCAGGTTTTTTAGTTTTTTTGTTATGACGTTCGGCGTGAGAAAGATTTTGACTATTTTTTATTTTTTATTTTGTCAGATATTGATGTTTCACTACTTCCACGTCCTTCACCTTCTTTTTTACTTCTCCCACACTTTCTTCTTCATTATCCTCATCATCAGCGTCTTTGACATCAACTATCTTCACCTTATTCATCTTCTTCTTCTTCTACCTATAATTTTTTTTTTTTACATTGTTCATATTCTTTTTATTTAACTATTATCTTTTTCATATTCAACTTCTTCATCATATTCTTATTTGTGACAGGCATTCCCGTAGTTGTTATCTATAAAAGTTTGAAGATTACACCTTCCGTTCTGCCTGTCACAAAAGAGTTACATTTGTCCGCGTTCAGTTTGGCCTGCAGCATCAGGCTTTATCCAGGGGCACCACGAGGAGGAACGGACTCACCCCCATACACTGCTTAGTCTTCTTCTGCTTATAATTTAGATAATATCTTTTGCTCTTATATTTAGTCTTATGCTTAATGTTCTTCTGCTCTTTGTTCTGCAGCCTCTTGTTCTTCTGCTTCTCGGTCTTCCAGGTTGTCGTCATTGTCTCCAGGGTCGTCGTCTCCGGGGTCGTCGTCATCGGGGTCGTCGTCATCGGGGTCGTCTTCAGGGTCATCGTCTCCAGGGTCGTCGTCATCTCGGTGGTTGTCGTCTCTGGTGTCGTCATCATCTTAGGGGTGGTCTTCCGGGTCATCGTCTTTAGGGTCTTGAACTTGGAAATGTAGCAGAAGGTACAAGAAGGCTGAGAAAATGCCGAGAAACAGTTGATGGAACTGGAACTCGGATGGCTACCCGAAGGTCCAAGAGCCAATGGAACTACCGTGGACCAGCTGACGTTACTGGAACCCGGTTACTAAGCAGGAGGTACCCGTGCCTGAAAGCACTACCAAGGACCACCTGACATTGGTGGAACTCGGATACCCAGAGGGAGGCACCTAAGCCAAAGGCTCTGCCCGGAACCAGCTGACGGTACTGGAACCAGGATGGGGAGCAGAAGGTACAAGAGCAAAAGACACTGCCGAGAACCAGCTGACGGTACTGGAACCCGGATGTGTAGCCGAAGGTCCAAGAGCCAATGGAACTACCGAGGACCAGCTGACATTACTGGAACCCGGTTACTAAGCAGGAGGTACCCGTGCCTGAAAGCACTACCAAGGACCACCTGACGTTGGTGGAACTCGGATACCCAGAGGGAGGCACCTAAGCCAAAGGCTCTGCCCGGAACCAGCTGACAGTACTGGAACCAGGATGGGGACCTATTCTAGCTTGTCTTCCTAGAGCCCCAACTGGCGGTGTTAGAGCCCAGGGTCAGCAGAAGGAGGAGCAGGGGGAGGGGAGTGTAGGCCGAAGCCTGCACTGGCGGCAGCTTTGGGTCTGTTGTTTCTGCGTGGCGGTCGCAGGACACGTTGCCGGCTACACAGCAGGGGAACAGCTGGCGGTGCTGAACCCCACTGACACATTGGCGAGGTGTTTGGCTCTGTGCAGCCAGCTCTTCCGGACAGCAACTAGCGGTGTTGGAGCCCGGGCTCTGCAGGTGGAGCAGAGTGTAGGCCGAAGCCTAATTGAACCGATTTTAAAAGTAACCTTTAACCCCCCTTAGGGGTTACAAACTAGAAGAGCCACAGCTTATGCAGCAGTAGTGCTGCACAAGTCAAAGGTTGCTCTTTTAATTTTTCTCCTTGCACACGCTGAATGAAACACGTATAACATTTAGCCCTTTATACAGTCAAACTGTGTTGGAGGCGTGAGTTCCCTTCATAATGAGACGCAGCACAGCTGACAAAAATGCCACCTTGGTGCTTTGCGCGGCCTCCTGAGCTTCGTTATTTGTTGCACAGGAGTCTGCGCTGTCGTGTTATCCCTTGGCCTTGCGCTGTTAGCGCTGCCCGTCCTCTGACAACATTTGATGTCGGCCGTTGCGGTTCGCGATGACCATGAATCCCAGCCCCGCAGTGTCTTAACATTGTTGAAACACTGCGGGGCTGGGATTCATGGCCTGGCGCAGTACATATGTCCGCCTCTCGCTTGGGTTCTTACACCCGCTTCAGACTATGCGGCGTCAGCTGATCCCTTATCGCATGCCACGGCCATGAAGCCGCACAGTCCGAAGAAGGCGGAAGGAGATGAGGGACAGGCGAAGAAATGCACCGTTCATGCCCGTCAATCACACCCTCGCAGTCCAAATAAATAAGACACCGAGGGGCGTTGTGTGGGGCAAGGCGGCGGCAGAGGCGCAGCCAGCCAAACAATGATGGCAGAAGACAGGCAGCGCTACCAAGGAGCTTGTTGCGTGTCAATACAAAGGAAAATCACACCTGAGGGACGTTTTAATGGTCGCAGAGGACTCATTTTAGACGTGTTCAGTTCCCCATGGGCAAGGAGAATAAGTTTCCGAGCCACCTTGCACACATGCAGCATTACTGCTGTACAAGGTGGCTGTAAAACATAGAAACACCTGGGGGAGGGGGGACAGGTTCCCTTCAATTTCAGTTCTTGTGTCTGCGTGGCTGTCGCAGGACACGTTGCCGGCTACACAGCAGGGGAACAGCTGGCGGTGCTGGACCCCACTGACACATTGGCTGGTGTTTTTCTCTGTGCAGCTAGCACATCTGGGCCCCAACTGGCGGTGTTAGAGCCCAGGGTCAGCAGGAGGAGGAGGAGCAGGAGGAGGAGCAGGGGGAGGGGAGTGTAGGCCGAAGCCTGCACTGGCGGCAGCTTTGGGTCTGTTGTGTCTGCGTGGCGGTCGCAGGACACGTTGCCGGCTACACAGCAGGGGAACAGCTGGCGGTGCTGAACCCCACTGACACATTGGCGAGGTGTTTGGCTCTGTGCAGCCAGCTCTTCCGGACAGCAACTAGCGGTGTTGGAGCCCGGGCTCTGCAGGTGGAGCAGAGTGTAGGCCGAAGCCTAATTGAACCGATTTCAAAAGTAACCTTTAACCCCCCCTCAGGGGTTACAAACTAGAAGAGCCACAGCTTATGCAGCAGTAGTGCTGCACAAGTCAAAGGTTGCTCTTTTCTTTTTTCTCCTTGCACACGCTGAATGAAACACGTATAACATTTAGCCCTTTATACAGTCAAACTGTGTTGGAGGCGTGAGTTCCCTTCGTAATGAGACGCAGCACAGATGTCAAGAATCCCACCTTGGTGCTGAGCGCAGCCTCCTGAGCGTTGTTATTTGCTGTACAGGAGTCTGCGCTGTCGTGTTATCCCTTGGCCTTGCGCTGTTAGCGCTGCCCATCTTCTGACAACATTTGATGTCGGCCGGTGCGGTTCGCGATGACCATGAATCCCAGCCCCGCAGTGTCTTAACATTGATAAAACACTGCGGGGCTGGGATTCATGGCCTGGCGCAGTACATAGGTTCGCCTCTCACACTCGGGTCCTTACACCCGCTTCAGACTGTGCGGCGTCAGCTGATCCCTTATCACATGCCGCGGCCATGAAGCCGCACAGTCTGAAGAAGGCGGAAGGAGATGAGGGACAGGCGAACATAGGCACTGCTCATGCCCATCAATCACACCCTCGCAGTCCAAATAAATAAGACACCGAGGGGCGTTGTGTGTGTCAGGGCGGCCGCAGAGGCGCAGCCAGCCAAACAATGATGCCAGAAGACGGGCAGCGCTACCAAGGGGGTTGCAGCGTGTCATTACAAAGGAAAGTCACACCTCCGGGACGGTTAAATGGTCACAGAGGACACATTTTAGACGTGTTCGGTTCCCCATGGGCGAGGAGAATAAGTTTCCGAGCCACCTTGCACACATGCAGCATTACTGCTGTACAAGGTGGCTGTAAAACATAGAAACACCTGGGGGAGGGGGGACAGGTTCCCTTCAATTTCAGTTCTTGTGTCTGCGTGGCTGTCGCAGGACACGTTGCCGGCTACACAGCAGGGGAACAGCTGGCGGTGCTGGACCCCACTGACACATTGGCTGGTGTTTTCCTCTGTGCAGCTAGCACACCTGGGCCCCAACTGGCGGTGTTAGAGCCCAGGGTCAGCAGGAGGAGGAGGAGCAGGAGGAGGAGCAGGGGGAGCGGAGTGTAGGCCGAAGCCTGCACTGGCGGCAGCTTTGGGTCTGTTGTGTTGTGTTGGTCTGTTGCCGGCTACACAGCAGGGGAACAGCTGGCGGTGCTGAACCCCACTGACACATTGGCGAGGTGTTTGGCTCTGTGCAGCCAGCTCTTCCGGACAGCAACTAGCGGTGTTGGAGCCCGGGCTCTGCAGGTGGAGCAGAGTGTAGGCCGAAGCCTAATTGAACCGATTTCAAAGGTAACCTTTAACCCCCCCTCAGGGGTTACAAACTAGAAGAGCCACAGCTTATGCAGCAGTAGTGCTGCACAAGTCAAAGGTTGCTCTTTTAATTTTTCTCCTTGCACACGCTGAATGAAACACGTATAACATTTAGCCCTTTATACAGTCAAACTGTGTTGGAGGCGTGAGTTCCCTTCGTAATGAGACGCAGCACAGCTGACAAAAATGCCACCTTGGTGCTTTGCGCGGCCTCCTGAGCTTCGTTATTTGTTGCACAGGAGTCTGCGCTGTCGTGTTATCCCTTGGCCTTGCGCTGTTAGCGCTGCCCGTCCTCTGACAACATTTGATGTCGGCCGGTGCGGTTCGCGATGACCATGAATCCCAGCCCCGCAGTGTCATAACATTGTTAAAACACTGCGGGGCTGGGATTCATGGCCTGGCGCAGTACATATGTCCGCCTCTCGCTTGGGTTCTTACACCCGCTTCAGACTATGCGGCGTCAGCTGATCCCTTATCGCATGCCACGGCCATGAAGCCACACAGTCCGAAGAAGGCGGAAGGAGATGAGGGATAGGCGAAGAAATGCACCGTTCATGCCCGTCAATCACACCCTCGCAGTCCAAATAAATAAGACACCGAGGGGCGTTGTGTGGGGCAAGGCGGCGGCAGAGGCGCAGCCAGCCAAACAATGATGGCAGAAGACGGGCAGCGCTACCAAGGAGCTTGTTGCGTGTCAATACAAAGGAAAGTCACACCTCCGGGACGGTTAAATGGTCACAGAGGACACATTTTAGACGTGTTCGGTTCCCCATGGGCGAGGAGAATAGGTTTCCGAGCCACCTTGCACACATGCAGCATTACTGCTGTACAAGGTGGCTGTAAAACATAGAAACACCTGGGGGAGGGGGGACAGGTTCCCTTCAATTTCAGTTCTTGTGTCTGCGTGGCTGTCGCAGGACACGTTGCCGGCTACACAGCAGGGGAACAGCTGACGTTACTGAACCCCAATAACAGAGGAGGGACTGTCGGGACTGTGCGTACAGCACTACCGGGCAACAACTAGCGGTGTTGGAGCCCAGGGACAGGAGGAGGAGGTGGAGGAGATAGGAGGGATTGCCACACACACACAGCAGGGGAACAGCTGACGTTACTGAACCCCAATAACAGAGGAGGGACTGTCGGGACTGTGCGTACAGCACTACCGGGCAACAACTAGCGGTGTTGGAGCCCAATGACAGGAGGGGGAGGTGGAGGAGATAGGAGGGATTGCCACACACACACAGCAGGGGAACAGCTGACGTTACTGAACCCCAATAACAGAGGAGGGACTGTCGGGACTGTGCGTACAGCACTACCGGGCAACAACTAGCGGTGTTGGAGCCCAGGGACAGGAGGAGGAGGTGGAGGAGATAGGAGGGATTGCCACACACACACAGCAGGGGAACAGCTGACGTTACTGAACCCCAATAACAGAGGAGGGACTGTTGGGACTGTGCGTACAGCACTACCATTCAACAACTAGCGGTGTTGGAGCCCAGGGACAGGAGGGGGAGGAGGAGGTGGAGGAGATAGGAGGGATTGCCACACACACAGCAGGGGAGCAGCTGACGTTACTGAACCCCAATAACAGAGGAGGGACTGTCGGGACTGTGCGTACAGCACGACTGGACGGCAACTAGCGGTGTTGGAGCCCAGGGACAGGAGGGGGAGGTGGAGGAGATAGGAGGGATTGCCACACACACAGCAGGGGAACAGCTGACGTTACTGAACCCCAATAACAGAGGAGGGACTGTTGGGACTGTGTGTACAGCACTACCAGGCAACAACTAGCGGTGTTGGAGCCCAGGGACAGCAGGAGAAGCAGAGGAACACAATGTAGGCTGAAGCCTGATTGGAGAAAGGGAACCTTTAACCCCCCCCAAGGCGTTTGTAGCTGAAAGAGCCAGCTTGTGCAGCACAAAAGATGCAAAAGGAAAAGGTGGCTCTTTTCATTATGCTCCTTGCAAACACAGAACTTAACACACTTATAAAATGTGTCCACTGATACCGTAAAACCGTCCCGGAGGTGGGACTTTCCTTCGTAATATGACGCAGCACAGCTGTCATTCCTACCCCCTTGGCGCCGTGCCCCGGCTCCTCAGCGTTGTTTAAATCTGTCCCGGAGCCTGCGCTGTTATGTTATCCCTTGGCCAGGCACACTTAGCGCTGCCCATCTTCTGACATCATTTGGTGTCAGGCTGGCTGCGCCTGTGCGGCCGCGCTGGCCGAGAGCCCGCCTCACAGTGTCGTCTAATGTAATCCCACCGCGGGCCTGGGATCCGTGGCCATGCGCAGTGCATATCCTCGTCTCTCACTCCCCTCCCTACGGCTTCTTCAGACTGTGCGGCGTCACGGCCGTGGCATGCTATTAGGGATCAGCTGACGGCGCACAGTCTGAAGAAGGCGTAGGGAGATGAGTGAGAGGCGGAGGTTCAGATATGCACTGCGCATGTCCATGGATCTCAGGCCCACAGTGGGATGAAATCAGAAGACAATGCGAGGTGGGCTCTCGGCCAGCGCGGCCGCACAGGCGCAGCCAGCCTGACACCAAATGATGTCAGAAGATGGGCAGAGCTAAGTGTGCCTGGCCAAGGGATAACATAACAGCGCAGGCTCCGGGACAGATTTAAACAACGCTGAGGAGCCAGGGCACGGCGCCAAGGGGGTAGGAATGACAGCTGTGCTGCGTCATATTACGAAGGAAAGTCCCACCTCCGGGACGGTTTTACGGTATCAGTGGACACATTTTATAAGTGTGTTAAGTTCTGCGTGTGCAAGGAGCTAAACAAAAATAGCTACCTTTTCCTTGTGCAGCATTACTGCTGCACAAGGTGGCTCTTTCAGTAACAAACGCCTTGGGGGGGGGGGGGGACAGGTTCCCTTACATTTCAGTTGTTGTGTCTGCGTGGCGGTCGCAGGACACATTGCCGGCTGCACAGCTGGGGATCAGCTGACGTTACTGAAACCCAATAACACTGGGTTGTATGTTTTGACTGTGCAGACGGCACTTCTGAGCCTCAACTGGCGGTGTTGGAGCCCAGGAATTTAAGTTCAGGTGGTAGAAAGATGAACACAACAGGAGACCTGGCTAACGTAGACAGTCACCTAATTATTTAATCAGGAAGAGGAGTGGCAAATTCCTGCGAGATCCAGGCCTTGTTCATTTTCAAGAAAGTAAGCCGGTCAACGTTATCGGAGGATAGTCGCATGCGATGGTCAGTTAGTACACCACCTGCAGCACTAAAGACGCGTTCCGATAATACACTAGCCGCAGGGCAAGCCAGCACCTCCAATGCATACTGGCTTAGCTCTGGCCATGTATCCAGCTTTGAGACCCAAAACTTGAAAGGTGAAGAGCCGTCTGGGAGTACAGCAAGAGGGCAAGACATGTAGTCTGTCACCATCTGACGGAACCGTTGCCTCCTGCTGACTGGAGCCGTCTGTGATGGTGTTGACTTTTGTGGTGGGCACAGAAAACTGTGCCACAGTTGGGCCATACTGGTCTTGCCTTGGGCAGAGGCACTGCTTCTGCTCCCTCTTTGTGCAGAGCCTCCACCACTGCCTGGACGCACTGAGCTGCTTTGTAATGCACTAGCAGCACTTCTCTCACTTGGAATGGAGAAGATGATGGAATTCACCAGTGTGTCTTGGTACTCCCGCATTTTTCGCTCCCGGTTCAACGGTGTGATGAGGCTTTCTACGTTGTCCCGGTAGCGAGGATCGAGGAGGGTGAACACCCAATATTCAGACATGTTGAGAATGTGGGCGATGCGGCGGTCGTTTCTCAGGCACTGCAGCATGTAATCCACCATGTGCTGCAGACTGCCAACTGCCCAAGAAACGCTGTCCCCTGCTGGAGGCGTGATCTCTGCCCGCTCGTCATCACCCCACCCTCGCTGTACACACTGAGTACTGGACAATTCTGTAACTCCCTCCTCTGGACGGATGTCTTCCTCCTCCATTGACTCCTCCTCATCCTCCTCACAAACTGTCCCCTGCCTACGCGTTTGTGAGGAACCACGTGGCGCTGACTGTCCAGAAGATGATGGAAATGGTGAATCCTCATCCTCCACCTCTTCCACAACATCATCCCTTAGCGCTTGCAGTGATTTTTCAAGCAGGCAGATAAGGGGGACAGTCATGCTGACTAGTGCATCATCTGCACTCGCCATCCGCGTGGAATAATCGAAGGGACGCAAAACCTGGCAGACGTCATTCCTAGTGGCCCACTCTGTGGTTGTGAAGTCTGAACGGCGCTGAGTGCGACTTCTTTGTGCCTGATGCAGCTGGTACTCCATTACAGCTTGCTGCTGCTCACACAACCGCTCCAACATATGTAACGTGGAATTCCACCTGGTAGGTAGGTCACATATGATGCGATGTTCCGGCAGGTGGTGTCGGTGCTGCAGAGCCGCAATGCGCGCTTTTGCCGTGCTGGAACGCCGCAAGTGAGCACACTCTAGGCGGACCTTGTGCAGCAGTGCATCAAGATCCGGATAGTCCCTCAAAAAATTCTGCACGACCAAATTGAGCACATGTGCCAGACAAGGGATGTGAGTGAGGTTGCCGAGGCCCAGAGCTGGCACCAGATTTCGGCCATTATCACACACTACCATGCCTGGCTGGAGATTCGCTGGCACAAACCACACATCGCTCTCCTGCTTGATGGCATTCCAGAGCTCCTGCGCTGTGTGGCTTCGATTCCCCAAAGAAATTAATTTCAAGACGGCCTGTTGACGTTTGGCCACGGCTGTGCTCATGTCGGTCGTAACAGGTAAACGTTCATCACGGGTCCATGTGGAGGTGGACTGTGACGGCTCCTGCAGCGATGATTCTGAGGAACTGGTGTAAGAGGAGGAGTCAATGCGTACAGAATGGATTCCTGCAATCCTTGGAGTGGGCAGGACACGTCCTGCGCCACTCGCACGGTCTGTACCCGGCTCAACGACATTAACCCAATGGGCAGTGAGGGAAAGGTATCGCCCCTGTCCATGTTGACTGGTCCACGCATCGGTGGTGAGGTGGACCTTGCTACTGACGGCGTTCAGTAGCGCGTGTTTTATGTGTCCCTCCACATGCTTGTGCAGGGCAGGGACAGCTTGCCTGCTGAAATAAAAGCGGCTGGGCACATTGTACTGTGGGACTGCCAATGACATCAAGTCATGGAAGCTGTCAGTCTCCACCAGCCTGAATGACAGCATTTCCAGTGACAGAAGTTTGGCAATGCCTGCAGTCAGAGCCTGTGCTCGCGGGTGGTTTGCCGAGAAAGGCCGCCTTTTCTCCCATGCCTGTACTACCGATGGCTGTACACTGGGCTGGGAGTGTGTGGATGACTGGGAAAGTGGTGCTGCGGGTGGAATTACAGCGGGTCTCTGGACAACAGGGCCAGAGGTTCTTCCACGGCGATCCTGGGAGGAAGCCGAACCAGCTGCGTGTGAGCTGAAGGAAGAGGCAACACGAGCTGAAGAGGTGGTAGCTGCCGCTGTTGTTTGGCCTAGCTCTTCAGTGTGTTTTTCTAACTCCGCCGCGTGCCTGTTGCGCACATGTTTCCACATGTTGGAGGTATTGAGGTTGCTGACATTTCGACCTCTTTTTACTTTGTGATGACACACCTTGCATTTGACATAGCAAATGTCATCTGCAACTGTGTCAAAAAAGGACCAGGCACTGCAAGTCTTGGGAGCGCCCTTTTTGGCTTTTGGAAGAGACATGCTCCTAACGGGTGCCAAAGCGGAGGCTGCAGGTCTTCCCCCTCCCTCTCCCTCTTTGGGCCGTACGGGGAATCTCTTCCTCAGAGCTGCTCCCACCACCTTCCTGTCCCTCACGCCAAGATGGGTCAAGGACCTCATCATCTACACTACCCTCTGCCCCCAACTGCTCCTCCTGGGTAGTCTCAGCAGCAGAGCACGCACCAGTAAGTGGCACCTGAGTGTCATCATCAGCGGATGCGGCCTGCGATGTGGTGACCGGAGGCACTGCCCCACCCGCCTCTTCAGAGGAAGAGAGAAAAAGCTGTTGGGCATCACTGCACCCTGCCTCTTCTTCCATTTCTCCAATGCTGCTTGGCTGGCCCCCTGTTTCCAAGCCAAGAGATTCAGAGAACAGAAGTAGAGACGGCTCCTGTCCTGGGCTCTCTGTCTGCCTGGGCAATTTGGCAGGTGGTGAAGAGACAGATGGCTGCTCTCCAGTGCTCTGTGTCTGAGAGGATGTGGCACTAATTGAAGTTGATGCATTAGCTGCCATCCATCCGACAACGGCTTCAATTTGGTCTTCACGCAGCAGCGGTGTACGGCGCTCTGCGACAAAGCTACGCATGAATGACTGTTCCCTGGTGAAAGTGGGTGCTGATGAGTCACCGGTGCCCGCAGCAGGCACAGAATCCCCACGTCCCCTCCCTGCTCCGCGCCCACGCCCACGCCCACGTGCCTTACTCACTGCCTTCTTCATCTTGGTTGACTGATAAAGATAAGCAGAAAAGTACTAACGGCTTTGTGTTCTTATTCCTGAACAACTCCTAACAGGTATAAGAAACACTAATTTTCTAAAGTGTGTACTAGACTTTAATATGAGCTAATGTGGCCTACACAAATGTAAAGTGGTGTCACTGGTGTGTTTGGTGAACTTTATTATTTATTTATTTTTTGGGGGCTGAACTGACAACAGAGAGAGCTGCAGTCACACGGAGACCGTGCAGACAGCCGTATACGGCGCTGCAAGGCCCAAAAACCCTCCTCTACGTTATCCTATGTAGTGTTTTTCCACAAATTAGCTGGAGACGGGTGGAAAGACACTAATAGGATTTTTTTAAAAAAATTAGCAGCAGACTACACTACTTAAAAGAAAAGGAAAATTGATTTTACGGTATGACGCAGTGAAGAACCCTGGGCTGGAGACAACCAGGCTATGGCTGCTCACAGACTACAGGGCGAGCTGCAGTCACACGGAGACCGTGCAGACAGCCGTAAACCGCGCTGCAAGGCCCAAAAACCCTCCTCTACGTTATCCTATGTAGTGTTTTTCCACAAATTAGCTGGAGACGGGTGGAAAGACACTAATAGGATTTTTAAAAAAAAATTAGCAGCAGACTACACTACTTAAAAGAAAAGGAAAATTGATTTTACGGTATGACGCAGTGAAGAACCCTGAGCTGGAGACAACCAGGCTATGGCTGCTCACAGACTACAGGGCGAGCTGCAGTCACACGGAGACCGTGCAGACAGCCGTAAACGGCGCTGCAAGGCCCAAAAACCCTCCTCTACGTTATCCTATGTAGTGTTTTTCCACAAATTAGCTGGAGACGGGTGGAAAGACACTAATAGGATTTTATTGAAAAAATTAGCAGCAGACTACACTACTTGAAAAAAAAAAAAAAAAAAAAAAAAAACAGCATGAGGCAATGAACCACCCTCCCTGAACTGAATACAACCAGCTATGGATGGCCTATGTGGCTGCACTCAGACTAGAGAGTGGGCTGCACTCACACACACACACACACAGACCTTGCAGATCGCTGTGAAAACAGCGCTGCAAGGCAAAAGCAAGGTGAATAGTAGGTGAACACAGCGGTTGCTAAATTAGCCTTGGAAAAGCACAAAGAAGCAAATCGCTATCTCTAAACTGGCCCTCAGTCAGCAAACAGCGTCCTGTCACTAACTGAATTCACAGCAGAGTGATCGCAAAATGGCGCCAGCGACTTTTAAACTGCAGCATGACATCATTTCAGCAGCCAATCACAGCCTTGCCAGTAGTTTCATGCCCTCCATGCTGAACAGGATGTGCCCACACTTGGAATCAGTCTCATTGGCTGATTTCGTGCAGTTTGAATCTGGGAACTTCCGATTCCGGTATCCGATACGCGGCAAGTATCGGAATCCCGGTATCGGAATTCCGATACCGCAAGTATCGGCCGATACCCGATACTTGCGGTATCGGAATGCTCAACACTAGTTCTGGGTTTTCCATGGTTGTCTACACACAACCTGGTGATTGACTGGAAAACTCAGGACATAATCAAGTGGAGTGATTTCTGTCAGGAGAATTGCCTGGCCACATGTGTATACCCTGTGACTTCAAGCGTTCCTGAGTCACTTCAGGATTATGCGGATGTGTTCTCTGAGAAGGGTTGTTCAGAGTTGCTGCCACACCGCTCCTATGACTGTTCAATCAGGTTTAAACCAGGGGCCAAGTTGCCTAAAGCAAGGATGTTCAACATCTCCGGTCCGGAGAGACAAGCGCTCAAGGATTACATTTCTGAAAGTTTGAGCAAAGGGCACATCAGGTCTTCATCCTCGCCGGTGGCAGCAGGGTTCTTCTTCGTGAAGAAGAAAGATGGCGGATTACGCCCGTGTTTGGATTTCAGGGAGTTGAACCAGATTACGGTTCGTGATCCATACCCTATGCCACTGATACCTGACTTGTTCAACCAGGTGGCAGGTGCTAAGTGGTTTACCAAGCTTGACCTCAGGGGGGCGTACAACCTCATAAGAGTCCGTCAAGGTGATGAGTGGAAGACGGCTTTTAATACCCCTGAGGGTCATTTTGAAAATTTGGTGATGCCTTTTAGGTTAACTAACACACCTGCAGTGTTCCAACATTTCATCAATGATGTGTTCTTGCATGTTTTGGGGAAATTCGTTATCGTGTACCTAGATGACATCCTCATATATTCTTGCGACCATGATGCTCATTTAGATCATATCAGGCAGGTGTTACAGCTTCTCAGAGAGAATAAGCTGTATGCTAAACTTGATAAATGTGTATTTTTTGCTCAAGAGTTGCCGTTCTTGGGTTATATTGTGTCTGCTTCTGGTTTTAAAATGGACGCCGCTAAGGTGCAAGCGGTGCTGCATTGGGAACGTCCTGATAACCTGAAAGCACTTCAGCGGTTCTTTGGGTTTTCTAACTACTATAGGAAATTTATCAAGGATTTTTCTATCATTGCTAAACCGCTAACTGACATGACTAAAAAGGGTACCAATTTCTCCGTTTGGCTGTTTGGCCTGAGGCTGCTGTTCGCGCATTTGAATTTCTCAAGAACAGTTTTGTTTCAGCCCCCATTTTTGTGCAGCCAGACGTATCTAAACCCTTTGTCGTGGAAGTCGATGCGTCTGAGGTTGGTGTGGGGGCAGTACTATCTCAAGGCTCATCCTTGAGTGGTTTGCGTCCGTGCACCTATTTCTCCAAAAAACTGTCGTCCCCTGAACGTAACTACGATATCGGCAACAGGGAGTTGTTGGCTATTAAGTTGGCCTTTGAGGAATGGCGACACTTCTTGGAGCGGTACAGCAGGTCACTGTTATTACCGACCATAAGAATCTGCTGTATTTGGAGTCTGCCAAGCGTCTGTCTCCCAGGCAGGCTCGCTGGGCATTGTTTTTCACGCGGTTCAACTTTGTTGTCACTTACAGACCAGGGTCTAAAAACACTAAGGCGGATGCTCTGTCCAGGTGTTTTCCGGGGGGAGAACCGCGGGAAGATCCAGTACCCATCCTCCAAAAGGGTGTTGTGGTTTCGGCTCTCACTACCGAGGTTGAGGCTGAGATTGCCGAGGCTCAGGAGGAGGTACCATCTGAGCTTCCCATCAACAAATCTTTTGTACCGCTTCATCTCCGCCTAAAGGTGTTGGCGGAGCATTATGATACTGTCCTGGCTGGCCACCTAGGGGTTAGAGGTACTTTGGAGTTGGTGTCACGTCGGTTTTGGTGGCCCAAAATCTGACAGGACGTGGTCCCATATGTGTCAGCTTGCACCACGTGCGCTAGGGCGAAGACGCCCCGCTCCCGTCCTGTTGGCACACTACTTCCTCTGGAGGTACCTAGTAAGCCATGGACGTAAATCTCCATGGATTTCATCACTGATTTGCCTCCCTCAGCTGGGAACACGGTCATTTTGGTGATTGTGGATCGGTTTTCAAAAATGTCGCACTTTGTGTCTTTGCCTTCTTTACCTAACACTAAGACTCTTGCTCAGGTGTTTGTGCAGGAGGTGGTCAGGCTTCATGGAGTTCCGTCTGACATCATGTCAGATAGGGGTACTCAGTTTGTAGCAAAATTTTGGAAAGCATTTTGCTCACGGCTGGGGATCAAGTTGTCTCATTCGTCTGCGTTTCATCCCCAGTCAAATGGTCAGACCGAGCGTATGAACCAAAATTTGGAGCAGTACTTGCGCTGCTTTGTCTCTGATAACCAGGAGGAGTGGTCTATCTTTCTTCCTTTGGCTGAGTTTGCCATCAATAATCACCACCAGGAGTCGTCTGGGGAGTCTCCGTTTTTTTGTGTTCATGGGCTACATCCTCAGTTTTGTACGTTGAGTCAGAGAGGCTCTTCCGGCGTTCCGGAGGAAGACCAGTTAGGAACACAATTGTCATCAGTCTGGAGAAGAGTGAAACAGCGCCTGTTGAGTGTGGGTGCTAGGTACAAACGTGTGGCTGACAGTAGGCGTGTGCCAGGTCCGGACCTGAGTGTAGATGACTGGGTGTGGTTATCCACAAAAAACATAAGACTCAAGATACCATCCCTTAAATTGGGTCCACGGTTTATTGGTCCATTTAGGGTCACCGCCGTCATTAACCCAGTAGCGTACCGACTGGAGCTCCCTACGGTGTATAAAATACACAACGTGTTCCACAGGTCTCTTCTTAAGAAGGTGGTGGGTTCTGTGGATGCGGCGCCTATGCCACCTCCAGTCTTGGTGGATGGTAACCTAGAATTTGAAGTATCCAGGGTGGTTGACTCTCGTGTGGTGCGCCGCACTTTACAATATTTGGTACACTGGCGTGGTTATGGGCCTGAGGAGAGGTCCTGGGTACCAGCCTCGGACATTCATGCGGATCGGCTGGTCAGGTGTTTTCATCGTCGCCATCCGGACAAGCCGGGTCCTATAAGCCGTGAGGGCCCTGGGGTCCCTCGTAGAAGGCGGGGTACTGTCATGTCGGACACTGTCCAGACCAGGTCGTCTGACAGACAGCGGTAATTCCGCGTTTGACCACTGTTTGCTCATTGGCGTCAGCTAGTTTTCGTCTGGCTGCTCCGGGGTTAATTTATCTGATCCTCGGATTGGAAACTGGGCCATGCCCATTTCCTTTAAATGGTTCTCCTGATCTTTGGGCGTCGCCGATTATAGCTTCTGTCTTATCCGTAGTTATCTCGGTCCGGAGTGGAGAGCTGGTTGTTGGAGAATCGTTGCTGGTGGTGTATTTTCCTTTGTCTTATTTACTCCTTCCTATATTTGTATTTATTTTGCCCTGCACCTTTATAGTGTATTCCTGATTGAATACGGCGTGGTGTATATTTTCCTTTATCCTTGTTTGTTATAACTGTGGGTATTGGTCTATTGCATTCACTGGGTGGTGCGCGGTGGTGTTCAGTCTAGGGCTGAATCAGGAGTCAGGGTGAGGGTGGAGGCCTGAACATGCACACCTTCAGTGTAAATTTCAGGTAGAGGGTCAGACAGGGTTTCCCTAGTCTGAGGGAAATTGCAGGGGCCCGGGTTATTAGCTCTCGCCCTCCTTGTATCCTCGTGACATAGGGTTAGGGATAAGGTTAGGGTTATGTTAGGGTTAGGGCTAGGGTTAGGGTTAGGGTTGGGGCTAGGGTTAGGGTTTGGATTACATTTACAGTTGGGATTAGGGTTAGGGGTGTGTCAGGGTTAGGGGTGTGGTTAGGGTTATGCTTGAGATCAGGGTTAGGGGTGTGTTGGAGTTAGGGGTGTGGTTAGGATTGGGGTTAGGGGTGTGGTTGGGATTAGGGGTGTGTTTGGATTAGGGTTTCAGTTAGAATTGGGGGTTTCCATTGTTTAGGCACATCAGGGGCTCTCCAAACGCGACATGGCATCCGATCTCAATTCCAGCCAATTCTGCGTTGAAAAAGTAAAACACTGCTCCTTCTCTTCCGAGCTCTCCCTTGCGCCCAAACAGGGGTTTACCCCAACCTCTGGGGTATCAGCATACTCAGGACAAATTGGACAACAACTTCTGGGGTCCAATTTCTCTTGTTACCCTTGGGAAAATAAAAATTTGGGGGGCTAAAAAAAACATTTTTGTGGGACAAAAATTATTTTTTATTTTCACGGCTCTGCGTTATAAACTGTAGTATAATACTTGGGGGTTCAAAGTTCTCACAACACATCTAGATAAGTTCCTTGGGGGGTCGAGGTTCCAATATGTGGTCACTTGTGGGGGGTTTCTACTGTTTAGGTACATCAGGGGCTCTGCAAATGCAACGTGACCCCTGCAGAGCAACCCATCTAAGTCTGCATTCCAAATGGTGCTCCATCCCTTCCGAGCTCTACCATGCGCCCAAACGGTGGTTCCCCCCCACATATGGGGTATCAGCGTACTCAGGACAAATTGCACAACCACTTTTGGGGTCCAATTTCTCTTGTTACCCTTGGGAAAATAAAAATTTGAGGGGCTAAAAAACCATTTTTGTAGGAAAAAAATGATTTTTTATTTTCACGGCTCTGTGTTATAAACTGTAGTGAAACACTAGGGGGTTCAAAGTTCTCACAACACATCTAGATAAGCTCCTTGGGGGGTCTAGTTTCCAATATGGGGTCACTTGTGGGGGGTTTCTATTGTTTAGGTACATTAGGGGCTCTGCAAACGCAATATGACGCCTGCAGACCATTCCATCTAAGTCTGCATTCCAAATGGCGCTCCTTCCCTTCCAAGCTCTGCCATGCGCCCAAACGGTGGTTACCCCCCACATATGAGGTATAAGCGTACTCAGGACAAATTGCACAACAAAGTTTGGGGTCCAATTTCTCCTGTTACCCTTGGGAAAATGCAAAACTGGGGGCTAAAAAAGAATTTTTGTGGAAAAAAAAAGAATTTTTATTTTCATGGCTCTGTGTCATAAACTGTAGTGAAACACTTGGTGGGTCAAAGTGCTCACCACACATCTAGATAAGTTCCTTAGGGGGTCTAATTTCTAAAATGGTGTCACTTTTGGGGGGTTTCAATGTTTAGGCACATCAGGGGCTCCCCAACGCAACATGGCGTCCCATCTCAATTCCAGCCAATTTTGCATTGAAAATTCAAACGGCGCTCCTTCCCTTCCGAGCTCTTCCATGCACCCAAACAGTGGTTTATCCCCACATATGGGGTATCAGCGTACTCAGGACAAACTGCACAACAACATGTGCGGTGCAATTTCTCCTGGTAACCTTGGGAAAATAAAAAAGTGGGGGCGAAAAGTTCATTTTTGTGTATAAATATTATTTTTTATTTTTTACGGCTCTACATTATAAACTTCTGTGAAGCACTTGGTGGGTCAAAGTGCTCACCACACATCTAGATAAGTTCCGTAGGGAGTCTACTTTCCAAAATGGTGTCACTTGTGGGGGGTTTTAATGTTTAGGCACATTAGTGGCTCTCCAAAAGCAACATGGTGTCCCATCTCAATTCCAGCCAATTTTGCATTGAAAAGTCAAATGGCACTCCTTCTCTTCCCAGCTCTGCCATACGCCTAAACACTAGTTTACCCCCACATATGGGGTATCGGGGTACTCAGGACAAATTGTACAACAACTTTTGGGGTCCATTTTCTCCTGTTACCCTTTGTAAAATAAAACAAATTGGAGCTGATGTAAATTTTTTGTGAAAAAAAACTTAAATGTTCATTTTTTTTAAACATTCCAAAAATTCCTGTGAAGCACCAGAAGGGTTAATAAACTTCTTCAATGGGGTTTTGAGCACCTTAAGGGGTGCAGTTTTTAGAATGGTGTCACACTTGGTTATTTTCTATCATATAGACCCCACAAAGTGACTTCAAATGTGATGTGGTCCCTAAAATGGTGTTGTAAAAATGAGAAATTGCTGGTCAAATTTTAGCCCTTATAACTCCCTAACAAACAAAATTTTGTTTCCAAAATCGTGCTGATGTAAAGTAGACATGTGGGAAATGTTACTTATTAAGTTTTTTGTGTGACATATCTCTCTGATTTAAGGGCATAAAAATTCAAAGTTGGAAAATTGCGAAATTTTAAAAATTTTCGCCAAATTTCCATTTTTTTCACAAATAAATGCAGGTAATATCAAAGAAATTTTACCACTATCATGAAGTACAATATGTCACAAGAAAACACTGTCAGAATCACCGGGATCCGTTGAAGCGTTCCAGAGTTATAGCCTCATAAAGGGACAGTGGTCAGAATTGTAAAAATTGGCCTGGTCATTGACGTGCAATCCACCCTCGGGGCTTAAGGGGTTATAGACCTTTCCCTTTTATACGGATGTCCCAGGGCCACGGACCGGGTCAGCCACCGTGACATCCCCCTGTGTACCGAGTACCCCCTTGCCCTGACGGGGCACTCCAGATTCTTTGTGATTTTTGGACTTTGAGTCAGTTGCCCTGACCTGCATATGTCCATTCAGGAGTGCTGAAATCAATTTGTTCTTATCTAATGGAGGTTCCACTGTCTCCACTAGCAGATGCAGAGGAAATAGTCCATGTGCGGTCTGTGAAATCACACAGTGCTTCTGAATAGCAGCAGAAGTCAGTCCAGTAAGGGTACGTGTCCACGTTCAGGATGGCCAGCGCTTTGAATGGAGCGGAAAACCTGCTCCGCCCAAAGCGCCGCCCTCTTCTGTGGCGCGATGATGCCGGATGTGTTCATTGCACACATCCAGAATCTCCGCACCCCATACATAGAGCCCTGTGTTTTACCTTGCGGCGGCGCAGCGTCGCCGCAAGGTAAACGGTCATGCTGCGATCTAAAAAGACGCGCCGCATGTCCGGAATCGCAGGGCCACCGGGTGCGTGTTACCATGCATAGTGGAGACGGGATTTCATAAAATCCCCTCCACTATGCTGTAACATCTGGACTCTGAGGGTTTGACGCTGCGGCTCTATGCAGCGTCAAACACGAAGCTTCCTGAACGTGGAAACATACCCTTAGAAGGGCTAAATGCTGTCTGTCTGCAGTAGGAGTACAGATACAGAATGGAAAAAAAAAACAGAATATTTGTTTATCTGGAAATGCAGCATGGCATCGAGGGAATATGATAGAAATAAAGTAGGTAAAGAAGAAAACCTTTTTAAAACAACAAATTATAAACTGATTGACTCACACATTTTGTACAGTTTGATTTAGTAAAAGAAATTTAAATGATAGTTAACCTTTTAACTGTCCCATCCCTATGGTCACCTCTGGAGAAGTACTCACCCCTAGTGTTGAGCATTCCGATACTGCAAGTATCGGGTATCGGCCGATACTTGCTGTATCGGAATTCCGATACCGAGATCCGATATTTTTGTGATATCGGGTATCGGTATCGAAACAACATTAATGTAAAAATGTGTAAAAGAGAGAATTAAAATAAAAAATATTGCTATACTCACCTCTCCGACGCAGCCTGCACCTTACCGAGGGAAGCGGCAGTGTTCTTTGTTTAAAATTCGCGCTTTTCTTTCCTTTACGTGAGTCCCGGCTTGTGATTGGTTGCGTGCCGCCCATGTGACCGGCACGCAACCAATCACAGCAAGCCGTGACGTAATTTCAGGTCCTTCAGGATTTTAAAATTACGTTCCGGCGTTGTGATTGGTTGCGTCGCAGTCACATGGGAGACGCAACCAATCACAGCAAGCCGTGACGTAATTTCAGGTCCTTAAGGATTTTAAAATTACGTCCCGGCTTTGTGATTGGTTGCGTCGCAGTCACATGGGAGACGCAACCAATCACAAGCCGTGACGTCACGGGAGGCTGGACACGCGCGCATTTTAAAATGGGCGCGTGTCCAGCCTCCCGTGACGTCCCGGCTTGTGATTGGTTGCGCCGCGGTCAACCAATCACAAGCCGGGAGGCTGGACACGCGCCCATTTTAAAATTTTAAAATGCGCGCGTGTCCAGCCTCCCGGCTTGTGATTGGTTGACCGCGGCGCAACCAATCACAAGCCGGGACGTCACGGGAGGCTGGACACGCGCCCATTTTAAAATTTTAAAATGCGCGCGTGTCCAGCCTCCCGGCTTGTGATTGGTTGACCGCGGCGCAACCAATCACAAGCCGGGACGTCACGGGAGGCTGGACACGCGCCCATTTTAAAAAGCGCGCGTGTCCAGCCTCCCGTGATGTCACGGCTTGTGATTGGTTAATGGCGGCCATGTTGCCGGGACGCGGACCAATCACAGCAAGCCGTGACGTAATTTCGTCACGGCTTGCTGTGATTGGTCCGCGTCCCGGCAACATGGCGCCGTGACCAATCATAAGCCGGGACGTCACTGGAGGCTGGACACGCGCGCTTTTTAAAATGGGCGCGTGTCCAGCCTCCCGTGACGTCCCGGCTTGTGATTGGTTAATGGCGGCCATGTTGCCGGGACGCGGACCAATCACAGCAAGCCGTGACGTAATTTCGTCACGGCTTGCTGTGATTGGTCCGCGTCCCGGCAACATGGCCGCCCTGACCAATCACAAGCCGGGACTTCACGTAACCAAGTAAAAGCGCGAATTTTAAACAAACAACGCTGCCGGTTCCCTCGCTGAGGTCCAGGCTGCGTCGGAGAGGTGAGTATAGCGATATTTTTTATTTTAATTCTTTCTTTTACACATTTATATGGATCCCAGGGCCTGAAGGAGAGTTTCCTCTCCTTCAGACCCTGGGAACCATCAGGAATACCGTCCGATACTTGAGTCCCATTGACTTGTATTGGTATCGGGTATCGGTATCGGATTGGATCCGATACTTTGCCGGTATCGGCCGATACTTTCCGATACCGATACTTTCAAGTATCGGACGGTATCGCTCAACACTACTCACCCCACATTCCACTATTAAAATACTTGAAAGTGAAATTAGTTGCCATACACATTGTGTCCACTAGATGTCATTCTGTTCCACAAATATCTTGTAGCTTTTCCACAGTAATGTCACTAATTTAATTTCTCTACCAGAAGAAAATATGTATTTATTTTGTAATTAAACACTGGAGTTAAAAAAAGACAAGAATGAAAGATCTTTAAAAATATAAATAAAGAGAAGTGTATCAAAATAGGTGGAAATGAAGTGGAGCAGTGATCCAAAGCTGCCAATCAGATTCTACCTCACGTACTATAGAAACCCTTTGAAAAATGAAAGCAGAAATGTGGTTCACTTTTATGGGAAATGTCTCCACTTTTCTCTTGCATCAGTTTTGATTCATCTTCTATATAACTCACTAAAGGAGTATTCTCGTAGTAGGTGTAATAATAATAATATTAGCAAATACCTCCAATTAGAAATGTAGTATAGTTTTTTTCTGATTCTCTGTCTTTTTCCACATGTGCAGGCATTGCAGGACCTTAGGTATCCATGGTTACAGCCAAGAGCAACAAGCTAACTGCTACTATATCAGAGATCGTAACCATGGATACCTAAGGTCCTGCAATGCCTGCACATGAGGAAAGAGACAAAGAATCAGAAAAACTATACTACATTTCTAATTAAAGATATTTGCTATTATCATTATTATTATACCTTATTATTATACCTACTACATATTGGCAGGGCCGGACTGGCCATCAGGCAGTTCTGGCAAATGCCGGTCCCTGTAGTGGGCCGCTCGATCTTTTGCCCCCCTTCATGCTGTCAGCTCCTGCAGTCGGAAGCGATCGAGCTGCCCTGCTCTATTAAAATCACCACACAGGATGAAGTTGGCGGCTGCCCTCTGATGTCCTGATCACCAGCTGCAGTGAGGTAACTGAGACAGGCAGGGGGAGGGGGGGGACGCTCTTCTCTTGTGTGCAGCTCCGACTCTGCCACTTGCACTTAACTGCTGTTTGTGATCAGGACATCAGACCGCTCCTTCCTCCTGTCCAGCGCGGTGGCAGGGACAGAAAAGATTTAGGAGCTGCTGATAAACGAGTGTCCTGAGCAGAAGCACAGAAAGCCCCGGAGTTTTACCTAGGGGAAAAGAAGCTGTTGAAAGGCAAGCATTAATAGAATTAAGAAGAAAAAAAAAAGCTGTGTCCATCCTGCTCCCACACCACTAAGTGTATGTTTCCACGGTCGGTATTAGCAGCGCTTTAGACGCAGCGCCGTCCTAACCGCTGCCGGCTTCTGTACGTGCAGTGATTCCGCATGTGTTCATAGAACCGTGCGGAATCACCGCATCCTATACATTGGACTGTGCTATTTATCTTGCAGAGATTGAGCATCTCCGCAAGATAAATAGACATGCTGCGGTCAGGAAAGAAGCCCCCCATGTCCATTTACATAGGGAGGCAGGAGGCGTCTTTGTACACATAGTGGAGATGAGATTTCATAAAATCCCCTCCACTATGGTGTAACATCTGGACGCTGCGGATTGGACACTGCGGCTGTACACAGCGTCCAATCCATAGCATTTACAGACCGTAGAAATGTACCCAAACGCAAAAGAAAATCACCACTCCTGTGGTGAGCTATAACTCCCAGCATGCCATAGGAGCTTCTGTACACGCTGAGAGTTATAGTTCTCCTCAAAGGGATAATAGTCAAACATATAATAATCGCCAGTTAGGACTTCCGGCCGCTGTCCCCAAATCTCATAAGGCACCGTGGCAGTGTCACTCTGGCCTAGGCCCAACACCCTACACTGCAGTCCCCACTCACCTCACAGCCTTTTCCTCCGCCACCAGCTCGGATGTGGAGCCTGCGACACCTCTCGTCAGCCTCCTAGTGAAGCCAACTTGGTCCAGCGGGGGGAGGGGGACAAGCATCGCCTCTGCTGCCCCGACCCGGCAATCTCACCGCCACCTCCCCCCCTCAGACACACTGCAAAGTCCTGGCCTCAAAATCAGTCCAGAATGTCCCGCGCTCCGCCAGCGGAACCACGCGCCTCTCATGTCACAAGTCCCGGAACGTAACAGTCCCTCCTTTAGCTGCAGTTCTGTCTATGACTCCTCTGCTTCCAGGCAGGACAAAAAACCAAAATACTAGCAGGGCAAAATATGGCAGACAAGGGCCCAGCGAGATCCCACGAGAGGATGCTGTGCTGAAGAGACTGTCTCAGTGCTGTGCTGCCACCTGTGCAAGTGACATACACATCTCCGCTATTCCCACTGTGTCGTTACTGCGCATGCTCGGGAATAGCGGTGACGGGTATGGCACTTGCGCAGGTGCAGTTCATGGCCGCAAGGCCTGCACAAAAATGCAGAGGGATGATATAAAACAGATGTTGGAAAGCGCAAACGGTGTGAGACATGTCCGCTGCTCCTGTCAGCACCACTAAGCATCCACAGATGTTAATTTCACCGCACTCCCGATGTCATAGCACCTATGGAATCTTAAAGGGAATCTGATGGCTGATGCATGCTGCTGGTTCCACAGGCCGCATGTGTCAGACATTGGCTGTATGATTCCAGAAAGGTATGTTTGACTCTGAAATGCTGCATTGCAGGGAAAAACATACTGTAAAAGCCACCAAGGACCAAGGCCACACGGGTGACTAGTCAGACAGGCGGGTCCCTGGTGGCTTCTCCCCATCCGCTCCCACTGAGCGACAAGTTTTTTCCTGCGTGCGAGTACAGAGACACACCAGTCATTGGCAGCCAGAGGGGAGAAGTCAGACATGTTTTTCTCTGTGATGCCGCAGCGTTTCAAAGACAAACATACCTGACAGATCGTACAGCCAGTGCCGGACACATGCTGCCCATGGGTCACACAGCAGATATCAACGGTCAGGTTCACTTTAAGGGTATGTGTACACATTCAGTATTAGGCAGTGCTTTGGACGCAGTGCATGTCCGCTGTGTCCAAAATGCTGCCGGCTTCTGAGCGCAGGTGAATCCGCATGTGTTCACTGAACTGTGCGGAATCACCATGTCCAATACATGGTATGGGTGATATTTATGTTGTGGAGACTCACGTCATGGCAAGAGAAATTGACATGCTGCGGTCTGGAGCGATGCGCCACATGTCCATCTCCGTAGGGAAGCCGCGAGCGCCGGTGCACGCATAGTGGACATGGGATTTCTTGAAATCCCATCCACTATGCTGTAACATCTGGACGCTGTGGGCTGGACGCTGCAGGTATACGCAGAGTCCAACCCGCAGCGTTTACTGACCATAGGAACATACCCTAAAGTGTTTGTTCAGCGCTGCTTACTTCTGTATTGGGAGGTGAGCAGCATTGAAGACATTCTACAGATACCTGACAGGACAGATGCATGAATGGCAGCTTCGTAGTACTTTATATAAGTGGTGCACTCCTGCACATCTCATGAAAAGGGGTGCAAAACCTGGTCAGTAATATGAATACCAGAAATACGAGAGAAAAAGACTAGGCCAATAACGGTATGCACACCCATAAAGTATACGAAAATATCAAAAATGTTTAATTACACCTCAAAAAAAGACAAATACAGTAAAACCATTTAAAAAGGCCTGAATACAGAACCATGAACCAACACCCCTATGCACATATCCCATGAAGTAACACAAACACATGAATACAGTGCTGGAAAATGCATAATGCCCCCTGTCTATACAGATAATGGCTCAATATAGCATGCATAAACATATAAAGAACTGAACAGAGATATACATTGACTAATAGTCATACACAAGCGAATGATCAGGTCAAAAGATAACTGTAGTTCAGTGTACTAAATACAGAGATATAAAGTGTTAAATCAGCATGCTGTTTACTCAGGACAATGAAAATATCAATGTTGACATATTAAGGTACCTTCACACGAAATGACTTTGTAACGATATCGCTAGCGATCCGTGACGTTGCAGCGTCCGGGCTAGCGATATCGTTTAGTTTGACACGCAGCAGCGATCAGGATCCTGCTGTGATGTCGCTGAATAAAGTTCAGAACTTTATTTGGTCGTCCGATCGCCGTGTATCGTTGTGTTTGACAGCAAAAGCAACGATACCAGCGATATTTTACACTGGTAACCAGGGTAAACATCGGGTTACTAAGCGCAGGGCCGCGCTTAGTAACCCGATGTTTACCCTGGTTACCAGCGTAAAATGTAAAAAAAACAAACAGTACATACTTACATGCATCCCCCGCCGTCCGCTTCCCACACTGACTGAGTGCCGCAAAGTGAAAGTGAAAGCACAGCACAGCGGTGACGTCACCGCTGTGCCCTGCTACTGCCGGCGCTCACACAGTGCAGGAAGCGGACGCCGGGGGACGCATGTAAGTATGTACTGTTTGTTTTTTTTACATTTTACGCTGGTAACCAGGGTAAACATCGGGTTACTAAGCGCGGCCCTGCGCTTAGCAACCCGATGTTTACCCTGGTTACCCGGGGACCTCGGCATCGTTGGTCGCTGGAGAGCGGTCTGTGTGACAGCTCTCCAGCGACCAAACAGCGACGCTGCAGCGATCGGCATCGTTGTCGCTATCGCTGCAGCATCGCTTCGTGTGAAGGTACCTTAAGTCTGGGCTTCGGTTGTATGCCAAAAGAGCTCAATCAGGTATATACTAGCAACCCCATGTTATCTAGAGTACAAAGTAATGCAAATGCAGCATGGTAGATGCCTAGTTATAAGAGAAATGAAAAGGAGGAAGGGAATATCCAGCAAGGACAATACCAACGCTGAACAATGGTATACCATAGACCCAGATGCCTGAGAGAGACAGGAGACAGGCTGGGGGGTGAGGCAGAGGCAGAGGCAGAGTTGGGTCTTTTTCTCTCGTATTTCTGGCATGAATGGCAGCTATCATGGCCGTGTCTTGTGGGTATGGTTTCACACAGGATATCAGCACCAATCAGTTCCCAATCAGGAAATAATCAGAGCTGGAGAAACCCTTTAACCCAACTGTAAACAATAACAACTCGAAAAAAAAAAATCTTTGACCACTAACTGTAATTTTTCTGTTTAATTTCTTTTTTGTAGAAACGAAAAATGTAAAGAAAAATATATATATAAATTTGATATCTTTGTAATCGTACGAAAAGCCAGAATTAAGTTAACTTGTCATTTATACTTCACAGTCAGCTTAAAAAACAAATATATATATATATATATATATATATATATATACAGTGGGGCAAAAAAGTATTTAGTCAGTCAGCAATAGTGCAAGTTCCACCACTTAAAAAGATGAGAGGCGTCAGTAATTTACATCATAGGTAGACCTCAACTATGGGAGACAAACTGAGAAAAAAAAACCCAGAAAATCACATTGTCTGTTTTTTTATCATTTTATTTGCATATTATGGTGGAAAATAAGTATTTGGTCAGAAACAAACAATCAAGATTTCTGGCTCTCACAGACCTGTAACTTCTTCTTTAAGAGTCTCCTCTTTCCTCCACTCATTACCTGTAGTAATGGCACCTGTTTAAACTTGTTATCAGTATAAAAAGACACCTGTGCACACCCTCAAACAGTCTGACTCCAAACTCCACTATGGTGAAGACCAAAGAGCTGTCAAAGGACACCAGAAACAAAATTGTAGCCCTGCACCAGGCTGGGAAGTCTGAATCTGCAATAGCCAACCAGCTTGGAGTGAAGAAATCAACAGTGGGAGCAATAATTAGAAAATGGAAGACATTCAAGACCACTGATAATCTCCCTCGATCTGGGGCTCCACGCAAAATCCCACCCCGTGGGGTCAGAATGATCACAAGAACGGTGAGCAAAAATCCCATAACCACGCGGGGGGACCTAGTGAATGAACTGCAGAGAGCTGGGACCAATGTAACAAGGCCTACCATAAGTAACACACTACGCCACCATGGACTCAGATCCTGCAGTGCCAGACGTGTCCCACTGCTTAAGCCAGTACATGTCCGGGCCTGTCTGAAGTTTGCTAGAGAGCATTTGGATGATCCAGAGGAGTTTTGGGAGAATGTCCTATGGTCTGATGAAACCAAACTGGAACTGTTTGGTAGAAACACAACTTGTCGTGTTTGGAGGAAAAAGAATACTGAGTTGCACCCATCAAACACCATACCTACTGTAAAGCATGGTGGTGGAAACATCATGCTTTGGGGCTGTTTCTCTGCAAAGGGGCCAGGACGATGGATCCGGGTACATGAAAGAATGAATGGGGCCATGTATTGTGAGATTTTGAGTGCAAACCTCCTTCCATCAGCAAGGGCATTGAAGATGAAACGTGGCTGGGTCTTTCAACATGACAATGATCCAAAGCACACCGCCAGGGCAACGAAGAAGTGGCTTCGTAAGAAGCATTTCAAGGTCCTGGAGTGGCCTAGCCAGTCTCCAGATCTCAACCCTATAGAAAACCTTTGGAGGGAGTTGAAAGTCCGTGTTGCCAAGCGAAAAGCCAAAAACATCACTGCTCTAGAGAAGATCTGCATGGAGGAATGGGCCAACATACCAACAACAGTGTGTGGCAACCTTGTGAAGACTTACAGAAAACGTTTGACCTCTGTCATTGCCAACAAAGGATATATTACAAAGTATTGAGATGAAATTTTGTTTCTGACCAAATACTTATTTTCCACCATAATATGCAAATAAAATGATAAAAAAACAGACAATGTGATTTTCTGGATTTTTTTGTCTCAGTTTGTCTCCCATAGTTGAGGTCTACCTATCATGTAAATTACAGACGCCTCTCATCTTTTTAAGTGGTGGAACTTGCACTATTGCTGACTGACTAAATACTTTTTTGCCCCACTATATATATATATATATATATATATATATATATATATATATATATATATCTAATATATAAAGCTGAATGTGTGTGTGTGTGTATGTATGTATGTATGTATGTATGTCCGGGATTGGCATCTGAACCGTAGCAGCTACAGCCACAAAATTTTGCACAGTCACACGTCTGGACCCCGAGAGCGTCATAGGCTATGTTGTGAGGTGAAATTTTAACCCCGCGCTTTCCAATTCACCAAACAATTTTGCCCCTATCTACATAATGGGGAAAAAGTGAAAGGAAAAGTGTTGGAGGCGTCGCAGCTACAGGCACAAAATTTTGCACAGTCACACGTCTGGACCCTGAGAGCGTCAAAGCTATATTGTGAGGTGAAATTTTAACCCCGCGCTTTCCAAGTCACCAAACAATTTTGCCCCTATCTACATAATGGGGAAAAAATGAAAGGAAAAGTGTTGGAGGCAAATTAACAGCTGCCAGATGTGAACAAGGGGGACTTAAAGAATGACAGCGATGGCACCAAAGAGTATATACTGTACAGTTGCTAAGGTGGGGCCCCAACATGGGATAATCACACCACCACGGGGATATGAACACACACACAAAATGCGCCACACACTACCACGTGCTCGAACACATATACCACCCTCAGTGCACATTTCACCACACATACACCAACCTCGCCACATAAAAGTAGAAACACAAAAGTCGCCGCTCAAAACTCGCCACGCGCAAAACTCTCCACATGCAAAACTCGCCACACGTGCAAAACTCGCCACACGCAAAACTTGCACACGCAGAAAAATTGCCACACGCAGAAAAATTGCCACATGCACAAAAGTTGCAACACATGCAAAAGTTGCCTCACACAAAACTTGCACATACTCAAAAGGCACCACACATAAAACTCGCCACGCGCAAAACTCGCCATGCGCAAAACTTGCTGCACACAACTTGCTACACTAACCTGTCACATGCAACTCGACACACAAAAAGTTGCTACACGCATGTCGCCACACAAAACTCATCTCACAAAAGTCCCTACATGCATGTCGCCACACGCAACTCAACACACACAACTTGACACACGAAACTCGCCCTAAAACACACACAAGTCTGGTATCCTTCAAAAATAAAAATCTGATTAATAAGCAGACAAACTACAAGAGCAACAAATGTACCATATAGGAATCCGGCAGCTGTCAGTCACATGACCAGTCTATTATGTGTATGTGTGAGCTAATATATACTGCCAGGGGGTGGGCTTACTGTTGGCTGGGGATTTATCAGGCTGCCATTTTAGCTTACAAATACTGAGGTAAAAATACTGACCAAATAACGTGTGAACGAGGGCTAATACAGGAGGAGATGACATACAGCTATATACTATATACAGGAGATGACACACAGGTATATACTATTTACAGGGGAGATGACACACAGGTATATACTATATACAGGAGGAGATGACACACAGATATATACTATATACAGGAGAGATGACACACAGGTATATACTATATAGAGGAGGAGATGACATACAGGTACATACTACATACAGGAGGAGATGACATACAGGTATATACTATATACAGGAGGAGATGACACACAGGTATATACTATATACAGGAGCAGATTACCTACAGGTATATAGTATATACAGGAGGAGATGACACAGGTATATGCTATGTATAGGAGGAGATGACATACAGGTATATACTATATACAGGAGATGACACACAGATATATACTATATATAGGTGAGATGACACACAGGTATATACTATATACAGGAGATTACATACAGGTATATCTAATATATAAAGCTGAATGTGTGTATGTATGTATGTGTGTATGTCCGGGATTGGCATCTGTACCGTCGCAGCTACAGCCACAAAATTTTGCACAGTCACACGTCTGGACCCCGAGAGCGTCATAGGCTATGTTGTGAGGTGAAATTTTAACCCCGCGCGTTCCAATTCACCAAACAATTTTGCTCCTATCTACATAATGGGGAAAAAGTGAAGGGAAAAGTGTTGGAGGAAAATTGACAGCTGCCAGATGTGAACAATGAGGACTTAAAGAATGAGAGCGATGGCGACAAAGAGTATATACCGTACAGTTGCTAAGGTGGGGCCCCGACATGGGATACTCACCACACACGGGGATATGAACACAAACACAAAATGCGCCACACACTACCACGTGCTTGAACACATATACCACCCTCAGCACACATTTCACCACACACACACACCAACCTCGCCACATAAAAGTCGAAACACAAAAGTCACCACTCAAAACTCGCTACATGCAAAACTCGCCATATGCAAAACTAGGCTCACGCAAAACTCGCCACACGTGCAAAACTCACCTCATGGAAAACTCACCTCATGCAAAACTTGCACACACAGAAAAATTGCCACATGTACAAAAGTTGCACCACATGCAAAAGTTGCCTCACACAAAACTTGCACATACTCAAAATGCACCACACATAAAACTCGCCACGCGCAAAACTCGCCATGCACAAATCTTGCTGCACACAACTTGCTACACTAACCTGTCACATGCAACTCAACACACAAAATGTTGCTACACGCATGTCGCCACACAAAACTCATCTCACAAAAGTCGCTACATGCATGTCGCCACACGCAACTCAACACACACAACTTGACACATAAAACTCGCCCTAAAACACACACAAGTCTGGTATTGTCCTTCAAAAATAAAAATCTGATTAATAAGCAAACTACAAGAGCAACAAATGTACCATATAGGAAATACGGCAGCTGTCAGTCACATGACCTGTCTATTATGTGTATGTGTGAGCTAATATATACTGCCAGGGGGGAGGGCTTCCTGTTGGCTGGGGATTTATCAGGCTGCCAATAGCAACCAATCACAGCTCAGCTTCTATTTTGCTACAGTTAATTAACCTGAGCTCTGATTGGTTAATATAGGCAACAAAGACATTCTCAGTATAACAAAGCTAATATATGTTGTGAAATGCTTCTATTTGCTTAGTTTTTGCCTTTTAATAATTACATTTCTATCTATTTGTTTTGTGGTTTTTGTGTGCAGAATAAATTTTTGTTAACACATTCTATTTTGCTAACAGCAGTCATTAACCCGGGCGAAGCCGGGTAGTACAGCTAGTATATATATAATATGCATATATATTACCTTATATTGCACATACATATATACAATTGAAGACTTACCCCTCTGCAGTTTATTGGAAAAGAATACAAACTTCTGCTGCTCTGGCGTCTATTATTGTCTGCATCTCTGACATCACGTCAGTAGTGCTACAGAGGATTAGCTGCTGAGCTCCCTGATTGGCTGCAGCACTATTGACGTGACATCAGAACTGTAGACACTGGATCTGCGGAGTGTGAATAAAGTGCAGTTTGTTTCGGGCGTAGTGCCATGTGATATTTTATCGTATTTTATCGTATAGCACAAATTTCCACGTCTTTTAGGGGCGCCGAGAAGCGGCGAAATTACAGTGTTCTTGACATCTATGATCTCGATGTCTGAATCCAGATTTTCACATGGTTCGGGAACACACCAGTTTTCCGGCATATAGACCGATGGCTGCGTGTCAGTATCTGTATGAGAAATTGCACTTAGTTCGTGTTTACATACAAAGGATTAAAGCAGCTGACATAGTATAATATAGTTTTTACGGTATAACCACTGTTTATGGTGTATCTGTTTTAATAATTTAGTATTATATTGATGGCTAGCGGCATTATTTGTTTTAATAATTTAACCGTATATTTATTATGACATAATTTGTGTAATACAATAGTTAAAAACTGTTAAAAGACGCGGAAATTCATTAAGCAGGTGTCTCAAGAATAGAAAAGGTAACGGTTCACTTGAAATACATACGATTCTCACTTTTGTGTAGAAAATCAGTTCTGTGTTAACTAATAGTCATATTTTATTTACATCTGCTAAACTAGTTGTCAGAAAAATTTATTTTGAAAAAAGAGAGGCAGTTTTGTGTAGAAAATCAATTCTGTGCTAACTAATAGTCATATTTTATTTACATCTGCTAAACTAGTTGCCAGAAAAATTCATTTTGAAAAAGAGAATATCCCCGTCTCAACGAGTTCGAACAATGCGCGGTCCATTAAACCAGGAGCTGCGGAGGTGCAATTCCCGGTTCATACTTGTAAGTATATATCTGGTCTGCTCTATACCGGATTTATGCAAAGATTGTTACAATAATTTCATGGATAACTGTCACAGTTAACTTTTCAAATATTACGCAGGATCATGGATAACTTCTGGCGTGTAGCTTTTCCAATTTTACACCGGTTTCGCGGATAACTGTCACTTGTATCTTTTCTTTTAGATACGTCGGATCTTCAACCACGAGTTTTGCAACGGCGTAATTACGGGTCTGCACTGAATCACCCCCAAAGAGCTAATGCGGCTGTGAGAACAAGGCCTCTTTCGCCCATCTGTGTTGTGGATCGTGAGGAAAGCTACGCGGCACCCAAACACTCCGGGAATCCATGCCCCAAGATTCCACATCAAAAATATAAGAATGTTTCAAGAGAGAGGTCTGCAGCGCAGAATGATAGCCCCAGCATAATTCGGGAAGCCAATAGCACAATCAGCATTCCGCATGTTACTCCTGAAAACAGAGAAATTGCGCAGCTCGTCGAGGGTAAGAAGAGTAATAACCGTGGCAATAAACGGTTGTGTCAAACTGTACAATCTGCAGATACTGCTCTTGCAGGATCTTCTAGCGACCCTGGCATTGTATTACTTCTAAAGAAACGATCAGTATCGCGACGTCGTGTAGGTAAAAAACAGAAAGTTGGTGAACATTCATCTTACACCGCGAGCCATGTGTGGGATGATGAACATGTCAATATATTTATTGCCATGTCTGCTCAGTACATCCATACCAAACTCGCACAGATCAAGCTAAAATCTTTCTGTGATACGTATGAAAGACTGATAAATGCATGTCCAACACCTGACATTATCGCCGAGCTATATGATTTTAAACTAAATCATCCCTGTGTACATACACCACCTGTGAATTTAAATAAATCTAAATCCACCTGACTAAGCTTGGTTGGCTATGGTTTGAAAAAATCTAGATCTAGAAGATTGCGAGCAGCTAGAAGGGGGCGAAAGACAGTTTACAGCGCTATAACTACACAATATCCCCAGAGGCTGTTACATGATTCAACTACAGTTTTACACACCCAAGACAGCCCTGGAGGTGTCAACAGCAGTGCTGATCCAGATGCTCAGAGCAGTGGGCATCTTGAAACACATACTGAAAATGCGCATGATGCAGCCTCTGTAGGTACTGGTGTTTATGATAGTGAAATGTCCGTAGATCGTTCAGACATTTTACAGCATTTTTATCATCATCAAAGGGCTCTCCGCAATTTCAACGGCCATATACATACAGATCATTTTAGATTTGTAAATCTGGATCGTGTACAATCATTTGAAGAGGCCGTAAATATTGTTCATGACGGGGTTCAGTCATTACTGGATAAAATCATCAGGGACATTGAACCTGGTGACTTTGTCCAGTTAAGGCTTGAATGTGGGGATACTTTAGACCCTATTTTTGCTACAAAACAAACCCGGGAAGATTTTAATTCTGAATCTTTTTTAAATGCCATTGCCCGCACACTTCAAAGTAACGTTGAATGTCTAGCATTCAATTCGCTAAAGCTAGTCGTCACCATCATTAAAAATAGCGGTGGTGTAAAAAAGGCGCTTGAAATCTGTAGCGACCAGTCGGATCATTAAACAAAAGAGGCCGTGGCTGTATGATTTTAACACAACAAAAACACAAACATTTTTATAGCTTGTTTTAATTAATTACCTGCAGGTCAGAACACATTTGGAAAACAAAATGCTGCTATCACCACTTTCTGAACACTTGTAAAATAAGTGATGCTATATCTTATTAAACTCATCACCACTGAATGCTGCTGTACATCATGCTGTAATCCCGCTGAAATGTGTTGTTGTAGCTGAACTGTAACACTGTATATTATCTATTTTGTAGGAAGTGTAATGATATATGTTAATTGTACATGTGGTGATTTTTATATCATCCAGTACAAATTTTATAGTATTGAAATGTCTTTGAGATGCATTTATTTTATTACATTAAAATCTTTAAAATTTACAATACCGTGTCTTTGCTTTTTTTAGAAATGTATAAAACAACCGCTTTATACTTGTCAAAAAAACACATGATATACATAATATGTCCGTACAGTGAGGCTGCTGTGTTATAAAACACAATTTTGCACTATGTGTGAACACTGTGAATAAAATACACGTTTAAACTTTTACAATATAGTGTCTTTGCTTTTTTATAAATGTATAAAAACACACCGCTTCATACTTGCCGGTGTTGTAACATGGCCATACACATAATATAAATGAAAATCTAATAGGATATAAAAACAAATACTGGGATAATAGTCACTGTACATATAAAATGAAAATCTAATATAAAAACAAATACTGGGATAATAATCACTGTATCAGATTAACAATATCAAACTATATCAAAAGGGGCAATCAGCCCTTGCACTAAATGTGAACACTGTGAATAAAATACACGTTTAAACTTTTACAATATAGTGTCTTTGCTTTTTTATAAATGTATAAAAACACACCGCTTCATACTTGCGGGTGTTGTAACATGGCCATACACATAATATAAATGAAAATCTAATAGGATATAAAAACAAATACTGGGATAATAGTCACTGTACATATAAAATGAAAATCTAATATAAAAACAAATACTGGGATAATAATCACTGTATCAGATTAACAATATCAAACTATATCAAAAGGGGCAATCAGCCCTTGCACTAAATGTGAACACTGTGAATAAAATACAAGTTTAAACTTTTACAATATAGTGTCTTTGCTTTTTTATAAACGTATAAAAACACACCGCATCATACTTGGTGGGGTGATGTAACCTCTGTTTTTTGATTGTGAGCCATATAAACCAAAGATATAAAAAGAATGCTGAATTTTTACTAAACAGGCTACTGCAGAATAAAAATGTTACAGCCTGGAATAATAAATAAAAAAGAATGGTGAATTTTTACTAAACAGGTTACTGCAGAATAAAAATGTAACCACATGCTGAGCATTATGGACTGCAGGCAGAAAAATACAGCTTACAGAGGCAAACTCCCAAACAACTCAAACTCACAAGCATCTACAAATAATATGAAAATCTAATAGGATATAAAATAAACACTATCACCCCTGCTGTATGTTATTGTATATCATGCTGTAATCCATATACAATGCAACTCAAACTCACAAGCATCTACAAATAATATGAAAATCTATGTACATGTGGTGATTTTTATATCATCCAGTACTAATTTTATAGTATTGAAATGTCTTTGAGATGTATTTATTTTATTACATTAAAATCTTTAAAATTTACAATACCGTGTCTTTGCTTTTTTTTAGAAATGTATAAAACAACCGCTTTATACTTGTCAAAAACACATGATATACATATGTCCGTACAGTGAGGCTGCTGTGTTATAAACACAATTTTGCACTATGTGTGAACACTGTGAATAAAATACACGTTTAAACTTTTACAATATAGTATCTTTGCTTTTTTATAAATGTATAAAAACACACCGCATCATACTTGGTGGGGTGATGTAACCTCTGCTTTTTGATTGTGAGCCATATAAACCAAAGATATAAAAAGAATGCTAAATTTTTACTAAACAGGCTACTGCAGAATAAAAATGTTACAGCCTGGAATAATAAATAAAAAGAATGGTGAATTTTTACTAAACAGGTTACTGCAGAATAAAATTGTAACCACATGCTGAGCATTATGGACTGCAGGCAGAAAAATACAGCTTACAGAGGCAAACTTCCAAACAACTCAAACTCACAAGCAACTACAAATAATATGAAAATCTAATAGGATATAAAATAAACAGAAAAAATACATACCAAATGATACAACCTTCCTAATACCCTGTCTGATGACAAATGCACAATTAGCAGGATGCAGCAGGCCTCCACTGATAAAGGCTAGGTGCGGCACGAGTGCAAACTACTTGATAAAAACAAACACCCCCATCCTCCAAACATTGCAGGGGTTGGCTGCCTAGTAGAAATGCACATTGATATGACTCACATAGGACGCCAGTCACACTGATAGGTGTGGTGCACAGTGTCTGGTATGCAACCTATTAATGACGCCCCTTGTATTAACAGGCGGGCTGCCCAGCACTAGTGCTATGTCCTATGTGAGTCATATCAATGTGCATTTCTACTAGGCAGCCAACCCCTGCAATGTTTGGAGGATGGGGGTGTTTGTTTTTATCAAGTAGTTTGCACTCGTGCCGCACCTAGCCTTTATCAGTGGAGGCCTGCTGCATCCTGCTAAGTGTGCATTTGTCATCAGACAGGGTATTAGGAAGGCTGTATCATTTGGTATGTATTTTTTCTGAGTTTTTTTCTATGTTAGCTGATATAAAATAAACAGCATGGTGTGTTATAAACACAACAAACTCCACACATCTGCTTGTTGTATGTGTCTGTCTGTACGTATCTGATGTTTCTTCCCTTCTGTGGCCCCAGAAGTCACCACACTGGGGGAGACAGAAACACCAGACCTAAGCTGTGTTGTTTGACTGACCATTAGCTGTATGTCTTGCCCGGACACCTGGCCGGACACCTGTAAAATGAGCTTTCACATAACAACCGGCAGAGACAGAAACAAACACCTAAGCTGTGTTGATTGACTGGCCATTAGCTGTATGTCTCGCTCTGTTTGTGTTTACGTAAGAAATAGTTCTCAGAATTGCAGACAGAAACACGGCTTCTAAAACACATCTTACAGAATAATCTCACACCACTTAGGATATAATTATATAACTGCCACAGTGTGTTATAAAACACAATTTTGCAATGTGCTCATTGGTAATAAAACACACTGCCCTGAATTACAGAATAATCTCACAGCAGCTACATATAATGCGAAAAATCTAATATAAAAACAATACTGTGATAATAAACACAGCAGCAAATAAACATTATCAAACTATATCAAAATGGGAGAGCAGACACACAGGGACAGCTGGCTGACAGGGAGGGGAGGAGGGGTTACACACTTTGATACACTTTGATAGGGGCGGGCCCACCTGTCAAATTGAGTTTGACGAAACCACCCTCTGTTACACTACTAGCCCCCATAGAATGTAATGCAGCCAGTCCCCATAGAATGTAATGCAGCCAGTCCCCATAGAATGTAATGCAGCCAGTCCCCATAGAATGTAATGCAGCACAGCCCCATAGAATGTAATGCAGCACAGTAACCATACAATATAATGCAGCACAGCCCCATAGAATGTAATGCAGCCCAGCCCCATAGAATGTAATGCAGCCTAGCCCCATGAAATCTAATGCAGCCCCCCCAATAGCCCCACAATCCAGTTATCACTCAGTCAATGATATATAATAATAATTAAAAAAAAACACTCTACTCACCTTTCCTCTTGCCCCGCGCTGCTCCTGGCTCCGGTCTCAGCAGCTGCAGTCTGCCCGCCCGGTCACACAGCAGGTGCGCGATGATATGACATCATCACGCACCCGCAGTGTCAGCGGCAGGCAGAGCGGGGAATGATGGGAGAGGGAGCGTCAGCAGACGCTCTCTGCTCCTTCATCATTGCATTCAACTGTACCGGCGTCTATAACGCCGGTATAGTTAAATGCGGGGCCGGAAGTGTGCCGACAGTGGGGGGAGTGTGCCGACAGCGGCACACTCGAGCGGCCCACTACTGCCACCGGCCCTTCTGGCATTTGCCAGAACTGCCCGATGGCCAGTCCGGCCCTGGGTGCGCCGACATCATCAGGCACTTCCGGTTTCTTCTTATTTAATGCTGAGAGACTTGTTAATACTCACCTCCCCTTTGAGAAAGCTGGACTGCGAAACGCATGTCAGGGGCTTCAGGGAACTCGCGGGATTTACCCCAATTCATGGGTAAGCATGTGGATTAATTTGCTGCAGTTCAAGACCAGCGGTGTTTATAAAGATGCAATTTTGCAATAGATCACTGATAGGCTATGTCTCGGTAATTCTGTGCAGTATGAGTGTAGTTATGCTGCTACCATGAGGGAATGTACGTTTTTTCCTGCCTATTCCCTGCTATACCACTAGTTTGTTCCTTGTGTACCTCTTGCATTTGGGTATTTATTGTATTATGTATGTTGGCATATTTGTATGTAATATTTATTAAATAAACTAATTGTTTTAGAATGATTTGTGAGACTTTGTGTCTACTCCATGTGTTTGCATGCATTAAATCTGGGAGTATTCTCACTCAAATAACTTTTTTTGGTGACTACGATGGGAGAGTGACACCTATTCACTCTTGGTCACAGTGTGATTTTGTGCTTTACCCCTTAAATGAATCCTTTGTTATTTTAGCTGTGTGCTTAGGGTCATTCTCTTGTTGGAAGGTGAACCTTCATCCAAGTCTCAGGTCCAGAGCACTGTGGAAGAGGTTTTCATCCAGGATATCTGTATACTTGGCCGCATTCATGTTTCCTGCTATGGCAACCAGTCGTCCTGTCCCTGCAGCTGAAAAACACCCCCACAGCATGATGCTGCCACCACCATGTTTCACTGTTGGGATTGTATTGGGCAGGTGATGAGCAGTGCCTGGTTTTCTCGTCACATTCCACTTAGAATTATCACCAAAAAGGTCTATCTTCGTCTCTTCAGACCAGAGAATCTTATTTCTCATAGTCTGGGAATCCTTCATGTGTTTTGATTAGCAAACTCTATGTGGGCTTTCATATGTTTTGCACTGAGGAAAGGCTTTCGTTGGGCCACTCTTTGCCATAAAGGCCCGACTGGTGGAGGGCTGCAGTGATAGTTGACTTTGTGGAACTTTCTCCCATCTCCCTACTGCAACTCTGGACCTCAGCCACAGTGATCTTGGGGTTCTTCTTTACCTCTCTCACCAAGGCTCTTCTCCCAACGACTGCTCAGTTTTGGCTAGGAAGACTTCTGGTGGTCTCAAACTTCTTCCATTTAAGGATTATGGAGGCCACTGTGCTCTTAGGAACCTTTAATACTGCAGAAATTCTGTTGTAACCTTGGCCAGATCTGTGCTTGCCACAATTCTGTCTCTGAGCTCCTTGGCCAGTTCCTATGACCTCATGATTCTCATTTGGTCTGACATGCACTGTGAGCTGTGAGGTCTTATATAAACAGGTGTGTGCCTTTCCAAATCAAGTCCTATCAGTTTAATTAAACACAGCTGGACTCCAATGAAGGATTTGAACCATCTCAAGGAGGATCACAAGGAAATGGACAGCATGCGACTTAAACATGAGTGTCTGAGCAAAGGGTCTGAATACTTATGACCATGTGATATTTCAGTTTTTCTTTTTTAATAGATATGCAAAAATGTCTGCATTCCTGTTTTTTTTTCCGTTAAGATGGGTTGCATGCAGAGTGTACATTAATGAGGAAAAAATTAACTTTTTTTAATTTACCAAATGGCTGCAATAATACAAAGTGTGAAAAGTTTCCATACCCACTGTAAATCATCAATGTTGCTGCTATCAGTAGTATAATACAAAATTAAGAAGCCTGGACATTGTTAAAGTAGCTGCATGCCAAGGAAGAAACTCTACAATGACTACATTCTCATACGTGAGTTTGCACTGTATACTCCTTGTCTGTAGGAAGTTATTTTTCTAAATGCAATAGTCTGTGAAAACATATAACCCATAAATCAGAAAGGTGTGTGTCCTTTCTTCTGTGTGGTGTGAGAGCATGATGTGATGAGTTTAGCCGTGCAAACAAAGGTTGGTCAAGGATTTGAATTTACCAAATGGCTGCAATGAAACAAAGAGTGAAAAATTGAAAGGGGTCTGAATACTTTCCGCACCCACTGTAAGCTTGCATGTAATATTCAATAAAACATTTCAAAGAGGAAATCCAAAAACCTAGAATGTTAGGAAAGACGATTTCAACAAATTTAGGGAAGAGCTTAATTGGGTAGACTGGGACCGTGTCATGGTAACTGGTGATACCGAACTTAAATGGAATATGTTTAAGGATATACTACAAGATTGGTGCCACAGGATTGGAGGACGGCTGATGTGGTACCGTTATTTAAGAAAGGTAAGAAGGTGGATCCAGGTAACTACCGTCCGGTAAGTCTGACATCACTAGTGTGCAAAGTTCTTGAGGGCATTACTGGAGACGACTTGCAGAAATATATTGAGGAGAATATTCTAGTAAATGACAATCAGCGTGGATTCATGAAAGATAAGTTTTATCTAACCAACATGATGGGTTTCTATGAGGAGGTAAGTGCAAATCTAGATGTTGGTAATACACCTGATGTGATTTATCTGAACTTTTCAAAGGCATTTGATACTGTACCACATTATAAGGTAGGTAACTTATAATGAAACTCCAGAAGCAGGGACTAGTGGAAACTTTATGCAGATGAGTAAATGACAAGAAACAAAGAGTTGTCGTAAATAGTACTGTGAAGAAACCAGATTATATCTTAATTACCCAGACAACTATTTTTAGCAAGCCAAGAATATGCTGTTATCTATACTTTTGCTTGTGTAAGCCTGTAATAGTGACTTGTAGGTAGAGTTCAGCGAATATATTTGGGTTCCTTCTAGCTATAGCGTTTGCCGAATAAGCTGCAGAGGGAACAGGCTTCCTGGATTGCACCGGTTGCTGCCGCAGCTGCATGTGTCGCGGCTGTGTCACAGTCACGACACATGCATGGAGAGCCTGTTTATTGGGTTGGGTTTGCTAGGTTGTTTTCTGTAGAATGATTGATCCGTGTCCCTCATGATGGAGCTATGATGTAAAATTGCTGCTGTCCTGTCTCTGGTCCTTTTGGAGGTATGGATGTCTTGGCAGAATCTCTGGTTGTCTCTCACCCCCAGTCTCTCTGTCTCTGAGACTCTTTTTTACAGAGGCATGTAATCTATTTTCAGATTTAACAAGTGTCCTTCAGTCCAGGATCAAGATAAAGGAAACAATGGTGATGAGATCAAGTAGCATTAGGGTACTGTCTCACAGTGGCACTTTTGTCGCTACGACGGTACGATCTGTGACGTTCCAGCGATATCCATACGATATCGCTGTGTCTGACACGCAGCAGCGATCAGGGACCCTGCTGAGAATCGTACGTCGTAGCAGATCGTTTGGAACTTTCTTTTGTCGCTGGATCTCCCGCTGTCATCGTTGGATCGGTGTGTGTGACACCGATCCAACGATGCGTTTGCTTGTAACCAGGGTAAACATCGGGTTACTAAGCGCAGGGCCGCGCTTAGTAACCCGATGTTTACCCTGGTTACCATCGTAAAAGTAAAAAAAAAAACCAGTACATACTCACACTCCGGTGTCCGTCAGGTCCCTTGCAGTCTGCTTCCCGCTCTGACTGACTGCCGGCTGGAAAGTAAGGGCAGAGCACAGCGGTGACGTCACCACACGCTGTGTGGTCGCTGGGGAGCTGTCACACAGACAGCTCTCCAGCGACCAACGATGCCGAGGTCCCCGGATAACCAGGGTAAACATCGGGTTGCTAAGTGCAGGGCCGGGCTTAGTAACCCGATGTTTACCCTGGTTACCAGTGTAAAATGTAAAAAAACAAACACTACATACTCACCTTTGCGTCCCCCGGCGTCCGCTTCCTGCACTGACTGAGCGCCGGCCCTAACAGCAGAGCGGTGACGTCACCGCTGTGCTGTGCTTTCACTTTACGGCCGGCAGTCAGTCAGTGCAGGAAGCAGACGGCAAGGGACCTGACGGACACCGGAATGTGAGTATGTAGTGTTTGTTTTTTTTTACATTTACGATGGTAACCAGGGTAAACATCGGGTTACTAAGCGCGGCCCTGCGCTTAGTAACCCGATGTTTACCCTGGTTACCAGTGAAGACATCGCTGAATCCGTGTCACACACACCGATTCAGCGATGTCAGCGGGACCTCAACGATCAAAAAAAGGTCCAGGCCATTCCGACACAACCAGCGATCTCACAGCAGGGGCCTGGTCGCTGCTACGTGTCAAACATAGCGAGATCGCTACTGAGGTCGCTGTTGCGTCACAAAACTTGTGACTCAGCAGCGATCTCGCTAGCGACCTCGCTTAGTGTGACGGGGGCTTTACTTGATTACTTAATCTATTTGCATAGTTTTCCCCTCTCTGCTTTCAAAGTCAACAAATTGGCTCCATAATACAATGCATAATTAGCATATCAGCAAACATCACTAGTCATCAAAGATAAGCGCACACTATGTTATATGAAATATCAGCTTACAAGTCACTATTACAGGCTTACACAAGCAAAAGTATAGATAACAGCATATTCTACTTGGTTTGCTAAAAATAGTCATCTGGGTAACAAAGATATAATCCGGTTACTTCACAGGTACATTCTCTATATGGGATATAGTCAGCAGTGGGGTACCGCAAGGATCTGTACCTATTCTTTTTAATCTCTTTATTAATGACTTTGTGGATGGAATTGAGAGTATAGAGTCAGTCTTTGCAGACAATACCAAACTATGTAGGAGATTAAAATCTAACCTTGACATTAAAATATTACAAAACAATCTGGATACGATGACTCAATGGGAAAACACTTGGCAAATGAGATTTAATATTGATAAATGTAGGGTAATGCACCTAGGACGGAGTAATCCTATTGCTGCACATACATTAAATGGCAGTATACTCTGGACTACACAATAGCAGAAGCACTTGGGTATTTTGGTTGCTAGTAAACTGAGCAGAAGTACTCAAGGTCAAGCAAATGTGACAAAAGCAAACAAGATATTAGGGTGTATAAAAACAGCAATCAAATCCTGTGATCCCAACATATTGCTTCCCCTTTATAAATTACTTGTGAGGCCAATATGCAATCCAGTTTTGGGCAACACCTTTTTAAAAGGATATCCAGAAGTTAAAGTCAGTTCAATGGCGGGCAACTAGATTTTCATGAGAGGTTGAAATAGGGCTTATTTAGCTTAGAAACAGTCATTACAAACAAAGTGATCTATTTCAAGTGTTTATTTCTGTTAATGTTAATGTTGATGATCGTGGCTTACAGCCAATGAAAACCCGAAAGTCATTATCTCAGTAAATTAGAATAATTAACAAAAAACACCTGCAAAGGCTTCCTAAGCATTTAAAAAGGTCCCTTAGTCTGTTTTAGTATGCTCCGCAATCATGGGGAGACTGCTGACTTGACAGATGTGCAGAAGGCAGTCATTAATACACTCCACAAGGAGGGTAAGCCACAAAAGGTCATTACTAAAGAAGCTGGCTGTTGAGAGTGCTGCATCCAAGCATACTCCGGCTCTGCCTATTCAGCAAACCTTCTCAGCTCTCAGAGGTTCTCCTGCATTACTCTGCATTTTTCTCCTGCCTGCTGGGACATGTAAGCTCATCCTGCTACAGCTTATCTTGTTTGGTTTCCACTGCTAGTTTATTTGACTGTTTCTGGACTTGAAGCTCTGCACTGCTTCTGGACTCTTTTATAGTACTGCCAGCCCTGGTTTGAACTGTGTCTTATGATCTGCATTTCCCCAGAAAGTACTACGCCCATAGGACCTTGCCTGCAGCAGAACTGCTAACAAACTATTCCTAAGATGAACCCTGTTTGCCATCCACTAAAACTGTTGTGCACATACTGCACCCACGTTTGTGCATTTGAATATTGACTTTGCCTGCATCAGAGCTGCAAGGAACTTATTCTGTTTTCACCTTATTTGCTGTGTTTTGAACTTGCTCATGCATTGCACCAGTGTTTGTTTTGAATAATACAGACTTATCACTATACTTGGTTCTGCTGCTTATTTGTCTCAAGCCAAGAGATTCCTGAGTGTTCCACTATAATTGTTACAGATTGTCACACACTGGACCTCATCTTCACCCACCTCTGCTACCTATCTAACCTCTCTAACTCACCTCTTCCTCTTTCTGACCACAACCTACTCACATTCTCTTCCCTCTCCACTCCTTGTCTACAATCCCCACCCCACAAACTTGCACACCCTCGCAAAAATCTTAAATACCTTGATCTACGCTCACTCTCTGAATCCCTCCTCCCTCTTACAGGCATAAGTTCCCTACATAATGCGGATGCTGCTGCCGCCGCTCTATATAAAGCTCACAGACACAAAAAGAGGACTTAAAAAATCCTCCAAATATTTGAAAAAGTCACAGAGAAAAAAGCAGAGTTGATCATACCTAACAGACCGTCCATTCAGAGTCTCCCACTCGCACACCACCTTCTCACCTCGCCCCCTATCTGTTGGAGTCCCGCAAAGTTCAGTCCCAGTGCCCCTGCTCTTCTCCATTTACACCTTCGGCCTCAGACAGCTTATAGAATCCCATGGCTGTCAGTATCACCTCTATGCTGATGACACACAGATCTACATCTCTGGACCAGATAACACCACCCTACTAACCAGAATCCCTCAATGTCTGTCCGCTATTTCATACTTCTCCGCTAGATTTCTAAAACTTAACATGGACAAAACAGAATTCATCATCTTTCCCCATCTCACGTGACCCCCCCAACGGACCTATCCATTAAAGTAAACGGCTGTCCACTCTCCCCTGTTCCACAATCTTGCTGCCTTGGGGTAATCCTTGACACTGATCTCTCTTTCAAACCACATATGCAAGCCCTTTCCACTTCCTTCCGACTTCAACTCAAAAATATTTCACTGATCCGTGCATTTCTAAACCAAGAATCTGCAAAAGCCCTAGTCAATGCCCTCATCATCTCCTGCCTTGACTACTGCAACCTCCTGCTCTGTGGCCTCCCCTCAAACACTTTTGCACCCCTCCAATCTATTCTAAACTCTGCTGCCTGACTAATCCACCTGTCCCCCCGCTATTCCCCAGCCTCTCCCCTCTGTCAATCCCTTCACTGGCTCCCCATTACCCAGAGACTCCAGTACAAAACCCTAACCATGACATACAAAGCCATCCAGAACCTGTGTCCTCCATACATCTGTGACCTCGTCTCCTGGTACTTACCTGCATGCAACCTCCGATCCTCACAAGAAATCCTTCTCTACTCCCCTCTTGTCTCCTCTTCCCACAATCGTATACAACATTTCTCTCGCGCATCACCCCTACTGTGGAACTCTCTACCCCAACACATCAGACTCTCGCCTACCATCGAAACCTTTAAAAAGAACCTGAAGACCTACCTCTTCCAACAAGTCTACAATCTGCAGTAACCACCGATCGACCAAACCGCTGCACAACCAGTTCTACCCTCACCTACTGTATCCTCACCCATCCCTTGTAGATTGTGAGCCCTCGCGGACAGGGTCCTCTCTCCTCCTGTACCAGTCATGACTTGTATTGTTTAAGATTATTGTACTTGTTTTTATTATGTATACCTCTCTTCACATGTAAAGCGCCATGGAATAAATGGCGTTATAATAGTAAATAATAATAATAACATATCACTTTTTGTATTGAAGAACTGAAATAAATTAACTTTTTGATGATATTCTAATTTTGTGAGAAGCAGCTGTATGTGATTTGTCTACATGTTTAATAAAGTTAGTGTTGTTCACCAAAAACACGGCCAAAATGTTTAATGTGCTTTTTGCAGCATTTTTTCACATTCTGCTTTCTATGGGTGAAAAAATGCTGCGAAAACGCTGAAAGAATTCACATGATGCAGATTTCAAAAGCGCTGAAGTTCTCAAATGCAGTCTGAAAAAAAACAAGTGTGTGCGTGAGATGTCTGAAATCTCACAGTTTGTGCTGGTCCTGCAAAAATCAGCTTTTAATTTGCATAACAAAATGCAGTAAAAAAACCCGCTGTATATCTTGATGCATATGAACATGAACACAGCCTTACAAGTACTACTATATCTTTGTTAGTACAGCTACTAATCAAGTATTGAAAATTATAATCTTACATTCCAGTATATTCATTCCATTTGCGTAACACAACCTCCCTTTCGTCACATCAGCTGTACTTGGAAAGCGAGGTTTCAACGCAGAACAGTCAGGTCTGTATGTAGAAATAACTGAATTAATTTTCAGCTCCGGCCACTGATCTCAGTGCTTACAGGGTTAAAGATACGAAAATATTCTGTTTAGTAATGAGTTAAAGAGCATAACCCTTTCAAAAATGTAATTGACAAAAAAAAATAGAAAATTTGCATTTTTATGACAGATGGGTTTTAAGAAGCAATAATAAAAACAAATCATGAAAATTTTCCGGGTGAAGTTACAAAATGTCTCATAAGGCCAAATTACAGGGCAATCATCGTATCTCATAATGTTGTAATGGTTGCAATTTCAGAAGAACATTTATTAAACAAAGGAATCGGAAATGTTCTTACTTTAATTGTAGAGTATGCCTTGCATCCTTCTTTCTAAAGAAATGATAAGGGCTGGAAATATGTCAGTTATCTTATTATAGGATGTAATGATATGATTGGAAAAATTGTAAAAGAAATAAACCATGAATGGTCACCATGGTCAGGTGTTCTTCTTATTATTAAACTTTAAATGGGAACGATACAATGATACAGATGCAATTGTGTCTGCATCAAGAATGGAGAACCATATACATTGTGGACACCATTTAAAGGGAGTCTGTCACCAATTTGTCACTACCCCATCTGAGAGCAGCATGATTCCTCTGTCTCTAACATTATGTCCTCCCTGTATCTAAGACCGGTTTCACACATCCTGATATTTCCAGTACCGGAAAAAACGGTACCGGAGATATCCGTGTCCCTGTGTGTAATACGTGCGGTAATCATGTGCCACCTGTGTGCCGCATCAGTACCACACGGACGGCCGCAGGGAAAGAAGCGCTACAGTAAGCACTGTTCCACGGCGGTTGGTGCTGAAGATGGCTCTCATCATTCTCCCCTGCTCTGACGGCAATTGGCGCGAGCAGAGGAGAATGATGAGAGTTATCTTAAAGTCTGAATGATGACAGCAGGTGGGGGCTTTTGGGACTCTTACCTCCATCATCCGACACCTGCTGCCGCTAATCACAATGACAGCAGGAGCGGATGATCGGGGTATTCCACAGCCGCCTGCGGTCTAATGAAATAAATGAATTAAAAACCCGATGTGGGTTCCCCCCTATTTTCTTGAACCAACCAGGCAAAACTCACAGCTGGGGGTGGCAACCCTCAGCTGTCAGCTGCAGCAAGGTTGGCTATCAAGAATAGAGGGGTCCCCATTCTGTTTTTTAATTTATGTCCTATATGATGCATGTACATTGGTCCCAGCTTATCCTATGTAATGTATATAATTCGACCCCAGTGTATCCTATATGATATATATACAACGGCCCCAGCGCATCCTGTGAAATGTATATACACTGGCCCCAACGTATGCTATGTAATGTACAGTGGGTATGGAAAGTATTCAGACCCCTTTACATTTTTCACTCTTTGTTTCATTGCAGCCATTTGGTAAATTCAAAAATGTTCATTTTTTCACATTAATGTACACTCTGCACCCCATCTTGACTAAAAAAAAACAGAAATGTAGAAATTTTTGCAAATTTAATAAAAAAGAAAAACTGAAATATCACATGGTCATAAGTATTCAGACCCTTTTCTCAGTGTTTAGTAGACGAACCCTTTTGAGCTAGTACAGCCATGATTCTTCTTGGGAATGATGCACCAAGTTTTTCACACCTGGATTTGGGGATCCTCTGCCATTCTTCCTTGCAGATCCTCTCCAGTTATTATTATTATTATTATTATTATTATTATTTATTTATATAGCACCATTAATTCCATGGTGCTGTACATGAGAAAGGGGTTACATACAGGGTTATAAATATCATTTACAGTAAACAAGTTTACAGTGACTGACTGGTACAAAGGGGAGAGGACCCTGTCCTTGCGGACTTACATTCTATGGGATAGTGGGGAAGAGACAGAAGGTCAGAGGTGCAGCAGCTCTGGCGATGGAGAGGCGGTTCTGTCAGATTGGATGGTGAACGTTGGTGGACATCCATTTTCCGGTCTCTTTAGAGATGCTCAATTGGGTTTAGGTCAGGGCTCTGGCTGAGCCAGTCAAGAATGGTCACAGAGTTGTTCTGAGGCCACTCTTTTGTTATTTTAGCTGTGTGCTTAGGGTCATTGTCTTGTTGGAAGGTGAATCTTCTGCCAAATCTGAGGTCCAGAGCACTCTGGAAGAGGTTTTCATCCAGGATACCTGGATGTTTCATTCAATGACAACCAGTCATCCTGTCCCTGTGAGTTGCCCGCCTGGACAGTGGGGTACTCGGTACCGGGTCCGGTCGCAATGAAAGGGGATGTCAAGGTGGCTGCGACCCGGTCCGTGGCCCTGGGTGCCCAATTAAGATGGGGATAGGTCTTTTAAGGGAATTTGTAATAAAGTTTGTGTTCGTGACGCCACCTGTGGTTCTTGGTCAGAATGGACCGATGCTGCTTAAAGGGGTCCTCTGGGGGGATGCTACTTCAGGATAGATGGTGACGCTTGCCACAGGTGAAGCGGGGTCCCCAGGGCTCCCAATGTGCTGGGTAGGGATGGTTTATGCGGGCAAATAAATGGAGGACACAGAATTGTAACTTCTTTACCTGATTTACTGGTGGTAGCAGGCCACAGTCCAGGGTACCAGGAACAGGTGGTGATATGGTGCGGCCTGCCTGGAGGCAAAGGTGATCCCTCTCCCAGGTGAGGTCCGTAAGCCTTCCTACTCGCGCTCGTATGCGAGGTCCTTGCTGCCTGTGGCTTCTGTACAAAGTCCTCTCTCTCCTGTCCTGGGACAGTTACCCGTATGGTGGTTAGTATCAGCCTTTTTATAGAGTCTCTATCACGACCCGGGCTCTTAGTGTACTGCTGCACCTTCAGGTGTGGGTGTGGGCAAATTACATAAAGTCCTATGCCCTCCGGTTCTGCCGTGTGACCTGGAGTACAACAAAGCCTTGGGCTCCCGGTGCCCGGTTCCTGCTCTTCGGCTCTGAGGGTGCCCGGTCACAGTTCCCCTCTGAGCCCCTTTCCTTCTCCTGTGCTTCTTTTCTCTGATGCTTCACTATGATCCAACCCTTCAGGTTTACTTCCTTTTACTGGAGCTATAGCTCAGTCCTGGCTGCACTGTCTCTCCAGACTAAGCTAACTCCTCCTCCAGGCCAGAACACTTAAAGCTGGGGAAGCTTCCCTGCATCCGGGTTCTGAGCTCCCCTTTCTGGCCTGGATTCAGAATGTGTTGTATGTAGGTGCATTACCTGGTAAAGGGAACCCTCCTTGCCTCCAAGCATGATATCGCCCTCCCCGAAAGAAAGGCAACATCACTGTAACAACCGGTTACCTGGGGTGTTACACCTGCAGCTGAAAAACACCCCCATAGCATGATGTTGCCACCACCATGTTTCACTGTTGGGATTGTATTGGGCAGGTGATAAGCAGTGCCCGGTTTTCTCCACACATACCACTTAGAATTATCACCAAAAAGGTCTATCTTTGTCTCATCAGACCAGAGAATCTTATTTCTCATAGTCTGGGAGTCTTTCATGTGTTTTTTAGTAAACTCTATGCAGGCTTTCATATGTCTTGCACTGAGGAAAGGCTTCTGCCATAAAGGCCCGACTGGTGGAGGACTGCAGTCAGGGAAAATGCCAGAAGGGCCGGTGGCAGTCGTGGGCCACTCGCCAGCGCCAACTCCCCCCCCCCCGACTCACCCCCCCGCCACCGCATTCAACTGTACCGGCGTCTGTGACGCCGGTAGAGTTGAATGCAATGATGGAGGAGAGAGGGTCTGCTGACGCTCCCTCTCCCATCATTCCCCGCTCTGCCTGGCGCTGACACTGCGGGTGCGCGATGACGTCATATCATCGCTCACCTGCTGTGTGACCGGGCAGACTGCAGCTGCTGAGACCGGAGCCAGGAGCAGCGCTGGGCACAAGGAGAAGTGAATGTTTTTTTGTTTTTTTTTAAATATATCACTGAATGATAACTGTATTGTTTGTGGGGCTATTGGGGGGGCTGTATTACATTCTATGGGGCTGTGCTGCATTACATTCTCTGGGGGCTGTGCTGTATTACATTCTATGGGGGCTGGCTGTATTACATTCTATGGGGGGCTGTGCTGTGTTACATTCTATGGGGGCTGGCTGCATTACATTCTATGAGGGCTGTGCTGTATTCTATTCTATGGGGGCTGGCTGTATTACATTCTATGGGGGGGCTGTGCTGTGTTACATTCTATAGGGGCTGGCTGCATTACATTCTATGGGGGCTGTGCTGCATTACATTCTATGGGTGCTGTGCTGCATTACATTCTATGGGGGCTGTGCTGTATTACATTCTATGGGGGCTGTGCTGTATTACATTCTATGGGTGCTGTGCTGCATTACATTCTATGGGGGCTGGCTGCGTTACATTCTATGGGGTCTGTGCTGCATTACATTCTATGGGGGCTGTGCTGCATTACATTCTATGGGGATGGCTGCATTACATTCTATGGGTGGCTGGCTGCATTACATTCTATGGGGGCTGGCTGCATTAGATTCTATGGGGAGGGCTGTATTACATTCTATGGGGTGCTGTATTATATTCTATGGAGGGGCTACATTATATTCTATAGGGGGCTGCATTATGCTCTATGAGGGGGCTACCATATATTATATATGCAGGGGCTGCATTATACTATGTGAGGGGGCTGCATTATATTCTCTGGGGGGTTACATTATACTCAGGGGCTACAATATATTCTGTGGGGTGGCTGCATTATACTCTGGGGTGGCATCATTATACTATAAGTGGGCTGCGTTATACTGTATCGAGGACTATGGGGAATACATTATACTATATGAAGAACTATGGGGTGCATTATACTATGGGAAGTGAATAGTACTACATGGATGACAATGGCTGGGCATTATACTATATGGAGCACTATGAGGAATGTATTATACTATTTGGAGGACTGAGGAATGTATTATACTATTTGGAGGACTGAGGAGTGTATTTTACTATATGGAGGAATTGCAGTGTATTTTAATATATGGAGGTCTATGAGGAGTGTAATATACTATATGGAGGACTATGTGGAGTGTATAATACTATATGGAGGACTGAGGAGTGTATTATACTATATGGAGGACTGAGGAGTGTATTATACTATATGGAGGATTGAGTAGTGTATTATACTATATGGAGGACTGAGTAGTGTATTATACTATATGAAGGACTGAGGTGCACATTATAATATATGGAGGACTATGGGATGTATTATACTAAACAAGCAAAATGCTGCCTATTCATTGAGTGATTGGATTGTTTATGTGGGAACAGAAATCCTTGTTCTCAGCAGCACATCGCCGGTGTAAACTGTAGTTGTGCTGCTGATAACATGATACTGTATGGGGACAGATTGATCTAATTGTGATTGTTCTGTTCCCTTCATTCTTTCTCAGTTGGTGTAAAGAGGCTGGGAAACAAGCGAAATACTTCACTATTGTCGATCACACTCGTTTAGTGGCCTGAGATCAGCGCATGTAAATACAGCAGAAATGCTTTGCAGGGAGACCAGGCAAGGATGATGACAGTTGTAGTTAGCACCCAGCGCCTAGGAATAGCGCTAACTCTACTGCTTTTCCCAGCCGCCAGAGCATTTAATTCTGGTGTGTGTAATGATTTTTAGGGTTGATGTCGGCTGCGTAATGTCAGCTGCTATCAATCCCTGGTTTAAGTAATGGAGAGGTGTCTATCAGACACCCCCACTACTAGCCCAGACCTTGCGAGACCCAGCGACTCCGAAGAGCGGTGACGGTAGTAACAATACCGCTCTTCACAGTCACCGAGCTCAGCACAAGACCCGGAATATCTGAAGAGCTGTGAGGTTACTGATGTCACCGCTCTTCAGAGTCACCGGGTCTCGTGCTGTGCAGCGGAACCAAAAGTGGCTGTAGGCAAAGTTTATGGAGCATCAGAATGAGGTTCCATAGCCTTTGGTTGTCTCAATCCCTTCATTATCTATGAGATCCAGTTATGTAGGTAAAAAAGTAGTGGCTTTTCTTGGTACTGCAACTAAAAGCAATAAATAGGACCGAGCTGTAATGCTGGATACAGCTGTGATTATAAGTTATATAGTCGTGTTACACTCCCCTCACTTCTTGTAACCTACAAGTGTACAAGGATATTATACAGTCACCATGTGACAAGTGAGCCTGTGTACCTTCAAATGCAAGGGCTGAATTTTAGTCCCAGTCCAGCCCTGGCTGCAGTGATAGTTGAGTTTGTGGAACTTTCTCCCATTTCCCTACTGCATCTCTGGAGCTCAGTCACAGTGATCTTCGGGTTTTTCTTTACCTCTCTCACCAAGGCTCATCTCCCATGATTGCTCAGTTTCGCTGGACGGCCAGGTCTAGGAAGACTTCTGGCGGTCCCGACCTTCTTCCATTTAAGGATTATGGAGGCCACTGTGCTCTTAGGAACCTTGAGTACTGCAGAAATTCTGTTGTAACCTTGGCCAGATCTATGTCTTGCCACAATTCTTTCTCTGAGCTCCTTGGCCAGTTCCTTTGACCTCATGATTCTCATTTGGTCTGGCATGCACTGTGAACATCCTATGCTATGAATACTTTAATGTACTGTATATTTTACTTCCCCTTCAACTATGAGAAACGCGTGTCAGGGCGGCATAGAGGATCAATCATTCCCTATATCATTCTCTGTAATATATAAGGATATACGGTAGGTACTTAGGTGCAACGGTTGTACTATCTCAATGGACTTTTGGTGTTTCCCCTTAGCATTACTGCAAAAACCAAGCTTGATGTGCTTCATGCTTTATCTATGTACACTATTGGATATTGGTGTTCCTCCATCACTATTTCCTCCTATTTGGTCCATTATGTTTGTAGTACATTATGTACATAGTGTAAATTTTACATACGTTCTAATAAAAATGATTTTATACCATTTGATTGGTGGTTGTGGCTACTCCAACAGTGGTCTCTTTTTGTGGTTATCAAGTATATAGGACTACTCCACTGTATAACTTTATCCCATTTTTGACTTAATGGGGGATCTTTAACTATTATGTTCACAACCTGCATATGTATTATGTGCTATATGAAAGTTGTTGTAGTCCTTTGTAATGTATGTACATCAACCCCAGGGTATCCTATGTAATGTATGTACATCGAACCCAACGTATTCTATGTATTGTATGTACATCTACCCCAGCGTATCCTATGTAATGTATGTACATCAGCTCCAGCGTATCCTATGTAATGTATGTACATCAGCCCTAGCGTATCCTATGTAATGTATGTACATCAGCCCCAGCGTATCCTATGTAATGTATGTACATCAAACCCAACGTATTCTATGTAATATATTTACATCGGCCCAAGCGTATCCTATGTAATGTATATACAATGGCACCAGTGCACCCTATGTAATGTATATACATCGGCCTCAGCACCTCCTATTTAAAGTATATATATTGGCCCCAGCGTATCCTATGTAATGCACATAGATCAGCATCAGCATATCCTATGTAAAGCATATACATCGGCTCCAGTTTACCCTATGTGATGTATATATCGGCCCTGGTGTATCTTGTGGGATCTGTATATGTTGCCCCCAGCATAGCCTATATGATGTAATGGATTTTTTAGACTATAAGATGGACTTTTTCCCCAAAAAAATTGGGGGGGGGGGGAACATGAGGGTGCATCTTACAGTTTGAATGTAGCTCACCAGGGAGCGGCGACAACAGGAGCAGGTTGATACAGCGGGCCTCGTCTTGGGAAGAGTGGCTGTCGGAGGTGCGACGATGTGGGTCGATGCTGCAAGCCCCAGGCTGGGAGGAGGTGGTGTTTGGTGGTGCCGGAGCTCCGCTGACATTTCGTGAATGCCTGGAGCTCCCGCATTTCCATGGTTTCAACGCGATGGACTCTGGGAAAATGGCCGCTGTAGTCGGGGCATGCACAGATTGAGATCTCGACACCGAGATCTCAGCTCCCAAGATTTCAGCTCCGGAGATCGAAATTTACGCATGCGCTGCATCTAGTGCCATTTTCCCAGAGTCCACCAGACTGAAACCATGGAAGTACAGTGGCTCCATTCTTCACAAAACGTTGCTGGCGTTCCCGCACCGGTGAACACCCCTTTCTATAAGACTGGGATGAGACTCGCAGCTTCACTCCTCAGTGTCACACTTCCGAACACCTCCTGTCCACTAAAGACGCTGCTCTCCCGCTGAATTCGGACTGTAAGACGGACCCCCATTTGACACATTACAGTTTTTTTATTGGCACCACATAGTCCTCCATACCGTATTGTGGGCACTACATAGTGCTCCATACAGTATTATGGCACCACATAGTCCTCCATACAGTATTATGGGCACCACACACTCCACTATACAGTATGATGGGCACCACATAGGCATCCAAACAGTATAATGGGTCCCATATATTGCTCCATGCAGTATAATGGGCACCACATAGTCCTCCATACAGTATTATGAGCACCACTTAGTCCTCCATACAGTATAATGGGCCCCATATATTGCTCCATACAGTATAATTGGCACAACACACTGGTCTATACAGTATAATGGGCCCCATATGTTGCTCCATACAGTATAATGGGTCTCATATGTTGCTCCATACAGAATAATCAACCCCTTATATTACTCTATACAGAATAATAGGCCCCACATATTGATCTATACAGTATAATGGGCCCCATATATTGCTTCATACAAAATAATGGGCCCCTTATATTACTTCATGCAGAATATTAGGACAGTATAATGGCAAAATACAAAGGTACATACAGTATAATGGCACCAGATAATCCTCCATACAGTATTATAGGTACCACATAGTCCTCCATACAGTATTATGGGCCCTCTTAGTCCTCCATACAGTATAATGGGCCTCACATAGTCCTCCATACAGTATTATGGGCCCTCTTAGTCCTCCATACAGTATAATGGGCCTCATATATTGCTCCATGCAGTATAATCGGCACCACATACTGCTCTATACAGTATAATGGGCCCCATATAATGCTCCATTCAATATATTGGCCCCACATAATGCTCCATACAGAATAATGGGCCCCATATATTGCTCCATACAGTATAATAGGCCCCATATAGTGCTCCATACAGTATAATGGGCCCAATATTTTCCTTCTGTGATGGAATCACTGACTGGGTGGACCCAGGAAGTGCAGTAGATATCAAAGCATTTTATAAAGTATCTCATACTCTCCTTATTGCAAGAATGACCAAATATTGGATTGACAAGGCTACAGTTACGATGGATTCATAACTGGCTCAGTAATTGTACTCAAAGAGTGGTAATAAATGGTTGCACATCCAATTGAAAGAGTGTTTCAAGTGGGGTACCACAAGGCTCTGTCCTGGTTCTAGTGTTGTTCAACATTTTTATAAATGATCTACATCAGAGAACTGAAGGTAAACTAATCAAATTTACAAAGGATAGATAGCTACCACTAGAAAATACATTACAGGATTCAGAAGTATTTAGATAAGCTTGAACAATGGATAGCGAATAATAGAACGATATTAACAGGAAGAAATGCAAGTTTCTACATCTGTCAAGATCTACAGAATGGGATGAATAGAACTAAGCAACAGCATGTGTGAAAAAGACTTGGGTATACTAATACTGTAGATCACAAAGGTGCACAAGCAATCGGGATAACGGCAGCCTTGAAAGGATTGTTAAGAAAAGGCCATTCAAAAATTTGGGGAAGATTCACAAGGAGTGGATTGCTGCTGGAATCATTGCTTCAAGAGCCACCACACACAGATGTATCCAGGACATGGGCTACAAGTGTCACATTCCTTGTGTCAAGCCACTTATGACCAATAGACAGCGCCAAAAGCGTCTTACCTGGGCCAAGGAGAAAAAGAACTGGACTGTTGCTCAGTGGTCCAAGGTGTTGTTTTCAGATGAAAGTAAATTTTGCATTTCATTTGGAAATCAAGGTCCCGGAGTTTGTAGGAAGAGTGGAGAGGCACACAATCCAAACTGCTTGAGGTCTAGTGTGAAGTTTCCACAATCAGTGATGGTGTGAGGAGCCATGTCATCTGCTGGGGTAGGTCCACTGTCTTTTATCAATAACAAAGTCAGCGCAGCCATCTACCAGGAAATTTTTAGCGCAGTTCATGCTTCCATGTGCCAACAAGCTTTTTGCATTCTCCAGCAGGACTTGGCACCTGTCCACACTGCCAAAAGTGCCAATACCTGGTTTAAAAACAACAGTATCACTGTGTTTGATTGGCCAGTAAACTCACCTGACCTTAACCCCATAGAGAGTCTATGGGATATTGTCAAGAGGAAGATGAGAGACACCAGAGCCAACAATGCAGACGAGCTGAAGGCTGCTATCAAAGCAACCTGTGCTTCCATAACACCTTAGCAGTGCCACAGGCTGATCGCCTCCATGCCACACCACATTGTTGCACTAATTGATGCAAAAGGAGCCCCAACCAAGTATTGAGTGCATTTACTGAATATACATTTCAGTAGGCCAACATTTTGTATTTTAAAATAATTTTTATAAATGATCTAGATCAGAGAACGGAAGGTAAACTAATCAAATTTACAAAGGATGGATAGCTACCACTAGAAAATACATTACAGGATTCAGAAGTATTTAGATAAGCTTGAACAATGGATAGCGACTAATAGAACGATATTAACAGGAAGAAATGCAAGTTTCTACATCTGTCAAGAAAAACGAATATCACATCTAGAGAATGGGATGAATAGAACTAAGCAACAGCATGTGTGAAAAAGACTTGGGTATACTAATACTGTAGATCACAGAATGCACATGAGTCAATAGTATGATACAGCAGAAAAAAAGGTAAACACAGTTCTAGGATGTATTAAGGGAAGCATAGAGAGTCTAGATTACATGAAGTAATTATCCCCCTCTACAACTCCTTGGTCATGCCTCATCTGCAATACTGTGTCCAGTTCTGGGCTCCAGATTTTAAAAAAGACATTGAAAAACTGGAGCAAGTTCAGAGAAGAGCTACAAGAATGGTGAGAGCATTCAACAGTTAAAGAATCTGGGAATATTTAGCATGCAAAAAAAGAAGGCTAAGTGGAGACTTAATAGCTGTCTACAAATAACTGAAGGGATGTCACAGTGTAGAGGGATCATAATTATTCTCATTTGCACATGGAAACACAAGAAGCAATGGAATGAAACTGAAAGGGAGAAGATACAAATTAGATATTACAAAAAATTTTGTACAGTGAGTCACTGAGTGGAACAAGCTCCAACATGACGTGGTGAGTTCTCCTTCAATGGAAGTCTTCAAACAGAGGCTGGACAGACATCTGTCTGAGACGGATTAGTGAATCCTGTGCTGCATTGAGCAGGGGGTTGGACATGATGACCCTTGAGGTCCCTTCCAACTCTAACATTCTAAGATTCTACGATATATTACTCTATACAGTATATTGGCCCCATATATTTCTCCATACAGAATAATGGACCCCATATATTGCTCCATACAGAATAATGCCCCCCATATATTGCTCCATACAGTATAATGGGCCCCATATAATGCTCCATACAGTATAATTGACTCCATATAATGCTTCATACAGTATAATGGCCCCATATATTTCATAGTTCACCATACAGTATTATGGGCACCTGTCATGATCTCAATGGCAAGAGAACATAGCATCAGCATATATAGGAACTAGCTCTTGGAAGATGGGAACTGAGCTGACCATGAACTAAACCTAACACACAACTAGCAGTGGCCGGGTAGCATGCCTACGTTGATTCTAGATGCCCAGCACCAGCCGGAGGACTAAATAATGCTAGCAGAGGAAAATAAGTCCTAGCTCACCTCTAGAGAAATACCCCGAAAGGAGACAGAGGCCCCCCACATGTATTGGCGGTGAATTAAGATGAAATAACAAAACGTAGTATGAAAATAGGTTTAGCAAATTTGAGGTCCACTTACTACATAGCAGAAGACAGAAAGAACACTTTCATGGTCAGCTAAAAACCCTATCAAAACACCATCCAGAAATTACTTTAAAACTCTGGCATTAACTCATAACACCAGAGTGGCAATTCCTGTTCACAAGAGCTTTCCAGACACAGTAACGAAACTACAGCTGTGAACTGGAACAAAAATGCAAAAACAAACATGGACAAGAGTCCAACTTATCTAGTAGTTGTCTAGGAGCAGGAACAAGCACAGAGAGGCTTCTGATAACATTGTTGACCGGCAAGCAACTAACAAAGCAGCAAGGTTATATAGCGACTCCCACATCTTGATGGGAACAGGTGAACAGAGAAGATGAAGACACCAGTTCAATTCCACCAGTAGCCACCGGGGGAGCCCAGAATCCAAATTCACAACAGTACCCCCCCCTCAAGGAGGGGGCACCGAACCCTCACCAGAACCACCAGGGCGATCAGGATGGGCCCTATGAAAGGCACGAACCAGATCAGAGGCATGAACATCAGATGCATTCACCCAAGAATTATCCTCCTGGCCGTATCCCTTCCACTTGACCAGATACTGGAGTCTCCGTCTGGAAACACGAGAGTCTAAGATTTTCTCCACAACGTACTCCAACTCACCCTCAACCAACACCGGAGCAGGAGGCTCAACGGAAGGCACAACCGGTACCTCATACCTGCGCAATAATGACCGATGAAAAACGTTATGAATAGAAAAGGATGCAGGGAGGTCCAAACGGAAGGAAACAGGGTTAAGAATCTCCAATATCTTATACGGGCCGATGAACCGAGGCTTAAACTTAGGAGAAGAGACCCTCATAGGGACAAAACGAGAAGACAACCACACCAAATCCCCAACACAAAGCCGAGGACCAACACGACGGTGGCGGTTGGCAAAAAGCTGAGTCTTCTCCTGGGACAACCTCAAATTGTCCACCACCTGCCCCCAGATCTGATGCAATCTCTCCACCACAGCATCCACTCCAGGACAATCCGAAGATTCCACCTGACCAGAGGAAAATCGAGGATGAAACCCCGAATTACAGAAAAACGGGGACACCAAAGTGGCAGAGCTGGCCCGATTATTGAGAGCGAACTCCGCCAATGGCAAAAAAGCAACCCAATCATCCTGGTCAGCAGACACAAAACACCTCAGATATGTCTCCAGGGTCTGATTAATCCGCTCGGTCTGGCCATTCGTCTGAGGATGGAAAGCGGACGAAAAAGATAAATCTATGCCCATCCTAGCACAGAATGCCCGCCAAAATCTAGACACGAATTGAGTCCCTCTGTCAGAAACGATATTCTCAGGAATACCATGCAAACGAACAACATTTTGAAAAAACAGAGGAACCAACTCGGAAGAAGAAGGCAACTTGGGCAGAGGAACCAAATGGACCATCTTAGAGAAACGGTCACACACCACCCAGATGACAGACATCTTCTGAGAAACAGGCAGATCTGAAATAAAATCCATCGAGATGTGCGTCCAAGGCCTCTTAGGAATAGGCAAGGGCAACAATAATCCACTAGCCCGAGAACAACAAGGCTTGGCCCGAGCACAAACGTCACAAGACTGCACAAAGCCTCGCACATCTCGTGACAGGGAAGGCCACCAGAAGGACCTTGCCACCAAATCCCTGGTACCAAAAATGCCAGGATGACCTGCCAACGCAGAAGAATGAACCTCAGAGATTACTCTACTGGTCCAATCATCAGGAACAAACAGTTTATCAGGTGGGCAACGATCAGGTCTATCCGCCTGAAACTCCTGCAAGGCCCGCCGCAGGTCTGGAGAAACGGCTGACAATACCACTCCATCCTTAAGGATACCTGTGGGCTCAGAGTTACCAGGCGAGTCAGGCTCAAAACTCCTAGAAAGGGCATCCGCCTTAACATTCTTAGAACCCGGTAGGTATGACACCACAAAATTAAACCGAGAGAAAAATAATGACCAGCGCGCCTGTCTAGGATTCAGGCGCCTGGCGGTCTCAAGATAAATCAAATTTTTGTGGTCCGTCAATACCACCACCTGATGTCTGGCCCCCTCAAGCCAATGGCGCCACTCCTCAAAAGCCCACTTCATGGCCAAAAGCTCCCGATTCCCAACATCATAATTCCGCTCAGCGGGCGAAAATTTACGGGAAAAGAAGGCACAAGGCCTCATCACGGAGCAGTCAGAACTTTTCTGCGACAACACTGCCCCAGCTCCGATCTCAGAAGCGTCGACCTCAACCTGAAAAGGTAGAGCAACATCAGGCTGACGCAACACAGGGGCAGAGGAAAAACGGCGCTTAAGCTCCCGAAAGGCCTCCACAGCATCAGGGGACCAATCAGCAACATCAGCACCCTTCTTAGTCAAATCGGTCAATGGCTTAGCAATATCCGAAAAACCAACAATAAATCGACGATAAAAGTTAGCAAAGCCCAAAAATTTCTGAAGACTCTTAAGAGAAGAGGGCTGCGTCCAATCACAAATAGCTTGAACCTTGACAGGATCCATTTCAATGGAAGAGGGGGAAAAAATATATCCCAAAAAGGAAATCCTCTGTACCCCAAAAACACACTTAGAACCCTTCACACACAAAGAATTAGACCGCAAAACCTGAAAAACCCTCCTGACTTGCTGGACATGAGAGTCCCAGTCATCCGAAAAAATCACAATATCATCCAGATACACAATCATAAATTTATCCAAATAATCGCGAAAAATATCATGCATAAAGGACTGGAAAACTGACGGAGCATTTGAAAGACCAAAAGGCATCACTAAATACTCAAAGTGGCCCTCGGGCGTATTAAATGCGGTTTTCCACTCATCCCCCTGCCTGATTCGCACCAAATTATACGCCCCACGAAGGTCAATCTTAGAGAACCACTTGGCCCCCTTTATGCGAGCAAACAAATCAGTCAGCAACGGCAATGGGTATTGATATTTAACAGTGATTTTATTCAAAAGCCGATAATCAATACATGGTCTCAAAGAGCCGTCTTTTTTTGACACAAAGAAAAAACCGGCTCCTAAGGGAGATTACGATGGACGAATATGTCCCTTTTCCAAGGACTCCTTGATATATTCTCGCATAGCAGCATGTTCAGGCACAGACAGATTAAATAAACGACCCTTTGGGTATTTACTACCCGGGATTAAATCTATGGCACAATCGCACTCTCGGTGCGGAGGTAACGAACCAAGCTTGGATTCTTCAAAGACGTCACGATAGTCAGACAGGAACTCAGGAATTTCAGAGGGAATAGATGATGAAATGGAAACCACAGGTACATCCCCATGAGCCCCCTTACATCCCCAGCTCAACACAGACATAGCTCTCCAGTCGAGGACTGGGTTGTGAGATTGCAGCCAAGGCAATCCTAGCACCAAATCATCATGTAGATTATACAGCACCAGAAAGCGAATAATCTCCTGGTGATCCGGATTAATACGCATAGTTACTTGTGTCCAGTATTGTGGTTTATTATTAGCCAATGGGGTGGAGTCAATCCCCTTCAGAGGAATAGGAGTCTCCAAAGGCTCTAAATCATACCCACAGCGTTTGGCAAAGGACCAATCCATAAGACTCAAAGCGGCGCCAGAGTCGACATAGGCGTCCGTGGTAATAGATGACAAAGAGCAAATCAGGGTCACAGATAGAATAAACTTAGACGGTGAGGTGCAAATGGAAACAGATTTACCAAGCTTTTTAGTGCGTTTAGAGCATGCTGATATAACATGAGTAGAATCACCACAATAGAAACACAACCCATTTTCCCGTCTAAAATTCTGCCGCTCGCTTCGGGACAGAATTCTATCACACTGCATACTCTCTGGCGACTTCTCAGTGGACACCGCCAGATGGTGCACTGGTTTGCGCTCCCGCAAACGCCTATCGATCTGAATAGCCATTGTCATGGACTCATTCAGACCCGCAGGCACAGGGAACCCCACCATAACATCCTTAATGGCATCAGAGAGACCCTCTCTGAAAGTCGCCGCCAGGGCGCACTCATTCCACTGAGTAAGCACAGACCATTTACGGAATCTTTGGCAGTAAATTTCCGCTTCATCTTGCCCCTGAGATAGGGACATCAAAGTTTTTTCTGCCTGAAGCTCCAAATGAGGTTCGTCATAAAGCAACCCCAAGGCCAGAAAAAACGCATCCACATTGAGCAACGCAGGATCCCCTGGTGTCAATGAAAAAGCCCAGTCTTGAGGGTCGCCCCGGAGCAAGGAAATCACAATCCTGACCTGCTGTGCAGGGTCTCCGGCAGAGCGAGATTTCAGGGACAAAAATAATTTGCAATTATTTCGAAAATTCTGAAACCCAGATCTATTCCCCGAGAAAAATTCCGGCAAAGGAATTCTCGGCTCAGATACAGGTGCATGACAAACAAAATCTTGCAAATTTTGTACCTTCGTGGCGAGATTATTCAAACCTGCAGTTACACTCTGAAGATCCATTACAAACAGGTGGACACAGAGCCATTCAAGGGTTAAGAGGAGGTAAGAAGCAGCTAGACAGCAATTAAGGGCTAGACAGCAAAACTCTGAAGGGAAAAAAAAAAAAAATAAAAATTTTCCTTAAACACTTCTCTATCTCCTGCTTCAGCCCAAACAATTAACACTTTGCGGGCCGGTCAAACTGTCATGATCTCAATGGCAAGAGAACATAGCATCAGCATATATAGGAACTAGCTCTTGGAAGATGGGAACTGAGCTGACCATGAACTAAACCTAACACACAACTAGCAGTGGCCGGGTAGCATGCCTACGTTGATTCTAGATGCCCAGCACCAGCCGGAGGACTAAATAATGCTAGCAGAGGAAAATAAGTCCTAGCTCACCTCTAGAGAAATACCCCGAAAGGAGACAGAGGCCCCCCACATGTATTGGCGGTGAATTAAGATGAAATAACAAAACGTAGTATGAAAATAGGTTTAGCAAATTTGAGGTCCACTTACTACATAGCAGAAGACAGAAAGAACACTTTCATGGTCAGCTAAAAACCCTATCAAAACACCATCCAGAAATTACTTTAAAACTCTGGCATTAACTCATAACACCAGAGTGGCAATTCCTGTTCACAAGAGCTTTCCAGACACAGTAACGAAACTACAGCTGTGAACTGGAACAAAAATGCAAAAACAAACATGGACAAGAGTCCAAGTTATCTAGTAGTTGTCTAGGAGCAGGAACAAGCACAGAGAGGCTTCTGATAACATTGTTGACCGGCAAGCAACTAACAAAGCAGCAAGGTTATATAGCGACTCCCACATCTTGATGGGAACAGGTGAACAGAGAAGATGAAGACACCAGTTCAATTCCACCAGTAGCCACCGGGGGAGCCCAGAATCCAAATTCACAACAGGCACCACATAGTCCTCCACACAGTATAATGAGTCCCATTTATTTCTCCAAACAGTATAAGGGGCACCAGATAATCCTCCACACAGTATTATGGGCACCACATTGTTCTCCATAAAGTATTATGGGCACCACATAGTCCTCCATACAGTATAATGGGCCCCATATATTGCTCCATACAGTATAATGGCTCCATGTATTGCACCATACAGTATAAAGTGCCTCACATAGCGCTCTGTACGGCTCCATAGGTTGCTGGTGTCGCCGACAGAGACTAAGCCCTCCCCGGTTCATCATGGGCCCAAGCAAATGCCCGGGTGCGTCAGGTGGTGACACCAGCTCTGTCCCATCTGATGAATTTACATTGGTCCCAGCATATACTATGTGTTGTAAGCAGCATAATTAAGTATATAGAGAGGCCTAGTGAATATAGCATATAGTAAAGTGCTGTGTGTATACATAGTGTAGATGTTTATATAATATGGTGCTTTGTGTATATTAGATAGTGTGGAATCTACACTACAATATATTAAAAGCCATAGCTCTACACTATGTAACATACACACAGATCCATTCCATGTTTTATAACACAGTATATAGTGTGGAGATCTGTGTATGGTGTAGACTCCCCACAACAAATCATATACACAGGCACAGTGCCACAGTAACTATATCACAGATCCACAGTATATGCTACAATATAGTCCACGTATTAGTATAATCCACTATATAGTAAATAGTGTTGAGCCGTGTATGTAATTGTTTGCAGCATATATTGTGGAGCTTTGTATGCTGGGTATAATTCTCTGTATATGTTCCTATTGTGTGTGTGTGTGCCACTTCTCCTGTCCTGTATACTGGGTATAATTCTCACTAGCTGTATTATTCTGTATATACACACTGCACAGGTACTACTTCTCCTGTCCTGCATTCTGTAATCCTCAGTATATGTAATACGTTCTGTATACATTCACTGTACTGTAACACTTCTCCGGTCCTGTATACTGAGTGAAATTCTCACTACCTATATAAATACACTGCATAATACCACTTCTCCTATCCTGTACACTGGGTATATTTCTCAGAATTCTCAGTATCTGTATCATTCTATATGTATACGCTGCACAGTAACCCTTCTCTTGTCCTGTATACTGGGTGTAATTCTCAGTATATGTAATATATATATATATATATATATATATATATATATATATATATATATATATATATACAGTGGGGCAAAAAAGTATTTAGTCAGTCAGCAATAGTGCAAGTTCCACCACTTAAAAAGATGAGAGGCGTCTGTAATTTACATCATAGGTAGACCTCAACTATGGGAGACAAACTGAGAAAAAAAAATCCAGAAAATCACATTGTCTGTTTTTTTAACATTTTATTTGCATATTCTGGTGGAAAATAAGTATTTGGTCAGAAACAAAATTTCATCTCAATACTTTGTAATATATCCTTTGTTGGCAATGACAAAGGTCAAACGTTTTCTGTAAGTCTTCACAAGGTTGCCACACACTGTTGTTGGTATGTTGGCCCATTCCTCCATGCAGATCTCCTCTAGAGCAGTGATGTTTTTGGCTTTTCGCTTGGCAACATGGACTTTCAACTCCCTCCAAAGGTTTTCTATAGGGTTGAGATCTGGAAACTGGCTAGGCCACTCCAGGACCTTGAAATGCTTCTTACGAAGCCACTCCTTCGTTGCCCTGGCGGTGTGCTTTGGATCATTATCATGTTGAAAGACCCAGCCACGTTTCATCTTCAATGCCCTTGCTGATGGAAGGAGGTTTGCACTCAAAATCTCACGATACATGGCCCCATTCATTCTTTCATGTACCCGGATCAGTCGTCCTGGCCCCTTTGCAGAGAAACAGCCCCAAAGCATGATGTTTCCACCACCATGCTTTACAGTAGGTATGGTGTTGGATGGATGCAACTCAGTATTCTTTTTCCTCCAAACACGACAAGTTGTGTTTCTACCAAACAGTTCCAGTTTGGTTTCATCAGACCATAGAACATTCTCCAAAAACTCCTCTGGATCATCCAAATGCTCTCTAGCAAACTTCAGACGGGCCCGGACATGTACTGGCTTAAGCAGTGGGACACGTCTGGCACTGCAGGATCTGAGTCCATGGTGGCGTAGTGTGTTACTTATGGTAGGCCTTGTTACATTGGTCCCAGCTCTCTGCAGTTCATTTACTAGGTCCCCCCGCGTGGTTCTGGGATTTTTGCTCACCGTTCTTGTGATCATTCTGACCCCACGGGGTGGGATTTTGCGTGGAGCCCCAGATCGAGGGAGATTATCAGTGGTCTTGAATGTCTTCCATTTTCTAATTATTGCTCCCACTGTTGATTTCTTCACTCCAAGCTGGTTGGCTATTGCAGATTCAGTCTTCCCAGCCTGGTGCAGGGCTACAATTTTGTTTCTGGTGTCCTTTGACAGCTCTTTGGTCTTCACCATAGTGGAGTTTGGAGTCAGACTGTTTGAGGGTTTGCACAGGTGTCTTTTTATACTGATAACAAGTTTAAACAGGTGCCATTACTACAGGTAATGAGTGGAGGAAAGAGGAGACTCTTAAAGAAGAAGTTACAGGTCTGTGAGAGCCAGAAATCTTGATTGTTTGTTTCTGACCAAATACTTATTTTCCACCAGAATATGCAAATAAAATGTTAAAAAAACAGACAATGTGATTTTCTGGATTTTTTTTTCTCAGTTTGTCTCCCATAGTTGAGGTCTACCTATGATGTAAATTACAGACGCCTCTCATCTTTTTAAGTGGTGGAACTTGCACTATTGCTGACTGACTAAATACTTTTTTGCCCCACTGTATATATAGATATAGACAAGTGATTCTCACTAATTTAGAATATTATCAAAAAGTTAATTTACTTGAGTTATTCAATACAAAAAGTGAAATTCATATACTAAATAGAAATAAACACTTGAAATAGATCACTTTGTTTGTAATTAAACAAAGTGATCTATTTCAAGTGTTTATTTCTGTTAATGTTGATGATTATGGCTTACAGCCAATGAAAACTCAAAAGTCATATCTCAGTAAATTAGAATAGTTAGTAAAAACACCTGCAAAGGCTTCCTAAGTGTTTAAAAAGGTCCCTTAGTCTGTTTCAGTAGGATCCACAATCTTGGGAAGACTGCTGACTTGACAGATGTCCAGAAGGAAGTCATTGACATACTGCACAAGGAGGGTAAGCCACAAATGGTCATTACTAAAGAAGCTGGCTGGTCACAGAGTGCTGTATCCAAGCATATTAATGGAAAGTTGAGTGGAAGGATAAAGTGTGGTAGAAAAGGTGCACAAGCAATCGGGATAACGGCAGCCTTGAAAGGATTGTTAAGAAAAGGCCATTCAAAAATTTGGGGAAGATTCACAAGGAATGGATTGCTGCTGGAGTCATTGCTTCAAGAGCCACCACACACAGATGTATCCAGGACATGGGCTACAAGTGTCACATTCCTTGTGTCAAGCCACTTATGACCAATAGACAGCGCCAAAAGCGTCTTACCTGGGCCAAGGAGAAAAAGAACTGGACTGTTGCTCAGTGGTCCAAGGTGTTGTTTTCAGATGAAAGTAAATTTTGCATTTCATTTGGAAATCAAGGTCCCGGAGTTTGTAGGAAGAATGTCATCTGCTGGGGTAGGTCCACTGTCTTTTATCAATAACAAAGTCAGCGCAGCCATCTACCAGGAAATTTTTAGCGCACTTCATGCTTCCATGTGCCAACAAGCTTTTTGCATTCTCCAGCAGGACTTGGCACCTGTCCACACTGCCAAAAGTGCCAATACCTGGTTTAAAAACAACAGTATCACTGTGTTTGATTGGCCAGTAAACTCACCTGACCTTAACCCCATAGAGAGTCTATGGGATATTGTCAAGAGGAAGATGAGAGACACCAGACCCAACAATGCAGACGAGCTGAAGGCTGCTATCAAAGCAACCTGGGCTTCCATAACACCTCAGCAGTGCCACAGGCTGATCGCCTCCATGCCACACCACATTGATGCAGTAATTGATGCAAAAGGAGCCCCAACCAAGTATTGAGTGCATTTACTGAATATGCATTTCAGTAGGCCAACATTTTGTATTTTAAAATAATTTTTCAAGCTGGTGTTATAAAGTATTCTAATTTACTGAGATAATGACCTTTGGGTTTTCATTGGCAGTAAGCCATAATCATCAACATTATCAGAAATAAACACTTGAAATAGATCACTCTGTTTGTAATGACTCTATATAATATATGAGTTTCACTTTTGTATTGACGAACTTAAAAAAATTAACTTTTTGATGATATTCTAATTTAGTGAGAAGCACTTGTACATATACTGCACAGTACCACTTCTCTTGCCCTACATACTGTGTGTAATTCTCAGTATCAGTATTATTCTGTATATATATACACTGCACAGTACCACTTCTCCTGTCCTGTTGTTGGACTTTGGAAGGGTCAGTATGGGTTTATTAATTTCTAGATTCCTATGGGCAAATAAAAAATAAATTTTAAATCATAGGCTGGTTCCTAGCAACATCGGTGTCACCAGGGCCTCCTCTGATTGGTGGGATCGATGTGATCATTCGATCCCACCAATGACAGGCCACATGTTATGGTCCGGTGGTAGGACCTCAAAACTGACCTGACACATATGACCAAAATATAGGACAAGTTCTGGGGATGTGGCAGCTATACTGACCGCAATCCTGATCCTATCCACACATACTAAAGGCAGCCGTGGAGCGTTTCCTAAAATCCTAGACGCCACGTTCACAGCCTGAGAAACTGACTACCCCTAGAGGGAAAGCAAAGACCTCACTTGCCTCAGAGAAATAACCCCAAAGTTATAGATAGCCCCCACAAATAATAACGGTGAGTTAAGAGGAAAAGACAAACGTAGAAATGAAACAGGTTAAGCAAATGAGGCCCGCTAATACTAGATAGACCGAAAATAGATAGGAGTCTGTGCGGTCAGTACAAAAACTATCAAAAATAAACCATGCAGAGAATGTAAGAACCCCCACACCAACTCACGATGTGAGGGGTGCACTCTGCACCCCAGAACTAACCAGCCAGCAAAAAATCACATAAAAGCAAGCTGGACTGAACTCATTATATACTGAGAAACGTTTTCAAGGAAGTAATGAGCAAACAAACTTAGCTTCTCCAGCAGGAGACTGGTCACAAGGAATATTCAGGAGAACTCAGAAACAGGACTGAATACACCGACAGCAGGCAACAAATGAAGGGCCAGGTGAATTAAATAGGCCCAGCATAGCAGGAAATGAATCAGCAGAGCCCAGCCAAGACCAGCCATATCGCTAAAGGCCACCAGAGGGAGCCCTAGAACAAACTCACACAGTACCGCTCATGACCACAGGAGGGAGCCCGAGAACGGAATTCACAACAGCCACAGCAGCGGTATGACCACTCTGTGACCTGTCTCCTCTCCCTGACCTGTTTGACTGCTCTGCAGGAATCCTCACACTTGTTGAGGATTCCTGCAGTGCGGTCATGCTGACAGATCCCCTCCTGTGCTGAGACTTGTGGTGCCACAGTAGCCTGTGACACCACATATCAGTATTCTGGGTTTTCCAAATCACCTTGTGAATGATCTTGCCCTTTGTTAAGATGGAGTTTGCTGTCTTTGTCTGCCCTACTTCCTGTTCATTTGTTTAAAACCCGGTTCAGGTGTCAGCTTCTTTGCTGGAGTATTCTGCTTCTGTTCCCCTTCAGCTCAGCTGCTTGTTCTGAGTGTGCCTCTACCTCTGGACATTCTCTGCATATGTAAGCTACACTCTCCATGTTATCATTAGTCTGTTGACTTTGGAACTTAACCCTTGGTTCCCTCCTCCTGGTAAGAACTGTGTTTTTGAACTATGTTTTTGGACTATGTTTCTGGACTGTGTGTTGCTACTTAATCCTTCATTTACTCCCCCCGTGGGAGCCGTTGGAAACAACACCAGTATAATACTTTAATGTGAACCTGTTTCTGAACTTACTCGTGTTTATGCCACATCTGGGATCAACTTCTGAACTAGTTCATGCCACACCTGGGATTAACTTGTGGACTTGTTCTGGACTTCCCTGTGTTTACTTCATACCTGGATTTGACTCTTGTTGCACCGGCAGTGTTTTGGATCTGCACCACGTCACCTATCACACTCACCTTTTTGATCACCTTACTGAGGACTCTGCCTTAAGAACTCTGCCGATTTGCTGTATATGTTTCAAGGACTTGTTTCATTGCAGGTGACTGCGGGTTATCAGTATATTGTTTTGGGTGTTATTGCTGTTGTACAAATACACTATTTGCACTAAAGAAACCTGTCTCTGTCTGTTCAATGCCCCACGTTATCAGAATCCTCGAGTTCCTACAATAGTATTACACCACAATTCTTGCTAAAGAAAAAAGAAAGAAGAAAGAAGACAGAAGAAAGAAGAGAGACTACAAACGTAAGTGTTTATCCCCGAGCCCGGCGTGATCTCTTTTCACTCCCCATCCCCCCTTCCCTTTCCCCCTCCACCCCCACTTTGCGCCGCGTCCGTCTGTGCCTAAATTTAGCTGCCGCCGAGCATTGATTGGTGATGCAGTTCACCGATCAACACTCATGCTCGCTTTTCTTTTTCACCCCCCTTAGCGCCGCCGAGCGTTGATTGGTGATGCAGTTCACCGATCAACACTCGTGCTCACTTTTCTTTTCCACATCCCCGTGCGCACCCAGCCGCTGCATCTAAACCTGTGCCTTTCGTTCCTTTTTTTTTCCACATCCCCATGCGCGCACCCAGCCGCCGCGTCTAAACCCGTGCCTTTCTTTTCTTTTTTTCCATATCCCTGTCCGCGCACCCAGCCGCCGCGTCTAAACCCGTGCCTTTCGTTTCTTTTTTTTTTTCCACATCCCCGTGCGTGCACCCAGCCGCTGCGTCTAAACCCGTGCCTTTCGTTTCTTTTTTTTTCCACATCCCCGTGCGTGCACCCAGCCGCCACGTCTAAACCCGTGCCTTTCGTTTCCTTTTTTTTTCATATCCCCGTGTGCGCACCCTGCCGCCTCGTCTAAACCCGTGCCTTTCGTTTCTTTTTTTTCCTCCACATCCCTGTGCGTACACCCAGCTGCCGCATCTAAACCCGTGCCTTTCGTTTCTTTTTTTTTCCTCCACATCCCCGTGCGCACACCCAGCAGCCGCCGAACCTTGATAAGTGACGCGGTTCACTTATCAGAGCTCTCGTGCCTGCCGTTTTTTTTTCACATCCCCGTTCACACACCCGGCAGCCGCCGAATTTTGATAAGTGACGCGGTGCACTTATCAGAGCTAGGGCCTGCTGTTTTAGACTTTTCCTTTCACAGGTATTTTTTTCTCCCTATTTGCTTTTTTTCCTTTAGCTTTTTCTTTTCAGAATAGTTTGCACCAAACACTATCCCTCCCACACATACACAGTTACCAATAAAGTACACCCAAGCACCATACTAAAAAAAAAAATGTCCCGCTTGTCCCGTTCATCCCAGCAGCGCTATTCAGCGGAGGAGACATATTCTTTCTTTGCCTCCGACACAGATAGCGAGGGAGAGGATCCCACATTCTTTTACTCTTCAGATTCTTCATCCTCTTCATCCTCTTCCTCCTCCTCATCTTCCTCCCCTAGTCCTGTGGAACCGCCACGCAGACGTCTCCGGACAGAATCAGTGCCCACTGTTCATGAAGATGAAGTAGCGCCCACTCCTGAAGATGAACCAGCGCGCCCCTCTTCGGACCCTGTATGGACCTCGCCCCCCGAAAATTACGAGCCACTGATTCCTGATTTTGTGGCAGAATCAGGAATCAAGTTTGACACCACCGGCCTCACAGAAATAGACTTTTTTAAAGGTTCTTTTGTTAACCTCATGGTGGAGCAAACTAATTTGTATGCTAGGCTTTAGAGTGTCCTTCTATCCTGGGAGTGAGTGGGAAAATTGTGTGGGATTTGGTGCACCCACTGCTGGATAAAGGTTATCACCTCTACACCGATAACTTTTATTCCAGCATCCCACTCTACAAATCCCTCTCTGCGTGAGGTACCGCAGCCTGCGGTACTGTCCGCAAAATCAGAGAGGCCTCCCGAAGACGCTACTTGGGCAGATGCTCAGAAAAGGTGAGAGCAAAGCCCAATGTAGCGACCACCTGCTGGTGGTCAAGTACAAGGACAAGAGGGATGACCTTCTCTTGACCACCATACACAGTGATGGCCGCGCCCTCAGCACTGTACGAGGTACCTCTACACAGGTTTGCATACCGGACTGTGTACTGGGGTACAACAAAAATATGGGGGGCGTGGATCTCTCCGATCAACTCCTCCAACCGTACAGTGCTTTGAGAAAGGCCAAGTTGTGGTACAAAAAGCTGTCCGTGTATATCATACAAATGGCAATGCTCAATGCTTTCCTCCTGTGACGATGTGCACACCACACCGATACGTCATACCTTCAGTTCCAGGAGGTAGTGGTTAAGGCCCTGATATTTGGCACGAGGGAAGGAGCGGGCCCCAGTACTTCCGGAACTGAGGGTGCTCGTATCGTACCAGGTCAGCATTTTCCGGGGGTGATCCCGCCAACTGGAAGAAAAGGTAAGCCGCAAAAAAGGTGCCGAGTGTGCTACAAAAGAGGAATACGTAAGGACACCATCTATCAATGCGACACCTGCCCCGACAAACCTGGCCTCTGTATGAAGGATTGCTTCAAATTGTACCACACCTCCATGCACTACTAATTTACTTTACAGGAACCAGTAGATTAGTTCCAAAGAGGGGGCGCATCTAGGTAAGTTCCTTGGGGGTCTAGGTTCCAAAATGATGTCACTTGTGGGTGTTTTTTACTGTTTAGGCACATTAGGGGCTCTGCAAATGGAACATGACGCCCTCAGACCATTGCATCAAAGTCTGCATTCCAAATCGTCACTGCTTCCCTTCTGAGTCCCGACGTGCCCAAACAGTTTTTTCTCACATATGGGGTACCAGCGTACTCAGGACAAATTGGACAACAATCTTTGGGGTTCAATTTCTCCTGTTACCCTTGGGAAAATAAAAAATTGGGGACTGAAAGATCATTTTTGTGGGAAAAAAATAGAATTTATTTTCACGCCCTGGCGTTATAAACTCCTGTGAAGCACTTTGGGGTTCAAAGTGCTCAAGACACACCTAGATAAGTTCCTTAGGGGGTCAAGTTTCCAAAATGGGGTCACTTGGGGGTTTCCACTGTTTAGGCCCATCAGGGGCTCGCCAAATGCGACATGGCGTCTGATCTCAATTCCAGCCAATTTTAGCTTGAAAATGTCAAACGGCGCTCCTTTCCTTCTGAGCCCTGCCATGCGCCCAAACAGTGGTTCCCCCTCACATATGGGGTATCAGCATACTCAGGACAAATTGGATAACAACTTTTGGGGTCCAATTTCTCCTGTTACCCTTGAGAAAATAAAAAATTGGGGACTAAACGATCATTTTTGTGGAAAAAATAGGATTTTTTATTTTTAAGCCCGGGCGTTATAAACTTCTGTGAAGCACTTGGGGGGTTCAAAGTGCTCAACACACACCTAGATAAGTTCCTTAGAGGGCTTTGTTTCCAAAATGGGGTCACTTGTGTTGGGTTTCCACTGTTTAGGCCCATCAGGGGCTCGCCAAACACGACATGGCGTCCGATCTCAATTCCAGCCAATTTTAGCTTGAAAATGTCAAACAGCGCTCCTTTCCTTCTGAGCCCTGCCATGCGCCCAAACAGTGGTTCCCCCACATATGGGGTATCAGCGTACTCAGGACAAGTTTGACAACAACTTTTTGGGTCCAATTTCTCCTGTTACCCTTGAGAAAATAAAAAATTGGGGACTAAACGATCATTTTTGTGGAAAAAATAGGATTTTTTATTTTTAAGCCCGGGCGTTATAAACTTCTGTGAAGCACTTAGGGGGTTCAAAGTGCTCAACACACACCTAGATAAGTTCCTTAGTGGGCTTAGTTTCCAAAATGGGGTCACTTGTGGGGGGTTTCCACTGTTTAGGCACATCATGGGCTCACCAAACACGACATGGCGTCCGATCTCAATTCCAGCCAATTTTAGCTTGAAAATGTCAAACAGCGCTCCTTTCCTTCTGAGCCCTGCCATGCGCCCAAACAGTGGTTCCCCCACATATGGGGTATCAGCGTACTCAGGACAAGTTGGACAACAACTTATGGGGTCCAATTTCTCCTGTTACCCTTGAGAAAATAAAAAATTGGTGACTAATCGATCATGTTTGTGGAAAAAATAGGATTTTTTATTTTCATGCCCGGGCGTTATAAACTTCTGTGAAGCACTTGAAGGTTCAAAGTGCTCAACACACACCTAGATAAGTTCCTTAGGGGGTCTAGTTTCCAAAATGCTGTCACTTGTGGGGGGTTCCACTGTTTAGACACATCAGGGGCTTGTCAAACGCGACATGGCGTCCAATCTCAAGTCAGGCCAATTTTAGCTTGAAAATGTCAAACGGCGCTCCTTTCATTCTAAGCCCTGCCGTGCGCCCAAAAAGTGGTTCCCCCCACATGTGGGATATCAGCGTACTCAGGACAAATTGGACAACAACTTTTGAGGTCTATTTTCTCTTTTTACGCTTGGGAAAATAAAATAATTATTGCTGAAAGATCATTTTTGTGACTAAAAAGTAAAATGTTAATTTTTTTCCTTCCATGTTGCTTCTGCTGCTGTGAAACAGCTGAAGGGCTAATAAACTTCTTGAATGTGGTTTTGAGCACCGTGTGGGGTGCAGTTTTCAGAATGGTGTCACTTTTGGGTATTTTCTGCCATATAGACCCATCAAAGTGGCTTCAAATGTGAGGTGGTCCCTAAAAAAAATGGTTTTGTAAATTTTGTTGTAAAAATTAAAAATTGCTGGTCAAATTTTAACCCTTATAACTTCCTAGCAACAAAAAATGTTGTTTCCAAATTGTGCTGATGTAAGGCTACGTTCATATTAGCGTCTTTGGGCGCAGCGTCGTCAACGCAACCCAAAACGCAATATACAACGCAGCGTTTTTTGACGCTTTCGGTCAATGCAGAACAACCCAATAAAAATTAAATAAACCACCATAAATTGCAAGGAAAAAAAAAAATGTCACACACATAAAAAAACAAACAAACAACAAACATTGCAAAGAATTTTAAAAAATGGGCAGAGAAATTCTATACTTACATCTCTTGAAGGCAGAGCTGTGTCTCGTGTACTCTCTGTTTCCAGACGTGCAGGCAAGTGAAATACAATGCAATCACCCTTTTTTTTATATCTATGGGGTGGTCTTGTCACTGTCTAGACACTTCATCACTTGTTTTTTACTCAAAAGGCGCATGCGTCGAACAACGCGGGTCAAGGCAGGCACCTGCGCCCTATGCGTTGTACATAGACAGTAATGTGTTTTTTTGGCGCATTTACGACGCAAGTGCGTTGCATGCGTTGTTTACCGGAAATTTGGCGCAGGAAAAATGCAACATGTAGCGTCGGCCGCGCCCTGTCTGGTGCGCCCAAATGACGCATGCGTCGTACAACGCTTGACAACACATACCGGCACATGTCCATGCGCCCCCCCATGTTAAAGATAGGGGTGCATGATGCATGCGTCGGTATCCGTCGACGACGCTGCGCCCAAAGATGCTAATGTGAACGTAGCCTAATATCGAAGAAATTTTACCACTATCATGAAGTACAATATGTCACGAGAAAACAATCTCAGAATCGCCAATATTCGTTGAAGCGTTTCGGAGTTATAACCTCATAAAGAGACAGTGGTCAGAATTGTAAAAATTGGCCCGGTCATTAACGTGCAAACCACCCTTGGGGGTAAAGGGGTTAATTAATGCCCTGTCCTCTGAATAGAGGATAACTTTATAGACACTAGGGATCTGACCACAGGGACCCCCATGATCCTGAGAATCGGAGCACTGATGAGCACCATGTAAACGGAGCTGTGGTTGATCATACCCACTGCGGCGCCATTCACGTGTGGCTCTTCAAATAATTCCATCTAGAGAGTGTTGAGGGGAATGGCCGAGTAAAGCAAAATTCACTGGGGAATATTTTAGTATGTAGGCTGGTGGGGTTTGTCTGCCAATGCTGCATTTTTTTGTCCCTGCCTGGCTCTGCCCGAGTGTAACTTTTAAAAAACCCTATTCTGAGCAGTTCCGAAACTTCAGGACACATTTAGAGTGACTAGTGAACTGTAACTAATGTTTTCTAATGTTTGGAACAGAAAGTTTATGCAGGGCTATAATTAGACATCATTGCCAGGCTTGCTCCACAAGTATGCTGACATTTTCTATTACTGGAAAGGACATTTTGCAGAACCTGTCTAGGGCACAACATATCATAACTTGGGTCATAACCTTCAGAGGTCAAGTATATAAAAATAAATGGTAATGCTATCAGTTTGTTTCGTAATATATCATAGTATACTTGAACTGTGGAGTACTATCACCTACGTGGCTAAATTGCTTTATACTTTATAAAGAAAGTGACATCCATATTTTTGTCACACAGGAGAGCAGTTTGTTGTTCAGGAGCCACTAAATGTAAATATAACTCACAATAAGCCCAAACATGAGTTTTGAAAAACTTTTTTCATCTAGTCTTTCTCACAAATAAGTGAGAAACCCATCCAAACTCATCAAACCGATTAGTGGGAACAAATGAGAGACCCCTGGACAAAACTGATTTCTCCAAAGGTGTCAGAGAGTAAGAGGAGAGGTTTATGATCCTATTCCCCTCAAATATTTTTTGATTTTGTTGTCTTCTCTCTTGGAGGATCCGAGCCCATAGCCTTCTTCTTCTCTAAAAAAAGACAAGGAAGACGATGAGGAGGGTCCTGAGGGCAACAGATCCTTCCTGTAACTGTTTCTTGTAACCATATACCCCCTGCGTTTCTGTCTTTCCCATTTTTGTCTATTATTTCTTCTACGAGCTCCCCTTCCTTCAAACAGTCCAGTTGCCCCCTATCCGTGTCTGATGAATCAATATCTGAAGATGATATATCAGTATTCACTTTAAATTCGTGAATGTCCCGAGTGAACTGTTTATGTTTCCTAGCTTTGATCTCACTCTGAAACTGCTCGATGGTTGTTTGAAAGGTAGCTTCCCTTCTGGAAAAATCTGTATGTGTCTTAAATTTTAGGATCTCCTCCACTAGATCCGCTAATTTCTTGGAGGTAGTCTCTAAGGTTTTCTTTTCTTGCTCCAGCAGTATTGTCATAAATCTTAAAGAACTCTCTGTTGGTTCAACCTCCCACTTTTTAAGAAGATCAGCGGATCTAGCCCTACGTGCTGGTATAATGGAGATCCTATGGCCCTTAGGTACATTACACTACCATCACCATATTTTACTGTTGGTATGATGTTCCTTTTCTTAAATGCAGTGTTACTTCTAAGCAGGATGTAATAACACATACACCTTCCAAAAAGTTCAACTTGTCAGTCCACAGAGTATTCTCCCAAAAGTCTAGGGGATCATTAAGATGTTTTCTGGCTAAACTGAACTGAGCCTTTATGTTCTTATTCCTCGGAGTGGTTTTCGTCTTAGAACTCTGCATACAGGCCATTTTTGCCCAGTCTCTTTTTTATGGTGGTGTCATAATCTCTGACCTTAACTGAGACAAATGAGGCCTGTAGTTCTTTGGATAGTATTGTGGGGTCTTTTGTAATCTCTTGGATGAGTAGTTGTTGCGCTCTTGGAGTAATTTTGGTAGGCCGGCCACTCCTAGGAATGTTCATCACTGTTCCATGTTTTCGCTATTTGTGGATAGTGGATCTCACTGTGGTTCGCTGGAGTCCCAAAGCTTGAGAAATGGCTTTATAATATTATCTTTTGGTTTACTTCACTTTGTGAGGCAGGTCCTATTTAAGTGATTTCTTGATTGATAACAGGTGTGGCAGTAATCAGGCCTGTGTGTTGCTAGGAAATTTGAACTCAGCTTCCCAAATATGTGAAAACCACAGTTAATTTATATGTTAAGGAAGGGGCAATCATTTTTTCATACAACTCCTCGTAGGTTTGGATTTATTTTTCCCTTAATAATAAAGACCATCATTTAAAAACTGCATTTTGTATTTACTTGTGTTATCTTTGTCTAATATTTACATTTGTTTGGTGATCTGAGACATTTAAGTGTGACAAACATGCAAAAGAAAAGGAAATCAGGACGGAGGCAAACACTTTTTTACACAACTGTTTGTATAGTAGTGACACTACGTTGTAGATGGATACTTAAAAAAGTATTCAATAGCCTAAGATTTACAATGATTTACACACAACTGTATTTGGCCTCCTCTTTCCCCATGGCACATTTTCTTGGATTTACAGAGAACCTTGCCTTCCTGAGATCATGAAACACAGCTTAGACATCTCCCAGATGACTTCACCAATCTGGTCTAAAGATTATGAAATTGTCCAGGTATGCCGCAGTGTAATTCTTATGGGGTAGAAGGATTCGGTCCATGGCCCTTTGGAACGTGGCTGGAGCTCTGCTCAGTCTGAACGGCATCCGGACATATTGGAAGCAAACGTCGGGCGTAGCAAAAGCCATCTTCTCCTTTGCTACTTGTGAGATGGGGATTTGTCAATATCCCTTTGTTAGATCAAAGGTGGTTATGGACCTTGCCAGCACAAGTCTCTTGTTCAGGTCATCGACATGCGCATTGGATGTGTTTCGAACTTGGAGACTTTGTTCAGCTTCCGATAATCATTACAGAATCTCCATTCTTCATTGGGTTTTGGAACAATTGGGTTAGACCACCTGCTCTTAGATTCTTCATTGACTCCAAGTTTTAGCATACATTTCACTTCCTTCACTTCCTTGGAGATCAGTTCTCGGCAGGCCTCTGGAATTCGGTAGGACTTCAAATTCACTCGCACATGGGGTTCTGTCAGAACCTCAGTTTCTGTGACGTGTACACCTCAGCAAATCTGAGAACAGGTTCTGGATCTGTTGCAGCAATTCCAGAGATTGCAGTTTTTGGGCCTTCAACAACATCTCGGCTATTGTGGGATCTTCATTGTCCCCTTCTGGCTTAACCAGCAATATGGAGCTTCATGCCATGCCTTGATGGGACCCGCATAAGGTGATTTCGAAAGTGAGAGGTGGGAGTGGTTAACTACAATCTGCACTGGGGTAGAGGACTCTGGCTGCAACCACTTTTGTGTGCAACAGATCAAACATTTGAGAGCGAGGGGGTTTGTCATGGTGATATGCCCAGCGGTGGACTCGTGCCCTGACAGACATTGTCACCTCAAGAGCACCAAACTTTCCATTTTCAATTTTGCATATTCTTCAGCAACCCTTTCAAAAATGTTTTAAAAGCCCTCTATGTAATCTCCCAGGATCATTTTCTGCAAGGCTCTCCTCATCGCCTTCTGGTTTGAAGGATCATCAGCTGACATTGGAGTCCCAGCTGCTGCAGTGCCACGAACCGCCTCTCTGAGTAATTCAATCTGCTGCTGCTGGAGCTGTTGCATAAGCAGCTTACTTGTCTCCTGTTGTGCCAGCTATTGCTGCTGTAGCTATTACTGGGCTTGCACCAGGTGTTTAATCAGGTCCTCCATTCTGTCCAAAGTTGCTCTATGGCTTACAGCTGCCTTTATCCATGACATGCAGTACTTCTGTAGCAGTTATACATGTTCCCTGGGAACCCTGCCAAACTACTAACACCAAATGTAACAATGCTACTCACTTGGTAGCAATATGAGGTATCACAGGAACTGTTTCTATTTGTTTGGCACAAAGTGAAGCATAAAGTAAAAAGTTCATACAATAGTGCTGGTTTGCTCACTCGGCATAGAGTTCAGCTTCTTATTTTTTTAGCAAAGCCACCCAATCCAGGAGGTCTGCAACCTCCACTTGCACACTTACTTCTGTGAGACAAACAGGCTTCATTTTAGAAAGTGAACCACAGTCAGGGATGTGCAAGTGCAAGGAATTGTGCAAGTTCTCCCACTTAAAAAGATGACAGAGGCCTGTAATTGACATCATTGGTAGAACACAACTATGAGAGTCAAAATGAGAAAACAAATCCAGAAAATCACCTTGTCTGATTTGGCAAGATTTATTTTGCAAATTATGGTGGAAAATAAGTATTTGGTCATTAACAAAAGTCCATCTCAATATTTTGTTATATATCCTTTGTAGGCAATAACAGAGGTCAAACGTTTTCTGCAAGTCTTCACAAGGTTGGCACACACTGTTGGTGGTCTGTTGGCCCATTTCTCCATGCAGATCTCCTCTAGAGCAGCGATATTTTGGGCCTGTCACTGGGCAACACGGACTTTCAACTCCCTCCAAAAGTTTTCTATGGGGTTGAGATCTGAAGACTGGATAGGCCACTCCAGGACCTTCATATGCTTCTTACGAAGCCACTCTTTCGTTGTCCTGGCGGTGTGCTTGGGATCATTATCATGCTGAAAGACCTATCCACGTTTCCTCTTCAATCCCCTTGCTGGTGGAAGGAAATTTGCACTCAAAATCTCACAATCCATGGCCCCGTTCATTCTTTCATATACATGGATCAGTCGTCCTGGTCCCTTTGCAGAGAAACAGCCCCAAAGCATGATGTTGCCACCCCCATGCTTTATAGTAGGTATGGTGTTCTTTGGATTCAACTCATAGTTATATATTTGACACACTGCCGATTTTGTATGTTTTTCTCACCTACAAATTGTTATCGTTGGTAAACATGAACTGTGAGAGACAGAATCTAAAAAAAATCTAGAAAATTCCATTGTATGATTTTTACATAATTAATTTGCATTTTATTGCATGAAATAAGTTTCATGATCCAGACTTGACTTGAACTGAAGGTTCCTTCCATTAAGCTGGGTCCTAGGTTTATTGGCCCTTACGAGGTAAATTGAGGTTGTCAACCCAGTTGCCTTCTGTTTACGCTTACCTCCGTCGCTTCAGATCCCCAATTTATTCCATAAGTCCCTTCTTAATCCATGTGTACCTTCCTCTGCTGTGTCGCCATCCCCTCCGCCTCCTGTCATGGTAGATGGTCAGACTGAGTATGAAGTTGAACAGATTGTCGATTCTCAGAGGGTTCGCAGTTCGCTTCAGTACTTGGTCCATTAGAGGGGTTACGGTCCTGAGGAGCAATCTTGGGTTCTGGCGCATTCCTTCCATGCTGTTAGTCTGGTTTGGGCATTTCATACACGTTATCCTTGAAAACCTGAGGGTCCGGTGGCTCCCCTTGAGAGGAGGGTACTGTCATGATCCAGTCTGGGTATTTGAGTCCTGTCTGCCCTTTTCCCAGACTGATCATGTCAAGGGTTAAGGCTATGTTCACATGCTCCAGATTTTGCTGCGGATCCGCAGTGTTTCCGCAGCTGCGGGTCCGCAGCAGTTTCCCTTGCATTTACAGTACAATGTAAACCTATGGGAAGCGCAATCCACAGTGCACATGCTGCGGAAAAAACGTGCGGAAACGTAGCGGTTTACATTCCGCAGCATGTCAATTGTTTGTGCGGAATCCGCAGTGGTTTTACAGCTACTCCATAATAGAAAACCGCAGGTATAAAACCGTAGTGGAATCCACACAAAAACCTCAGTAAATCTGCGGTAATTCTGCAGGAAATCCACAGGTAAAACGTAGTGCCTTTTACCTGCAGTTTTCACAAATCCGCTGCGGAAAAATCCTCAGACCTCGAGAATACGTGTGCACATACCCTTACTTTGCTCTGCCTCATTCTGGGTTCAGGTTTGCTATTTAGCCCTGCTGCATCCTGAAGGCGGTGTCAATTATATTTTCTGCCTACGGCATGTGTATCTGACTCTGGTAGTACCCTGATTGGTCCTGCTGCACTTTCTGACCTAGCCCATATCTATTCCTCCTTCCCTGCCCATCCTGTCTTAGTGTTTCCTGATTGCTGTTGGATTTCCCGGTGTTTGACTTGACTTTGCCTCTGGTCCCTGGTACTCCTGCCTTTTGTCTGGTATTGACACTTTGGCTCTCCACTGACTCTGTGCTTGTTTTTTGCCCTTTGTACTGCATGACGGTCTAGGTTTTAACTCGGCTTGTTTGACTATTCTGCTGCTACCTGGTGGTAACTTCGCTGCAGCACTGCAGGTCTGCTCTTGCAGACTTGTTACTATCCTTTCACTCTATTGCCATCTACAGTAGTGGAAGTTGCAGTTAACTGCATAGCTGCAGCGTGACATTATAACTGACCATTGACAGTTTTTTTTTCTTTACTCCTCTCTTTATGGATCCACTTCGCAAGCTGGCGAATCAGATGTCTAGCCTGACTCAAATGATGCAATATTCGTCTGTTGAACATAGAGCCCTGGCCACTTCTCATCATCAGCTTCAAAAGGAGCTCTCTAAGATGGTTAGGTCTAATCATGGTTCTATTTCTCAATTTGCCTGTAGGCACTCGGACCCCATAGATGTCTCGTTCCACGCTCCTGAACCTACGGTCAGGCTCCCTGATACATTTTCTGGAGAGAAGGAGAAATTCCATACATTCAGGCAGAGTTAAACACCTGACGAAGGAGCAAGTCTCCAAAACGCGCATCGGGGTAGAGGCGCTGACCTGGACTCCCACACGTAGTGCCATTGGCTCTGAGATAATACCTTCATATGATGCTCCCTAAATATGAAGACTTAGTTGTCAGGTATATGTCTGTGATAATATAACTATAGGGGCATATTCTAGTAGATATGAGCAGTTAGGGATATATGACCAGGAGATAGATATAAGTGATTTAAACATTTTGCAAGGTTCTCTGTGTAGCTTAACTTTAGGCAACGGTTTATTTATATTTGGTATATTCTTGCACTTTTTATCCAGTTGTATATTATAACATCCTGGTAGCTCATTATCTGCTCAATATCATCTATAGGTAGGATATTTGACCTCACATATTCATTACCATTATGCTGACTATTATATTTTACAATCTTGTTACATATGAACACTAACTGTGGTGTGTCCTGGTCAAAACTTCTTTTTTGCACGGTTGCACTTTTGCCTGTTTTGCACACTTTCCCCATCAACTCCATTTTTTCTCTCTCGATTACGTAATAACAAATTTTTCTAGATCTTCTGAATCTTTTGGTCGTATATGTGGTTCCCACACCCACGTTGTGTTTAACTTATGAGCGACTGATCTATATAAGTGTCCATGGTTGACAGCAAGCATGATTTGAATAAAAAGGTTGTACTGAATTTTTGATTGATAGGATGCTGCTGTATACCATTCTTTTTGTTTTATTGAGGGAGAGTTGTAAGTTACTTTTCTCCCTGAGACCCCGATCCTCTGGGGATGAGAGTCAAAGGGTGGGGATAATTATTTCTTTTCAAATAATTTTTATTGTATCTTTTGAAATTTAGTATTAACATGCAAAGATAGTCATATAATCAGCTCTCAAGGGAATAAGGGTAAGGAGAGGGAGGGAGGTAAGGGAAATGGGACTGGGAAAAGGTAAGTACAACTTTGTGGACACGCTGTCCAGACATAACAGAATTTGATAGTTATTAACAATTTTAACAGATTAACATATTTTATCCTCACAGGTATGCGGTAACCACCATCTTTCCTTTTAATGCGATAAGTTGGAGTCTACCTCAACCCACTTCTTCCATTTCCTATCATATTTCTTATAATAATTGTTTGCTATTGCGAAGTTTTCTTCATATGTTTTATGTAGGTTAATTTGGTTTATAATTTCGGTAAAGGCCGGTAAGATCGGATTTTTCCAATGGAAGGCTATAATTTGTTTAACTACGAGACAGATATGAATTATAATAGATCTCACATTTGTGTCCGTGCTTTCCCAGTTCAATGACAACAAGGCCATTGCAGGGGTGACTATAGTGTTGTCTGTTAATAGTTTATTGATTAATTTTATGGCCTGTCTCCATAAGGGTTTCACCCGGGGGCATGTCCAAAACACATGTAGCAAACTTCCGTGTTCTCCACATTCTCTCCAGCACAATGGAGATCCTCCTGACGGTAGATGAGAAAGGCGAGCCGGAGTATAGTACCATCTTGTTATTATTTTATAGTAGGCCTCTTTCAATGTCATGCAGATGTTTGAGGCGTAAGTAAAGTAGATCGCATTTTCCCACTGTTCTGGAGTGAACGTTGTATTCAGATCCCTTTCCCATTTTGTCATGTGAGATAACTTATTAAATTGTGTATCATTGTTAAACCACCGATATATTTGCTTGTTGCTCCAAAATAGATGATATTTGGTTTTTTTTAATAATTTAATAATTGCTTCAGATATTTTTGGTTTGTTTGTGATGAAGTTTTGAGCTTGGTCCTTCAGTGCCAAATAAGGGAAAAAGGCTGAGGAGGGAATTTAAAATTTTTGTTTTACAGAGCTGAAGCTGAGAAATTTAACCCCATCGTAGATATCATTTAATTTTTTTTATCCCATTGTCTCTCCATATGGGAGAGGGGTTAATATTTTGGATAAGCATGATAATCTCTATTGGGGTATTGTGGAGAAGGATTTTCCTGTTGGATCCTCTCTTTCGTTTAGACAGTTTGTCCCAGGCGTATATAATGGGAGAAAAGATAGGGTGATGAGCGTAGGCATTACAAGGTCTGTTTAGAATATGGTCAAAAACCAATTCTTTAGGTGATTTATTATGGTTATGTGCAATTTCAAGATCAAGCCAGTTCGGAGAGTCTTCTTGCATAAACCAGTACTGGCTTTGTTTTATTAAATTCGATAAATATAAAGCCGTTATGTTTGGTAGGCCTGTGCCCCCAAATTCCTTGCATTTATATAAAATGTTTGTGGGAATGCGGGCCCTTTTTTTATTCCAAATAAACAGATTAATTGTGGATTGAATACTAGTCAGGTAGGAAGTGTTGACTTTTAGGGGGAGTGTTCTCAATATATAAGAAATTTTTGGGACGATAAGAGTTTTTATTGCCAATACTTTGCCCCACCATGAGAGATCTTTGGTGCCGAGGAAATTTAGGTCCTTGTTTATAGTCTCCAAGAGTTTGTCCAGATTTTTCTTCATTATTGTGTCTAAGTTTTTTTAGATGATTGTACCTAGATAGTCTAAGTCTCCTTCTGACCAACTTAATGAAGCTATGTCCTCAATTTTCTTTGTTTCTGATTCCATCAAGTAAAATGGCAATATTTTTTATTTATTTTCATTTATCTTGAAGAAGGTAATATTTGAAAAAAATTGAAGGTTTTTTTGTAGCTCAGAAATTGACTCATAGGGATCCGTCAGGGTAAACATCAGGTCGTCAGCAAAAAGCCCGATCTTGTAATGACGTGTTCGCGTTTGTAAACCTTTTATGTTATTATTTTGCCTAATTGATTGCGCCAGTGGTTCCATTGATAAAATGAAAAGAAGCGGAGATAAGGGGCAACCTTGTCTTGTACCATTTGAAATATCAAATGGTGTAGAGGAATAATTGTTTGCATAAATGTTAGTTTTTGGCCTTGAATAGAGTGCCATGACACTGTTGATATATTTTTCGTTACACCCAAATTTCCGTAAAACTGATGTTAAGTAAAGCCAGTTTAGTCGGTCAAAAGCCTTTTCGGCGTCTAGAGTTATAATTACCGTTGGCACTTTAGAGGAATGAATCAATTTGATTGAGTTAATAAGTCTTCTAGTGCCATCTGGCGCTTGACGACCCGTAATAAAACCCATCTGGTCCCCATGAATCAATGACGGCAAATAGGATTTGAGCCTATTTGCTATTAGCTTGGAGTAAATCTTCAGATCTGTATTAATTAGGGAAATTGGCCTGTAATTTTTAACAAGGGTTAAGTCGGAATTGTGTTTGGGGATCAAAATAATTGTCGATTCTAACATTTCTGCTGGGAAATTACCTGAGGAACTAGCTATATTAAAAAGATTTTGTAGATGTGGGGAGAGTAATTTAATGAAAGTTTTATAATATTCGTTTCCGAAACCATCTGGGCCTGGCGATTTCAAATCCTGGAGTTGGAGGATAGTTTTTTCGATTTCTTCTTGGGAGAATGGGGAAGTTAGGTTTTCTAAATCGTCGTGGGTCAATTTTGGAAGGTCAATTGAGGTCAGAAATTTTTCGATGTCAGAAATATTGGGATGTGGGGTGGAAGGTTGGGAATGTAAACTATACAATTTGCTGTAATAATCTGCGAAGGAGTTGGCTATATCTTGGGGATGAGATACTGTTGTACCATTTTGCGTTTGTATTTTGGTGATCCTGTTTACTTGTCTTATTTTTTTCATTCTATTAGTCATGTATCGCGTTGGCCTATTAATTGAGGAATACTGCTTCATTTTGGAAATTTTGACCATGGTGTGGTATGATGAAAATATGATTTTCTTGAGCTCCTGCCTGAGTTTTAGTAGCTCTGTTTTAATTTGAGTAGATGGAGGGTTTGAATTTAGTTGTTCGCTTTCTTTATCTTTTATTTTATTTTGAATATCCTCAATCTGGATCCTAAACATTCTTTTCCTTTTTGCAGAGATTTGGATCATGATGCCCCTTATGACCGCTTTATGGGCGCACCAATGGGTGAATGGGGTTGTTTCAGTAGGTGAATTTTCTGTGAAATAATTTGTTAATGATTTTTCTATTATTGATCTGTGATCAGGGTTGTGTAATAGATTAGCGTCACATTTCCATAGTGGATTTTTATTAATCGTGTGGCCAATTTGAATTTCCGCTGAAACTGGGGAGTGATCCGAGAAGGTTTTCCTTTCTATAGTAATTCTATGGATTTTGTTGAGCGTAAAGATATCTGATAAGATTAAGTCAATTCTTGACGCTGATTGATGAGGGTCAGAGAAATGGGAGAATTCAATTGAAGTGGTGTTTAGGCACCGAAAGATGTCAAATAATTCATTTTGATGTATCCAATTGTCTAAAGTGTCTGGTCTGTATCTATTTGGGTTGGAGGAATCCATATTTGCATTCGGAACCATATTAAAGTCTCCTAACCAAATCATGGCACCTCTCTTGACTGACATGACTTTTTTATTTACTTTGTTCAGGAAACCTATTTGACCCGTGTTGGGGGCGTAGATATTAACAATTGTGCAAATCTGGTTATTCAGAGAACAAACAAGAATATGAAATCTCCCTTTAGCATCTTTGATCTCCTCCAGAAATTCAAATGAGATAGTTCCTTTGATGATGGTGACCACTCCGGCTTTCTTTTTTGTGTTGTCAGACTTGTAGATATATGGGAAGTTTGTATGCGAAAATTTTGGGTTATCTGTGTGTTTGAATTTGGATTCCTGTATACAAATTATTTCGGCATGGCTTTTAATTAGTTCACTCCAAAGGGTGTGTCTTTTGTGTGGGCTATTTAAACCTCTTACGTTGTAAGATAATAATTTTAGACTCATTGTGTACAAGCAAACCTGTGAGGATTAACAAACCTATAAACGTTAAATAAGAGTAAGAACAATAAACAATAACCTGTAATGTCCACTTGAAGTGGTCCACTGCGGTGAACCTGACTTCACCTGTTGGGGGGAAAAAGTCCGTGTTACTCGCTCCTGAGCAACATCCTCTTTGTTGATGAACATAAACTCAATATATTAAATACATAAACTCGTTACTAACAATAACAAATTAATAGAATATTTAGACATCCTAGGGTAAGGTATTGCATTGTACCCGGGTGTTTTCCCATTTAGATCACTCAATATAAATATATCAAAACCCTTTCATGTCTTGCTTTCAGAATCAGGGTGAACTTTGTGTCGTGAATATAATGGGATATTGATGGATTTTAAGAAGTCCCTGCCTTCCTCTGGGGAGTTTAGGGCGATAACATTTCCTCTGTAATTTACTAGTAATTTTAGCGGGAATCCCCACTTATAAGAGATCTCATTGTCTCTGAGAGGTATGGTGATATTCTGGAAAGCTTTCCTCCCTTCGATCGTATCTCTGGAGAGATCGGCATATAATTTGAGTTTTTCGAATGGCTCAGGGAAGTTTTTATTTTCTTTAAAGTAATTTTGAATTTTTTCTTTTGTTTTGAAAAAAATGGATTCTCATTAACGTGTCTCTAGGTAGATCTTTAGGAATAGTGGGTGGTTTTCGCAACCTGTGGATTCTGTCTATTTCTAGTTCTTGATTAGTCAGGGTAGGGATTATTTTTCTGAATAACTTCTTGGTGTACTCTTCCAATTTATTTGGGCCTATATTCTCAGGAATCCCCCTAATTTTGATGTTATTTCTCCGATTCCGGCCTTCCAGATCTGCTACCTTAAGCTTTAGCTTATGCATCTCTCTGATGATGTCGTTATTTACTTTTGATATATTATCTGGCCTCTCCTCTATCTTTTTAATTCTATCTTCAAATTTGTCCATCTTATTGCTGAGGAGGGATAATGATTCTTTGAACATTTTATTTTGCTTATCAAACCTTTCGTTCATGCTGTTTTCAAACTTATCCATTTTTTCTGTCAAATTAGACAGAAGTTTCCCAACAGAATTCATATCAAATCCTTGAGTATCGTCGGGGTTTGGATTACTTTTTTTTGGTTTTGGCTTGGCGGGGCTTGTATTAGGAGAGAAGATCTCTGAGACCTCGTCAGATGAATCATTAGGAGTGGCGTATTTCTCTCCTATAGCCCCTGGAGTTTTCCTCTTTAAAGATGTAGATGAGTCCATCTCTACAAAAGTGTTTGGGAGGTTATTTTTTACTCTGTTTGAATTGGGGAGTTTATCATAGTCTAATTCCTCATAGTCTTTTAAAGGAGACCTGGATCTATTGGGACTTATTGTGGTTATTAAATCCTTTGATGGATTGTGCCCAGACCCTTTGTACCTTTGGGGTTTTTGAGGTATAGATGAGGCCATGTTTAAGAATTGGGGTTTAGACGAGTTCTTGCTCATTGTTATCCTCAAGCAATAGCCTGATTTGCAGAGAGTGTCTACTAGGACGGTCTCAGAATAAAGATTAAAGATTTTCCACAAATAGTAGCCCCAAGCAAAGCTGGAATTGCAGACAATGTCCTCTATGTTGATCTCAGGATAATCCTGGTGAGGCTAGCCCTGTGAAATAAAAAATCCCCACAAAGTGGTCTCAAGCTGCAAAAGGGGAGCAACTATGGAACTACCCCTGTGAGTGTGGTAATAGCAATCATCCGAATATAAAAAAGCAATTAGCTGTGTCAACAGGTGGCGTATATAGTTTCACAGTAATTACAGAAGAATATGCTTAGATAATACCTAGCACCTGAGAATTAAAAAGTGCAGATTAACACTGGGGCATAAAAATAGATTTTTCCTAACAGAGCATGCTTATATAACACTTTGTGTTTGTTAAAGTGTGCAGGTTAATTGCCCAAAACAAACAAGTATCTTTCAAGAACTGATTGTTCTCCTAGAGACATGTGCTAATAAGGAAGGAACCAGGGTAGAAATAAAACTCTCCAAATAATATGACTGAATTTAGGACTTCCCAGTCAGCTTCACTAAAATAGCCAGTTACCTGGATTAGATCCTGCGAGAGACTGATATAGTAGGCTATAGCTCTTTTGCTTTGTGAGCCCTGCAGGGCTCCTAGCTGTTTCAACAGCAGTTTATGCTGCACCGGAGTCTTCCAGTCGCTCCTGCAGAGATGGCTGTCTGCGTGGTTCCACCGTTGTCCTGCACGGGAGCCGTCGGTTGTCGCTGTCTTCCTCGCCGGACCGCCGGTGTATTTTCGTTCCCAGCAGGGGGCCGGAACTTACCGCTGTTTGAGTCCGGTGGTGCTTGGATCCGGAGCCTGCGATGTGTTGACCAGCGCAGATCTTCTTCTTTGCTGTCGCTGGTGTACGCTGGTCTCTTGCGCCTTCTAATCTGTCGCTGTCCACCAATAAAATGGCGGCCGTCTTTTCCCGCCTTTTGTTCCAAGGTCCGGGGGAGTGTCAGCGTCGGCTTCTGTGTGGAGCTGATATCACGTCACTGCGGGACTTCCCCCGATGCTTTTGGATCGCTTTCTTCTGCCTCCGTCTTTCAATCCGGGGAGGCTTAGCACTTTCTGCTAATGAGCACAGGGCGGTATATCCCCAGGCAATAGGGGAGGGAGCAGCAGTTGTGCAGAGACCGCTCCACAGTGTGTGCCTGTAGCTGTCACTTCCCTCCTCCTCACTACCAAAGCCAGAGAGGGAGTTTATAATAAAATCTGATGTTTTTTACCTCAGGTCCTTTGGCTTATTAGCTGAGCCGCTTGTTAGAAGGTATTAGCTTCCTGAGGCTGGATTACCTCAAACCTGTAGTTTGAAGGCCCAAACTTTCCTAGGGCTGATTTCTAAAATTTATGTGGTAAAATTAAAATAATTTTCGGATCATAGTGACCCAGATGAGGCACTGGATAAGATCCAACTAAAGATTTGACAATAAAAACGTTTTTTAGGCGATTTTAGTTGATTATAGAGGATTTCCCTCAGGAGCTCCAGCACTGCACAACCTACGCCATAGCAGTCCAGGCCACGCCCCGGGGATAATTATTTCGTTGCTCCGGGTGGGTCCTCAGACTTGGACTCTTTTGTTACTTGCAACTGCCCCTGAACGTGTGTCTGTGGATAGGTTCTTTGAGGCTATAGGACTGATTTTTTACTAACCAGACCGGGTCGGGGTGGCAGAGGACACTATCATGGGTCTCTTCCAGGGTAAACGCACCGCCGAATGGTGTTGCTCTGAGTTCAGGCGGTGGGCCACTGTAGTGACCTGGAATGACTCTGCACTTAGATGTCAGTTCAGGAGAGGACGGTCAAATCATCTTAAAGGGAACCTGTCACCTGAATTTGGCGGGACCAGTTTTGAGTCATACGTGCGGGGTTTTCGGGTGTTTGATTCACCCTTTCCTTACCCGCTGGCTGCATGCTGGCCGCAATATTGGATTGAAGTTCATTCTCTGTCCTCCGGAGTACACGCCTGCGCAAGGCAATATTGCCTTGCGCTGGCGTGTACTCCGGAGGACAGAGAATGAACTTCAATCCAATATTGCGGCCAGCATGCAGCCAGCGGGTAAGGAAAGGGTGAATCAAACACCCAAAAACCCCGCCCGTATGACCCAAAACTGGTCCCGCCAAATTCAGGTGACAGGTTCCCTTTAAGGACGCTCTGGCTCTCGATCCGCCACCCAGCCCCTTGGAGGAGGCTATGACTCAGGCCATTCATATGGAATGGAGGTTGCGGGAAAGAGGTGTTATGCAATAGGAGACTCCGTTCCATCTGGCTAATTCCGATGTGGTACCCTATACTGAACCTATGGAGGTAGGGGCCACCAACCTGAAGGAGAGAAGGCGACGACGAGAGGGGAGATTGTTTTTTCTGTGGAGATCCTGGATATTGGAAAAAGGACTGCCCCTCTTGTCCACTGACTAACAAGTTGCTGGGAAATGCCTAAGTCTTGGTGATTGCAGAGGAGATCACCCAGACTCTCGGGTACCTTTTTCCTCATGTCAAAAAATTTTGTGTGAGGTGGAACTTTGTTACGGGGATTGTTTCACACCCACTTAAGCTTTCGTGGACTGTGGGTCATCCATGAACTTTATTGACTCATGCTTGGTGTCTAAGTGTCAGATAGGGACAGTTAGGCTTGAAACACCAATTCATATCATTGCTATTGATAAGACTCTGCTGGTTAAAAACATTGTTAATTTTGTCTCGGAGGAGTTCCTCCTCAAGGTGGGTTCCTTGCATCAGGAACGCATCTCATGTTATGTTCTGGACAATCTTCCAGCGGGACTGGTGTTGGAATTCCCCTGGATACAGTTACACAATCCTGTTATTAAATGGGAATCTCGGGATAATGTAAAATGGGGGCCTAATTGTTAGAATCATAGAATGGTAGAGTTGGAAGGGACCTCCTGGGTCATCTGGTCCAACCCCCTGCTCAAAGCAAGATTCACTAAATTATCCCAGACAGATGGCTGTCCAGCCTCTGAAGACTTCCATTGAAAGAGAACTCACCACCTCTCGTGGTAGCCTGTTCCACTCATTGATCACCCTAACTGTCAAAAAGTTTTTTCTAATATCTAATCTGTGTCTTCTCCCACTCAGTTTCATCCCATTGTTTCTAGTCTTTTCCTTGTTCTAAAGGTTGTCTTTCTACTGTACTGGTGTCGTCCGTTAATCTGGATGGTAATCCGAAGTACCTGAAGGATTTTAAGGACGTATATTCTGAAAAAGAGGCTGAGGTTTTATCACATCGTTCCTGTGATTGCACTATCAATCTCTTTCCGGCTGCTAAATTGCCCAAGGCCCTTCTGTACAATCTTTCTGGCCCGGAACGTTCCGCTATGAGAGAGTATGTCTCTGAAAGTTTACATAAAGGACACATCTGCCCCTCTGTCTCTCCTGTGGCTGCTGGATTTTTTTTTCTTAAAAAAAAAAAGATGGTGGTTTACGCTCTTGCCTCAATTTTCGTGAACTTAATAAAATTATGGTGAGAAATACTTACCCTGTCCCGCTTATCCCTGATCTTTTTAACCAATTGTCTGGGGCTAAGTGGTTTTCCAAGTTGGACCTCAGGAAAGCATATAATCTTATTCGGATTCGGGAGGGGATGAGTGAAAAATGGCATTTCTCACCTCAGAGCTTGTTTGAAAACTTGGTTATGCCCTTTGGTTTCACCAATGCGCCAGCTGTGTTTCAGGATTTCATTAACCCCTTCATGACCTTGGGATTTTCCATTTTTCCGTGTTCGTTTTTCGCTCCCCTCCTTCCCAGAGCCATAACTTTTTTATTTTTCTGTCAATTTGGCCATGTGAGGGCTTATTTTTTGCAGGACGAGTTGTACTTTTGAACAACATCATTGGTTTTACCATTTCGTGTACTGGAAAATGGGAAAATTCCAAGTGTGGTGAAATTGCAAAAAAGGTGCAGTCCCACACTTGTTTTTTGTTTGGCTTTTTTGCTAGGTTCACTAAATGCTAAAACTGACCTGCCACTATGATTCTACAGGTCAGTACGAGTTCATAGACACCTAACATGACTAGGTTATTTTTTATCTAAGTGGTGAAAAAAAATTCCAAACTTTGCTAAAAAAAAAAAAAAAATTGCGCCATTTTCCGATACTTGTAGCGTCTCCATTTTTCATGATCTGGGGTCGGTTGAGGGCTTATTTTTTGTGTGCCGAGCTGGCTTTTTTAATGATTCCATTTCGGTGCAGATACGTTTTTTTGCTCGCCCGTTATTGCATTTTAATGCAATGTCGCGGCGACCAAAAAAACATAATTCTGGCGTTTCAAATTTTGTTCTCATTACGCCGTTTAGCGATCAGGTTAATGCTTTTTTTTATTGATAGATCGGGCGATTCTGAACGCGGCGATACCAAATATGTGTAGGTTTGATTATTTTTTTATTGATTTATTTTGAATGGGGCGAAAGGGGGGTGATTTAAACTTTTATATATTTTTTTTCCCATTTTTTTTACTTTTTTTTTTTTACTTTTGCCATGCTTCAATAGCCTCCATGGGAGGCTAGAAGCTGGCACAACACGATCGGCTCTGCTACATAGCAGCGATCTGATATTCGCTGCTATGTAGCAGAAATGCAGGTGTGCTATGAGCGCCGACCACAGGGTGGCGCTCACAGCTGCCAGGATCAGTAACCATAGAGGTCTCAAGGACCTCTATGGTTACTATTCAGAAGCATCGCCGACCTCCGATCATGTGACGGGGGTCGGCGATGCGCCGGTTAAATGCCGCTGTCTGCGTTTGACAGCGGCATTTAACTAGTTAATAGCGGCGGGTGAATCGCGATTTCACCCGCCGCTATTGCGGGCACATGTCAGCTGTTCAAAACAGCTGACATGTCCCGGCTTTGATGCAGGCTCACCACGGAGCCCTGCATCAAAGCAGGGGATCTGACCTCGGACGTACTATCCCGTCCGAGGTCAGAAAGGGGTTAATAATGTTTTCTCCGACTTCATCAGGCGCTTTGTGGTGATATATTTAGATGACATCCTGGGATTTTCATCTGACAAGGAATCTCACTTGGGTCATCTACGTGCAGTTCTCCAGAGGATATGGGGAAAATTTGCTGTTCGCTAAACCTGAGAAGTACGTATTTTTTGTCCAAGAGCTGTCCTTTCTTGGGGTCATTCTGTTTGCTAAAGGGTTTGGCATGGACCCTGGAAAGGTAGAGGCCATTGTTGATTGGGTGCAACCCAAAGACCTGAGAGGTCTTCAGCGCTTTTTGGGGTTTGCTAATTACACAGGTCTGCAAAAAAAAAAAATTTTCAAGAGCTGTTTTGGTTATTCCACGTAATCTTTATGTTTTTAAGTGCGCTGAATCCGAAAATGACCTCCGTTTGGTCATAGTACATCACGTTTTCTGACAATTTAAGTAACTATGTTAAATAAGGCAATACCTCAAAATAAATGAAAATAGACTCATAAAATAAATTTTTTATTACAAATGTTTCATGAAGATCATTTTTTTAACTGTAGTGAGCTAACTAACACACACTAAAATCGATTCTTCTTCCCTGTGAGGCTTCTCTTGGTACATTTACGCTTGTAAGTAGCATCTGGAATGTCTCTCTGAAGCGTCCAACAGTAGTCTGCCATCATTGTAATGCTCCATCTTCCCTGGTATCTACTTTCCATCTCTTTAATGTCCTGGTGGAATCGTTCACCTTGCTCTTCACTCACAGCTCCCAAATTTTTAGGAAAGTTGTCAAGGTGGGAATGGAGGAAATGCACTTTCAAACTCATCAGGCAACCTAAAGCTTGAAATGCTTTCAGCATTCGTCCGACGATTTTTTTGTAGTCAGGGTCTTTGTTATTGCCTAAAAATTTCTCTATATTCAGCTGTTGCTTCAACACTGTATATTCACCACAAATGTAACAGAAACTGTCAGGCGAATTAATACACTTCCGCTGAGCCATAATGCTAATTTTGGGAAACACGGTTGCATATGATGAGCTAACACGAACTGAGATGAAAAAGTGTGAACAGGCGAGAACCAAGATAAAACAATTGAATCAAGCCCAGGCATGTCAGAGACTGCTCATTCAGCTTGCAAAATGTTGATGCTGGTTTCATTAGCTCACTCTGAAAGTTCTTTTCTTTGAAAGTTATATTTTTTGGCATTGTATATCTTCAATGCATTGATGTGAATTAATTAATAGTAATTTTGACTTTCAAAATCCTAAGATAAAAAAAAAATTGAGAAAAATATACTACATTTGAAGAGAATTTTGCATTTTGTGGCAAACCCTGACGTCCGGGATTTTTTTCAATATTTTTTTCGTTTTCAGCACACCAAATACATGGAAATTAGATGAAAATAATCAAACAGCTTTTTAGTCACAGACCTGTGTTATTATCAGAGATTTATTAAAGAGTTTTCTCAGGTGGTCAAGCCTCTCACTAATCTCACTCATAAGGGGGCTGATCTTAAAAACTGATCAGTCTCAGCAGTTACAGCATTTTCTTCTTTGAAAAAATGTTTTATGTCTGCTCGTGTGTTGGTCCAGCCTGATCTGTCTGAACCATTCATTGTTGAGGTAGATGCATCAGAGGTGGGAGTGGGGGCAGTGTTGTCTCAGGGACGTGCCACTTTGACTAACTTGAGACCGTGTGCATTTTTCTCCAAAAAATTTTCTCCTGCTGAGAGAAATTATGATGTAGGGAATCGGGAGTTATTAGCCATAAAACTGGCTTTTGAAGAATGGAGGCACTTTTTGGAGGGTGCTGTTCACCGGATTGCGGTGATTAAAGACCACAAGAGCCTGTCCTACATTGAGTCGGCTAAACACTTAACTCCTAGGCAGGCGAGGTGGATGCTTTTTTTCACAGTTCCATTTTTCTATCACCTTTTGGCCTGGTTCCAAGAATGTCAAGGACAATGCCTTGTCTCACAGTTTGGATCCGGTATCACCTCAAGAACCTCCTTCCTCCATTCTTCAGCATGGAGTGGTCGTTGCTGGGGTGTCCTCCGAGTTGGAGCGGGAGATTCGTGAGGCTGTCTCTTGCTCCTCCATCATTGCCTGAGAATAAGCTCTTCCTCCCTGTTCAGTATCGGTTTAGGGTTCTCCGGGAGTTTCATGACTCTGCTCAGTGGGCATCCAGGGGTCTTGGCCACCTGGAGAGCTATGGCTAGACTGTTCTGGTGGTCCTCCATGTCTTCTGACATTGCCAGGTTTGTGTCTGCTTGTGATTTGTGTGCCTGTTGCTAAAAGCTCCCATAACCGGCCAGCTGGGGAATTGGTGCCATTGCCTATTCTGGATAGACCTTGGACTCATTTGTCCATGGATTTTATCACTGATCTCCCTCCTTCCAATGGCAAAACTGTGGTCTGGGTAGTGGTTGAAATATTTAGTAAACAGGCGCATTTTGTACCGTTGGCAGGACTACCTAACACCAAAACTTTATCCAAGTTATTTATTGAGCATGTGCGATTGCATGGTGTGCCTCTGAATTTTGTGTCTGATAGAGGGGTATAATTTGTGTCCAAGTTCTGGAGGGCTTTCTGTAAGAGACTGGGTATTGATTTGACCTTCTGCTTGGCCTATCATCCTGAAACCAACAGGCAGACAGAGAGAACCAACCAGTCACTTGAACAAATTTTGCGGGCTGGATTCGGGGTGTCCATGGGCTGATTCAGCGGTTCAACGGTTGGAGGTGTAGAGGGAGGTTCAGAAGAACATTGGGGTGGCTCAGGGCAAACAAAAATATTTAGCTGATATGCGATGATCTGTGGGACCTAAGTTGCTGGTAGGAGACAAGGTGTGGTTGTCTACCTGGAATGTACAGTATGACTGAAGGTTCCTTCCATTAAGCTGGGTCCTAGGTTTATTGGCCCTTACGAGGTAATTGAGGTTGTCAACCCAGTTGCCTTCTGTTTACGCTTGCCTCCGTCGCTTCAGATCCCCAATTTATTCTATAAGTCCCTTCTTAATCCATGTGTACCTTCCTCTGCTGTGTCACCATCCCCTCTGCCTCCTGTCATGGTAGATGGTCAGACTGAGTATGAAGTTGAACAGATTGTCGATTCTCAGAGGGCTCGCAGTTTGTTTCAGTACTTGGTCCAATAGAGGGGTTATGGTCCTGACGCGTTCCGTCCATGCTGTTCGTCTGGTTTGGGCATTTCATACACGTTATCCTGGAGAACCTGAGGGATCGGTGGCTCCCCTTGAGAGGCAGGTACTGTCATGATCCATTCTGGGTTTTTGAGTCCTGTCTGCCCTTTTCCCAAACTGATCATGTCAAGGGTTAACTTTGCTCTGCCTCACTCTAGGTTCAGGTTTGCTATTTAGCCCCGCTGCATCCTGCAGGCGGTGTCAATTATATTTTCTGCCTACGGCATGTGTATCTGACTCTGGTAGTACCCCGATTGGTCCTGCTGCATTTTCTGACCTTGCCCATGTCTATTCCTCCTTCCTTGCCCATCCTGTCTTAGTGTTTCCTGATTGCTGTTGGATTTCCCGGTGTTTGACTTGTCTTTGCCTCTGGTCCCTGGTATTGACCCTTTTGCTCTCCACTGACTCTGTGCTTGTTTTTCCCCTTTGTACTGCGTGACGGTCTAGGTTTTGACTCGGATTGTTTGACTATTCTGCTGCCACCTGGTGGTAGCTTCGCTGCAGCACTGCAGGTCTGCTCTTGCAGACTTGTTACTATCCTTTCACTATATTGCCATCTAGTGGAAGTTGCAGTTACCTGCATAGCTGCAGCGTGACTAAGTATACATACAGCTGTGGAAAAAATTAAGAGACCACTGAAAAATGTTCAGTTTGTCTGATTTTTCTCTTTATACATATATATTTGAGTAAAATGTAAATTGTTCTTTTATTCTATAAACTACTGACAACATGTCTCCAAAGTTTCAAGCAATAACTTTTGTATTCATTTTCTGAAAATGAGAAATGGTCAAAATTACAGAAAATGCATTGCTTGCAGACCTCAAATAATGCAAAAAAAAAAAAAAAAAAAAAAAAAAAAACCAAGTTCATAATCATTTAGAAACAACAATACTAATGTTTTAACTCTGGAAGAGTTCAGAAATCAATATTTTGTGGAGCCATATTCTGCACACCACTTCATATTTTTATAGCACCACTCCAGCAGTTTTTTATTTGATCGCTGGAGTGGTGCTTGAAATCTAAGGTCCCTGCCCCTCTCATACTTTTGTTCCAGGGTCTTCACCTTTTTTGAGTGCCACTGCAGTTCCACAGCACAATCTTGTGACTGCAATTTCTGACTGGCCAGAAGTGAAAAGTAACGGTCACATGCTCTCAATGCAAGTTCATGGGAGCCAGAACAAGGCTCTGATAGACTTGCATTGAAAAGTGACATTCAGCTCTGTCCAGCAAACACTGGTCAAACAGCTTAAGATGGATGAGGCGACAGAAAAGTTACGATGGCGGCAGGTAAGCATGAGAATGGGTGCAGGGAACTTAGATTAGAGGCACCACTACTTGACTGCAACAAAAAAAAAATGCTGGAGTGGTGCTTTAATAGATTTATCTTCTTTGACATGTTAATATGGTGTTTTTCCATTCTTTTTATGATTTTGTCTTTAAATTTGATATTTAATTTTCCAAATGGTGTAATCATGCTATAGTTTGTGTGTTTTTCATTTTCTGCTCATCGCACGCCTTATATTGCTTCACCTTCTTAGGCAACATGTTCTCTCCACCTCAATACCCCCACTTTTCAACACTGTACTTTCTCCTTTACATTTTAATCAATTCCTTTGCATCTCATTTCACTTCTCACCATATCCTTCACATCTATTCGTTCATTCACCATTTGTGCATTCTGCATGTCACGCATCACTTTCATGCATCACACATCTTGTTATTTGTGAGCTCGATTCAGATAAACGGTCTTTGATGCCATCTGTACAATTTTGTACATACACCTATTTGCTACATATAAAGTACATATGAATTTAAGAATTTGTAGTACAATTGTCAGGATTTTAAATTTATGTTTTATTAAAAATTGTTTTATAGAAGCGTATGGCATAATTCTATCTTTCCAGAGAGTTGATACATCATTTTCTATTAAATGATAAATTCTTACTAAATATTTTTTTCCCCTCATTGTTACACAATCCTCAACACCAAGAAGGAAAAATTGTGCAACTATGGGAATTAGAGGAGAAACAAATAAGATAATGAAATGCAAATGATAAATTAAAACTAAACTTTCAAAACATTTCGATTTATTCAGTATTGTCTATAAGCACCACACACAAATATGCCATAAATGAAGTTACTAATGGTCGAAGGAATATTCTGTCATGCTGAATGCACTTATGCACACAAATCAGCAAAAACCACTGCTGGCAGTTCCCTTTGTAATTACTAATTTGTGATGCAGCAGGTTATATAGTAAAATGAGAAGAAGTCTCGCCCTCAACTTAAGAATTTTTAGTTGATTTATTAATGCTAGAGGTAGCACTGGAAACGTTTCAGCCTAAACCGGCTTTCATCAGTCACGTGCTATGCCAACTAGTGTGTGGCAATAAATCCTATATTAGGATGTACGTCGTGCGTGGCGCAGGTATCAACCGCTTTGTATGGAAGTGGAAAAGTGGATGAGAGGAGTATGTAGGGGCTCAAAGTAGCATATATTAGACTTGAGGTAAACACCTCCGATGGCCATATATGAGACAGGGGCTGGAGGGATGCCGCTGTGGTAAATGAGTAGTCCTCTCGGATGCGGAGTCCACTGCTGTCTCAGAGACAGAGACTGTCACGTCAAAACGCCGTATGTGGACGCATCAGCATATAACACATGTCCCTGTGTACCCAATGTTAAAGATAAGACAAGATTTAACCCCTTAGTGACAGAGCCAATTTGGTACTTAATGACCGAGCCAATTTTTACAATTCTGACCAGTGTCACTTTATGAGGTTATAACTCTGGAACGCTTTATCGGATCCCGCTGATTCTGAGATTGTTTTTTCGTGACATGTTGTACTTCAAGTTAGTGGTAACATTTCTTCGATATTACTTGCGATTATTTATGAAAAAAATGGAAATATGGCGAAAATTTTTAAAATTTTGCAATTTTCAGACTTTGTATTTTTATGCCCTTAAATCAGAGAGATATGTCACAAAAAATAGTTAATAAATAACATTTCTCACATGTCTACTTTACATCAGCACAATTTTGGAAACAATTTTTTTTTTTGTTAGGGAGTTATAAGGGTTAAAAGTTGACCAGCAATTTCTCATTTTTACAACACCATGTTTTTTTTAGGGACCACATCACCTTTGAAGTGATTTTGAGGGGTCTATATGATAGAAAATAACCAAGTGTGACACCATTCTAAAAACTGCACCCCTCAAGCTGCTCAAAACCACATTCAAGAAGTTTATTAACCCTTTACGTACTTCACAGGAACTAAAACAATGTGGAAGAAAAAAATTAACATTTTACTTTTTTTTGCAAACATTTTACTTCAGAACCATTTTTTTTAATTTTCACAAGTGTAAAAACAGAAATTTAACCACAAATTTTGTTGTGCAATTTTTCCTGAGTACGCCGATACCCCATATGTGGAGGTAAACCACTGTTTGGGCGCACCGCAGAGCTTGGAAGTGAAGGAGCACCGTTTGACTGTTTCAATGCAGAATTGGCTGGAATTGAGATCGGACGCCATGTCGCGTTTGGAGAGCCCCTAATGTGCCTAAACAGTGGAAACCCCCCACAAGTGACACCATTTTGGAAACTAGACCCCCCAAGGAACTTATCTAGATGTGTGGTGAGCACTTTGAACCCCCAAGTGCTTCACAGAAGTTTATAACGTAGAGCCGTGAAAATAAAAAATCGCATTTGTTTTCACAAAAATGATTTTTTCGCCCACAAATTCTTATTTTCACAAGGGTACCAGGAGAAATTAGACCACAAAAGTTGTTGTGCAATTTCTCCTGAGTACGTCGATACCCCATATATGGGGGTAAACCACTGTTTGGGCGCACCGCAGAGCTTGGAAGTGAAGGAGCACCGTTTGACTTTTTCAATGCAGAATTGGCTGGAATTGAGATCGGATGCCATGTCGCGTTTGGAGAGTCCCTGATGTGCCTAAACAGTGGAAACCCCCCACAAGTGATACCATTTTGGAAACTAGACCCCCCAAGGAACTTATCTAGATGTGTGGTGAGCACTTTGAACCCCCAAGTGCTTCACAGAAGTTTATAACGTAGAGCCGTGAAAATAAAAAATCTCATTTTTTCTACAAAAATGATCTTTTTGCCCCCAAATTTTTATTTTCACAAGGGTAACAGGAGAAATTAGACCACAAAAGTTGTTGTGCAATTTCTCCTGAGTACGTCGATACCCCATATATGGGGGTAAACCACTGTTTGGGCGCACCGCAGAGCTTGGAAGAGAAGGAGTGTCGTTTTACTTTTTCAATGTAGAATTGGCTGGAATTGAGATCGGACGCCATGTCACGTTTGGAGAGCCGCTGATGTGCCTAAACAGTAGAGACCCCCCACATATGACACCATTTTGGAAACTAGACCCCTTAAGGAACTTATCTAGATGTGTGGTGAGCACTTTAAACCCCCAGGTGCTTCACAGAAGTTTATAACGTAGAGCCGTGAAAATAAAAAAAATCGCATTTTTTCTACAAAAATGATCTTTTTGCCTCCAAATTTTTATTTTACCAAGGGTAACAGGAGAAAATGGACCCCAGAAGCTGTTGTACAATTTGTCTTGAGTACGCCGACACCCCATATGTGGGGGTAAACCACTGTTTGGGCGCATGGCTGAGCTCGGAAGCAAAGGAGCGCCATTTGACTTTTCAATGCAAAATTGACTGGAATTGAGATCGGACGCCATGTCGCGATTGGAGAGCCCCTGATGTGCCTAAACAGCAGAAACCCCCCAAAAGTGACCCCATTTTGGAAACTAGACCCCCCATGGAACTTATCTAGATGTGTAGTGAGAACTTTGAATGCCCAAGTGCATCACAGAAGTTTATAATGCAGAGTCGTGAAAATAAAAAATATATATTTTTTAACAATAAAGATTTTTTAGCCCCCAAGTTTTTATTTTCACAAGGGTAACAAGAGAAATTGGATCCCAAAAGTTGTTGTCCAATTTGTCCTGAGTATGCTGGTACCCCATATGTGGGGGTAAACCACTGTTTGGGCGCATGGTAGAGCTCGGAAGGGAAGGAGTGCCATTTTGGAATGCAGACTTTGATAGAATTGTCTGCGGGCGTTATGTTGCCTTTGCAGACCCCTAATGTACCTAAACAGTAGAAACCCCCAACAAGTGACCCCATTTTGGAAAATAGACCCCCCAAGGAACTTATCTAGATATGTGGTGAGAACTTTGAATGCCCAAGTGCTTCACAGAAGTTTATAATGCAGAGTAGTGAAAATAAAAAATATTTTTTTTTCCCACAAAAAAGATTTTTTTAGCCCCCAAATTTTTATTTTCACAAGGGTAACAAGAGAAATTGGACCCCAAAAGTTGTTGTCCAATTTGTCCTGAGTATGCTGGTACCCCATATGTGGGGGTAAACCACTGTTTGGGCGCACGGCAGAGCTCGGAAGGGAAGGAGCGCCATTTTGCAATGCAGACTTTGATAGAATTGTCTGCAAGCGTTATGTTGCGTTTGCAGACCCCTAATGTACCTAAACAGTAGAAACCCCCACAAGTGACCAAATTTTGGAAACTAGACCCCCTAAGGAACTTATCTAGATATGTGGTGAGAACTTTGAAAGCTCAAGTGCTTCACAGAAATTTATAATGCAGAGTAGTGAAAATAAAAAAATATATTTTTTTCCAACAAAAAAGATTTTTAGCCCCCAAGTTTTTATTTTCACAAGGGTAACAGGAGAAATTGGACCCCAAAAGTTGTTGTCCAATTTATCCCGAGTACGCTGATGCCCCATATGTGGGGGTAAACCACTGTTTGGGCGCACGGCAGAGCTCAGAAGGGAGGGAGTACCATTTGACTTTTTTAGCGCAAAATTGGCTGTCGTGTTTGGAGACCCCCTGATGTACCTAAACAGTGGAAACCCCCCAATTCTAACTCCAACCCTAACCCCAACACAGCCCTAACCCTAATCTCAACCCGATCCATAATCCTAATCACAACCCTAACGATAATCACAACCCTAACCCCAAAACAGCCCTAATCTCAACCCTAACCATAACCCTAATCAAAACCCTAAATCCAACACACCCCTAACCCTAATCCCAACCCTAACCCTAATCCCAACCCTAATCCCAAACGTAACACTAATCCCAACCCTAATCCAAACCCTAACCCTAATCCCAACTCTAACCCTAACTTTAGCCCCAACCCTAACCATAACTTTAGCCCCCGTCGTCACAAAAAAAGTTCAATGTAACCTTTTTTTTGTACGTCGCGTCCGCCATTTCCGCGGATGCGTGGCCGTAACTCTGCCCCCTCCTCCCCAGGACATAGACTGGGCAGCGGATGCGTTGAAAAACTGCATCCGCTGCCCACGTTGTGCACAATTTTCACAACGTGCGTCGGTACATCGGGCCGACGCATTGCGACCGCCCCGTACCGACGCAAGTGTGAAAGAAGCCTTAGGCTACTTTCAGACATAGCGCATTTTTGAGCGCTATTTTGCGGGCGCTTTTCAAAAATGCGCAATGTCATTTTCGTCTGCCGGCAAAGTGAATGAGAAATTCACTTTGCCGTTCAGACACACCGCAAAAAAACGCGGCGCTTTTGTCTGCAAACACGCCGGCGTAAAAAGAATTGACATGTCAATTCTTTACGCAGCGGCGTGTCTGCGTATCCCCCTAGGGCCCCATATTACCTTCCACACACAGCGCCTTTGTCCTGGGTGTCGGCGTCTTTGTACGGAGGGGTTGACACCCAGGACCGGACGTGACGTCGGACAGGAAGAGGGAAGCCCCCGCCCCCCAGTGAAGCAGCATGGAGTCCTTCTGTGTGTGTGTGTGTGCGTGCGTGTGTGTGCGTGTGTGTGTGTGTGTGTCCCCATGCGACGCTAGTGCCACCATTGTGCTAAGTCGCCGTATGGGACTACTACTCCCATCCGGTATTAGGATGGGAGAGTTGTCCCTGTGTCCGGCGACTTAGCACAATTGTAAAGTTACACAAAACACCTACACACAATACACATACATGACACACAGTACATACAACATATAACACAGAGTATATACTCACCAACAGCACACTTGTAGGCGAAGCCCTCGATCCTCCATGAAAAAATCCAAAAATAATAAACCAAATCCATACTCCCTGTCCGCAGAATCCATAAAACGAGTGTCCCACGCCGATCGGCTGCTCTCCGGCGATACACTGCCAGGAGCGAAGCTCCTAGCAGTGTATCGCGTACTGTTCCGGAGTTCAATGACTCCGGCGTCTCGGTTAACAGCAGTACAGCTGCGTTGAACTTTCCCACGCAGCACTGCCGTTAAGCGAGAGTGCCGGGGTCAATGACCGCCGGTAAACTCGCTCGCGCATGCGCAGTGACACACCGACAGGAACTATGGCTCCTGTCAGTGTGTTGCTGCAGCCGTGGAGAGCAGACATATCTCTGGATGTGTCTGTTCTCCATGGAAAATCTTGATACGTGGCACTTAAATATGTGGCACTGAAATACGTGATACGTGGCACTTTGATACGTGGCACGTGTCACTTAAGTACGTGGCACGTGGCACTGAAATATGTGGCACGTGGCACTTTGATACATGGCACGTCTCTGAAATACGTGGCACGTGGCACTTTGATACGTGGCACGTCTCTTAAATACGTGGCACGTGGCACTGAAAGATGTGGCACGTGGCACTTTGATACGTGGCACTTTGATACGTGGCACTGAAATATGTGGCACGTGGCACTTTGATACGTGGCACGTGGCACTTTGATACGTGGCACGTGGCACTTTGATACGTGGCACGTGGCACTTTGATACGTGGCACTGAAATATGTGGCACGTGGCACTTTGATACGTGGCACGTGGCACTTTGATACGTGGCACTGAAATATGTGGCACGTGGCACTTTGATACGTGGCACGTGTCACTTAAATACGTGGCACGTGGCACTGAAATATGTGGGACACGTTGCACAAAAAAGTTACATGTAGTTTTTTTTTGTGTCGACGGTCCGCCGAAGCACGACGCATCCGTCGCACGACGGATGCGACATGTGGCAATCCGTCGCAATGCGTCGCTAATGCAAGCCAATGGAGAAAAAACACATCCTGCAAGCACTTTTGCAGGATGCGTTTTTTCTCCAACGACGCATTGCGACGGAAGCCAAAAAACGCTAGTGTGAAAGTAGCCTAACCCTAGCCCTAACCCTAAATTTAGCCCCAACCCTAACCCTAACTCTAACCCTAACCCTAACTCTAACCCTAACCCTAATTTTAGCCCCAACTTGTCTTCTCCTGCCGGCCGGCAGATGGCAGCAGATGGCGGGCGCACTGCGCATGCGCCCGCCATGATGAAAAAGCCGGCCGGCAGGAGAAGACAGAAGAGGACCCAGGGACCCCGGGTGAGTATGATAGGGTCCCCGAATCCCCCTATTTCTCTGTCCTCTGATGTGCGATCACATCAGAGGACAGAGAAATAACTGATCGCTTTTTTTTTTTTTTTTTTTTGCGGTCGCCGGTAAACTGTTAATTACCGGCGATCGCAAAGCAGGGGTCGGTGCAAATCGACCCCGATCATGTTCTTTGGGGTCTCGGCTACCCCCGGCAGCCGAGACCCCAAAGAACATCCGGGTGCCGGGCGGCGGGCGCACTGCGCGTGCGCCCGCCATTTTTTCCCGGAAAAAAGATGGCGGCGCCCATGGGGAGACACGAGGAGCACCGGGGGAGGTAGGTAAGTATTGGGGGGCTATTGGGGGCCATCGGGGACCACATTTCTCTGTCCTCCGATGTGCGATCACATCGGAGGACAGAGAAATTAAACGGCAAATCGCGTTTTTTTTTTTTTTGTTGCGACCGCCGGTAAATGGTTAATTACCGGCGATCGCAACTCGGGGGTCGGTAAAACCCCCCCGAATCATGTTCTCTGGGGTCTCGGCTACCCTCGGCAACCGAGACCCCAGAGAAAATCCGACTCTGGGGGGCGCTATTCACTTTTTCCACAGCGCCGTTAATTAACGGCGCTGTGGTTTAAGTACCCTTAGCGGCCGCCGTTAAAAGGCGTATCGGCGGTCGTTAAGGGGTTAATAAAACAATACTAATGTTCAAGTAATGTTTCTTAAGGGTATATATTATGTCAATTATTTCCATGATATTCTTAACTAGTAATTACTTCTTTCTACATTTATACATGCTTTTTTGCATTTTTAATTGTCTGTCCAATCAATGTCACGTGCACTATATATATGTTTTCATTGCACTAGTAGGTAGATCATGAGTAAGACTCCATAGTTGAAACGCGTTGATCGTCCTTACTGGTGTGCCAGGTGTTCGCTATGTAAAGATTTTTTGGAAGAACGCTATATTGTTTTAGTCGTCCAATAAAGTCTCACAAAGTTTGAATCGCCCCCGCCTTCAACTAGATCATTTTTCCTCGTCTCCATTTGGCGTGGGCACTCACCCCGATCCGTGCTGGGTGTTGGCAGGTCTGGGGATTTCTCTGAAGATCGGTAAGCTGACTACATTCCTTTTTTTCTATTATTCAGTGTTAAAGATAGGTACGCAGGACGCATGCGAAAGTAGGTAACAGAGGATGTACGCAGCCATACGCCGACGAGCCAAACGCAAGTACGAAACCAGTCTAACTCAGATATCAGTACCTGTGTTGTTCCTGACTGAACACCCCATTTAAACCAGGATTTACACTTCTTTCCGAGATTATTGAGCTCTCAGCTTTTAGTCTAGCTCTCTCACTTGCTGGTCCTGCATACAATCCTGCTGCTCCTGTATACCGACTTCTGGCTACCAACTTACTATGCTACCTGCTGATCCTCCTTACAGACCCCTGGCTATCCACTGACCAAGCTACTTGCCTGTGCTAACCTCAAGTGGTTGCAATAACAAAGACTCCAATCCAGACAAATATGCGAACAGACAAATGCTACTACAACGTACATTATGACACCCCAAATCAGAGAATAGAACTGGCATGACTTTCCCTCACAACGCTATCTTCATTGTGTTGCCCATGTGGTCTCTAGCTAAATCTCCAGCTACCATTGCACCCAGGACAAAGGCAGGATTCATCGGCAAAGAGGTAGACCTCCATTTCAACCTTCATTGCTGTCTTGCTCTGCACCATGACAGTCTTTGAAGGAGGTGGCATGAGTTTAATGTAACACCTATAGGTGCATATCTGGCTCATAGCCCAACTACATGCAAACACCTTCTGATGGTTTGTGTAGACGCTTTAGGATAACTAAGAATACAAGGGATATAAGGGAGGTGCCGTCAGGAAAGGACGTAAATATAATAAAGGAGAAACCATCAGCAACACGTGTAATCCTGAAGCAACAAATCACATTCAAACAAATTCAAGGATAGAGGTTACCCTAACTCACTTCACTTGTCCGCCCAAACATCTAGGTCATGGTCACACTCTGATAACCCACGGATTGCATTTATCAATACTTACCATCCTTTCATTCATCAAGCATGCGCATCTTCCTGCTCAGCTTTTTCCGTGACATCCCAGCGTTTTCAGGCACATGCGCCATACATTTCATTGGCCACTTCCGCCACAACCCAGCAGTTAAGTCACCCGCATATCCGCAACACATCCCCTGCACATAGCTGTTACTGATCATAACTACCGGCTGGTATTTTATTCCCAAACCAGTTAATTGATGCCATCCATCTGCAGACATGCTCCAGACCCTACACTCACATTTACGAGGTAACATTTTGCAATTGTTCCAGTCTTGTTCTTAAGCTCTGATGTCTTACATTCTTTTCCTCATTATCACGTGTAATTACAATTGCTTGTTTATCTTGCTCATGGAGTGGGTATCCACTTGAACCAAAGACAATCCTATGCATTATATCATACTGTCACATTATATATTTCTGTTGATTATTTTCACTTTAAATATACATGTTAGAAGTTTTCCTTGACGCTTTAGGGTGGTTACGCGACGTCTAATTTCACTTGGAGTACAGAATGGATCAAATATGGTACAGCCATTTCTCCAAATTGTCTCAGTAGCAATTTAACAGCGTCAAACTGCATGTTACTCACGCTAATCTGAGTAGTCTGCGTGGTCTGTTTTACTATGGCCTGCAGTATCTCCAGACTTGCCTCCCATTAAGCTTATCATTGCTTGACAATTGCAAGAGGAGCTGCCAGCAGCACATCTTGATGATTTGCATGCCCAAATGGATGCATCATGGCAGAATATTCTTAAGACAACCATTAAGAACCTCATTAATTGCATGACAAGGTGTGTGAGGCACATTTCTGCTTGTTGCGCTCATCCTCTATAATTTGAGATGTAATGTAGATGAAAAAAAAAACCAAACAAACAAACAAAAAAAAACACCACAATTTTCAAATCATTATTCCGTAGAGGTCTCCCTACTTGGTGTTGCAACTTCATTATTGAGGAGTGTATATGCTGATTGGCCAATTAAGTGACATGGGGCTATCCAATTAATGCCAATGCAATTTTTATTTATTTTTTTAATAATATTGATGAAAGTACTGACTATAGGTTTTCCGAAGTGTAAACCACTCTGTTCAATGTCAAAATGCTCAAATTTCAATGATTAGAACAAGTAACACTCTACAGTGTCAGTGAACACTATAAAAGTCGTAGTTACTCACCGATAACGGTGTTTCTCAGAGCCCATGACAGCACTACCAGAGAGATGGAGTCCGCCCTTCAGGGACAGGAAACCCTACCGAATAAAAGGGCGGTACCTCTCTCCTGCCTCAGTTTAGTTTACAGAGCATCAGAGGTCCTCCAGGTTAGTGACAACAAGAAATACACATATTTTTAGCAAAATACTTATGAAGATCACACCGTGTCTAAAACAAACACACACTTCGTATACTAAAGTGCTCACCGCACACGTGATAAGGGGGGGAATAAGCAGGTGCTGTCATGGGCTCTGAGAAACACCGTTATCGGTGAGTAACTACGACTTTCTCAGTCGCCCATGACAGCACTACCAGAGAGAATTGCAGAGATTATTGCTTTAGGGAGGGACCACAGCCTGTAAGACCCTTCTTCCGAAGGTTAAGTCCGACGAAGAGGCTAAGTCCAAGCGATAGTGCCTAAAGAAGGTTGAAGGTGTTGACCAGGTGGCCGCTTTACAGATTTTATCTATTGGTACCTCCGACCTTTCGGCCCAGGAGGTCGCCATAGCCCTTGTAGAGTGCGCCTTGAGTCCTTCAGGAACTGCATTTCCCGTGGACGAGTATGCCAAGGCTATCGCATCAGTGACCCAACGAGCTATAGTGCCTTTGGAGGCTTTGAGTCCTTTTCTAGGCCCCTGAAAGCAGATAAAAAGACAGCCTTCCTTCCTACACTGACGGGATGACTCTAGGTAGTGTATAAGACACCTTCTCACATCTAAGGTGTGGAATTTTTCCTCTTTTTGATTTTTTGGGTTTGGGCAGAACGACGGAAGGATTATTTCCTGAGATCTATGGAAATTAGAAGACATTTTGGGTAGATAAGCAGGGTCTGTCCTCAATACTACCCTATCATCCATTATTTGTGTAAATGGGGGGTTCGCAGATAGAGCCTGAAGGTCACTAATCCTACGGGCAGATGTTAGAGCTGTAAGAAGGGCCATTTTAAGGGATAAGATTTTAAGCGGTATTGAATCTATAGGTTCAAATGGGGGTTCAGTCATAGCTGAAAGAACCAAATTTAAGTCCCAGGACGGAGGACTTTTGATTTTTACTGGCCTAGAACGTGTTGCGGCTTTAATGAACCTTGCTACCCATGGATTAGTGGCAATACTATCATTATATAATGCCCCTAAGGCCGCTACTTGTACCTTTAAGGTGCTCACCGCTAGACCCATATCCAAGCCTCTCTGTAGGAATTCCAATATTTTGTTTATTGGAATCCCATCTTGTAGTGTTACACCAGAGGTGGACAGAAACTTCTTCCAAGTTTTACCATAGATTTTAGTTGTTACTGTTTTCCTACTTTTTAATAGTGTGGACACTACCTTATCTGAGAAGCCCTTTGCCTTTAGCAGTGACCTCTCAAGTTCCACGCTGTCAGGTGTAGATTTGTCGACTGAGGGTGGAACACCGGCCCTTGAGATAAGAGGTCCGGAATATCCGGAAGGACCCAGGGATCCGTGACCGATAGGATTCTCAGCCAAGAAAACCAGGCTCTCTTGGGCCAGAACGGGGCTATTAGAATGATTCTCGCCCTGTCCTGTCTTATCTTCCGTAGGACTGCTGGAATAAGTATATGAGGGGGAAAGGCATATGTCAGACCGTGAGTCCAGGGAATCGAGAATGCATCTATTGCTCGGGGGTTCCCTCTGTGGTCTAGAGAACAATACTGTTTTACCTTCCTGTTCTCTAGAGTGGCGAAAAGGTCTATTGTCGGTACTCCCCAGATTTTTGTGATCTGATCGAAGACCCTTTGGTTCAGAGCCCATTCCCCTTGTTTCAGCTGGGTACGGCTCAGGAAGTCTGCCTTTTTGTTTACTATGCCCCTTATGTGTAACGCCGAGAGGGACAGGAAGTGATGTTCGGCTAGTGTGAAGATTTGGGAAGTAGTATCCATCAGGGCTCGTGATCTGGTTCCCCCCTGGTGGTTCAGGTAGGCCACTACTACTTGATTGTCCGAAAAAACCCGGACATGCTGTCCCCTTAGTTGGGGAAGAAAAACTGATAGAGCGTGGCTTACTGCGCATAGTTCCTTTTGATTTGAGGATACCTGGTATTCTCGATCTGTCCAGATCCCCTGAGTAACACTGTTTCCCAGGTGAGCTCCCCACCCCGTGGGACTGGCGTCCGTGGTGACTACTCGATGTGTATCTATCACCCATGGAACTCCCTTTGATAGATTGTTGGGATCTAGCCACCAGTGTAGGGAACGAATAGTATTTGAACTTAGAGTCATGCGACCTTCCAGGCTTCCCTTCAGTGTGAGCTGATTTTTTAGGACATCCCACTGGAGGTCTCTCGTGTGGATCTGAGCCCACTGTACTGCCGGGAGACAGGCAGAAAGGGACCCCAGTAGTGACATTGCTCCCCTTAAGGTCATATGAGGGTTTGAACGCGCTGCTGACACAATGCTTAGTATTTTTTGTATCTTTAAGTTTGGAAGGCGACATTCCTGTAAAACCGAGTCGAGAGTTAGGCCCAGAAACTCTTGTACCATGGTCGGTTCTAGTTTCGACTTCTCGAGATTCAGGAGCCAACCTAATTCTGTTAGGATTTTTATCACTCTGCTGCACTGTTGGCGGCAATGTTGGGCTGTGTCGCTGATAATCAGGAAGTCGTCTAGGTAAGGTATTATAATCACGTCTTCCTCCCTTATGTGTGCCATCATTTCTGCTACCACCTTGGTAAACACACGGGGCGCTACTGAGATGCCAAACGGAAGGGCCTTGTACTGATATTCTCTCACTACTCCCTCCATGACCACTGCTAGTCTGAGGTATTTCTGTGAGTTTTTGTGGATGGGGACGTGATAGTACGCGTCGCTGAGATCCAACACTACCATGAAACAACTTGGAAACAGGTTTTTTATTGTGGATCTTATCGATTCCATTTTGAATGTTTGATTCCTTACATAGGTGTTTAATTTCCGGAGATTTATTATTGTACGGAAGGAGCCGTCCGGCTTTGGAATCAGGAACAGTGGGGAAAAAAATCCTCTCCCTCTTTCCAGAAACGGGACTTCTCGGATCACATCTTTGGATATGAGTTTTGAGATTTCTATTTCCAGGGCTTGTTGTTGTCGCCCTGAGGGTTTCAATGGAGTGACCACGTAGTGTTGGGGAGGAAGGTTGGTAAAGTTTAATTGAAGTCCCATCTTTATTAGGTTTAGAATCCAAGAACTGGAGGAGATTTTTTCCCAGGCCGGAAGGTAATGAGACAGTCTCCCTCCCACCCTGGGTGATGTGTCATTTAGGGGTTTTTTTATTTCTGGGGGAGTTGCCAAAGAGGAAGCCTCTATCTTTATTTCTCCCCTCCTCCCACCTGTTCTGTTCTCTAGGGGGGCGTCTGCGGAAAAATTTTCTGTTCCGAAAGGGCCGCCTGACATATGGAGCAGCCAGGTTAGGGAACCCCTTCTTCTTATCCCCAGCTTTTTGTAAGATGTCATCGAGGGTTTCTCCAAACAGAAATTTTCCCTCACACGGGATTGAGCAAAGTTTTTGTTTCGTTTGTAGATCACCTGGCCAGTTTTTCAGCCACAGCGTTCTACGCGCTGCATTGGACAGGGCTGCCGATTTCGAAGTCAGTTTTATAGAATCCGCCGAGGAGTCAGCCAAGAAGGCTGCTGCTCCTCTAATCATGGGAATCGATTCAATTATTTTTTGCCGGGATACTCCATCCCTTAACTGTTTCTCCAGATTGTCCAACCAAATCATCAGAGATCTGGAAGTACATGCTCCCGCTATGGCAGGCCTTAAACATCCCCCTGCTGACTCCCAAGCTCCTTTTAGGAAGGTGTCGGCTCTTTTATCAAGGGGGTCTTTTAGCGTACCCATGTCCTCAAAGGGGAGAGCAAATTTCTTTGACGCCTTAGCGACTGCCACGTCTAGTTTAGGGGCTTTATCCCATGCTATAGAGTCATCTTCCGCAAAAGGATATTTCCTTTTAAGGGAGGGTACGGATGAATTTTTCCTTTCTGGCTTCTCCCACTCCTTTTTAATAAGGGCTTGCACGTTTTCATTAAGTGGAAACACTCGGCGTTTTTTCTGGCCCAGGCCGCCAAACATAATGTCCTGCACTGTTTTGTCAGGACGTGGGTCTATAACCCCCATTGTAGATCTTACAGTTTTTACCAGGGCATCAATTTCATCTAAGGGGAAGCAGTGGCGGCCTCCACTCTCAGTGTCTGAGGAGAAGGAGGAACCTTCCTTGTCTGACACATCCTCATCAGAACTAGAAGGATCAGAGTGAGACCGGGGGGCAGGTGATCTCTCCTTAACCCCTTCCCCTTTAAGCGATTTAAACGCTGTTTCAACCTCTGATCTAATTACCGAGCGTAATTCAGAGGCAAAACTGGGTGTTTCTTCACAGAGGACTTGACCTATACAGGAACCGCATAGTTTTTTATCCCAGCTCTGTGCTAGGGGTTCTCCACATAAGGGGCAGTCTCTATGTTTGGTTTTTTCCGTTTTTTTTCTTGCCTAAAAAACAAACGGAAAAGGGGGACCCTAATTATTTAGTGAACTTTCACGAGGATCACTCACCCATCTTGCGCAGCTACAAGTACCAGTTCTGGAGGAGGCACGGGATCTTGAATGAGACCCGAAGTAGAGGGTGTCGGCTGGTTGGATATATTGGAGGCTTTACTCTGCGGCGTGGAATGGCTCCTGGAACGGGAACTTCGGGTGCCTGCAGAGGTCCTTCCGCCCGCCTTGCGCTGGTGGTGACGCTGTTGTTGCTGCACTGGTGGTTGTAAGGGCTGTGCTGACTGGAGCTGCTCATCGCTGTCCGCCATAATGGGACTGTATGCAGCGACGAGCTCTCTCACCGCTGGGCTTTTTGAAATGCGCGCCGATCACCCCTCCTCCAGGCTGCGTCGCCGGGAAGCGCTGGTCCCCAGTGCGCATGCGCGTTCCCCGGGACCCGGAAGTAGACGCATCTATATCCGGTGCGGCGGCCATCTTGGTGCTCTCACACACACCAGGCCGCCGCTCCGGACCAGGCCTCTCAGCAGAGGCACGCCGGGTCCCCAAGGCTCCTACCCCAATCCGGGGAGGCAGCGACGCTTCCCTCCGCTCGCTCTGCAGCCCCATCGGACCCAGAAGCGGCGGCGTCGGACACCGAGCCAGCGGTGACAGGGGCCTCCCCGCCGTCATACCCCCACTGGTCGGCTCCGGATCAAAGGTACCGATCCTGAGGGTTCGCCTGTCAGGGACAGGAAACAAAACTGAGGCAGGAGAGAGGTACCGCCCTTTTATTCGGTAGGGTTTCCTGTCCCTGAAGGGCGGACTCCATCTCTCTGGTAGTGCTGTCATGGGCGACTGAGAAATCACCTCTTCTAGAAAAATGAAGACAAAAAGTGCAATCAACTACAATGGGAAGGTAGTTTTATTGTCTTTCATATTCAATACAGGGCACTGTATAGCCTTATTACAATATAGTAAATTTGACAAAGGGTAGAAATTTTAAAACCTCACATTCCACATAGAGTTTTAGGAATGTAAAACCCGGCAATCATCTTGTAAAGAAATATCAGTGCACTTCGCTTTCCAATTCCTTGAGACATGGGTCTCTACAAAATACAATTACAGTGAAGAGAAGGAAATCTAAATACATAAAGTTTGAACACTACATCATGACCAAATAAGTTATATGAACATACATAAACAGCTTGCAGTCCATTTTTATTTAGTGGAAATCTACTGCTAAAATATATGAATGGTATACAGAATCAAAACCACATGAGCTTTATTAACACGAAGGCCTGCTCCTCTATGGAAGAGATTAAACACTGTGAAAATGGCCTTCTCATTTCATATGACAGGGAAGAAACCTGCGGCAGAACTTCTTGGCAGCCCAAGTCTTGCTTAAAATGATCAACATTAATAAATATTCTTTGTATTGTTTAAATTGCGATATGAAAGAAAATTAAAATATTTCTCGGGTGTGGTACTAAAATGATAAGGTGCCATAGACTTCAAAACGTAACAAAAAAAAAAGGATGTGTTATGTAGATGGCCTTCAGTGCATGCCCATAGCAATGCCTATTAATCATCTAAAAATTTGAAATATAATAAAAGCAGCAGAGTTCTCATTCAATCTCTTTTCACATACAAAAATAGCAACAAGGGAACTTTAGATGTACTTATTAAAATAGTCTATTATTTTTACAGAATGATAAAAGCCACAATAAAAAAATAAAATAAGACACAAGAAGTAGCCAAATAACCTTAAGGAATGAAATATATATTTAGGCATATCATCTATAGACCAAGAGGCCATGCCCTACAATTAACCAACACTGCATGGGATCAGAGCATATTGACAAGGTGGCAGATCCTGTCTGCAGGTAAAGGTGTGACATGAAAGATTTAAATACATTTATCTGAACATAACCTATTGACTAAAGACGCTATCCTCCTCTCTGTAAAGGATATGCTCGCAATGACTATGACGACAGCTTTCAGTATGACTTATAGTGCATACTTATTAAAAAATAATTCTTAGATATTTGCGGTGACTGCTGATGCATGCGTGTATCTTTTGATTGCGGTATTGAGACTGTACAATACTGGAATCACGCCTATGATCATACCTAGACATGAGCAGCAAATACAAGCCAAATGTGACCACCTAAAAAGAAACTCAATGCACACAAGGGACCCGATTCATTAAGGTATTTACACAAGAATCCTGGCCTAAAATACCTGAAGTCGCAATAAGTCTGCGCAATGCAGGATTTGCTTAAAATTTTTTTTTTTTTAAAAATTGCTATTTAACGTTTTCAAGCTCTGTCAGATATGCCAATATGGGCATGGCTATGCCCACTGGTCAAATTCCCAAAAAAGTTACGTCACGTCAGAGACTGAAATACGTTCCTGGTGAAGGCGCTTATAAAGGTGTGCCAAATTCACTAAGCCTCTTAAAGAATTAGGCACACTGGCATTGTGCATGCCAGCCTTTATGATGGGGCTCGCCAGAGTACAGTTTTAATGAATCAGCCCCAAAATGTTTTGCATCTTGATCAGGTGTGCCACAAATACACAATACATTATTGGCTTCCAAACACTGCAGACAACACACCTTGTCCTAAAAACTACTAAAATATTAGAAAATTATCCAGTGCAGAGTAACGTGCCAGTGTAAGATGGCATGCGTACTGTTATGCTAGAGAACTACTTGTTTGTCCATCAAGTTAGTGATCTCTCCTCCCATTGTGACTCTTGTGGCCTTTATGAAGTTAACATAACTTTTTTTTAATCAACTATAATACCCAAAGAAGGCAAGTCAGGTGAAAATAAAGATAACATAACGAAAATAGACTCTTCAATAGAAAAATACATCAAACTGCTACAGCATGTGGAAAATACATTAAAACATACAGAAACTGCAGAAATTCAATAGGTCCATGGCAGAATAAAGAATGGTGTCTATAAAAATTAGTTTCCAGTACGCTATTCTGCATAAACTAGCAATATCCTAGTGTTTATCTGTTCTTTTAGCATGGATTCATTATTGCTGAAAACTTATTTAAAATGTGATGCTCAATTTGGACAATAAAAAAACGAAATCTGTTACCTGAAGCCAAATGGGTTTGGTTCTAAGTGTGGAAGATCTGCAGCTCCACACTGGCACTAGTTCTTGATAGTAAAACATTGACAGGTTTCTAATAAGGCCTACTCATTTTAGAAAAGAGTATATCATCCAAAACTAGGCCTTTAGCAGAAGCTGGAAACTATTAACCCTGCCTCATTTAAGGCGGTAGTACAAGTATTGTGCGACCAAAGTTCGCTAGATGTATAACAAGTAGCTGTGACAAGTGAATGGGGTCATATCGCAACTCTGCTGGTACTGCGAAAACCAAGGTACAAAAGTCACACTTCATCTGATTTTTATGCAACTTGCTTGTCGCAGTACCTGCAGAGTCGCAACATGGCCCCGTTCACTTGTATTGCACTACGATGTAGCAGCAACACCTAGCAAATCTTGGTCGTGTGACACGTGTCACGGGCAAAGTCACCATGATGTCCCAGCCTTAGGGTCCAAATTCCAACAATTCCCCAAAAAACACAGGACTGGAGCCAGTCAGACAAAAATAAAATGTGCAATGCGAGTTAACCTAGCATTGTGAGGTGCTGTAAAAGTGTACTGGTGGGGGGAGTGGGGTAATTTCTAGCCAACATTGCAATACAGTTTAAGATATAGTAACAATGGTGGATGGTACATTATTAAGTGACCATCTCGCACAACTTTAGGAATTACTTACACTCTACCAAAAAGAAACAGAATGTTGCAAGTTTCTGCAGATCACGTAACACTTTGCCCATGCCATCATATGCACTTGTAACATTGTCATCCTCACTGCAGGATCCACTATAAATGAAGACCACAATATATCAAGCTGAACTGGTGCGTTTTAAAACAAGGCATTTACTGCAGCCTCAAGATTGCCGTAGGACGTATTCAGTACTGCCAATTTTTTTTATGGGCATTTTTACACGGTCGACACGACAAGAGGACTGTCTTACGGCTAAGATAAAAAAAAATCCAAACATACACATGGATAAATTTGACATGTGCATTGGGAGCCTTGACAAATGGAAAACCGTAACTGCTAAATGGTGACGTTACGAGAATTACAGTCCAGGAGCCACCTTCATTAATGGTTCTAGTTCCTGAAGTGCGTACATTTGTGCAGCCAGCAATAAAAACAGTCCAAACGTTGAGTGAAATATTGGATAACATTTTGGGAGATTTATTATGACTGGACATGACAACTGTATTGACAAGTAGTCTTTGGCTTTTCTGGTATGATCGCCTGTTATGCAGATGATTGATGCGAGATTCTTGTAAAGCTTCAGAAAGTCAATGATTATTAGGACATAAAGCTTCCAGAATCATGTTCCATGGATTAGCGTGCAGTATACACATTATAGAACGGGTACACTATACTAATACATTATATATATGACGCAGCGATTGTTAGTACACACCATCTACAGAATGTCATCACAGATGCCACACGGAGGCCGATGTTTTCTTTCTTGAGACACAAAGATTAGTGCTAGCTATACAAGGCAAATAAAAAAGTGATCTTGTAGCCAGGTACAACTTCATTACTTGAGTTTATATAAAATATATCTAAATGAGATGATAGAAACAAAGATTTTGACTCTTAAATCAATGGAAAATGAACTTAAAACACAATACACTGGCTTTGTAAATTTGTGCTCGTAAAATAAAAAATGTACAAGCACAGACAGGGAACCACGTAAGATTAAATATATTTTACAGTTTTCTGCTGTACAAAACTAAAGGACAAGGGTGTGTTACCAGAAGGATAGGGTTTCATTTCAGGTCCTCAGGGGAGAATGGCCAAGAGAAACAGTAATTCAGATGAAAGTATTGACAAACCGGTATATAAAATAAAAAAATGGCAACACAAAGGTAAATTGACACACAGGTTTGTACAGTGAAAATTATCTAAGATTTACATATAAAAGGATATTGTACATAGGTCTGCATCTAATGAATCTCTTCTTCAAGTTCTCTGTTCTTCAGTCCAGCGTTGCTCCTTATGTCATCAAACGAGTAACATGCAATTATCTTGCCATTCTTAAACACTGTGCGGAGAAGATCCTAGAGAAAAACAACAGCATTACAAGTCAAATATTTTATAAAAGACAACTAAAGTAGCCCCATTTTTTCTTTAACCCCTTAAGTCCCCAAGGGTGGTTTGCACCAATTTTTACAATTCTGACCACTGTCCCTTTATGAGGTTATAACTCTGGAACGCTTCAACGGATCCCTGTGATTCTGACAATGTTTTCTCGTGACATATTGTACTTCATGATAGTGTAAAATTTCTTTGATATTACCTGCGTTTATTTGTGAAAAAAACAGAAATTTGGCGAAAATTTTGCAATTTTCCAAATTTGAATTTTTATGCAATTAAATCACAGAGATACACTCACCGGCCACTTTATTAGGTACACCATGCTAGTAACGGGTTGGACCCCCTTTTGCCTTCAGAACTGCCTCAATTCTTCGTGGCATAGATTCAACAAGGTGCTGGAAGCATTCCTCAGAGATTTTGGTCCATATTGACATGATGGCATCACACAGTTGCCGCAGATTTGTCGGCTGCACATCCCAAAGATGCTCCATACAAGGCAGGATGGATCCATGCTTTCATGTTGTTTACGCCAAATTCTGACCCTACCATCCGAATGTCGCAGCAGAAATCGAGACTCATCAGACCAAGCAACGTTTTTCCAATCTTCTACTGTCCAATTTCGATGAGCTTGTACAAATTGTAGCCTCAGTTTCCTGTTCTTAGCTGAAAGGAGTGGTACCCGGTGTGGTCTTCTGCTGCTGTAGCCCATCTGCCTCAAAGTTCGACGCACTGTGCGTTCAGAGATGCTCTTAGGCCTACCTTGGTTGTAACGGGTGGCGATTTGAGTCACTGTTGCCTTTCTATCAGCTCGAACCAGTCTGCCCATTCTCCTCTGACCTCTGGCATCAACAAGGCATTTCCGCCCACAGAACTGCCGCTCACTGGATTTTTTTTCTTTTTCGGACCATTCTCTGTAAACCCTAGAGATGGTTGTGCGTGAAAATCCCAGTAGATCAGCAGTTTCTGAAATACTCAGACCAGCCCTTCTGGCACCAACAACCATGCCACGTTCAAAGGCACTCAAATCACCTTTCTTCCCCATACTGATGCTCGGTTTGAACTGCAGGAGATTGTCTTGACCATGTCTACATGCCTAAATGCACTGAGTTGCCGCCATGTGATTGGCTGATTAGAAATTAAGTGTTAACAAGAAGTTGGACAGGTGTACCTAATAAAGTGGCCGGTGAGTGTATATCACACAAAATACTTAATAAGTAACATTTCCCACATGTCTACTTTACATCAGCACAATTTTGGAAACAAATTTTTTTTTGTTAGGGAGTTATGAGGGTTAAAAGTTGACCAGCAATTTCTCATTTTTACAACACCATTTTTTTTTTTTAGGGACCACATCACATTTGAAGTCATTTTGAGGGGTCTACATGATAGAAAATAACCAAGTGTGACACCATTCTAAAAACTGCACCCATCGAGGTGCTCAAAACCATATTCAAGAAGTTTATTAACCCATCAGGTGTTTCACAAGAATTTTTGGAATGTTTAAATAAAAATGAACTTTTAACTTTTTTTCCACAAAAAATTTACTTCAGCTCCAATTTGTTTTATTTTACCAAGGGTAACAGGAGAAAATGGACCCCAAAAGTTGTTGTGCAATTTGTCCTGACTACGCCGATACCCATTTGTGGGGGTAAACCACTGTTTGGGCGCACGGCAGAGCTCGGAAGTGAAGGAGCGCCGTTTGACTTTTCAATGCAAAATTGACTGGAATTGAGATGGGACGCCATGTTGCATTTGGAGAGCCCCTAATATGCCTAAACATTGAAACCCCCCACAAGTGACACCATTTTGGAAAGTAGACCCCCTAAGGAACTTATCTAGATGTATGGTGAGCACTTTGACCCACCAAGTGCTTCACAGAAGTTTATAATGCAGAGCCGTAAAAATAAAAAAAATCATATTTTTTCACAAAAATGATCTTTTCGCCCCCAATTTTTTATTTTCCCAAGCGTAACAGAAGAAATTGGACCCAAAATGTTGTGCAATTTGTCCTGAGTACGCTGATACCCCATATGTAGGGGTAAACCACTGTTTGGGTGCATAGCAGAGCTGAGAAGGGAAGGAGCGCCACTTGACTTTTCAATGCAAAATTAACTGGAATTGAGATGGGACGCCATGTTGTGCTTGGGGAGTCATGATGTGCCTAAACATTGAAACCCCCCACAAGTGACACCATTTTGGAAAGTAGACCCCCCAATGAACTTATCTAGATGTGTTGTGAGAACTTTGAACCCCCAAGTGTTTCACTACAGTTTATAACGCAGAGCAGTGAAAATAAAAAATCATTTTTTCCACAAAAATTATTTTTTAGCCCCCAGTTTTGTATTTTCCCAAGGGTAACAGGAGAAATTGGACCCCAAAAGTTGTTGTCCAATGTGTCCCGAGAACGCTGATACCCCATATGTTGGGGTATACCCCTGTTTGGGTGCGCGGGAGAGCTCGGAAGGGAAGGAGCACTGTTTTACTTTTTCAATGCAGAATTAGCTGGAATTGAGATCGGACGCCAAGTCGTGTTTGGAGAGCCCCTGATGTGCCTAAACAGTGGAAACCCCCCAATTCTAACTGAAACCCTAATCCAAACACACCCCAAACCCTAATCCCAACGGTGACCCTAACCACACCCCTAACCCTAATCCCAACCGTAAATGTAATCCAAACCCTACCTTTAGCCCCAACCCTAACTGTAGCCCTAACCCTAGCCCCAACCCTAACCCTAGCCCCAACCCTAACCCTAGCCCCAATGGGAAAATGGAAATAAATACATTTTTTAAATTTTATTATTTTTCCCTAACTAAGGGGGTGATGAAGGGGAATTTGATTTACTATTTATAGCGGGGTTTTTTTTTTAGCAGATTTTTATGATTGGCAGCTGTCACACACTAAAAGACGCTTTTTATTGCAAAAAATAGTTTTTGAGTCTCCACATTTTGAGAGCTATAATTTTTCAATATTTTGGTTCACAGAGTCATGTGAGGTCTTGTTTTTTGCGGGACGAGTTGATGTTTTTATTGGACCCATTTTTGGGCACATGACATTTTTTGATCACTTTTTATTCCGATTTTTGTGAGCCAGAATGACCAAAAACTAGCTATTCATGAATTTCTTTTTGGGGGGGGAGACACGTTTATACCGCTCCGCGTTTGGAAAAATTGATAAAGCAGTTTTATTCTTCGGGTCAGTACAATTACAGCGATACCTCATTTATATCATTTTTTTTATGTTTTGGTGCTTTTATACGATAAAAACTATTTTATATATAAAATTATTTTTGTATCGCTTTATTCTGAGGATTATAACTTTTTTATTTTTTCGCTGATGACGCTGTATGGCGGCTCGTTTTTTGCTAGCTAAAGAAATGTATTTATTGGAACAATTTTTTTTCCCTTTATTTAGGATTTTTTTTTATTTTTTAATACATGTGAATTTTTATTTTTACTTTTACTTTTTTTGCATTGTCCCAGGGAAGGGACATGATACTATAGGGTCAGATCGCTGATCTGACACTTTGCACAGCACTGTGTCAGATCAGCGATCTGACAGGCAGAGCTGCAGGCTTACCAGCGCCTGCTCTGAGAAGGTAGGAGGTCCTAGGAGCAACGCGATTCGCGTTGCTCCGAGGGTCTCAGGGAAGCACGCAGGGAGCCCCCCTCCCTGCGCGATGCTTCCCTATGCCGCCGGAAGGCTACAATCATCTTTGATCGCAGTGTGCCTGGGGTTAATGTGCCAGGAGCGCTCCTGGCACATAGTGCCGGATGTCAGCTGCGATAGTCAGCTGACACCCGGCCGCGCTCCCCCGTGAGCGCGGCTGATCGCGCTGGACGTACTATTCAGTCCTTGGGAAGTAGGGTCCACCCCACATGGACGGAATAGTACGTCCAATGGTAAAAAGGGGTTAATCTGACTTTTAGGCCACATTCACATGTTCAGTATTTGGTCAGTATTTTACCTCAGTATTTATAAGCCAAAACCAGGAGTGGAACAATCAGAGAAAGTATAATAAACACGTCACCACTTCTGTATTTTTCACCCTGTCCTGATTTTGGCTTACATATACTAAGGTAAAAAACAAATATTCAACTTGTGAATGTGGCCTTACTAGACTGCACATGCACAAAAGTAATGGAAATATAAAAAATGGCTGTCCATATAAATTGTTAGCGTCACCATTTTCCAAAGACCCATAACATTTTCATATTACCATCAACAGCTGTGTGGGACCTTCAGGTGACAAGTTGGTTTTTAAAATCATACAAATATGTGGTACATACACTAGGTTTTGATCAATTACATTTTATTTTTTTTGCATTATTGCGGAGACACATCCCACAATTTGGAATTTCTGATTGTTTTCTGCTTTAAAGCATCTACTAATGAGTTCATTTCACTTTAATTTCTTTATTGTTAAATGTGGAATTGAGGGAGATGGGGATGGGAGGTTAAAATTTTTATATTTTTTAAAACCCTTCTTTTTCCTGCTTTTTACATTATTTGTTTGTCATCTTAAGGGACTTGAACCTATGATCGCTGCATTATCACTTGGAAACTAAAGCCCAGCCACAGGCGGGACATCACTGACCGGATCATATAAAAGGATGTCATAGCAATGTATTGTGGTACTTAAATGCCGCTGTCAGTGATGGACAGCGTCACTTGATTACCAGAACTGTTTGGTGGGCACACCTTTCACTGTTAGAGGCAGAAGGCAGCTATGTAATATACCAAGCATCTGCTCTGCGTGGAGCCCGCTCCAAAGCCCCTCACACGCACGGTCTTGGAGCGTGAAGGGGTTAAGCAGCAATCTGTACATCTTGTATTGAGTGATAAAAATTGTTGCTTCACTTACTGGTCCATATTCCTCCAGATCACCCTTGCCTTCTTCAAGGGTTACAAACTCATTTGAGGGCGTTCTGTGAAGAGACAGGCGCCCCTTCTTTGATCTTTTATTTGGATCAGCCACAGGATCTTTAAACACATTAACCTGCAAAAAAATATAGTACATATAGGTTTAGATTTAAAAAAAATAAAAAAATAAAAATAGAGCAACCACCACACAACAAAGCCTGTTAAACTGGATAATCTAGTACGATAACATCAATTTGTTTGCATACCCCAAGTCCGTTGGTCACCACATAGCTGCATTTAAAGGAGCAGTTTAATAGGTCTCTGGTGAGTTTCTGTAGGAGAGCCCCGCCAGATCCAAACGCAATATTCTCAATACTCCACTTATGTTTCTTCATACCCTCCACAATCTGAAAATAACATTTAGAATAAAAAAAAATAGTCAGAAAAGTTAGATAAGTAGTCAGAAAAAAACATAGTAAGTGTAGATATTGTATGTGATCTGTGGTATAAGACCATGCAATAGTCTACCACTGTTACACATTTCACTGATGATCCTTCTTGGGCTAAAATGTGCATAATGTGATCTTTTTGGAACCTGCCTGCTATCTTAAATTTCTAAAAAGTGCAAAAATGTTAACATTCATTCCAATTACAAAATAAAATAAAACTCTTTATACAAGTCCCAACAATACAGTATTTTGTTAACGTATGGTCCAGGCTCTGTAACCTAGCCTTTACCTCTTGCAGGGTATTTATATCCACACCATCACCCTGTATTACACGAATGTAAGGTGGTAAAACTTTGTACCCTCTTGAATTTTCTTCGAGAGGGAACTTCTTCCCTAAAATCTCTAGCACCTAGAATTCAAAAATACAGCTTTAAAACAAAATGAAGTTATAAATATGGAGAAAAAAATAGGAATCTGTCAGCAGGCTTTCGCCATGTAGTCCGATGACAGCATGAGGTGGGAATTAAAACACAGAATAAAATATTGTCTCGCATGGCCAGCTATGCATGGTTTACTTTCACTGAATGTTTTATCACCAGGACATGATCACTGCTGTGACTAGCTGGCGTACAGACACTCATCTGACTCCACCCCTTCTGTGGTAAGCATCTCTCAGTCTATAGACCTTGCATAAACAGAGCCTGGTGTGGGCAGGGTTAGTTTTCTCTGCTCTGCTGAATGGCAAAATCCAGAAACACTGATAGCTTACTAAGTGCAGCAGTTGTGACACAAAGTGATACATCGTTCAGGGTCTCCTTCTCTATGTCTCGCTGTTCTCAGATAAAATGACAAAAACATGCTGACAGATTCTCATTAATAGTGAACACAAATTATACATGAAAAATGTAAGCTATAGTGAAATGTATTCTACTTTCTCTAAATCTTACCTTCAAGACTGTATCGAGGGGATCCCCGGAGTCTGGTCGAATTATCAAAGGAGCATCTGCACTCCTTGATTCTATTAAACTCCGTAAATCTTCTCCCCAAATTTTCTCGCAGGCATTGTAAATATCATAGCTATCGCTGACCACAGAGACTGGTACTGAAGAAAACTGTGTTACAATGTGTTTAAAAGCATCTTTCTCATGGTCTTTTCCCCAGGCAGTAATTGTACTGTAACATATGAATATAAGATAAATGTAAGAACATTTGGGCATCATCTTTAAAAGGGAAGCTATCAAAAGAAAATTACCTATTGTTTAAAATTTATGTTAAATGTTTTTGGCTCCTCCCCCTTCCCCCTGATATCACAATCTATTAATTAAAAAAAAAAAATAAAAAAAATAGAAATCTTGCAATTTTCACACTGGCCTCTTAGAAAGTCAGCTTAAAAAAATAGCTCTGTTTTAGCAAACACCACTGTACATTAGCAGCAATGAACAGACTAAACTACCTTTGGTACTGAAGAATCTCATGGGCATAAAAAAGGTTATTGTAAAAATGCGGGATGCAGGGTCAGCTGTGACCGCCTACTGAGAAGGGAATAGGGATATCTATCTATCTATCTATCTATCTATCTATCTATCTATCTATATATATATATATATATACACATACACACACACACACACACACACACCTCAAAAAAAAAAAATAAATAAATAAAGGGAACACCTAAACAAAAGAATATAACTCCAGTAAATCAAACTTCTGTGAAATCAAACTGTCCACTTTGGAAGCAACACTGATTGACAATCAATTTCACATGTTCTTGTGCAAATCGAATAGACAACAGACGGAAATTATTGGCAATTATCAAGACACCCTCAATAAAGGAGTAGTTATACAGGTGGGGACCACAGACCACAACTCAGTACCAATGCTTTCTGGCTGATGTTTTGGTCACTTTTGAATGTTGGTTGTGCTTTCACACTCGTGGTAGCATGAGACACTCTACAACCCACACAAGTGGTTCAGGTAGTGCAGCTCTTCCAGGATGGCACATCAATGCGAGCTGTGGCAAGAATGTTTGCTGCGTCTGTCAGAGTAGTGTCCAGAGGCTGGAGGCGCTACCAGGAGACAGGCCGGTACACCAGGAGATGTGGAGGGGGCCGTAGGAGGGCAACAACCCAGCAGCAGGACCGCTAACTCAGCCTTTATGCAAGCAGGAACAGGAGGAACACTGCCAGAGCCCTGCAAAACAACCTCCAGCAGGCCACTAATGTGCATGTGTCTGCACAAACTGCTAGAAACCGACTCCATGGGGATGGTCTAAGTACCGGACATCCACAGATGGGGGTTGGGCTCACACCGTGCAGGACGCTTGGCATTTGCCACAGAACAACAGGATTGGCAAACTCACCACTGGCGCCCTGTGCTCTTCACAGATGAATGCAGGTTCACACTGAGCACATGTGACAGAGTCTGGAGATGCTGTGGAGAGCGAGCTGCTGCCTGCAACATCCTTCAGCATGACCGGTTTGGCAGTGGGTCAGTAATGGTGTGGGGTGGCATTTCTTGCAAGGGCAGCACAGCCATCCATGTGCTTGCCAGTGGTAGCCTGACTGCCAATAGGTACCGAGATGAGATCCTCAGCCCCCTTGCAAGGCCATATGCTGGTGCAGTTGGCCCTGGGTTCCTCCTAATGCAGGACAATGCCAGACCTTATGTGGCTGAAGTGTGTCAGCAGTTCCTGCAAGATGAAGGCATTGAAGCTATGAACTGGCCCACCCGTTTCCCAGACCTGAATCCGATTGAACACACCTGGGACATCAAGTTTCACACCATCCAACGTCACGTTGCACCACAGACTGTCTAGGAGTTGGCGGATGCTTTAGTCCAGGTCTGGGAGGAGATCCCTCAGTAGACCATCTGTCGCCTCATCAGGAGCTTGCCCAGGCATTGTAGGGAGATCATACATGCACGTGGAGGCCACACACACATACTACTGAGCATCATTTCCTTGTTTTGAGGCATTTCCACTGAAGTTGGATCAGCCTGTAACTTCATTTTCAACTTTGATTTTGAGCAGCATTCCAACTCCAGACCTCCGTGGGATATTAGTTGTGATTTACGTTGATCTTTTTTAGGTTTTATTGTTCTCAACACATTCCACTATGTAATGAATAAAGATTTACAACTGGAATATTTCATTCAGTGAGATCGAGGATGTGAGATTGTAGTGTTCCATTTATTTTTTTTGAGCAGTGTATATATACAGTACAGACCAAAAGTTTGGACACACCTTCTCATTTAAAGATTTTTCTGTATTTTCAGGACTATGAAAATTGTACAATCACACTGAAGGCATCAAAACTATGAATTAACACATGTGGAATTATATACTTAACAAAAAAGTGTGAAACAACTGAAATAATGTCTTATAGTCTAGGTTCTTCAAAGTAGCCACCTTTTGCTTTGATGACCGCTTTGCACACTCTTGGCATTCTCTTGATGAGCTTCAAGAGGTAGTCACCGGGAAAGGTCTTCCAACAATCTTGAAGGAGTTCCCAGAGATCCTTAGCACTTGTTGGCCCTTTTGCCTTCACTCCAAGGTCCAGCTCAACCCAATCCATCTCGATTGGGTTCAGGTCTGGCGACTGTGGTGTAGCACCCCATCACTCTCCTTCTTGGTCAAATTGCCCTTACACAGCCTGGAGGTGTGTTTGGGGTCACTGTCCTGTTGAAAAATAAATTATATCCAGCTAAACGCAAACCGAATGGAATAGCATGCCGCTGCAAGATGCTGTGGTAGCCAGATCTCAAATTTGGACTCATCAGACCAAAGCACAGATTTCCACTGGTCTAATGTCCATTCCTTGTGTTCTTTAGCCCAAACAAGTCTCTTCTGCTTGTTGCCTGTCCTTAGCAGTGGTTTCCTAGCAGCTATTTTACTATGAAGGCCTGCTGCACAAAGTCTCCTCTTAACAGTTGTTGTACAGATGTGTCTGCTGCTAGAACTCTGTGTGGCATTGACCTGGTCTCTAATCTGAGCTGCTGTTAACCTGCGATTTCTGAGGCTGGTGACTTGGATAAACTTATCCTCAGAAGCAGAGGTGACTCTTGGTCTTCCTTTCCTGGGGCTGTCCTCATGTGAGCCAGTTTCTTTGTAGCGCTTGATGGTTTTTGCCATTGCACTTGGACACTTTCAAAGTTTTCCCAATTTTTCGGACTGACTGACCTTTATTTCTTAAAGTAATGATGGACACTCGTTTTTCTTTACTTAGAATTTCTATTATGGCAAGAAAAAAGCAACTAACAGTCTATTCAGTAGGACTATCAGCTGTGTATCCACCAGACTTCTGCACAACACAACTGATGGTCCCAAACCCATCAATAAAGCAAGAAATCCCATTTATTAAACCTGACAGGGCACACCTGTGAAATGAAAACCATTTTCGGTGACTACCTCCTGAAGCTCATCAAGAGAATGCCAAGAGTGTGCAAAGCAGCCATCAAAGCAAAAGGTGGCTACTTTGAAGAACCTAGAATATAAGACATAACAAAAAAGTGTGAAGCAACTGAAATTAAGTATATAATTCTACATGTGTTGATTCATAGTTTTGATGCCTTCAGTGTGAATGTACAATTTTCATAGTCATGAAAATACAGAAAAATCTTTAAATGAGAAGGTGTGTCCAAACTTTTGGTCTGTACTGTACTTTAATGCACACCTGAAACACACTGCTTCTTTGTGTAGCATCACGGGAAAGTCAAGAAATTAGCCAAGATATCAGGAAGAGAATTGTGGACTTGCATAAGTCTGGCTCATCGTTGGGTACAATTTCAAGATACCTGAAGGTGCCTGGTTCATCTGTACAAACAATTATACGCAATTGCAAACAAGATGGGAATGTCCAGCCATTATACCGCTCAGGAAGGAGACTGGTCCTGTGTCACGTAGATGAACGTGCTTTGTTCTGACATGTATCAACCCAAGGACAAAAGCAAAAGACCTTGTGAAGATGATGGCGGAAGCTGGTAAGATTGTGTCAGTATCCACAGTGAAACGAGTACTGTATTAACATTGGCTAAAAGACTACTCTGCTAGAAGAAGCCATAACTCCAAAACGTAAAGCCAGATTAATGTTGGCAAATGCACACAGGAACAAAGACCTTCATTTTTGGAGACATGACCTGTGGTGTGATGAAACTAAAATTTAATTTTTTGGTATAATGTCCATCATTTCTTTCGGAGGAAAAAGGGAGAAGCTTGGAAGCCTAAGAACACCATCCCAACTGTGAAATACGGGGGGTGGCAGCATCATGTTGTGGGGTTGATTTTCTGCAGGAGGGACTGTTGCACTTCACAAGATAAATGGCATCATGAGAAAAGAAGATTATATGGCAATACTGAAGCAACATGTCAAGACATCAGCAAGGAAGTTAAAAGCTTAGGCGGAAATGGGTCTTCCAAATGGACAATGACCCGAAGAATACTGCCAAACAAAGTGACTTAAGGATAAAGTCATTGTTTTGGAGTGGCCATCACAAAGCCCTGATCTCAATCCAATTGAAAATTTATTGGCAAAGCTGAAAAGGGAGGTGCGAGCAAGGCGACCTACAAACACCAGTTTTGTCAGGGGGAATGGGTCCAAAATCCAACCAACTATTGTGAGAAGCTTGTGGAAGGATATCCCAAACTTTTGACCCAAGTCATTCAGTAATTAAATCTTTTAAGGCATTTTCAAAATTTTACATACAAAATTTTACATACATTCTCTCTAGCTCATTATTCTGGCATTTGGCAAATAATAATTATAGTAATCCTAATTGACCTAAAACGGGAAAGATTTATTCTGATTTCATGTCAGATATTGAGAAAAACATGCAAATGTTTCTTTTTATATAGTGTTTTAAATTGTGAGGGGTAATACACAAAAAAAGTTCACGAAAAAATGTATCAGAAGGGGTATCATACAAATAAGTATTGTGTTCTCTATAAAAATAGACAATATGTATAATATATAAGAAAAATAATTTTATGTACATGAGGTCCTAATCTGTGTTGTGTTGCTCTCATTTCCATGGTATGCAGCGTATTCATTCTGGATTATTTATAAATTTTATAAGGTTATACATTTTTCTGCTATATCTTCCATACATTGACTATTTTTATGGAGAACACAAAACTATTATTTATGATACCGTCACTATCTGATCCATTTGTTGGGAATCTTACTTTGTGTATTACACCCCACAATTTTAATGTATATTTTTATCTTCATGTACTAAACAAAATCATATGCTTTTATGACAAATATTTCATTTTCGTGATTATTCATTTCCTTCCTCTATGTGTAAAATACTACAGATCATATCTGACGCCTGCTGGGGGACGAACTATGCAATTTCCAGAAAATTAAAAGACCAGTGATAGTGTACATCAGTATACCCGATGTAGAGAAAGGGCGACTAAGTTGTAGCAAAATCACTTTAACCTTTTCGCGTCACAGCCAGTTTTAAATTCTGACCACTGCCACTTTATGAGACAGTAACTATAAAACACGTCAATGGATCCCTGCAATTCTGAGATTTGTTTTTTTCATGACATATTGTACTTTATATGATCGCGGTAAAATATGTTTGATATAACTTGCGTTTATATCTGAAACTATTGGAAATTTGGCAAAAATTTTGCAAATTTTCAAACTTCTAATTTTTATGCCCTTAAAACCAGAGAGTGGTGTCACACAAACATACTTGTTACATCAGCACAATTTTTTAAGCAATTTTTTTTGCTACGAAGTTAGTGATTTCTCATTTTTCCATAAACTTTACAAAGCCATTTTATTTATTTTTTTAACGGACCACATCACATTGACTGAGGGGCCTATATGAAATACCCAAAAGTGACACCTTTTTAAATACTGCACCCCTCAAGGTGGCCAAAACATTCACGTTTATTAACCCTTCAAGTGCTTCACAGAAATTAATGGAATGTACAGTAGAAGGAAAAAATTAACATTTAATTTTTTCCCCCCAAAAAAATATGTTATTTCAGCCCCAAATTATTTTTATTTTCATAAGGACAGCAAGAAAAAAAATGGACCCCAAAATTTGTTATGTAATTTCTACTGTGTATACCGATACCACGTATGTGGAGGAAAACTACTGTTTGGGCGCACGGCAGAGCTTGGAAGGGAAGGAGCGCCATCTGACTTTTGGAATACAAAATTGGCTGGAATGGATAACGGACGCCATGTCATGTTTGGAGAGCCCCTGATGTGCCTAAACAGTGGAAACTCCAAACAAATGACGCCATTTTGGAAACTACACCCCTCTAGAATTTTCCTAGATGTGTGGCGAGTACCTTGAACCCTCAGGGGCTTCACAGAATTTTAGAATGTTGAGCCATGAAAATAAAATATCACATTTTTCCCACAAAATGTTTTAGCTCCAAGTTTTTTTTTTTTTTTTTTTTTTCTTCCAACAAGGGTAACAGGAGAAAATGGATGCCAAAATTTGCTGTGCAATTTGTAGTGAGTAAACAGATATCCCATATTTTTGGAAAAATAGCTTGAGCGCAAGGCAGGGTTCGGAAGCGAATGAGTGACAATTTGGCTGGAATACGTTGCTAATACCATGTCACATTTGACCCTTAGGCAATTCACAAACTTGTATAACATTTGGCTGAGTAAAGGAAATATTACTATTTTTTCCACTAAAATGTTCCTCTTACGCCAGATCTGCAGTTTTCAAAAGGGGTAATATGAGAAAACAAACAGTACAATTTGTTACACAATTTCTCCTGTGTACACAGATATCCCATAAGTGGTCGAAAACTACTTTTGAGGCACAGTGCAAAGCTCAGAAGGGAAGGAGAGCTATATTACAGTGCAGATGTTGCAGCACTGGCTTGCTGGTGCCATGTCACATTGGCAGAGTCCCTGAGGTGCCAGAACAGCAGAACCCGCCATTAGTGACCCCATTTTACAAACTAAACCGCTCAATGAATTCATCCAGGGGTACTTTGATCTTATTGACATCATAGGTGGGTCACAGAATTTGACACCATTGAGCAGTCAAAAAAAAAAAAACCCACCAGAAAATGGGTAAAAATGGTGACAAAATGTGTCACACAATGTCTCCTGAACGTGGAAATATCCCATATGTGAATGTACAGTACTGCTTAGGCACACAGCGAAACTCTGGAGGTACGGAGCGCTATTTTGGAGAATTTTTTTTTATAGTAGAATAGTTTGCAGACTCCATATACAGAGCCCCTAAGGGCCAGGAGAGCAGAATCGCCCCTGAACTGATCTTATTCCTGAAATTACACCTCTCTGGGAGTTTATATACAGGTGTAAGGGTACGTTCACACAGGACTTTTTTGCTGCTTTTTTTTGCTGCTTTTTTTTATGCTAATTTTCAGCTGCTTTTTACAGTACCAGTAAAACCTATGAGATTTCAGAAATCTCATGCACACACACGTTGGTTTTTTGTTTGATCAGTTTTTTCTGCTTTGCTGCTTTTTTTGGACATAGGGCATGTCACTTCTTTCAGCGTTTTTGCAGCGTTTTTGCAGCGTTTTTTCACCCATTGACTTGAATGGGTGATGAAAAAAACGCTGCAAAAACGCTGAAAAAACGCATGTAGCATTATTTGCTGCTTTTTTTGTGCAGAAAATCATGGCCAGCAGGAAGGGATCTCACAGCCAAGAGCTTAGGGGTGTGGTTAGTGAGGTGTGAAGAGCCATTGTGAGCCATTGTGAGGTGTGAAGAGCCATTGTGAGGTGTCCTGTTTGTGATCTATTGTGAGGGAGTTCCTGGTAGTGAGGTGTGAAGAGCCATTGTGAGCCATTGTGAGGTGTCCTGATTGTGATCTATTGTGAGGGAGTTCCTGTAAGTGAGGTGTGAAGAGCCATTGTGAGCCATTGTGAGGTGTCCTGATTGTGATCTATTGTGAGGGAGTTCCTGTAAGTGAGGTGTGAAGAGCCATTGTGAGCCATTGTGAGGTGTGAAGAGCCATTGTGAGGTGTCCTGATTGTGATCTATTGTGAGGGAGTTCCTGGTAGTAAGGTATGAAGAGCCATTGCCAGGTGTCCTAGCAGCTGAAAATTGGCATAAAAAAAAGCAGCAAAAATCTGCAGCAAAAATCTGCAGCAAAAAAGTCCTGTGTGAACATACCCAAAAAACGCACCAAAAACGCACCAAAAAAACGCACCTAAATTAGCATAAAAAAAAGCAGCAAAAAAAAGCAGCAAAAAAGTCCTGTGTGAACGTACCCTAAAGACGATTTTGACTCCATGGGTGTTTTCCAGAAACCAGCAGCAGTGGATGTTGCTGACTAAAATTTGCAAACTGCCGTTGCAGTGACTAGTACATTATTCCCAGCCCGTGCTTCTGGAAGCATGCACCCGTAAATTTGGAGAGCTCTCATCGCTACATAAATGCCAAACAGGTTCACTGTGGGGTTCAGAAGGGAGGGGGGCATTTGAATTTTGGATAGAAGAATTTGTTGGATTTCTGTTGGGGGGGGGGGGGGGGGGGTTTGAGGAGCCATTTTGCTTTTCCAGAGTTTTTACACTACCAGTAACGTTTCAGTTAGTAGATGATTGATCGGAATGGGGACTTGCTTTTTTGTGGATTGATTTGAAGCTTTTATAGGGAACATTTTACATAACATTTGGGATCACATTTATCCGGCGCTCTACGCTGATCACTTACAATGGGGTTTACATCTAAATCTGAGTGACGTGATTCAGATGAAACCCCCGAGGGATCCATTCGTTATAATGCTGCAGCAGAGTTACTCTGGACTCCATCTGGCTTCTGTTCAACAAGATCCTTCTTTTCAGAAGTGCACAAACCTGTGGTTGACTGTGCTTTTAGGCACACTTAATAAGACGGACACTGCCGGATCATAGGAAGACAGGCGTAGTCCACAGTGCCTCCATCTGCCTCATTATAGGGAATCTTCTGCTAGAGGTTCCATCTGAATCACGTATTTCAGTGATTTACATGAAAACGCCAGCATAAACGCTCAGTGCAAAGAGCAGGATAAGTGTGACAAGAGCCTTACGGCGATCTTTGGGAGGCAGAATGACCAAATCAACAGCAGGTGAAGAATTGATTTTATTTATTTTTCACGCTGTTCCTCATGCGGTATAAGTGATTAGACAACTTTATTATTTGGGTCGGTGTGATTACAGCTATACCATATTTATATAGTTTTTATGTTAGGCTGATGTCTCACACAATTTTGTTCTTTTGCAAAAACAAGTTTTTGTATTGCCATATTTTGATCGCTATAATTTTTCCACATTTCTGCCGACAGTCATGTGACTAATGTTTTTTTGCTGGACATGTTGACTTTTTTATTGGTGCCATTTTCAGGTACAAGACATTGTTTGAAAGCTTTCTATTCCAACTTTTGGGAGGCAGAATAAACAAAAAACAGCAATTCAGGAATTGTTTTGTTTTTTTTTTTCTTTGGGTCAGTATGATTAAAGTGATGCCACATTTATATAGTTTTCTTAGTTTTTATTGTGTAAAAACGGCAAAACATTTTATAGAATAAAATTGCTTTTGCATCGCTTTATTCTGAGAGCTATAACTTTTTAATTTTTCCACTGATAAGCCGCCATACTGCTTATTTTTGTGCGGGACAACATGACGTTTTCATCGGTACCATTTAAGTTTCCATTTGAATTTTTGATCGCGATGTTGCTCCATTTTTATTTCTTTTTTACGGTGTTCACTGAAGGGGTTAACTGTTGACAGTTTTACAGGTCGGGTTGTTCTGCATGTGGCAATAGCAAATGTGTACTTTTTTGTTTTTTACAGAAATATATGTATTTGTTGTTTTAATATTTTCTCTTTTTTTGTGACTTTAAATCGCTTTAAAACTTTTTATTTTTTTTAGTCTCTGTATGGGACTTCAATTTTTATTTTTCTGATCACTGGTCTCATGCATTGCGATACACATGTATTGCAATGCATGAGACCTGCCAGTTTTACACTGGCAGTTCGCCTGATGGCTGAATCCATCAGGCCACTGTAGCTGGCAGACCTGGAGGTCATTTGACATGATAACACTTGGCTCCCCGGTGATGTGATCACCTCATAACGGAGAGCATCTTTCTCTCACCATCATCTAAATGCTGCAATCACGGCATCTAGAAGATAGCAAAGGGATAACATCATGGGGACCTGATCTAATCATGTCCCAATGAAGTCACCTGTGAGAGGTACAGTTCTACACGGGAATCACAGCGTTGTAGGACCCTGGGGTTTTGAGTGCAGCAAGACCGCAGACTATAGAGAAAGCCTGATAGTCTTTGTGCAGCGCCAACGTTTATCTACAGTGGGTGGTCGGGAACCAGTTAAAAGTGAGAAAGTTATTTATCCTGGTGCATGACACTGGGATTCAAAAGCACACCATCACCCAGGTATCACACTAAGGCTTTATTCATAAATTAGTGTTTGGTCTGATTAGATGACACAAAACAGATGGAAAAGCCAGGTTTTTTTTTTGTTTGCAAACATGAAAAATCAATGACATGTTTAAATCAAGCTGTAGGGCGTAACGCAGTATATCAGTTTTGCCTGCAGGATTTCTTTGATCCAACTACCGTGTTTCCCCGTAAATAGGGCACCCCCCGTAAGTAAGGCATGCTAGGGGGAGCACTGTGCCTGCTAATATAAGGCACCCCCCCGAAAATAAGGCACACCTTGTTCTGTGCATGGGGCATGCAGTTGTGTCTCGCCCCCGCTGTCCCCTGCCCTCCGGTGCCCGCCACTCCCGCCGCGCTGTTCGCAGGAGTTAATCACAGCTGTGTGCCGATCTCTGTCCATGAGCCCTGCGCCAATCACAGCGCAGGAACCATGGGCCAGCTGACGTCATCCATGGGCTGTGATTGGCCCAGGGCTCCTGCACCACCAAAGCACTGAAAGCAGCACCGCGGAGGAAACCAGTAAGAAAGTGAAAGTGAGTGAGTGTGTGTGTGTGTGTGTGTGTGTGTGTGTGTGTGTGTGTGTGTGTGTGTGCGTGTATGTCTGTGTGTAAGGGTGTGCGTGTGTGTCTGTGTGTAAGGGTGTGCGTCTGTGTGTAAGGGTGTGCGTCTGTGTGTAAGGGTGTAAGGGTGTGCGTGTGTGTCTGTGTAAGGGGGTGCGTGTGTGTAAGGGTGTGCGTGTGTGTAAGGGGGTGCGTGTGTGTAAGGGTGTGCGTGTGTGTCTGTGTGTAAGGGGGTGCGTGTGTGTAAGGGTGTGCGTGTGTGTCTGTGTGTAAGGGGGTGCGTGTGTGTAAGGGGGTGCGTGTGTGTAAGGGGGTGCGTGTGTGTCTGTGTGTAAGGGGGTGCGTGTGTGTAAGGGGGTGCGTGTGTGTCTGTGTGTGTAAGGGGGTACGTGTGTGTGTGTGTGTAAGGGTGTGCGTGTGTGTCTGTGTAAGGGTGTGCGTGTGTGTCTGTGTAAGGGTGTGCGTGTGTGTCTGTGTAAGGGTGTGCGTGTGTGTCTGTGTAAGGGTGTGCGTGTGTGTAAGGGTGTGCGTGTGTGTAAGGGTATGCGTGTGTGTAAGGGTATGTGTGTGTAAGGGGGTGCGTGTGTGCAAGGGTGTGCGTGCGTGTGTGTGTGTAAGGGTGTGCGTGCGTGTGTGTGCAAGGGTGTGCGTGTCTGTGTGCAAGGGTGTGCGTGTCTGTGTGTAAGGGGGTGCGTGTGTGTGTCTGTGTAAGGGGGTGCGTGTGTGTGTAAGGGTATGCGTGTGTGTGTGTAAGGGTGTGCGTGTGTGTGTGTAAGGGTGTGCATGTGTGTGTGTGTAAGGGTGTGCGTGCGTGTGTATGTGTAAGGGTGTGCGTGTGTATGTGTAAGGGTGTGCGTGTGTGTGTGTAAGGGTGTGCGTGCGTGTGTATGTGTAAGGGTGTGCGTGCGTGTGTGCGCGTGTGTGTGTGTGTGTTACACACATGGGAGGCTGCAGTGGGATACCGGGATGATGGGAGGCTGCAGTGGGATGATGGGAGGCTGCAATACTGTACTGTAGAATAATGGGGGCTGTAATGGAATGATGGGGGTGCAAAGTGATGATGGGGCAGCTACGGTAAAGGAACTGCTGTGGGTGATTGTTACGGTAGAGGTACAGTGTCCAGAAAGTGTGGGAGCCATTTTAGAACCCTTATGTTTTGTGGCCCTGTGTGGGAGTCAGGCAATTATAGTACCGTACCGTAGTGTGTTACTTTGATTTGTTGTCTGCTTTTCTGCTGAACGGTCAACCGTAAAGTACCGTACTGTAAAAAAAATACCGTAAACAATGGTGATACGGTATATTTTTACCCCTAGACATGAGCGCTAAAAGAAAGCTATTCCGTTGAGTACAAAAAAGGAATCGTGGAAGAATCTTGGGGCAAAAATCTTACTGAATTCTGCAAAGAGAAAATGTTGAGTGTCCGATTGGTCCAAAAATGGCGAGCAGATTACGGTAACCCCAGTCAACAAGTGGACAGCGGAAATGCTAAAAAGCGCAAGGTTGGATCTGGTTGGCAACCATTATATTCCGAGCTGGAAGACCTGATCTGTGAGTGGGTTACTGACAGGAGAGCAAAGACATTGGTTGTGACTAGGGCTCAGATTCAAGAATTTGCCCTTGCAATGGCACCACAGTTTGAAATTGCCCCTGAAGAATTCAAGACATCACAACACTGGCTGGATAACTTCCTTCAACGAAGTGAACTGTCTTTGAGAAGATACACAACACTCTTTAGGCTGGAAGATGCTGAAATTATTAAACGCGCATTTGCATTCAAGACCTTTGTTGATGACGCCGACTTCTCTAAATACAATCTTTCCCACATGATTGCCATGGATGAAACTGCAGTGTTTATGGGCCAAGCATCTCAAACAACAATTGAACAACGAGGTGCCTCCTCAGTGTACGTTCCCACCACTGCTTATGAAAGTGCACGTGTTACCTGTATTTTGGCGATGTGTCTGGATGGCACTAAAGTCCCACCTTTACTCATTTCAAAGGGCAAGAAAGACAAGATTGAACGTGTTTCAGGCATTTATATTCTTGAAACTGAAAAAGCCTAGGCCACACAAGCAGTTATAAGGAAGTGGGTCGATTTAATGCTGTCGCTTGTTATGCGAGGGAGCCAAAGAGGAATGCTGATCTGGGATGCAGCCAGCACACACCGCGCCAAAGACATGAAGAACTTCTTCATGAGAAAAATAGATCAAATAATGATTCCTGCAGGAATGACGGCTTATCTCCAGTCTCTTGATATCGCCATTAACAAGCCATTCAAGGACAATTTGCGTGTGGAAATCAATGACTACATGGAAAATGGAATGGAGAGAAATCAACGTGGAAACTTTGTGAAACCTAAACTGCCAGAGATTGTGACTTCGGTGAAGAATTCATGGGAGAAAATCACACTTTGTGCATTGCAAATGCACTACGAGCAGGCTACCTTGACAAGAAGTGCTCATTTAAGGACAGTGCTATTGCTAGACATGACAGATATGGGCCAATGATTATGAAAGAAATGGAGTCACAAGAAATTCCACAGGAACTTCAGAGTTTGGATTGTTATGATGATGTTCCAGAAGATGATGACATGGTTGTCATTGAATAAATCTTGTTTTGTGTTATTAAATATTGAGATCAGTAAATGAACCATTGTTCGTTGTTTTACATGTTGTACATGGAAATACCGTAATTATACGGTAGGAACAAGAAATTCTTGATACGATTCACAGTTTATTTGCTTCTACTGTTTTGTGATGACTACTGTTCTGCATTACGCTGGTATGTTAATAAATGTTAATTTTTTTGTTAAAAAAAAAAAAAAAATTGTCAATTGAGAAAATAAGACCCCCGGGGGTCGACGGACGGTGAGTATATAACGATTTTTTATTTTTTTAATTATTTTTAACATTAGATCGTTTTACTATTCACGATGCATAGGCAGCATGAATAGTAAAAAGTTGGTCACACAGGGTTAATAGCAGCGGTAACGGAGTGCATTACACCGCGGCCCGTTACCGCTGCCATTAATCCTGTGTGAGGGCAGACTGGAGAGGAGTATGGAGCGGGCACTGACTGCGGGGAGGAAGGAGCGGCCATTTTTCCGCCGGACTGTGGCCGTCGCTGATTGGTCGTGGGCCGTGGCTGTTTTGCCACGACCAATCAGCGACTCGGATTCCATGACAGACAGAGGCCGCGACCAATGAATATCCGTGACAGACAGACAGAAGGACAGACAGAAAGACGGAAGTGACCCTTAGACAATTATATAGTAGAGATATATATATATATATATATATATAGATATAGATATAGAGAGAGAGAGAGAGAGAGAGAGAGAGAGAGAGAGAGAGAGAGAGAGAGAGAGAGAGAGAGAGAGAGAGAGAGAGAGAGAGAGAGAGAGAGAGAGAGAGAGAGAGAGAGAGATATAGATATAGTAGATATGTATATGTAGATAGATATAGTACATAGATATATACACTCACCGGCCACTTTATTAGGTACACCTGTCCAACTTCTTGTTAACACTTAATTTCTAATCAGCCAATCACATGGTGGCAACTCAGTGCATTTAGGCATGTAGACATGGTCAAGACAATCTCCTGCAGTTCAAACCGAGCATCAGTATGGGGAAGAAAGGTGATTTGAGTGCCTTTGAACGTGGCATGGTTGTTGGTGCCAGAAGGGCTGGTCTGAGTATTTCAGAAACTGCTGATCTACTGGGATTTTCACGCACAACCATCTCTAGGGTTTACAGAGAATGGTCCGAAAAAGAAAAAAAATCCAGTGAGCGGCAGTTCTGTGGGCGGAAATGCCTTGTTGATGCCAGAGGTCAGAGGAGAATGGGCAGACTGGTCGAGCTGATAGAAAGGCAACAGTGACTCAAATCGCCACCCGTTACAACCAAGGTAGGCCTAAGAGCATCTCTGAACACACAGTGCGTCGAACTTTGAGGCAGATGGGCTACAGCAGCAGAAGACCACACCGGGTACCACTCCTTTCAGCTAAGAACAGGAAACTGAGGCTACAATTTGTACAAGCTCATCGAAATTGGACAGTAGAAGATTGGAAAAACGTTGCTTGGTCTGATGAGTCTCGATTTCTGCTGCGACATTCGGATGGTAGGGTCAGAATTTGGCGTAAACAACATGAAAGCATGGATCCATCCTGCCTTGTATGGAGCATCTTTGGGATGTGCAGCCGACAAATCTGCGGCAACTGTGTGATGCCATCATGTCAATATGGACCAAAATCTCTGAGGAATGCTTCCAGCACCTTGTTGAATCTATGCCACGAAGAATTGAGGCAGTTCTGAAGGCAAAAGGGGGTCCAACCCGTTACTAGCATGGTGTACCTAATAAAGTGGCCGGTGAGTGTATATGTAGATAGATAGATAGATAGATATAGTAGAAATTATATATATATATATATATATATATATATATATATATATATATATATATATATATATATATATATATATATATATATATATATATATATATATATATATATATATATAAAAACACCAGTATATAATAGCATATATCTACTTCACGGCTGGTTGTTCATGTTGAAAGACATTAGCGGAGTGTTAGCATTTTATTAGAGTGGCAGATTAGGGCTATTTGCCGACTGAGGATAAATGTGCAAAATACAGCTAATAAGTACAGCAATAAGTAACCAATAACCTGTACTATTTTAAGGATAGGGAGTCAATAATAATCACTGTCCTTGGCAAACAGATCCTGTTCCTGCTGCGAGTCCAATGTACTTCGACCGTCAAGGACAGAAGCTGGGAAACTACTAATCTAGTATAACTAAAAAATGTGGAAATCATGAACACACTTTCGTTAGAACAGTACAGAATAGTGAATACTCCCTGCTGTATTTCACATATTTATGCAGTGTTTCATATAGATTGCAGATTAGGCTTATTTGCCAACACTCTGGCTCTTAATGTCTACAAGAGCAAATAGGTATGTGCTATTAGAAACGGTGTAAATATAGTTGAATAAATTTACAGCAGCATCAAACAGATACAAATGTGCCCAGGGACATGACAGGTGGCATTAGGCCATCATCATAACAAGCAGCCTGTGTGCAGTTAATATAGTAGCAAGTGGCTCGCTTTACTCCTTGTACTGGAAAAAACAGTACAGGAGATATCAGTGTCTGTGTGTAATACGTGTGGAAACTGTGTGCTGCATCTTTCATCTGCAGTGAACTCAATGAGCTGGCTGCTCTCACTTATTAGCGGAAGCAGGTGTAGGCTGATGGGAGTAGTAGTCCCATCAGCCCCCGCATGCTCTCCCCATGCTCTCGCTGTTATCAGTTGAATACAACTCAACATTCTCCCCTGCTAGCGCTGATTGCAGAGTGAACAAGGGAGAATGATGAGAGCGCCTGGCGTCGGGGAACAATGCTAACAGTACCATCAGGCGCCGATACGTGTCACACTGATGACACGTTAAAAAACGGACATGTCAACATATTTTGCCCATGGATACAGTCCATAGAAACAAGCTGACATGTGCACAGACTCATTCACTTGAATGGGTCTGTATGTGTGGCTCCGGTAAATATGAAAACGCATAATATATATTTGTCTAAGGGTCACTTCCGTCTTTCTGTGTGTCTGTCTGTCACGGATATTCATTGGTCGCGGCCTCTGTCTGTCATGGAATGTAAGTCGCTGATTTGCCACGACCAATCAGCGACGGGCACAGTCCGGCGGCAAAATGGCCGCTCCTTCCTCCTCGCAGTCAGTGCCCGCTCCATAATCCCCTAAACTCAGCGCTCACACAGGGTTAATGGCAGTGGTAACAGACCACGTTATGCCGCGGGTAACGCACTCTGTTACCGCTGCTATTAACCCTGTGTGACCAACTTTTTACTATTGATGCTGCCTATGCGGCATCAATGGTAAAAAGATCTAATGTTAAAAATAAAAAAAATCATTATATACTCACCGTCCGTCGGCCCTTCTGATCCAGAACCGGCCTTTCCCGCTCCTCGCGACGCTCCGGTGACCGCTCCATGCATTACGGTCTCGCGAGACTGCTACGTCATCATCTCGCAAGACCGCAATACACTCTTGTGACCGGAGCGCGCGAGGAGCGTCCGTAACCGCTTTGCCTGGATCCAGGGTTAACGGAAGGCGAATATATAACTATTTTTTATTTTAATTTTTTTTTTTTTTTTTTAACAGGGATATGATGCCTACATTGCTATATACTGCGTGGGCAGTGCTATATACTGCGTGGGCAGTGCTATATACTGCGTGGGCAGTGCTATATACTGCGTGGGCAGTGCTATATACACTACGTGGGCAGTGCTATATACACTACGTGGGCAGTGCTATATACACTACGTGGGCAGTGCTATATACACTACGTGGGCAGTGCTATATACACTACGTGGGCAGTGCTATATACACTACGTGGGCAGTGCTATATACACTACGTGGGCAGTGCTATATACACTACGTGGCTGTGCTATATACACTACGTGGCTGTGCTATATACACTACGTGTGCTGTTATATAGTACATGGCTGGCCGCGAACAATCAGCGACAGGCGCAGTCCGGCTGCGAATTGGCGTGGGATTTGAACCACGCTTCGCTAATTGGTCGCGGCCGGCCGAATCCTGTGTATTCAATGTATTATTCTAAAATCTTCATAAATAAACTACATATATATTTTAGAATACCCGATGCGTTCGAATCGGGCTACCATCTAGTAATTATTATATATATGGAGGGTAAGTATAAGAATGGGGCACAGGGCTTTTATTGAAAGCACCACTCCAGCACTGCAAAATAACACTGGAGTGCAGCTTTAAAATCCCATGGGAGAACTATAACTCCCAGCATGTCCTGCAGATCCTATGGCATGCTGGGAGTTAAAGTTCACCAAAGGAGTGGCAGAGTGCTTTATTGTGTGTTGTAAAGACTAACCTCTCAATTGTGGCAGCCAGCCACACTGTGGTGAGGTAAAAGCATCCCATGACTGCACACACACAGCACAGGTCATAAGAGGAAGCCAGCAGATTCTAGTCGGGAGTCTGAAGGACCTGTGATGACATCAGAACAGGGAGGGCTCTGTGCTGTCATGTGATGCTCCAGCCCGCCCACTTCATGACATCACACAGGTCCTTATGCCCAGCAGCCAGCGTCCAGCCCAGGCAGGTATGCGGCGATCTTGTCCCCTCTGGCCCCTGCTGCTGCCCCCTCCTCCACCAGACACACAAATCTCCCCAGCTGCTGCAGGAATCCAGCGCTAGGGAAACCATGTGTGTCCACTGCTGCTCCCCACTCACTGCTCAGGCTGACAGGTGGGCGGGGAAGCGGCTAATGAATATTCACTGCACTTAATCATCGAGACCATGTGGTTTCCCCAACTCTGAATCCTGGCAATGGGGACATTTTTCTGCCTACTGAAAGTGGGATCCCAGTGCGATCCCACCAGCCGCTGCCACCCTCCACATGTTGTTATATCCCTACCATAAGATGCACCCACACTTTCCTCTCAAATTTGGTGGAAAAGAGTGCATCTTATGGTCTGAAAAATACGAATAATATATATATATATATATATATATATATATATATATATATATATATATATATATATATATATATATATATATATATATATATATATATATATATATTTTTTTTTTTTTTTTATTTTATAACAAACAGACTACACGTTTCTGCAATTTGGCTGTTGAGCATTGTAATTTAAGGTTTCTATGCAAATATTTAAAGGGTTATTCCCATGTTTATAGATTGATAATCTCAGATTAAAGTTTGTAAGAACAAACACTCTTGCAATTTATTAAAGCACCACTCCAGCGATTAGTTTTTCCCACCCCTTTAGTGCTGGGGAGTGGTGCTACTAATGTAAGGTGCCTGCCTCCTGTCTTATACTCACGCTCCAGAGGGCTTCACCTTTTTCAGGTGCAATCTTGAGACCGCAACTGTTGACTGTCCAGAAGTCAGATGTTACGTCACAGGCCAATAATGCAAGTCTGTAGGAGCCACAATGAGACTCATCGACTTGTAAACACTAGAAAAGATCCGGCAGGTCACAAACTGCCATAGACAGACCAGAGCGGCAGCGATAGAAGGAGAAGACAGTGGCAGGTGAGTATAACAAAGTGCAGGGACCTTAGATTTAAAGCATCACTCCAGCAGTAAAATTAAAAACACCAACAACAACAAAAAATGCATCCACTCTTGGGATCGTAACACTTTCCCACATGTCTACTTTACATCAGGACAATTTTGGTAAGAAATTTTTTTGTTAGGAAGTCAGAAGGGTTAGACGTTGCCAAGTGATTTCTCATTTTTCCAACAAAATCTACGCAACTATTTTTTTTTTTTTTTAGGGACCACATCACATTTGAAGTGACTTTGAGGGGCCCATATGACAGAAAATACCCCAAAGCTACACCATTCTAAAACCGCACCCCTCACGGTGTTCAAAACCACATTCAAGAAGTTTATGAACCCTTCAGTTGCTTCATGAGAACTGAAGAAATGTGGAAAAAAAAAAATGAACATTAATTTTCTTCACAAAAATTTACTTTAGACTCAAGTTTTTTGTTTTTTTTATTTTCACAAGGGTAAGCAGAGAAAATGGACCCCAGTATTTGTTGTGCAATTTCTCCTGAGTACGCAGATGCCCTGTATGTGGGGGAAATCTACTGTTTGGGCGCACGGCAGGGCTTGGAAGGAAAGGCACACCATTTGACTTTTTGGACGCAAAATTGTCTGGACACTAGAGTGGACGCCATGTCACATTGGAGAGCCCCTGATGAGCCTAAACAGTGGAACCCCCCCACCAGTAACACCATTTTGGAAACTACAACCCTTCAAGGAATTTATCCAGGGGCATAGTGAGCATTTTGAACCCACAGGTACGACACAGAATTTGATAACATTAGGTCGTCATACTGAATGACATCATTAGTGCTGAGCGCAAGTGCTCGCTACTCCAGTTTACATCAGATGCTCGGGTATGCACCGAATATCGCGGATGCTTGAGTGAGATGCTCAGTTCCCCCCACCCAAAAAAACAAAAAAAACAAACAAACAAAAAAAAAAAAACACACACACCACACAACAACATGCGGGGATCCACGATACTCCGTGCATACCCGAGTAGCAAGCTCAACACTTTTTTTTCTTTAAACTTTTGACAACCCCCCCAATTCTATCGCTAACCGCAACACAACCCCTGACCCGTTTTAGGCTATGTTCACACTTTGCGGTTTTTGCTGCGGATCCGCAGCGGATTTGCAGCTGCGGATCCGCAGCCGTTTTCCAAGCAGGGTACAGTACAATGTTACCCTATGGAAAACAAAAACCGCTGTGCCCACTTTGCGTTTTTCCGCTTGAAAATCAGCGCGGATTTTCTGCGGAAAAAAAGAAGTAGCATGTCAATTCTTTCTGCGGATTCCGCAGCGGTTTTCCACCTGCACCAATAGGAAAGTGCAGTTGGAAACCTGCAGTGGAATCCGCATTAGAAACCGCACAAAAAACCGCAGTGAAAACCACCGCGGTTTTGCACTGCGGTTTTTCCAAATCCGCAGCTGAAAAATCCGCAGCAAAAAAAGGATAGTGTGAACAAGGCCTAAAAGCGGCACTGTGGAATAAGTACCCTTAACTGCCACCGTTAAAAGGTGTATCGATGGTCGTTAAAGGGGTTAAGCACTGCATATGTTCTGCTGTTTAGCAGCGTGGGTGAGTCTCCTTGATGGGAATTGCTGCAGATTGGTGGAGCCTGGATCTAGATCCCCACACTGATCACCAAAAACATTGCTCTGGAGAGCACACTTCTGCATTAACATACACAGAGTGGTGTAAGGGATCATTAGAAAGGCCATAGGCCTGTTAACAGCTTCATGCAGGAGCTGAGCAGTTCAGAGCAGTGTTGAGTGATCAGCTTTGGTCTCAGGATCTGAAAATCACTGTTCAACAGCTCTTAAGTCTATGACATAATAAAGTCATTTCAATGAAAGCAGTACAATTTAAGCAAAAAAAACCTGTCAACTGTAAAACCCACCTATGTTCTGCAGCTGGTACAGAAAATCCAGGTACTGGGTCTTTTGTGCCATAGTATCGCTTTATCAAGCCAATCCCTGCTACGGTATCTGTTCCTTTGAAGTTGACAAGATGAGCTGATGCCCCAATTCCTGCAGTCTTAATACGAAGGAAAACATTTAGTTTGTAGATGTTGGTTATAACAGCAACACAATCGGAATATTGATACAAGCACTAATCTAAAAGGATTTCACATCTTATAAGATATGACACAGGAAAGAAATATATCTTGGTACAGTGTTAGCCAGTAGATAGAAAAATATTTAGAATTGAGAGTCCTCAGTGGTTGATACCTTTTAATGGCTAACTGAAAAGATGGTAACAAATTGCAAGCTTTCGAGACTACATACGTCTCTTCATCAGGCAAAGACTAAAACAAATTCTGAAGAATCACATATTTATGCACAACATAGTATAGAAAGAAAAAAAAAAAGGGAGAGGGGAAAAAAAACCATGGATAAGCCAGGTGACATGAAGCAGAATTACCATGGGTGATAAACAGTTACGTCCATAAATATTGGGCCAATTCTTAGATAAGGGTTGTTTTATTGTCCTGTGATTAGGGTCTGGTTCTGTTGTGATGACCCCACATGTCTGATGGGCAAGTTCATTAGTTGATGTAAAAAGACATAAATCCGTGTGACACATTCATTCCTGCATTTAGAGTGTCAAATATAAACTGATGACGACCTTTGACACTCTAAATGCAGGAATGAATGTGTCACACGGATTTATGTCTTTTTACATCAACTAATGAACTTGCCCATCAGACCATGTGGGGTCATCACAACAGAACCAGACCCTAATCACAGGAAAATAAAACAATCCTTATCTAAGAATTGGCCCAATATTTATGGACGTAACTGTTTATCACCCATGGTAATTCTGCTTCATGTCACCTGGCTTATCCATGGTTTTTTTTCCCCCTCTCCCTTTTTTTTTTTTCTATACTATGTTGTGCATAAATATGTGATTCTTCAGAATTTGTTTTAGTCTTTGCCTGATGAAGAGACGTATGTAGTCTCGAAAGCTTGCAATTTGTTACCATCTTTTTTCAGTTAGCCATTAAAAGGTATCAACCACTGAGGACTCTCAATTCTAAATAAGATATGACGTAATAAATTACTGGATCTTTAAAAGTTTATGTATCTGATTTAAGATGTGTTTGAAAAACCATAAACAGTCACCAGTTTTCAAAACCATTTCTGGTTATGAAGCATGGTACAGTAGAAAAGTACATGGATACACTTGCAGCTTCCCAGAGCTCCTGAGCAGTTTTTACAATTCCCGAATAGCCCATTTAATCTTCTACAAAGTGGATACAATTATTTTTTTGTCATACACTTACACTTTTTCTCCAGCACATGCTAATGTAAACTAGTGATCAACATGATCCATATGCGATATATAAAAAAAAAAAAAGTTCAGTTTTCTGTACATACAAAATTAAACATGTGTAAATACAATTTTTAAATCTACACCAATTTGCGGCTATTAGCCTCTAGTGATACCCAGTCCTCTCTTTATGCCCTGTTGCCAATGTAACTGACCTCCAATAAAGTAGACAGGGTCAATAGGTGCATCTGCCATCTCGCTCTCTCCCCCCATCTATCAAGTTCACATAAGAGCAGGGGGAGGGGTCTGAATCACTGATGAGAAGCAGTGCACTGCTGGGAAATGTAGTTTTAGCACTAAGAATACGATTGCCCATTTACTATGTGAAGCTGGATGCAAATGGGGACAATGAGATTTAAAAAAAAAAAAAAGGCAAAAAAGGAACAAGATTTTTTTTTTTTTTTTTAAATGTAGGGCTTGTACTGAATATTGACAATGGTTATATAGATACTGCACTTTGTAATAAATATTGCCATTGGAGAAATAACGCTTTCAAGTTTTCTGCATACACTTGAGGGTCAAATATAACTAAACATAACTGTACGTCACAAGTAAAGAAAAAAACAAACAAAAAAAAAAACATGTTACCTCTTGTGAAGAAACGCCTCTGTAGCCAAAGTCATGTAATTTATACTCCAGTCCTGTTAAACTACCAGATGTTTCCAATAAATATTTGGCAAGAATCTTCTTTTGCTCTCTGGAATTTGTTGCAACTGTGATCGGGTACCATGTTTGCACGAGGATGGTCTACATAAACAGATTAAAAAACAAACAAGTAAGGACAGGTAAAGCCGAAAATGGAAATTAAAGTGCCTAAAAGGAAGAAACGCCATATACTAAGCTGCCAGAAGAAATAAAACAGCTGAGGCTGAGATACTGAAATTATGGCTCGCTTTAATTCTTAAAAGGGAATCTGTCACAGGATGCTGTATAAAATGATATGTGTGATCCAAGGTCTTATTCGGGATAAATGGTTCTTATATGTAAAATTAGCTGTTCCAGACTATGGGCTGGGCACTGAACTGAACGAGAATCTGCCTCCAGAGATTATTTTACAAGAAAGGTGACATTATCAGGATGAGACATGTAACCAACACAAAACAGTAGAACTGAACTTTGTCTCAAACACATTTGCTGCAGCTCTCACAGCTCTGCTGTACTGCAACACTGGCTGCCTGTGAGCTGGAAGCTGAAGAACAGTGTCCGTTATAGTCACACACACAGAGCAGCCATTACATATCTCACTGGTAATGATCCTCTTATTCAAAAGGGAATCTGTCAGATGATTTCATAGAATACTAATAGTATTGTGAAGCAGGCTTGGGCACCCCTTTTCAGAATAGGTAACGTTTATTGCTGTGTTCCCCGTTGTCTTGCTGTAAGCTCCGGACAATTCAGAGTTGTGCGCCGGCCAGTTCAGCGTATGAAAATCAAAAGTAAATATTCCCCCTCTACCCCTCCCTGCGCCAACGTCAGTGATAGTTAGGGTGCAGTCAGACTGCCGTATTACTCGCTCAATTATCACATCACAAGCCTCTGACCTGAGAGTGACAGCATATATTTCTATGCAACTGTCACGCACAGGTCAGAAAACCTGATGGCCCTTCCGAGGATTGTGATGCAATCCTCGAGCGAGTAATACGGAAGTCTGACTGCAGCCAAACTATCACTAACGTCGACGCAGAGGGGTAAATATTTACATACACTTGACTAGCCAGCATGCGACTCTAAAATGTCCGGAGCTTACAGCAAGACAATGGTTATGTCTGGACCTTCACGAGGGGAACACCTGGCATTACCTTATTATGTTTCCCTCTCCTGAAGAGGTTAAATGGCAGGAAAATACCTATCCCGCTGCTTTTCCCATGGCATGTACTTCAGGTCCCAGGAAGGTGGTTGGGCAATAGATCTGGTCAGTTAGCTAGCCGTAGCAAAGGATGGTTAGGGCTCCTTCCCTGGTGGCAGCCTCTGATTGGTGCCAGTATCAGTAAATGGAAGGTTCAGCAGGGGATAAAAGAGGGTAACGCCAAGGGTCTGTGTCTGACCTCCAGCCTTTTCCTACCAGAAAGCGCTGCTGTGCGTCAACCCTGATTGAGGTCCTCCTTGAAGAAGTGCGGAAAAGGATGGGCGAAGAAGGGGTCAGGCCTGGAGTCTATGTCGGGTGATGTTGCCAGTCTGGAGAATGGAGCATGAGTGAGAATGTTGACCCAGAAGGGAGTGACGATGCAGTTGGAGCAGCGCCAGGAGAGAGGACCTTATCAGGAGGCACAGGAATGCACAGTGGGACGTGCTTTAAAAGAAGGAGAATTGTCTTCTCTCCTACGCCAGTCAGAGGATCCAGGATACTGGGAAGGTGGCAGAGATGGAGGAACACAGAGGGAAATGGATCAGTTCAGCATGCCAATTGCTGGTCCAGGGACTGACGGCATGCATACTGGAAGACTGGATGGGAGTCAGCCTTGTGGGCAGGAAAACCAGTCAATGGGTGGCGAGTACAACTCCTCCCATACCCACCTCCCTACTGCCTTATTACAACTGTCTATATTGTTAGTGTCCTAAGGGTATGCTCACCCCCACCATTAGATCAATCAGCTGCGGTCACTCCTCTCAGGCACCAGAAATTGCAGAGATTTGGAGACACCTTGATAAGGGCCTGGAAAGGTTGGCAGGGAAGCACGACTTAGTAGTGATGCCCATAGCCTCAGGATGATAAAAGGGATGAGGGAAGCTTATTACAAAGAAGCCATAAGCTGTTAGTTTCCTTGCTAGGTTATCACTTAGCAATGTCAAAGAAAAAATATGGCACAATTAATTTGAAGATTTATTATCATTGCTGCCAGCATCAAAAGAGTTTCTACCCAGAATACAAAGGAAAGAGGCCAGGGATAGACAGACTTATACCTAGGTCATTTAACAACTGGCTGCAGGAGTTTTGCATTTATGCCAGTATTATGGGCAAGAGGTTTTTTTTTTCTTTTTTTTTTTTTTTTTAAGTTCAGGTTTATTTTAGCATTTTGATACAGTTTGAGGCCTGTAAAAGTTTTAGTTTTTAGGAAGAAATTGGCAGTTTACCCTTCACTTAAATGAGGAGTAAAAGATGTGGTTAAAATCAGACAGTTGGGTAGTTTACAGAGGGCCATAGCACAAACGGTATTCAAAAATGGTACATGCTTTGCCTTCAATCATGTAAGTTGAAACATGACAATAGTGTTTCTTTTGTGGAAGGGTGCATCCAATGGCAAGAGGTTTTGAAAAAAGGCCAACTTGCCAGGCCATCCCTTTACAAAGGAATACCTTAACAAGAATATCGACACTAGCAAAACTGGAGAGTATGTTAATGTGGCTAGAGCCATCCCTCCTTTTACCGATTTCCATTGCATCTGGGTAAATAATATAAAATCAAACCAAGTTCATTTCGGCTAATTCACCATTTATTATATGTGGATGGATCTTCCTTAAATGTTAGCATAAATGTTAATTTAAAGTCAGTCTGTTCTACATCCTTTAATCAGGCAGCAGATGTAATCAATAGGTTTGGGCCTGATACATGAATAGCAAAAGCAGATACTGAAGCAGAATTTAGTTTACTCCCGATCCACCCAGATGGTTTAAATTCCTTGGGTTTCCAGTTTCGAGGTTCAGTGGCTATGGATAAATGCTTATAATTTTATTTATATAGCGCCAACATATTCCGCAACGCTTTACAAATTATAGAGGGGACATAGATCAAACAGACACCAAGAGGAATGAGGGCCCTGCTCGAAAGCTTACAATCTATGAGGAAAAAGGGGAGACATGAGAGGTGGATGGTAACAATTGCTTTCGTTGTTTGGACCAGCCATAGTGTAAGGCTCGGGTGTTCATGTAAAGCTGCATGAACCGGTTATCAGCCTAAGTATGTAACAGTACAGACACAGAGGGCTATTAACTGCATAAAGCGTATGAGAACATGATGCGAGGAACCTGGTTATGGTTTAAGTTTTTTGAATGGGCCACACAGGGATAGTTAGGTTAATGCGTTGAGGCGGTAGGCCAGTCTGAACAAATGCGTTTTTAGGGCACACTTAAAAAAACTGTGGGGATTGGGCATTAGTCATATTAACCGGGGTAGTGCATTCCAAAGAATTGGCGCAGAACGTGAAAAGTCTTGGAGACGGGAGTGGGAGGTTCTGATTATTGAGGATGTTAACCTCAGGTCATTAGCAGAATGGAATATATCCATAGTCATATGGACCTTACGGGTACCAGGGTTGCTGTATTGTCATTTTTTGACTTTTAAATGTTTTATTGACGGTGTGCTTTTTGTGGTCAATAAAATATATTTTGTTTATTTTTGCTATATTCATACAAATTTATATATTTTCTATGCATGTTGCAGCACTCTCTTTCTAGATTTCCCATAGAATTTTGTGTAGTGCACCCTACCTTCTAGTCATACATTAGAATTTGTTGGAAGGGGATAATCCAACTTGGGAGGAAAAAACATTGTCAAGCTGGGGGCTGTGGACCTCCTTTTTCTAATGGAGAAAAGTTTACAAAAACTTAGTAGGTTGTTTCCAGGTGGTCAAGATTATTTTTTCTGAAATTATTTCAACAATTTTATGGGTTAATTCCGAAGAGCTGAAATTCTGTGATAAGATAAGGAAGCGTTGGAATAGATCGATCTGTAAGTTTTTACCTATAATTGGAGTATTCTCTTTAAGACACATTGACTTGGAAGGTGGTGTACACAGCCATTTTAGGAAGGATCTTGCACATTTATCAAAAATTGGGAATGATAATTTTAACCTAAAAACTTACAAGATATGGTGGAAATAGCCCTGGGTGGGGCCATGCTTGCAAGACGGCTTTGTTTAGTTAGTCATTTGGGCATCTGACTGGACAGCAAGTCGGGGTTAAAGGCTTAAGCCTGTTTGGCACGCTGTGGTGATTGATGTAGAGATTCAGATATGAAAGGTTACAGAGTGTTTAATGCGTTTGTTATCTGATTAATAATTTATGGTAAATAAATAAAGACTGTGGCCAGTTTTATTCTTTACTAAAGTCGACGTGTCATGGTGCTTTTCTTTATGCACTGTATAAGTATGAAGCAAGTAATGTTGTGTAATGCCATGGTGATCCCCGAACCTTCAGGAGAGGAACACATGGCATTACCTTATTAGGTGTCCCTCCTTCTGAAGCGGTTAAATGGTGGGAATATATATTTTCCTGTTTTTGCCATGGCATGCACTCCAAGTCCCTGGAAGGTGGTTTGGCAATAGATCTGGCCAGTTAGTTGACCGTAGCATCGTCGGAACGTAAGGTTTCCTTCCCTGGCGGCGGACCAGAATTGGTGACAGTATTGGTAAATAGACTGGTAAGCGGGGGTGGAAAAGGGTAACGCCGAGGGTCTGTGTCCGCCCACTGGTATTTTTCTACCAGAAAGGGCTGCCCAACCTCCATCGTCAGGGTTGAACCTTTGTGCCAAGCTGCAAAGATTGGTGTAAAGGTTTGGATAGGCAAGTTTACAGAGTTCTTTAAAGGGGCTGTCCATTACCAGCACAACCCCTTTTTAAACTCATTGTCTGGCCCCGATTAAATAATAAAGCCTATATACTTCACCTCCCGTGCCGGGATTAATAATCTAAGTAAAGGCCGTGGCCAATTTTATCCCCCAAGCCAGTCTCATGGTGCTGTTCTTTATGCGCTGTATAGGTATGAAGTAAGCAATGTTATATTGTGTAATGCCATGTCACAAGGTCCAGCAATAAACATTACATATACTGAAAGGGCTGCCTATGCCCTATTTCATGATACTGTTACCATGCTATGGAGAAAAAATAAATAAATAAATTCACCTGACAGGTTGCCTTTAAAATAAGCTCTGGAGGCAGATTCTCATGCAGATCAGTCTCCTCCCCAGAGCCTGGAACAGCTTATACAGGTCCTTCTCAAAAAATTAGCATATAGTGTTAAATTTCATTATTTACCATAATGTAATGATTACAATTAAACTTTCATATATTATAGATTCATTATCCACCAACTGAAATTTGTCAGGTCTTTTATTGTTTTAATACTGATGATTTTGGCCTACAACTCCTGATAACCCAAAAAACCTGTCTCAATAAATTAGCATATCAAGAAAAGGTCCTCTAAATGACCTATTACCCTAATCTTCTGAATCAACTAATTAACTCTAAACACATGCAAAAGATACCGGAGGCTTTTAAAAACTCCCTGCCTGGTTCATTACTCAAAACCCCCATCATGGGTAAGACTAGCGACCTGACAGATGTCAAGAAGGCCATCATTGACACCCTCAAGCAAGAGGGTAAGACCCAGAAAGAAATTTCTCAACAAATAGGCTGTTCCCAGAGTGCTGTATCAAGGCACCTCAATGGTAAGTCTGTTGGAAGGAAACAATGTGGCAGAAAACGCTGTACAACGAGAAGAGGTGACCGGACCCTGAGGAAGATTGTGGAGAAGGACCGATTCCAGACCTTGGGGAACCTGAGGAAGCAGTGGACTGAGTCTGGTGTGGAAACATCCAGAGCCAACGTGCACAGGCGTGTGCAGGAAATGGGCTACAGGTGCCGCATTCCCCAGGTAAAGCCACTTTTGAACCATAAACAGCGGCAGAAGCGCCTGACCTGGGCTACAGAGAAGCAGCACTGGACTGTTGCTAAGTGGTCCCAAGTACTTTTTTCTGATGAAAGCAAATTTTGCATGTCATTCGGAAATCAAGGTGCCAGAGTCTGGAGGAAGACTGGGGAGAAGGAAATGCCAAAATGCCTGAAGTCCAGTGTCAAGTACCCACAGTCAGTGATGGTGTGGGGTGCCATGTCAGCTGCTGGTGTTGGTCCACTGTGTTTCATCAAGGGCAGGGTCAATGCAGCTAGCTATCAGGAGATTTTGGAGCACTTCATGCTTCCATCGGCTGAAATGCTTTATGGAGATGAAGATTTCATTTTTCAGCACGACCTGGCACCTGCTCACAGTGCCAAAACCACTGGTAAATGGTTTACTGACCATGGTATTACTGTGCTCAATTGGCCTGCCAACTCTCCTGACCTGAACCCCATAGAGAATCTGTGGGATATTGTGAAGAGAAAGTTGAGAGACGCAAGACCCAACACTCTGGATGAGCTTAAGGCCGCTATTGAAGCATCCTGGGCCTCCATAACATCTCAGCAGTGTCACAGGCTGATTGCCTCCATGCCACGCCGCATTGAAGCAGTCATTTCTGCCAAAGGATTCCCGACCAAGTATTGAGTGCATAACTGAACATTATTATTTGATGGTTTTTTTGTTTGGTATTAAAAAACACTTTTATTTGATTGGTCGGGTGAAATATGCTAATTTATTGACACAGGTTTTTTGGGTTATCAGGAGTTGTATGCCAAAATCATCAGTATTAAAACAATAAAAGACCTGACAAATTTCAGTTGGTGGATAATGAATCTATAATATATGAAAGTTTAATTGTAATCATTACATTATGGTAAATAATGAAATTTAACACTATATGCTAATTTTTTGAGAAGGACCTGATATATATATATATAATATAATATATAATTGCCTAGAATACTACTTCCTGCAATTTGTGCCAACTTCCGTGGCTTTGTCCGGAGCTAATGTCCGGAGATAAGTGACGTCACCAGTGTCCTACACCCAGGCAGAGCACAGTGGCCCCAGGCAGAGCACAGGGGCCCCAGGCAGGACATGGGGCCCCAGGCAGCATATGGGGCCCCAGGCAGAGCACAGTGGCCCCAGGCAGCATATGGGGCCCCAGGCAGAGCACAGTGGCCCCAGGCAGAGCACACACCAAATCGGAGGCCGAGGGGCCCCGCCCACCAAATCGGAGGCCGAGGGTCCCCGCCCACCAAATCGGAGGCCGAGGGTCCCCGCCCACCAAATCGGAGGCCGAGGGTCCCCGCCCACCAAATCGGAGGCCGAGGGTCCACGCCCACCAAATCGGAGGCCGAGGGTCCCCACCCACCAAATCGGAGGACGAGGGGCCCCACCAACCAAATCGGAGGCCGAGGAGCCCCGCCCACCAAAAGTAAGTGCGCCCCCGGGTGCAAAAGTAAGTGCGCCCCCGGGTGCAAAAGTAAGTGCGCCCCCGGGTGCAAAAGTAAGTGCGCCCCCGGGTGCAAAAGTAAGTGCGCCCCCGGGTGCAAAAGTAAGTGCGCCCCCGGGTGCAAAAGTAAGTGCGCCCCCGGGTGCAAAAGTAAGTGCGCCCCCGGGTGCAAAAGTAAGTGCGCCCCCGGGTGCAAAAGTAAGTGCGCCCCCGGGTGCAAAAGTAAGTGCGCCCCCGGGTGCAAAAGTAAGTGCGCCCCCGGGTGCAAAAGTAAGTGCGCCCCCGGGTGCAAAAGTAAGTGCGCCCCCGGGTGCAAAAGTAAGTGCGCCCCCGGGTGCAAAAGTAAGTGCGCCCCCGGGTGCAAAAGTAAGCGCGCCCCCGGGTGCAAAAGTAAGCGCGCCCCCGGGTGCAAAAGTAAGCGCGCCCCCGGGTGCAAAAGTAAGCGCGCCCCCGGGTGCAAAAGTAAGCGCGCCCCCGGGTGCAAAAGTAAGCGCGCCCCCGGGTGCAAAAGTAAGCGCGCCCCCGGCCCCGGGTGCAAAAGAAAGCGCGCCCCCCAGTCCCGTGTGTGAAAAGTGCTGCTGTAAAGCTGGTAGCGCTGTTCAAGCACCATGTATTTCCTTCAGGAAATGCCCATCTAATATATAATTGCCTAGAATACTACTTCCTGCAATTTGTATATTAAACACAGTCTTGGAAGAAAAATTACTTTGCAAAACGTCAAAAACTGTAATAAATACACACTACCTCCTAAATAGGGAGTAGAAAGACGAAGCAGCAAAATGTTGAAATTTCAACATTTTGCTGCTTCGTCTTTCTACTCCCTATTTAGGAGGTAGTGTGTATTTATTCCTGCAATTTGTGCCAACTTCCGTGGCTTTGTCCGGAGCTAATGTCCGGAGCTAAGTGACGTCACCAGTGTCCTACACCCAGGCAGAGCACAGGGGCCCCAGGCAGCATATGGGGCCCCAGGCAGAGCACAGTGGCCCCAGGCAGAGCACAGGGGCCCCAGGCAGCATATGGGGCCCCAGGCAGAGCACAGTGGCCCCAGGCAGAGCACTGGGGCCCCAGGCAGCATATGGGGCCCCAGGCAGAGCACAGTGGCCCCAGGCAGAGCACAGGGGCCGCAGGCAGCATATGGGGCCCCAGGCAGAGCACAGTGGTCCCAGGCAGAGCACAGGGGCCCCAGGCAGCTTATGGGGCCCCAAGCAGAGCACAGTGGCCCCAGGCAGAACATGGGGCCCCAGGCAGAACACAGGGGCCCCAGGCAGAGCACAGGGGCCCCAGGCAGAGCACAGGGGCCCCAGGCAGCATATGGGGCCCCAGGCAGAGCACAGTGGCCCCAGGCAGAGCACAGGGGCCCCAGGCAGAGCACAGTGGCCCCTGGCAGAACATGGGGCCCCAGGCAGAGCACAGGGGCCCCAGGCAGAGCACAGGGGCCCCAGGCAGAACATGGGGCCCCAGGCAGAGCACAGGGGCCCCAGGCAGAGCACAGGGGCCCCAGGCAGAGCACAGGGGCCCCAGGCAGAGCACAGGGGCCCCAGGCAGCATATGGGGCCCCAGGCAGAGCACAGGGGCCCCAGGCAGCATATGGGGCCCCAGGCAGAGCACAGCGATATTTTGGACCACTGTGCGGTGTTTCAGACCCCCTGTGTGATGTCTGGGGCCCTGTTCTTAAGTATATTAAAGATTAAAGTAACGTATATTAAAGTATATTATAGATCAAATTTGACACGTTTATGAGCACCATTGAGTGATATACTCAAGAATGACATAATTTTTCAACATTTTATGGTTTCAAACTGTAAACACTCAGAGTTTTTTTTACTTCAACCAGAAAACCTTAACGGTTCATAAAAAACTTGACTGTTCAGGATATGATAAAAGTCATAGTATTCTGAATCTTTAACTTATAAAGATACCTTTACATGGGGTGATTATTGGTTCCAGAGAGGCTTTCGGCCGATAATCGTACACATGGCTGGTGACAGGACAATACAATATAAACGTTCAAAGGTAAACACTGATAACATTAAAATCTAATATATAATTGCCTAGAATACTACTTCCGGCAATTTGTGCCAACTTCCGTGGCTTTGTCCGGAGATAATGTCCGGAGATAAGTGACGTCACCAGCGTCCTACACCCGCTCAGGGTGGACAAAGATATATGCCTTCGTGGTGCGCGGCACTTTTCTGATTGGTTGCCGCCTGCCGCGAGCGACCAATCAGAAATGTGCCGTACTGTCAAGAATTGTCAAGAGCTGGTGAGTGCAGCCATTTTTTGTTCTTTCTTACTATTATTTATTAATTGTATTATTCTTACATTTGAATAAATAAAGTATATATGGATTCTAGACTCCCGATTCTTTAGAATCGGGCTGCCATCTAGTATATATATATTTGTCTAAGGGGTACTTCCGTCTTTCTGTCGGCAACTTCCGTCACGGTTATTCATTCGCTGATTGGTCTCGCTAGCTGCCTGTCATGGCTGCCGCGACCAATCAGCGACGGGCACAGTCCGATTAGTCCCTCCCTACTCCCCTGCAGTCAGTGCCGGGCGGCCGCTCCATACTCCCCACAGTCACGGCTCACACAGGGTTAATTAACCCTGTGTGACCAAGTTTTTACTATTGACGCTGCCTATGCAGCGTCAATAGTAAAAGGATCTAATGTTAAAAATAATTAAAAAAAAAATAAAAAATAAAAAAATTATATACTCACCTTCCGCCGCCTTTCCCGCTCCTCGCCACCCTCCGGTAACCGCTCTGTGCAAGCGGCAGGTTCCGGTAGCAAGGATCGTATGGCAGAAGGACCTGCCATGACGTCACGGTCATGTGACCGCGACGTCATCACACCCTGGGACCGGAAGCTGCCGCCTGTACCGGGCACAGGCGACAGAACTACAAGTATGGTGAGTATGTTAGAACTACAAGGGGCCCTCGGATCGGAAGGTATGTTTATTTTTAACCTGTGACATACGTGGCTGGGCAATATACTACGCGACTCTGGGCAATATACTACGCGACTCTGGGCAATATACTACGCGACGCTGGGCTATATACTACGCGACGCTGGGCTATATACTACGTGACGCTGGGCTATATACTACGTGACGCTGGGCTATATACTACGTGACGCTGGGCTATATACTACGTGACGCTGGGCTATATACTACGTGACGCTGGGCTATATACTACGTGAGGCTGGGCTATATACTACGTGAGGCTGGGCTATATACTACGTGAGGCTGGGCTATATACTACGTGAGGCTGGGCTATATACTACGTGGCTGGGCTATATACTACGTGGCTGGGCTATATACTACGTGGCTGGGCTATATACTACGTGGCTGGGCTATATACTTCTGCCATACGATCCTTGCTCCTTGCAAGTACTTATTGGAGTGTAGTTGCCAAATAACTGCCCATTCTGCCCCGCAATGATCTCTCTCGGCTACGAGCGGCCACAGCTAATGGAATCCAGGTAGCTGTCAAACATGACATCAGCAGTGACGCTTCACTGACAAAGCAGAGTGCAAGAGAAGGAACTGCCCTGTCGACATGATGTAACAGGAAGCCACCAGAAGCAGTCTGTGACTGCTTGGAGCCAGGAGAAATAGCCACCGAGCAGAACAGGCAGGTAGACAGCAACTACCTGCCATTAATCGGTTACGGAAAAAGAAAATTAATACAAAAATCAAATTAAAAAGGTTTAGAGTGTGGCAATTCCATAATTTTTTGCCAAGGGTTGTAAACAGTTCCTGCTCTTTATAGGTAGCAAAAAAAAAAATATGTTAAAGTGTCTGGGGAAACAGAGACCATATAAATTCCTTACAGACTGTTGCCAATGCTTGGAGTGAAAGTCAGCATCTGAAAGGCAACGGTGCTAACCACTGAGCCACCAATTTACCCAGAAGAATTAGCTATAAATAATAAGATGGTTAAAAGAAGAGGGTGTAGGGAAAGGAAAAAAAAAAAACACACATCACAAACATTCCGTGCAAAGGGAGTATTAACTACATCACCAACACAAACCTCTATCCAGTTTGTAAGCCAGAAGCATTCAGGATCTGTATTTTCTACTGTGAACAGCACATTCCCTCGGGGAATGACACTACCTTCAGGCACAGCCTTAACTTCAATTGGCAGGTGGCCATCATATTTCTATAAAGCATAAAAAAATATATAATAAAGATTACATATGAAAAGAAAAAAGAAATAATCTACACATAGCAATAGCCCAGGGAAATAAAGCACAATCATCCATCTGTCCTTCACATCGTGTTCTTGCTCTAGAATGCTGAAAAATGCCAATCCCACAGATAGCACTGGGTGCCAGAGTTTACATGCCAGCTTCCTAACAGATCACACTTGTACGGTCCATGTAGTGAGGATTCCTTTTTTACACGCAGTGCTCTATTCAGGAAACAATCTGTCATCCGCTGGTACTCGTTTTCCTACCAATTTATATCTAACACTTCATTATTGCCCTAGGATCTATAAATATATTAAATACAATACACTAATAGCTAATGGACTAGCTGAAAGAATTATAGATGTAAAGGGGACCAAGAGTAATCAATAGCCTAGAAGGGGTCATCCAACTTGGAAGGGATCCCGTCAGGTCACCCGTGCCCTCCAACCCAGCAGTATTCACTGATGTATCATTAAACTCCCTCCCTAACCAGACCGGTACAACATAATTCAGTGAAATAAATGCTTTAAAAGAGATTTATATGTCCCAGTTTCCTATGTTAATGTGGGCTTTGACTAGTCGCTGGGGCTCTCGATGCTCTGGACTAGTAAGCTCCCTTCCATATTATCACAATCCTGTGGATGGGATATATGCACTAGCCGGCCTCTTGCCAGCTCATGCAATTCTAGCGCATGCTCTCCACTCATTTCGGCAGCGTCAATGCACCTCTGAAGCCAGGAAGCATACACCTTGCTTTCAGAGATGCACTGACGCTGCCGAAATAAGCGGCACGCATGCGCTATATTTGCATGAGCTGGCAAGAGGCCGGCTAGTGCCTAATAATGTTATCACGTCCACAGGGGCATGATAACGGAAGGATGGCCACCTAGTCTGGGGCAACAAATCTTAAAGCATTAATTTAACAGAATTACGTTATACAGGGATGATTAGGCAAAGAATTTAATGATACATGTGAGAATGCTGCTGGGCTGGAGGGCATGGGCGACCCGACAGGTTCCCTTTGATACATTTTTTAACTTTTTAAACAGCTGCCAACTTTTATAAAACAAAAGAAGCAATACTCCCCTACTCCCCCCACCCCCCAGTGATCTAGTGTTGAAGCCCCAAAAATGCCCCAAGCTTTATGTGCAGCAGCAAAATGAAAAGCTGAGCACCCCAGGAGAGGCGCAATATGGAGTAGTTATTGCCAATCAGTAAGAATAGTTACTTCCCGATTGTCACATGCTTCCTTCTCCCACCCCGAAAAAAAAGGAGTACAAAAATGCTTATCTAAATCACTTCTCTGTGCACATCCTCATACAATCAGATTTTTGGTGTCTTGATAATGTTATGAAGATTAGTGCATATAGACTTAGGCCTATATATGAGCTCGGCACATCTTACAGGGAACCTGTCAGCAGGATTGTGCACAGTAACATTATGATCATGAATACTGGACGTAACAAAATCAGCATTACTTTGCAACTGGTTTATAGTAATTAAGTTGAGGGGTCAGAGGAGTCCTGTGCAGCTTTCATCTGATAAATTTGCTAAATTAAAGCTAGAAAGATATAACCATGTCTCACCTCAAGGATGTAATTCCACCCAGTCTCATTAAAGACATCATCCTGGAAGTGCTCTCTATATACTTCTTTGGCTTCCTGAATTTTTTCTTTGGTGACCACTTTTCCTGTTGCAAAGAGAGAAATGGAAATTTGGTAAAAAATAAAATTACAAGCAACTCCCCTAATATTAGGCTCACTTTTATTCTATTTGGATTGATAGTTCATACAGTATATGGAGATAGGGAGATAATTTTATGGATATCAAACTCTTCACAATTGGGTTTAGTGAAGATGGAAATACAATGCATTGAGAAGGGTCAGGAGGCCCTCCATACATGTTAAAGGGGTTGTCTGGTCTCCTGATGAAAGTCTGCAGTCACTAACTGAAGACTTCTCCAGTGCCAGGGAGACCAGTCAGTTTGTGACCATAAATAGGCTATTTGCATACTTCCAGACACATTCCGACTAGACGTGCTCAGCATTGCATTGCATTGAGCGAGGCCATGCACAACTAGTTGGCACATGACTGCATGTACTTGTGGTCACGTGACTGCCAGAGAATCCAAACAGCATGTGTACACATGCTATAACCATTCAGAAGTTTGTAGTCACAGAATGACTGCAAACTCATCACAAGACTGGACTAACCCTATAGATCAGCAGGTTCAGATGGCTTTAATATAAGGTGTATGGTGACCTTTAGCATCAAGTATGTCAAGCAGATAGCCAATCTGTATCGGCCTTTAGCTGCTGCTGTGTGTAGGAGGTATGGCTAGTAATCATATTATTTATAGAAAACCTAGTCACTGAATCAGTCAGTGTCTCTATGGTAGTAGCACTGAATCTTTGCCTTTCCATATTTTAGGAGGGTGACAATGAACCTCAGCTGATTGATTCACCAAGTAGGTGCAATATGCCCCCTTATCTGGGTGGCTGTAGTTTGCTTCTAGATGAGCAAAGTGTACATCCGTTTTTACAGCTTGCAATATCTGTTACACTTCACATAGAAAGGTCTGTTTTGTAAGTATTGGCTAATATTTCCATACTATGGGTGTGGTGTGGCAAGCCTTCTCCATTTCTTGGCAATGTCGCGTTACACTAGAAACATAAATTTGTTTAATCAATCATTTGTTTCTTAAGAATCTGAGAATAGGAGGCCTTTTACAATATTAACCCCTTCATGACTTTGGGATTTTCCATTTTTCCGTGTTCGTTTTTTCGCTCCCCTCCTTCCCAGAGCCATAACTTTTTTATTTTTCCGTCAATTTGGCCATGTGAGGGCTTATTTTTTGCAGGACGAGTTGTACTTTTGAACAACATCATTGGTTTTACCATTTCGTGTACTAGAAAACGGGAAAAAAATTCCAAGTGTGGTGAAATTGCAAAAAAGGTGCAGTCCCACACTTGTTTTTTGTTTGGCTTTTTTGCTAGGTTCACTAAATGCTAAAACTGACCTGCCTTTGTGATTCTCCAGGTCAGTACAAGTTCATGGACACCTAACACGACTAGGATATGTTTTTATCTAAGTGGTGAAAAAAAATTCCAAACTTTGCGAAAAAAAAATAATTGCGCCATTTTCCGATACTCGTAGGGTCTCCATTTTTCATGATCTGGGTTCAGTTGAGGGCTTATTTTTTGCGTGCCGAGCTGGCGTTTTTAATGATACCATTTTGGTGCAGATACGTTCTTTTGATCGCCCATTATTGCATTTTAATGCAATGTCGCGGCGACCAAAAAAAACCGTAATTCTGGCGTTTCGAATTTTTTTCTTGTTACGCCGTTTAGCGATCAGGTTAATGCTTTTTTTTATTGATAGATCGGGCGATTCTGAACGCGGCGGCACCAAATATGTGTAGGTTTGATTATATTTTTATTGATTTATTTTGAATGGGGCGAAAGGGGGGTGATTTAAACTTTTATATTTTTTTCACATTTTTTTTTTTACTTTTGCCATGCTACAATAGCCTCCATGGGAGGCTAGAAGCTGGCACAACACGATCGGCTCTGCTACATAGCAGCGATCTGATGTTCTCTGCTATGTAGCAGAAATGCAGGTGTGCTATGAGCGCCGACCACAGGGTGGCTCTCACAGCTATCCGGGATCAGAAGCATCGCCGACCTCCGATCATGTGACGGGGTCGGCGATGCGCTCATTTCCGGCCGCCCGGCCGGAAGCGCCGGTTAAATGCCGCTGTCTAGTTAATAGCGGCGGGTGAATCGAGACTTCACCCGCCGCTATTGCGGGCACATGTCAGCTGCTCAAAACAGCTGACATGTCCCGGCTTTGATGCGGGCTCACCGCGGAGCCCTGCATCAAAGCGGGGCTTCTGACCTCAGACGTACTATCCCGTCCAAGGTCAGAAAGGGGTTAAGCAATCCCGGCAACATTTCTTAGGGCGGGTGTTTGTCCCTATCTTATGTCTAGGCTAGCTACAGTGATATGTAAAAGTTTGGGCACCCCTTGTCAAAATTACGGTTATTGTAAACAGTTAAGCAAGTTGAAATTGTCTCCTAAGGGCGTAAAAGTAAAAGATGACACGTTTTTGCCTAAAATACAAAAAAGGAAAAGTCATTTTTTACATTTTAAGAATTACAAAAAGGAAAATGGGTGGATGCAAAAGTTTAGGAGATTTGTGTGCACAGATAACTTTGACCAAGGTTTCAGGCCTTAATTAGCTTGTTGGGCTGGGTACCCACAATCAAGAATAAGCAGCGCTTTGGATGCAGCATATGTCCGCTGCATCCAAAGTGCTGCCATGCTGATTCATCACATTCAATACATTTCTACTGACATGCTGTGGTCTTGATAGCTGTGCCGCATGTCTATTTCAGTGGGTGATCCGGAGGCAGACTATGGAAATGTAGTGGACATAGCATAGTGGATAGGATTTCTAGAAATGCTGTCACAGCTGGCCTCTGCGGGTTTGACGATGCATAAAATATGCATGATCAAACCCACAGTTGTTCCTGAACATGGGCACATACCCTAACCCCTGGTTATGGCCTCACCATCATCGTTAGGAAAGGTCAGGTAATGCAAATTTCACAGCTTTATAAAATAAATAAATAAAAATAAAACCGCCTCCTCTAAACTTGTGCCAAAAAACAGAAGCCATGGGTTCTTCTACGCAGCTGCCTAGTACTCTAAACATGAAAATGGTAGAGGCCCACAAAGCAGAAGGATATAAGATGATAGCAAAGCGTTTTCAAGTTGCCATTTCCTCAGTTTGAAATGTAATTAAGAAATGGCAGTAAACAGGAACAGTGGAGGTCAAGATAAAGTCTGGAAGACCAAGCAAACATGTTACTGGGAGATGCTCGTAGGGTTGCCAGAGGCAAAAGACCTTCAGAAAGATTTAGCGGAGTTATGGTACATTGTTCTACTGTTCATAGACACTTGGACAAATATGGCCTTCATGGAAGAGTCATCAGAAGAAAACCTCTCCCAGGTCCTGACCATAAAATTCAGCGTCAGAAAAATGCAAAACATCTAAACAAGCCGTGTGAACCAATGAGGTTAAAATAGAACTCTTTGGCCACAATAAACAAAATATATGTGAGGGGAAAAAAAAAAGGGCACAGAATTTCAGGAAAAGAACGTCTCACCAACCATGGTGGTGGAGCAATCATGCTTTGGGGTTGTGTTGCAGCCAATGGCAGATAGAGGGAAGAAATGACTCAATTACATTTTTAAACAAATTCTTTATGCAAACATATCACCATCTGTAAAAAAAAAAAAAAAAAAAAGCTGAAGCTCAAAATAGAATGGATTCTACAAATGGATAATGATTAGTGTTGAGGGAACGTGCTCGGATAAGGTGTGCTAACAGAGCATGTTTGATGTGCTCGAACACTATGTTCGGCTACATGTGTTGCGGGTGTGGAAAAGCTTCGAGACATGCAGCAACGGCGACTAACAGAGTATCTCCGGCATGCTCGAATACTGTTAGCACCCAAGCATCTTTTCTCAACACTAATAATGACCCTAATCACACGTCAAAATGCACAAGCTGAAGGTTTTACAATGCCCCTCATTGTTCCCTAATCTGAACATCACTGAAAATCTGTGGCTACACCTCAAAATAGTAGTGCATGCAAGATGACCCAGGAATCTCACAGAACTGGAAGAATTTTCCAAGGAAGAATGGATGAAAATCCCTCATACAAGAATTGAAAGACTCTTGGCTGGCTACAAAAAGCGTTCACAAGATGTGATACTTTCGAAAGGGTGTGCTACTAGGTACTAACCATGCAGGGTGCACAAACCTTTGCATCAACCCATTTTCTTTTTCGCAATTTTTAAAATGCAAGATGAAAAATTTTTTTTTCCAAAAACACAAAGGAAATGTCTCATCTTTAATTTTGGGCCATTTATAGATCATTTCATCTTCAACTTAATTGTTCAAAATAACAGTAATTTTGACAAGAGGTGCCCAAACTTTTGCATGCCACTGTATCATTTACTAAGCACCACAAGCACAGCCAGTCCCAAGGTAACTAACAGTAAATGCATCCACTTAAGGGCAGTGTTCTTAAAGGGGTATTCCCACTAACAAAAGTCATTTTAATGGATCTTGGAATAATAATTTCCACATTTGGATGTGATTAAATAAAATGTTCCTGTGCTGAGATAATCTTATAACTGTGCCCCTGCTGTGTACTGTGTAATGGCTGTGTCTGACCGTACCACAGCTCCTGGGCAAAGGAGTATACAGACAGGACAGCAGCTGATCACAGATTATTATTTTGTGCATTAACACATTTCCCAGCTGTTTTTAAAAAAAGGTTTTACCTCAAAGAATAATTTGCGATCTCCTGCTGTAGTGTCGGTATACTTTGCTTCCCCTACCTAACCAGGAGCTGAGGCACTGTACAGACATTAAAACTCGGGATCACAGCTGATTCTTTAAATATTTAAAGTAATAAAACATTGTTTAAAAACAGTCAGGAAAATGCTTTACCTCACAAAATGAATAATCTGTGATCCCCTGCTGTCCTGTCTGTATACTCCTTTGCCCAGGAGCTGTGGTATGATCAGACCATGTTCCTGTACGGTCAGACACGGCCATTACACTGTACACAGCAGGGACACATTAATAAGATTATCTCAGCACAGGAACATTTTATTTAAACACATCCAATTGTGGAAATTATTATTCCAAGATCCATTAAAATGACTTTTGTTAGTGGGAAAACCCCTTTAATGCCTCAATGTGGATTGTGGATGGTGAATGCAACAGGGCAAAGTGGAGTGTGTATGGAGGAGACATTTTTCCTTCCCAAGAAAAAAAAAATAAATCACACATACACACACACATACACACAGTGCCACCCACAACACGCTGTGTATTCCTGTACAGCGCATCTATGTGAGTGCCAACTGTAGCAAGAGACGCTCTATGTTACACTGCGGAGTGTGGCATTGTCCTTCAATCAACCCTTCCACCCACCCTGGCTGGTGAGTGCCGGCCAAAGGGTCCTCTATAGTATAAATAATTTGGTGTCAAGTCCCCTTTACTGGTTGACATATACAAATGCCTTAGTTGTCACGGGGTCTTACAACCATGTGGTGGCCGTATTCTGGTTGCCAACAGATATAATACAGTACACACTAAGGCATATAGAAGACCATGAAAAGACCATGTGCATTATAGACTTTATATGATGCTTAGCCGAAATCTAGCCGAAATCTATGCTTCATGGAATTTAAAATTATATATCAGTGCAAAAATTGTTTTAATCAGCATTCGTACCTTTTAAATACTTCTTTAAAATGTACTGCAATCCGTAAAATACTGTCTCTTCATATTTCACCTTCCTAAACTTGGAGTTTTCTGTCTTCTTTTCTCGACACTCAAAGTATGAATATACCTTGCTCGTGTTTGGTGGATATTGTCTATAATGTGTAACCTTAAAAAAAATAAATGCAAAGAAACATTTTAAATAAAGAAAATATTGTGCAGGATATGATTATCGTCATAATCATTAAAAAAAAAAAATTAAATAAATAAAATAAAGTCTAGCTTTGTAAGGCTACATTTAAATATTCGTAGGACACATCCTTAGGCTGTCGGGTTTTTCTCCTTGAACAGCACACAGACTCATAGCATGTCCTATTCTCAATCAGTTTTACAGACCCAAAATACAGACAGTGATGGAGGGGAAAGGGGGGAAAAAAAATAAATAAAATAATCGCCTGAATTTTGAAGCATTTTGTATTGTAATGATACAGAATGTTTAAAGAGAACCTGATAGCTGATGCATGTTGCACACAGATTGGGTAGTATGTACCAGGCTGTATGATCTCGGCAAGGAATGTTTGACTGAAACGCTACGGATTTTCAGCGATAAACATACTTTTAAATAGTGGCCTGGGTCCAAGTGGCAGTGGAGACAAGTCGGACAGGAGGGTCCCGTCCCCTGCAACTTCTCCACGCCCGCTGCCCTGGGCTGACAGGTCTATGTCTAATTGACCGACTAGTCTCTTATGCAGCTCGGCCCTCGGAGGATGCAGCATTTCAGAGTCAAAACTTGCCTGGCTGAGATCATATAGCGAGTGCCTGATACTCTGCCGAATCCATGGGCAACATGTATCATCTGTCAGGTTCTCTAAAAATGCCTCCAATAAGTTTGTTATCCCCATCAGATGGAACTGAACACTTGAGCCATCATAAATATGATTAAAGGGCACCTGCCAGCTGTTTTGGCCGATAGATACGGCCACCGCCTTTTAGGGCTTATAATTCTAATATTCTATAATGCTGTAGATAAGCCCCCCGGTCTGACCTGCAAGATAAGAAAAATAACCTATACTCACCGGGGGGGGGGGCGACCTGTTTTCATTATACTCATCCGGAGGGCGGTCCGGTTCGATGGGTGTCGCAGGTCCGGGTCAGGTGCCTCCCATCTTCTTATGATCACCGCCCTCCTGCTTGCTTCATGGCCCCCGGCATCGCGCTCCTGAGGGCAGAGGAAAGTACAGCAGTGCGCAGGCGCCGGGCCTCTCTGACCTTTCCCGACCCCTGGGCACTGCATACTTTGCTCTGCTCTCAACAGGACAGATAAGTACGCCTCCACAGGAGCACGATGCCAGGGAGCCATGAAGCAACAGGAGGGCGGTGATCATAAGAAGATGGGAGGCGCCGGACCTGCGACACCCATCGGACTGGACCGCCCCCCGGATGAGTATAATGAATTTTTTTTTTTCTTATCTTTCAGGTCGGATCGTGGGCTTATCTACAGTATTATAGAATGCTGTAGATAAGCCCTGAAAGGCAGTGGCCGCATCTTATATCGGCCAAACCTGCTGACAGATTCCCTTTAAGTCATTGGCAAAATGGCAGTAAATATTAGTGTGCAGCAGGAGCGCAAGTAGCCCAACTCCAGACCCTGAACTGAGGCCATGACTGTTACTTAGCAAGACTTGACAAAACACTATGATAATCAAAAACCCATTCTGACAAATGATTAGGTTTAACAAGACATGATATTAACCCGTTACATGCCAGAATAATAAGTGTAACAGATTGATATTTTCCATTATGGTATATCAATTTTATGCCCATTATACTCCACCATAAAGAACTATACTAGGATACCACCTGCGCTTTGATATATCACAACACTGTTCAGTTACCATAGACAGCATTGCACCAATGTATTACTGATGGGTATAAGCTGGCAGCTTCATGGGTTGTGGACTACTCACACCACCACTACCCAGCTACAAAGCAGCGCGGCATTTACGACTAATGTGCTGAAATAACACACATGGAGGCTCAGCCACTTCAAGTAATAACTAGATGGGAGTTTCATTCATGCACAACGTATGGACATTCAAGTCAGCAATTTCCAATAAAAGGTTGGTTTAAAAGCTTAAGTTGTCAGAAAGTGACTGACCATCACTTCATAAATCACCTCCATGAAGGTCTGCAATGCTGAAACAAGCATGTGAGCAAGGGTGTACTAACCCAAAACACCCACAGGATGATTGACACTTGAGTGTTAGAACTGGACGAAGAAGCAATGGAAGACGGTGGCCTGGTCTAAGAATCACATTATCTCTGACATGTGGGTGGTCGGATGCCGAGCAGTATATATTTGGATTGAGATGGTTTTAGACTGTCACAGATGTATAACCCATGATTTACCAAGTCTGGACCAACTAAGAACTCTACATTGTACCATTTCTCTAATATTCATACTAGAATTATATTAAATAATTGACAACTGGGCGTTACTGGCAATGTACATATGGGTACACCTCCAACTGGTATCAGACTGTTTAAAAGGGCAATGGTAACACTCCGCTGTCTATTTATTTATACATGTTTCAAACGGAATCTGTCAGCAGGTTTTTGCCACCTAATCTGATATCAACATGATGTAGAAACAGAGAACCTGATTCCAGCAATGTGTCACTTACTGGGCTGCTTAGTGTAGTTTTGATAAAATCTCTGTTTTATCAGCAAGAGATCACTAGAGGAGTGGTAAACCTGCTGCAATGTAGCCCTCCATAGTCATGAGTTCTGTATAACCCCACCCCCACCAATGATTGACAGCCTTCTGCCCATGTATAGCATTCAGATAACTAGATCTGCAGAAGATAAAAAGTCAAAATGACAGCGAGCAACTCCGCAAAAGACACCGCTGTAATCCGGGTGTCTGCCCCCACATTATACTGCTCTCCTATGGGGTAGCAAAAGCCAGGTGAGATATTCCCTTTAAGAAATAAAGGAATGGTAAAACGTAGACATATTTAAACCGGTCTAAAAAATTATTTTGTTGAAAGTGTTTGTTTCTAAACCCAAACAATTTATTCCCAGGATCGATCAAACAGAAGCAGAGGTAGGTATGATTTTGGGGTCTTTAGGCCGTGTGCCCCCGATCCGGAACTAGCAGCCCTTTGGATGCAGTACATGTCCGCTCTGTCCAAAGCGCTGCCGGCTATTGAACGCAGGTGATTCTGCATGTGATCACTGAACCGTGCGGATTTACCGTGTGCAATATTCTATTGATGCAATTTCTGTTGCGGAGACTAGCGCCTCTGCAAGAGAGCTTTACATGCTGCGGTCTTGATAGACACACCGCACGTCAGTCTCCGTGAGTGATCCGCAGGCATATGTGGACGCATAGTGGACATGGGATTTCTAGAAATCCCATCCACTATGCCAGACCTGGACAAAGTGCTGCCCGCAGGCCACATACGGCCTTCTGGATGTCTCAGTCCGGCCCGTGGACCAAAACAGTCAAGGAGCTGGAAAACAGGGGCCTACGGGCCACACCATGCTCGCCCCCTCGCTGTCTCCATCTGCACCATTTCATCACGTCAGCTGTGTACTGCGGAGAGTCAGAGACAGAAGCAGAGTGCTAGGGGAACGGGACCAAGGGGAGTATGTGGTGTTCATTTTTTTTCCCTATGTGTATGGGATGTTTGGGTGGGGGCTCTTACAGTATATAAGGGGCTGTGGGGGGCTCTTGCGATATACAGAAGGAGCTGTACTTGGGTTCAAACGATATATAGGGGGATGTCAGCATAACTAATTCTGCTCAATTTTAATATGCAAATTGCCTCTTCTAAAAAAAGAGGACTTAACTCTATAGCGCCACCTGCCGGAAGTAGCGATCCTATAAGTCACAATCAACCCTTTAACGAGTCGTGCAATATGACTTAGGATAAAAGCCAAATCAGTATCTCAATTCGCAGACACGGTGTTTCGGGCTATTGGCCCTCGTCAGTGCGAAGCATGAGAACTGATTTGGCTAGGTGAGATATTGAGAATTGAGATACTGATTTGGCTTTTATCCTAAGTCATATTGCACGACTCGTTAAAGGGTTGATTGTGACTTGTAGGATCGCTACTTCCGACAGGTGGCGCTATAGAGTTAAGTCCTCTTTTTCTCAGAAGAGGCAATTTGCATATTTAATTTCCCAGAGGAGCATTGTACGGCAAATAAGCCTCCTTACCTTGACAAGCCAGAGATGGTATGTCACTCTCCATAAGGAGAAACGTTACCGCTCAATTTTAAGTGATCCAAGTATCAATAATATAATAATTATAATCTATTAATATTGAGCAGAATTAAATCCAGCCTATTGGTTCGCCCCCTCCACAACAGTCAACGGTCTGTCATGTGGCCTCTCGGGAAAATTAATTGTTCACTCCTGCACCATGCTGTAACATCTGTTCGCTATAAGTTGGACGCTGCACACACATTATACGCGTGTGTGCGATAGATAGACAGACATATATAAATACAGCACACAGACATTTTCTAAACAAATAATGAAAACCAGACAGGCCCAATTATAACCCACAGGGCTCTCTACATTAATTTGCATCAGTTATCAAATAGGTTTAGGCTCAAAATGGTGCCAAGACAAACAGAACTCCCAAAGAACAAGTGACTATATATTAACGTCTGAATTTGCTCTTTAAGGGAACCGGTTACCAGGTCTTATATACAGTTTGCTAGACTAATGTATAAGTCCCACATGCCCTCTGCATAGCCAAAAAATACCTTGAATTACCCCTCCCATACAGCACAGTCTGTTCCAATTGGCATCCCTGTACTTCGGCAACACCCCTCACCTCAGTCACCGTCTTCCTGCCCTACGTCATCCACACTGTCCCCAATCGTGCTCCTGCACGGAGGGCAGAGCGAGGTACTGTAATGTGCATGCACCGGGAGAGGCCAGAGTGGTGATGACCCAGAAGTAAAGCCAGCGCATGCATATTACAGTACTTTGGGCAAAGCGATGTACACAATTGGGGACACTGTAGATGAAGTAGGAAAAATCATCCACATGAAGCAAGCAAGAGGACAGAGATTGTGAGGAGAGAGAGGAGGAGCCGAAAAAAACCAGACCAGACCGCGCCGTGTAGGGGAGTGGATAATAAGGTATTTTTGAGGCTATGCAGAGGGGGTGTGGGACATATACAGCTTGCTAGACTGCAGTAAAAGCCATTAAAGGTGGTGGCTATAGTTTATAGATAAAACCTGGTGAGAGGTTCCCTTTAAGCAATCATGGTCGGAGTACAGATCTAGACTTCAGGATGTACTATGGACTTCTCTGAACTCTACAGCCGCATACATCCCATGACACCAGAGTTCAGGTAAGAAAAACTCGGTCTGTTCTCATAATGAAATACAGACTTTTGAATTTGGCCTTCTAAATCTCGTGTTAACTTATTATCCAAGCATGGTCTGATAACACAACAGAGAACCAGGCCTAACAAAACAGCCAATCCCTGCATGTGTTGCGGCTGTCGAACAGCCATGTATCATGCAGCCATAGAGGCTCGAACATATTGGAGGGGCCGAACGCAGTATACATCGATTATGTCCAAACGGTTGATTGGCCCCTTACCTCCATAATTATTGTTATATCCCTCTCCATTTAAGTTAATTTAAAAGGGCGGCCACCCCTTACCCAGACACGCCCCAGAAAAAGTTAATGGCGAAACATGTGCCGGGGAGGGGACGGCACTCAGTCCATCCTTATCTTCAAGCCAGCGCTACTGCCTTATTACTGCATGCAGGTAATGTGGTTTCATATAACTGTTACCTTATTATTTATGGATATGCTGAAAGTATTGCCATATAGGAGGTACACTGATTTAGGACTAGAAGTATCTATACTTGATATGGACTTTACCCGGCTTTTCAGCATTGCCTATTTTTTATTATGCATTGGATTCTATAGTCCTTCGTATTTCTATTTCTTATGCAGATTAATATCAGTATTTCTCCAGTCACCTTCCACGACAGCAGTATCGGAGAATGTCTCCCAGCCCTAATAGGGGACAGGAACAGAGAGAGGTTAAATACCCCTCCCCTTCCTGCAACCACCAGTGTTTTTCCTGTCCCCTATGGGGCATGAAGAGGTTCTTTGATAGTGCTGCCATGGCCGGCGAACGGGAGTACTGTTACCTGATAGCCGGGCAGTCGCGGTCGGGAGCGCCGCTCTCCTCCTCCTCTAGACTGCTCCCATCTCCGCGTTCCCCGCGTGACTTGGGACCTTTTGCCCGCTCTTCCTGCACCACTTTCGGGTGGCAATGCAGAGCGGTGTAGTGCTCCGGGGTCCTCCTGCAGCTCCCCGGCTTTCTCCTCCCTCCACGCTGCTGCTGGGGTTGGCGCGCGTGCACCGGAAGTGACGCGCACCCGGACTTCCGGTTTTTCGAGCTGGAGCTCTGGCGCGTGCTGGCCGGCGTCCTGGGCCTAGGATCATCAGCGGAAGCCAGGGCGGGCGTCTCGGACCCCCCCCAGGGACACTATCGAGGGGAGGAGCACCAAACTCGCTGGAGTCTCGGTAAGAGTACTTATTCCTGACTGGGGAGGCCTCCTAGTAAGACGTCTGTCTGTGACTGGACCTCTGACGTTATGGACGGCGACAAACCCTTACACTCTGCTCCTGCAGAGCCCAGTGCGCACCCCTCTACTGTAAGTAGTGGGATAATGTCCCTTGCTGTCCATTCTTTAATTTAAGCGACTCAGTCCACCTTTCTCTCTCGTTCCAGGGAGACAAGGTCCCTGGCACTAAGAAAGACAAGATGCCCAGCCGCAAGTGTGGTGCTTATGCGTCCAAGCTCCCCTCAGCGTATAAAAAGAAGCTCTGCCAACCATGCACAGACGAAGTGCTGCGTAGCAAACAGCCTTCTTTATTGGATAGCATCAGAACCCTCATTAGACAGGAGGTTCAGTCCTCTATGGCAGCCTTCTCTCAAGCCCCGACTCCGCAGCCTCCCCCTCCTAAGAAAAGGAAGATGGGCCGGGTAGCCTCAGACTGACTCAGGCGAGATACATACTTCAGGTTCAGAGTGTAGCTGGGAAAACGAGGGTTCTACTTCTACTTCTGCTCCCAAATCTGATAGTAGAAAATACCTCTTCTCCTCTGAGGATTTGGAAGAGTTAATTTCCATGGTGAGAGGCACCATGGGGGTAGAGGAGGAGATAGAGGGCCATTCCGTGCAGGATGATATGTTCGGGGGTCTGAAACCTAAGTCGGTAAAGGGATTCCCCATACACGAAAACATCGAGAACCTTATCCTCCAGGAGTGGGGCCTGCCGGAAAAGGGGTTAAATGTCCCATTTGAGTTTAAAAATCGCTTTCCCCTTGAGGGAGATTGTTCTTTATTTGAAATGCCCAAAGTGGATGTTCAGGTGTCAAGGGTAACCAAGAAAACGGCCCTACCCTTTGAAGATTCCTCCCAACTGAAAGATCCTATGGATCGTAAAACTGAGAGTTTACTGAGGAAATCTTGGGACACCTCAACTAATTTATTGAAATCCAACGTGGCCTCAACATGTGTGGCCAGATCATTGTTTCTTTGGCTTCGTATCTTAGAGAACCACCTCGTACAGGGTACATCCAGGGAGGACATCCTTAATTCTCTCCCCTTGCTCCAAAAAGCAACCGGATTCCTCGCGGACGCCTCCGCGGAATCAGTTCGGGTAGCCGCTAGATCCGCTGTCCTTACAAATTCAGCTAGAAGGGCCTTGTGGCTTAAGTCTTGGGGAGGAGACATTACCTCAAAGTCCAAACTTTGTGGTATTCCTTTCCATGGTCATCATGTCTTTGGACCAGCCTTGGACGCCATCCTGGACAAGGCTTCAGACAAAAAGAAAGTCCCTCCGGAACAAAGGAACCCTAGGAAGCGTTTTTTTCGTTCCCCTCGTGAACAACCACCCCAACAGAATTATAGGGGAAAAGGCAAAACGGGACGATGGAGCTACCCCAAAGGTGGGAAAGCCAGAAACATCATGGTCCCCCAACCCCAGCAGTCCTCTGAGAAGCAATGACTGCTCCCAGGTCAGGGGTCGACTCTCGGATTTTTTCTCCAGGTGGCAGAGATCACCAGGGATCGGTGGGTCCTGCGTACCATACAGGATGGCCTAAGATTGGAATTCGAGAGTCCTCCTCCTCACCATCTAACGATCACTTCTCCACAATCTCCAAAACTTCAGGAAGCTCTGACGTCGGATATTCTAATCCTGCTCCAAGCAACAGTGATTTCCCATGTACCACATCGGGAAAAAGGAGAAGGCCATTACTCCCATCTCTTTCTGGTGAAGAAACCCTCAGGGAAACACCGTATCATCGTAAACCTGAAACCTCTAAATCAGGTGATAAGATATCGAAGATTCAAGATGGAATCTATCAGATCAGCAATCCCGCTGATTGGACAGAACTGGGTAATGGCCACATTGGACCTGAGGGACGCATACTACCACGTGCCAATACATCCAGACCACAGGAGGTTCCTCAGGTTCGCCATTTCCCAAAACAAGCGGATCAGCCATTACCAGTTCAATGTCCTTCCTTTTGGAGTATCATCAGCTCCACGTGTCTTCACCAAGATCATGTTAGAAGTGATAATCTTTATCCGACAACAGGGGGTCTGCGTCATTCCATACTTGGACGACTTCCTCCTCATTGCCCCATCAGCTTCTCGCCTCAACCAGGACGTGACGAAGGTTCTCAATGTTTTAACATCTCTCAGGTGGATTCCGAATCTGGCAAAATCAGTCTCCGGCCGTCTCCACAGAAGAAATTCCTAGGAGTTCTTCTGGACTCAGAAGAGAATGTCTTTCCTACCCAGGGACCGTCGGATCGATCTTGTCCACAAGATCTCCAGATTCAGAGACCAAAATTTCCCAACTCTAAGAGACTATGTCAATCCTGGGTTCTCTAACATCATGCATCCAGGCAGTCCCCTGGGCCCAGGCCCATACAAGAATTCTTCAATCTCACATCCTGTCATATTCAAGAGGACACCAGATGGCTTTATCCAGGAAGATCCCTCTTCCCACTCATGTTAAGATCCTCCCTCTCATGGTGGCTGAACTCCCGAAACCTACAGCGGGGAGTCAGCTGGGATCAGACTCCTCTCAGAGTACTTACAACAGACGCAAGTCAGAGAGGTTGGGGTGCTGTGATCGAGAAATCCCACTTTCAGGGTTTGTGGCCCCCAGATGTGAGACGCAGTTCCTCAAATCTGAGAGAATTAAAAGCAGTGGAGGAAGCTCTGAAAGCCTCATCGGCCCTCGTCCAGGGTCACCATGTACGAGTGATGTCCGACAATATGACCACTGTCGCCCATCTCCGACACCAAGGGGGCACGAGATACTCAAGCCTAAAGTTAACTGCTGGAAGGATTTTTTCCTGGGCAGAGAAGCACCTCCTGTCCATCTATGCAGTGCATATAAAGGGGCTGGACAATTCCCAGGTGGATTACCTCAGCAGGAGGGACTTTCATCCAGGGGAATGGTCCCTAAACCAGGAGGTATTCCTATCCTTGGTCCAGAGGTGGGGAACCCCCGAGGTGGACCTGTTCGCCAGCAGACAGAATACAAAGTCAGACACCTTCTTCTCCCTAAGCACCTCAAACGAGGCTCAGGGGCTGGACGCATTCTCCCATCCTTGGGAATTTGCCCTAGCATATGCCTTTCCGCCAATCCCATTGCTATCCAGAACATTGCAGAAAATCCGGATAGATCAAGTCACAACGATTCTGATAGCCCCATTGTGGCCAGAGAGAAGCTGGTTCAACGCGTTAACAGACATGTGCCTAGAAGGTCCAATCCTGCTTCCCCAGAGACGCGACCTGCTTCAACAGGGTCCTCTACTTCATCCAGACCTGCACAAGCTGAAGTTAGCAGCCTGGTTTCTGAAGCCGAGATCCTGAAAGCCAGAGGGCTCTCTCAAGACGTGATTGAAACCCTACAAAAAAGTAGGAAGCCGATAACCAATGCCATTTATGGGAAAATATGCAAGAAATTTTCTTCATGGTGTTTCCCGAACAAACCAGATCCATTCAACCCAGAGATTGCTCAAATCCTTCAATTCCTCCAGAAGGGCTTGGAGCTGGGGCTCTCACCGAGTACCCTAAAGGTCCAGGTGTCAGCCCTGGGGTCTTTCTTTGACCAAGATCTGGCAAATCACCGATGGATCAAACGGTTTATAGCTTCAGCAACTAGAATCCGTCCAAGACGTCTCATCCACACCCCTCCGTGGGACTTGAATCTTGTTCTAAAGAGTCTGACCGATGACCCTTTTGAAACCCTTTCAGCCTCCAACTTAAAAATCTTGACCCTTAAAACAGTCTTTCTGGTGGCTATCACTACCGCCAAGCGTATAGGGGAGATACAGGCTTTGTCAATCCAGGAGCCATTCCTGACCATAACTATGGACAGCATAATCCTCAAATTAGATCCTTCCTTTATGCCTAAAGTAGTCTCTGAATTCCATAGAAATCAAGAGATCATCTTACCCTCATTCTGTCCGAATCCCTCTAATCCAAAAGAGGAGGTTTTTCATACCCTGGACATCCGTAGAGTGGTCCTATTCTACCTTCAACAGACAGAAAGTTGGAGGGTGGATCAGAATCTATTCGTCCAGTGGTCAGGACGAAATAAAGGCAAGAAGGCAGCCAAAAGTACAATAGCAAATTGGATTAAACAGGCCATTAGTCTTGCCTACTCATCCCAGAATCTGACTCCTCCAGCTTCTCTAAAAGCACACTCCACCCGTGCAGTCTCAACTTCCTGGGCAGAGAGGGGTAGCGCATCTTCGGAGCAGATATGCAGAGCCGCCACCTGGTCGTCAGTCCATACATTCACCAGACACTGCAGGCTCAACTTCAATAGGGACCCATCGTTTGGCAGACGAGTTCTCCAGGCTGTTGTCCCTCCCTAAAGAAATTAGCGGTTGGTATCACTCAGATACTGCTGTCGTGGAAGGTGACTGGAGAAAATAGAATTAGAACTTACCGGTAATTCTCTCTCTAGGAACCTTCCACGACAGCACTAATTTCCCTCCCTATCTGATTTATGTATTAGATGTTTCCTGCACTTAAGTGGTAACTATACATGCTACTGTGTCCAGAAAAAACACTGGTGGTTGCAGGAAGGGGTGGGGTATTTAACCTCTTTCTGTTCCTATCCCCTATTAGGGCGGGGAGACATCCTCCAATAGTGCTGTCGTGGAAGGTTCCTAGAAAGAGAATTACCGGTAAGTTCTAATTCTATTATCGTGCTTTGGAATTTTATTCCTCCCCATTTGTATAAACACTGGCGGTGTGGTATCGTGACTTACAAGTTTGACTACTAAGCTATTATATAAAGCATAACATTAAATGGATAGTCACTAGACCTTGACAGTTTGATATATTCTGTTTGAAACTATTTTTGTCATCATCATCATCATCATCAATAAATATAGTAGTATTCTATAATTTTTTGATAGGATTTGATTGGGGTCCCCACCGCACTGCGCAATCTGATATACCACATGTTTTATTATTATTTGAGGACCATTAAAAAAAAAAATATGTTAATTATATAGTTCTCTTCTTTTGGCTAAAGGGGATGTATGGTAAGTCCAAATTTGGTTATATACGGTACTTTTACATATACAGTAAGTTATCAAACAGGCTGTGGAAACACAAATTTCTAAAAAAAAAAATCTATTTGTAATTTCAGTTCATTTACCTACAGAAACTCTTATTAAATTATCACTAAATCCAAGAAGTTTTGTGGTTCACATATTTTACAGCCATTACAAATAGCAATTCTTTATAAAAGGGAGCAGTAGAGAGGTCACAAAAGGTCAAAGCTTCTCTCTAAAAAATGGTCTGCAGAAAATGTTCTGCACACTGGAACATATCATTTGGTAAATTACATACCCATTGTCTGAGTCTTTCCCACGACTCAGCAGAAAAACTACCGTACTATAAGCATTAAATGAGGTAGGAATGATCACTATGTGCAATACTAAAAACAGAGCGCGGTTCTCAGGAGTGAGGAAGTTTGCACAAACCGTTCCAAGTTCTTCATACACTTTCAGTTTCTGGTCTGTAAAATCACGTGCTTTCACTGAACACATGGGAATCAGCCAGATTGTATTACCGTAGATTATAACATGATGGCTGGGTATTAAACTCCTCACCAGGCTCTTTGGGTGGGTCTTTGAAAATTAAATGTATTATTTATGCTTTTCATTGTATTCTGCCTATATTCTGGAAAGTCATCATCATTTTAAAAGGAGCTGTCCAGTGTTCTATACATAATAGGCAAATTGCTTCTTCAGAGAAAAGAGGACTTAACTCTATAGCGCCACCTGTTGGAAGTACCGATCCTACAAGTCACAATCAACCCTCTAACGAGTCTTACAATATAACTTAGGATAAAAGCCAAATCAGTATCTCAATTCGCAGACAGTGTTTCGGGCTGTTGGCCCTTGTCAGTGCGAAGCATGAGAACTGATTTGGCTAGGTGAGAGGCTCTGGACTGAGGTCTAAGGGTTACATAATAGGTCATCTATACAAGATTGGAGGGGATCCAACACCCGGCAACCCCAATCATCAGAGGTTATTTAATTCAGCAACAACCAAAACTAAGCGACGTAGAGGGAGGAACACCACTTCTCCGTGCATGGTTTAGTGGACTCTGCCACACACTGCCGTTTATACCACATTCAAATGAAGTGGAGAAAAAGCGGCCACTAATTAATGTACGGAGCTTCAGTGTGTCCCTCCGAGCCCAGCTTCAGTATGACCACTGGGAGGTGCTGGGTATCGGACCCCACTGATCTCTTATTATGACCCATCCTGCAGACAGGCCATCACTGTATCATTCCAGACAACCCCTTTAAGTCTACCTTCAATGTTCTGGAATTAAAATCAATCACTGTTAGCATGTAGTCCAAGCCCCTGAATTCAGCCACTTTCACTCAGTAGACGTCCGCGAATAGAAAAATATCCATTTTGTCACTTTTTAGCATTTATATATGTACACTAATTTGTGAGCAATTGAAATACACCATTTTATTGTACAAGCAATCAAAGATTAAAGAGTTGATGACTATTTTTTTTTTTTCATTTTTATTCATGGTCTATCCCTAAGATAGGCCACCAATATCTGATTACACTTCCACCAATCACCCGGCACCCCCAGACAATCAGCTGTTAAAGAACATAGAAGCGCTGTCATTTCTATAGTGGCTGCGGCCAGATACGGAATGCAATCCACATTGCTGGTTATAGCTAAATTAGTGACAAAATGAACAATTGGTAGAGAAAGATTGAACTTGATGGACCTAGGTATTGCTTGTTTTGTTTTTTTTCAACCTATGTAATCCCACCTCTTAAGTGTAAGGGTGAATCTGTAGTAACCAGTCATGATCACTACAGCCTTGATGGTGCTGCTGTGATCCGGCAGTATATGAGAATTTCCAGCCGCCGCTGCAAACAGCCGATTGGTGGGGGTGCCAAGTGTTGCATCCCCCACTGTCAGATATTGATGGCCTCTCAAAGACAAAGAAAAGCAAACATCTCATTTCAAATTTTACCATAAAATATTACAAATATAGAGAAAACTTTATAGTAGATCTCACCATAGAAAAATGTCATTTATCACTTCCTCTGTTCCACCTCCTGTCACACACTATATTTTCACTAGTAGAATCAGTCTTTATTAGGCCTCTTTCAGTCGTCAGTGTTTCCAATACGCGTGATGATAGTTTTCACACGTACCGGAGGCACTTACACAAGTAGACACATTCAAGTGAACGGTTTTGTGCACATGTCCGTGTGTTTTCACAGACAGTATGTCGGTGTGTTTTCACAGACAGGGTGTCAGTTTTTGTTTGTTTGTTTTTTTTAAGCCGCACAGGTCTCAAAATGTCCCACACACTTGATGACATCTGTACCGGCTCCTAGGAATCAGTGGTACTGTTAGCACGGTTTTCCAGCGTTGTGTACTGAAGACAGCTCACATCGTTGTCCCCAGCACCAGCAGGGGACAATGTTGAGAGTTGTATTCAACTGATAACAGCGAGAGCAGGCAGCGGCTGATGAGAGTATTCATCAGCCCCCACCTACGCTATAAATAAATACAAACAACGCCATGGGTTTCCCCTGTATTTCTGATAACCAGCCAGGCAAGACTGACAGCCGTGGGCTGCAACCCAAAGCTGTCAGCTTTTGCAAGGCTGGTTATCAAGAATATTCTAGAATGCTGTAGATAAGCCCTTGATGCCGGTGGGCTTAGCTCACCTTCGATTTTGGGGGATGACAGGTTCCCTTTAAAGGTGACACTAAAGACAGGACCAATACAGAAAAAAGGGTGGCAATGAGAATGGGATAATGATATAAAAAGAAGAAACAAAAAAAAAAAAACAAAAAAAAGAAGATGTGGTATCCTGGGCAGCCTGCTAATATGAATAGGATGCATATGTGGTTAATATATTACACCAAGCTAAGAAAAAGATGGGGATGGTTTAGTCACTTCCAGGGTTACAAGTTGCGAGTAACTGAGTGTCAAGTAGGATGCTGAAGAGTTTATTAAAAAACCAACCCATTCTAAGTTTGATCTGTTGTAGGTAGACCTCTTCCATAAATGATTTAGAATACTGCACTATGACCCAGGCATAATGAAGTACGGTACATAATATTTAACCTTTCGTGAAGACATGCATAATGACATAATATAATAAATCCTCCTCCATGATACATAATATACCACCTCTCCCATATTCAGAGTGAGGTATAATGTAATAATTCCTCTTCCTGAAACCGGTAATCCGATTCATGTTGTCCAACCCATGGAAAGCATGAATCAGAACCTAGCTGTACGATTGCAGCCAGGTGTATTTTTCCATAAAGGGGTTTCATAGAAGATAAACTTTGAAGATGATAGGTATGGGGTCATGGCCTGGAGACACGACCAGGTCCGGCTCTTCTCGGGGATGCTACAGGTGATTGACAGGTTCTGCCTCTGTACACACAAGAGAGGAAGACCTGTCAATCAACTGCAGGAGTGCTGGGAAGAGCCAGCAGGGTCCAGCGCCTAATTATTCTCGTCTGTCTATGGTCACTGGATCTTTAAAGCATATTTTCTCTAAAACGCTCAAGCATTTAAGATAAAATTATATTTGGCTGCAATCGTGCAACCAGGCTGATTCATGCTGCCCACAGTTTGTGCTGTATGCAACAGATGACTGGATATTAGTGTGTTAAGTGACTTGAGGTCATCTGTTTACCGATGGACGGCCATTTAACGCCATTTAACAGCCTGTTTACACAGACCGACCAGATTTCCTACGACCTCACAACTATCACTATGCACATACAATATTATGTTTCTTGGCAGCACATAGGAGGATTTTTTAAACCTGCTTAAAAAATAAATGAAATAAATCACCTCATCCAATGAGCGAGCATCTGGAGCACATGCTTACTACGCATTTCAAAAGTCATTACGAAAATAGGCCAGGATTTTTATTTTTAAAGATACAGTTTTAGGGCAATTGACAGAAAAGGGCGTTTCCAGACATTTCTGGAAAAGAAACAGGGAAAAAAAGAAAAAAGAAAAACCACCGGAAACTACCTACATGTCCGAATGCTCAATAGCTTATCATCCAACACAGCTCTGCATAACACCTCCATTTTGAAGCGGTCAGGGATTGCTGTATGCCGGATTATCAATGAAAGGACTAACGATCAGATTATCTCTCTCAATTCCCACAAACATTGATTCTCCCTATAAAAAAAGGTAGTGCTGTGATCAATTTTCACACACAACACGGTTTTACTGAAGAGAAACAGTTCTTCCCCTCAATGGACAATACACAAACTGCCCAGCATGTGAAACACCATCCATTCAGAGAAGAAAAAAAAACAGGGAGAAGTAGAGAAAGCTCTGTTCACATCTGTTACAGACTTCCACCAGAAATATACATCAATAAACATTTAAGTCCAACAGAAGCCTGCTACATATGTTACTATATAGGTATACATTTCCTATAGGCTACCCGTATTCCTCTGCATGATACACACCACAAATAGTGTGGGAGGAGGGGCATGGAAAAGGACACAATATTGAGGTCGGGGTATCAGCTACCTATCGTATGTAGGCAGTGAGCCTTTCAAGCGTACACTCTAAAATGTAAGGCCACAACACGCAAAGAGGACAATCAGGCGACATACGGTATAGTGGAGATAACTTCATGTTCATTGTATGAGACATCACAAAAGCAGAAGATCAACATCAAGGTCCTGTTAATTGATTGCATATGAGAGTGACATAAAGGGATTATCCCCAGTTGACCCGAGAGCCCCTGTCTCCTCTCCGGAGCGGCAGTAGCGCTTCCCCCCGATCACGCTGAAGAACCCAGCGGTGGCGGCCTCAGGCACCGTACCAGCAGCCTCAGGGGTCTCCCTGCTGCCGGATTCCGACTGGCCGGAACGACCAGACGACATCTTCATGCAGGTACCGCACTGAAGGTTCCCGGTCAGGGACAGGAAACCAACTGATGCGAGGGAGAGGCACCGCCCTTTTATATGTAGGTTTCCTGTCCCTGAAGGGCAGATCCCCTCTGTCCGTGGTGCTGTCATGGGAGACTGAGAAATTACTGTTATACTGTAGCTTTTTCTATGAAACTATACATCAATATGTTCAGCTCCTTTTGGGGGGCACACTTCATAATCAATGTGACAGATTCACTTTAAGTTTTATTTATGGTACTAAACCCAGGAGCCAACTAGCCCCCCCAAAAAACTAAAAATGGCCACTTGAGAGCTGCAATGGGCTCCCGGAGTCTACAGTTATCTGTCCATTCCTTCTATCATCCAGTATTCATGCCACAAGACAGAATTTTTACTAGGCACAGCATGGATTTAGTTTGGAGGAGAATAAAGTTTCTCAACTCTGAACAATAACCCAACAGCTTATAAAGTGGACAACCACAAGATTACAGCAATTAGCAGCTGCCAACAAATGTTAACAAGTTTGTAATTACAATATTTCTTCCAACTACACCATGACTTTTTCCTCAAACCTGTCCTTAAATACCACCATTTAACCGTAAAGCAGGATACCCACTTTTCACACCCCTCTATTCCAGTGTCATGTCCCCAAACATTCTGCTTACCCATCCTGGAGCAGTGATGTCACATATACCCTAGGTGACCGCTGCAGCCAATCACCACACTCAGTCATCTTGAGGTCAGTGATTGACTGCAGTGGTCACAAGCTGCACATGATGCCACTGCTCCACTCATGGTAAACAGAAAACTATTGGGTAGCATTATAGACACAGTGCTGGTCAATATCCATAGGCGGCCATTGTTCTCAGGCAGTGCAGATCCCATCTGCGTAGGACGGTAGTCTCGAGAACAGTTAACTTTTTTTGCAGCCCAAAAGATCATTGCAAGCAACAAATGAGCATTTTACTCATTCATCAGAAGATCAGCAATCTGTGTATGCTGCAAAATTATATTAAATGAACGCTCTCAGGAATGCTTGTTCCGGGCAGTGTAAATGCACCTTGAGGAGAAAAAAAAAAAAAAAGGGAGCAGAAAGGATGTTAGGACATGTTGAGAGCAAGATCCAGATGTTACTGCCCTGCTTATACAAGTTCTCACCTAAGGGTATGTGTACATGTTAAGGGATTGCAGCAGAACGGCCTGCCGCAGCTCCAGGGCAGGGGAGGAAGCAGAGAAGTATACAGACAGGACAGCTGGAGATCACAAAGGATTCTTTGAAGTAAAACTTTTTTTTTTTTTTTTTAAACAATGTTTTACGTCAAAGAATCATTTGTGATCCCATGCTGTCCTGTATTCTATCTTATGCCCAGGAGCTGTGGTATGATCAGACCATGTCCCTGTACTGTCAGACACAGACATTACACAGCACACAGCAGGGGCACATTTATAAGATTATCTCAGCACAGGAACATTTTATTTAATCACATGCAGTTGTGGAACTTATTATTTTTCCAAGATCTAGTGATTAAAGTCAACTTCAAAATTAACTTTGTTCATGGGAAAACTTTTAGTTTATTTTTAATAGAAGCAATACGGAATGCCGTGACGGTGTGCACAGCCCCGAATTACTACCGACGCTGGCACTGCCTACGTGATGTGTACACAGTCAATATGCATACTCCCAGCCACATTCCGACTAGACGTGTGTGGCCTGGCTTGTACTGAGCGAAGCCCTATAGGTCTAGTTGGAATGTAGCCAGAAGCATGCATTTTAAATCACAGTCACATGAAGCTTTGTCTCTCCGCCGGCTCTGGAGAATCCTCACAGTGAGCTACACGCAACATGAGGATTCACATAGTGACGGCAGACTTCTGTGTTAAGCCTGGACAACCCCTTTAAATGTTTGCCCATATATAGGATAGTTTTTAAGTTAATGTGTATGGCCTGTGAATGATGTTACAAATATCGAAATAGCCCTTAGCAGGAAAAAAAAGGCTCCCTGCCCCTGCTATGGATACACACATAAATGGAACCAATCATCTGATTCATGTAAGGTATATAATTCTCTGAAAAGTTCCAGCATAACAAAAAAAACAAAAAAAAAAAAAAAGTACTTTTAAAATCTGTTCTCTGCTCGGCTCCTTCTAGGTCTCTCGTTGTAGAGACCTGTCACTCACCTGCAGCAGTGCTGGAAAGAAATGGCTGGGTGCGTAGCAGGACTTGGCTCATCTCTGGCCATGGTCCCAAGCTGGACCTTTAAACGATTCTGCAGGCTTGGATTCATGCTCTCCGCTATTTGGGCAGCATAAACCGAAATGACAGGTTTGCTTTAAAAGACAATTTGAGAAATGAGAATTCTCACTAGACTGGTTTAACTGGTATTCTAAAATACATTTCTGAGATTTTTTTCAGTCCTCAAATACTCCCACTTGATTAGCCAATGCTTGTGGCAGAATAGGCAACACAAGTGAAGCAAAATATACAAATATTGTAACTAACACTTTGTAAGAGCTTGTGAGTGACACTTGTATCCATCAGCTTTGTGTTCTGAACATGATGCAGGTTTTATGAAAGGGAGATTCCAATCTTAAAGGAAATCTGTCAGCAGCTTTTTTGCTGAGTAAACTGACAACAGCATAATGTAGGGGCACAGAGCCAGCGAGAAGTATATCACTTATGGGGCGCTTGGTGCAGTTTTGATAAAATCTCTGTTTTCTGTATATATAGCGATGTTCAAAGTGCTGAGCTGTGTATAACCCCTCCCGATTGTCAGCTTCCTGTGTACACTGTACATCATCAGCAAACAGCTAATCACGGGTAGATACACAGATTAGCTGTACTGCTACTCTCCTGCTGATAAAACACTGATTGTATTTAAACTACAGAAAGTTGGTGAGAATGTGACCAGTCCTGGAATCACACACTCTGCCCCTACAGCATGCTGATCTCAGATTTCATAGCAGAAACCGGATGACTGATTCCATTCAAGAAATTGATGATACTGATTGTATTCTTTGAGCTACAGTACCATAGAACAACTGCTACACAGTGTATGGAGCTGCTGTGTCCTGGTTCCGTTCACTGTGTACATCTGGCCACTGCAAGAGCAGATAACTAGTGGATATGGGTTACGGCTGTTGAGCCCTCACCAATATGATGTTTATGAACATCTTAGTATTGTTAGGTCATCAAAATAGTAAGCCTAGAAAAGCCTTTGAAACACTGCTCAGAAATGCAATGCAGGTGTACTTAAATAAGCATGCCCATCAAAATTGTTTGAAAACAGACTAGCTGGATACTTCTAAGCTCTATGTAGAAACAGGAAGTCTATTTTCCCTGCATGAGTCAGCATTGGAACTACAATTCAAAGTCCCTGGCAGGAGGAGAATCAGAGCATCTGGGTCAGCAGTTGAAGATTGGGATGACTCCTACAGGGAAAAATTGACCTCCTGTTTCTACATAGAGCTTAGATGGATTTAGCTAGTCAGTTTTTCATCAAATGATGTCAGACATAATGGAAAAGAAAATAATTAGCTGGGTAGAAAGACAAAATGAGCAAAATTGTAAATACACAGTGCCATATAATATGGTGACTGCAATATATTAAGAGGATAAAAACTTTAATGGGAGTGTTTCATTAAGTTCTTCACAGCATACGCCATATACATACGCAGCGAGCCTGCCCCATAGCTAAAAGACGATGGCTGAGTATTTTAGCCTGGATCTGTCACTGTTAACCTTTAAAACGTTACTGTCAATCTCCAAACAGCGGCATTTAATTTGCACCGAACAGCGCACGCATCCCTTCTTCCACCCATCAGCGCACCTGTGACATGATCACGGGTCGCCGATGGATTGTCATAACAGCCGGGGGTCAGCTGATGACCTCCGTATTTGTCATTATGGAACTCTCCAATACAGAGTATTCCCCATACAGAATAACGGGGCCCTCATAATGCCCTGTACAGAATAATGGGGCCCTCATAATGCCCTGTACAGAATAACGGGGCCTTCATAATGCCCCGTACAGAATAACGGGGCCTTCATAATGCCCCGTACAGAATAACGGGGCCTTCATAATGCCCCGTACAGAATAACGGGGCCTTCATAATGCCCCGTACAGAATAACGGGGCCTTCATAATGCCCCGTACAGAATAACGGGGCCTTCATAATGCCCCGTACAGAATAACGGGGCCTTCATAATGCCCCGTACAGAATAACGGGGCCCATATAATGCCCCATACAGAATAATGGGCCCAATATAATGCCCCATACATTCAAAAAACAAAAATAAATCAAATACTCACCTCTCCTTGTTGGCTGCAGGTCTGGGCTCCTCAGTGTTGCAGTCTTCTGCCTCTCTGCGCTGTGACTGCTCGGAGGGAAGGGTGCACAGTAGTGACGTCATCGCGTCCTCTGCCCTAAGACGTCACAGAGTCAGAAAATGCGGAAGACACTGGAGCTGAGAAGGAACAGGGAGAGATAAGTATTGCAAGTGCTGGAGCCCTGAGCAAGTGGGGTGAGCCCCACTCGCAGGCGTTAGCACTGGGCTCCCCCGACTCACGGGCGCAATAGCGTGTCGGTGTCCCTGACGGGTTGGTCCCCACCCGTTTGCACAGGGGCCCAGCACTTGTAATACTTACCTCTCCCTGTTCCTCCGGGTGGTGACACCAGCCCTGGGTCTGACCACAGGAACCATTGTGAATAATAGCAGACATGTCCATACTTTCCCTGTAGCATTAAAGGAAACCCGTCACGAGAAAAAAAAAAAATGTTATTAACCTGTAAATATGGGGTTAATCTGAAGGTTAATAACGTTATAATGCTGGCTGGCACCTGCAGGTAGCCCAAGGCTGTGTGGAGAAAATGAACTTTGCTCCCCCTGGCAGCATTTTGGTTTCAGTCACAGGGGCTGTACCGGCGCGGGTTCAGTTACCACTCCGAGAATACAAAATGGCGTCTCTAACCACACACCCCGGCCCTGACTGACAGCCCCAATGCACAGGGCACGGTTACAGCCACCGCTCTGCATACTCAGAGCAGTTAGTGAACCAGCTGCCCCCGTGACTGAGACAGGAACGCTCCTGGGAAGAATAGAAGTTCACTTTCTCCCCGTGCAGACGGCAGCAAACATTATAACGCTATTAAACAGCGTTTTTTTTTTCTGGTGACAGGTTCCCTTTATTATGTGCACAGTGCCTAGCCAACTCTAATACAAAGCCATAGGCCCATCATGTGCTGACATACACTTGTCCCAGATTGTATACGGCTCTGTACGATTTGGAGGATGCAAAGTCATTGGTGAGGGAAAATGGTGTAAAGAAAAGTCACGTGGGCAATACAAACACGGACCAGTGCCAAGTCCAACAGACCACGATATGAGTCCCTGCACGCTGGCATCAGTGGCGTACTCTGACCCAACTAACCCTCCCCCAGCTGAAGTGTAAAATATACACATGAAGTGGGATCACCTAAGGCAAACAGTCACCTGTTCCTCCCGCAGCGTGCCCAAGGACATGATTCTGTGAGAAAAAACTCATTGTGACACTTCAGAGGCGGAGGAGAAATGCTATATTGGTACACAACACGGATGTGGGGACGGTTTTAGAACATGAAACAGGTCGTGTGTGCAGGCAGCGCTGCTCCCTGGGAGCCATGGAAATGCTATTCCAGCACTGACCTTGGGGAAGCACTTTGCCCTGGCTGAGACGCCACAGACGACATGACATTGCACGGCTATAAACAGACAAGGGGCAATCGGCTGCCCGAGCTGTATAACACTGGGCATGGTATGGCGCTATGCCCGCTTACAAGAAAATCACATTATAGACCTTAATGGACGGCCAGGGATACAGTTATACATGCAATTTACCACAGTAGAAAAAGAAAACCTTATTTCTCATCTACTTGTAGTCAAAGGAGTGAAGGTGATTTTTGGGCAACTTTTATAAAACTCTATTTTATTCTTCTCCTTTCATATATGTAAAATAGGACTAGGTTTGACACCAGCCAGTTACCCAAATCGGGAAATATCATATATTGCCCCCACGTCAAGTTGTATATAAATAGATGCTAGGAAAACACCATTTATGACTAAAAATTAAATCATAACCCACCCCATCCTTATGTGTATAACATAAGCAGGACTATGGGGACCCCATCATTGATGGCCCCCATCTCCTCTCAGGATCAGTGAGCCATCCCCCTCCCATACCGCTCACCTGAATACACCTAGGACTATGGAGAGCGACACTGGATATTGTAACTGGATCCGAACGTTTCATTGTCCAGCATGGATGTGTTACACAGATCATTCACTACACATCACAGCGTTTATTAACTAGTTATTAACAAGCCCCAAAACTGGTCCATTACTTATCAGGGTGCATTTACTTATCAGATTTGATTCCATGGGTTCTGCACTTAAATTTGCATTAAATCTACGTCACATGGCACAAAAAAAAAAAAAAAGTGTCTGACCTATTGTAAGGCTAAATTCACACATGTATTATACGATCCGTGCTTGGATCAGAATACCCAGCCCAATCACGGGGCTCCTGTCTTACTTTATACCAAAGTAATATTGCACGACTCGTTAAAGGGTTGATTGTGACTTGTAGGATCGCTACTTCCAACAGGTGGCGCTATAGAGTTAAGTCCTCTTTTTCTCAGAAGAGGCAATTTGCATATTTAATTTCCCAGAGGAGCATTGCATGGTGAATAAGCCTCCTTACCTTGACAAGCCAGAGCCGGTATGTCACTCTCCATAAGGAGAAACGTTACCCCTTAGACCCCAGTCCAGAGCCTCTCACCTAGCCAAATCAGTTCTTATGCTTCGCACTGACGAGGGCCAACAGCCCGAAACACCATGTCTGCGAATTGAGATACTGATTTGGCTTTTATCCTAAGGGTACCGTTACACTAGACGATTTACCAACGATCACGACCAGCGATACGACCTGGCCGTGATCGTTGGTAAGTCGTTGTGTGGTCGCTGGAGAGCTGTCACACAGACAGCTCTCCAACGACCAACGATGCCGAAGTCCCCGGGTAACCAGGGTAAACATCGGGTTGCTAAGCGCATTGCCGCGCTTAGTAACCCTATGTTTACCCTGGTTACCATTGTAAATGTAAAAAAAACAAACAAAAAAAAAACAAAGCAGTACATATTTACATTCCGATGTCCGTCAGGTCCCTCGCCGTCAGCTTCCCGCACTGACTGACAGTGCCGGCCGTAAAGCACAGCACAGCGGTGACGTCACCGCTGTGCTCTGCTTTTACTTTACGGCCGGCACTCACAGTCAGTGCGGGAAGCCGCCAGCGGGGGACGTGACAGACATCAGAAGGTGAGTATGTACTGTTTTTTTTTTTTTTTTTTTTTACATTTACAATGGTAATCAGGGTAAACATCGGGTTACTAAGCGCGGCCCTGCACTTAGTAACCCAATGTTTAACCTGGTTACAAGCGAACACATCGCTGGATCGGTGTCACACACACCGATCCAGCGATGACAGCGGGTGATCCAGCGACGAAATAAAGTTCTGGACTTCTAGCTCCGACCAACAATATCACAGCGGGATCCTGATCGCTGCTGCGTGTCAAACACAACGAGATCGCTATCCAGGACGCTGCAACGTCACGGATCGCTGTCGTTCTCGCTGGAAAGTTGCTCAGTGTGACGGTACCTTAAGTCATATTGCACGACTCGTCAAAGGGTTGATTGTGACTTGTAGGATCGCTACTTCCAACAGGTGGCGCTATAGAGTTAAGTCCTCTTTTTCTCAGAAGAGGCAATTTGCATATTACAGTACCATATACAGGTCCTTCTCAAAAAATTAGCATATAGTGTTAAATTTCATTATTTACCATAATGTAATGATTACAATTAAACTTTCATATACTATAGATTCATTATCCACCAACTGAAATTTGTCAGGTCTTTTATTTTTTTAATACTGATAATTTTGGCATACAACTCCTGATAACCCAAAAAACCTGTCTCAATAAATTAGCATATCAAGAAAAGGTTCTCTAAACGACCTATTACCCTAATCTTCTGAATCAACTAATTAACTCTAAACACATGCAAAAGATACCTGAGGCTTTTAAAAACTCCCTGCCTGGTTCATTACTCAAAACCCCCATCATGGGTAAGACTAGCGACCTGACAGATGTCAAGAAGGCCATCATTGACACCCTCAAGCAAGAGGGTAAGACCCAGAAAGAAATTTCTCAACAAATAGGCTGTTCCCAGAGTGCTGTATCAAGGCACCTCAATGGTAAGTCTGTTGGAAGGAAACAATGTGGCAGAAAACGCTGTACAACGAGAAGAGGTGACCGGAACCTGAGGAAGCAGTGGACTGAGTCTGGTGTGGAAACATCCAGAGCCACCGTGCACAGGCGTGTGCAGGAAATGGGCTACAGGTGCCGCATTCCCCAGGTAAAGCCACTTTTGAACCATAAACAGCGGCAGAAGCGCCTGACCTGGGCTACAGAGAAGCAGCACTGGACTGTTGCTAAGTGGTCCCAAGTACTTTTTTCTGATGAAAGCAAATTTTGCATGTCATTCGGAAATCAAGGTGCCAGAGTCTGGAGGAAGACTGGGGAGAAGGAAATGCCAAAATGCCTGAAGTCCAGTGTCAAGTACCCACAGTCAGTGATGGTGTGGGGTGCCATGTCAGCTGCTGGTGTTGGTCCACTGTGTTTCATCAAGGGCAGGGTCAATGCAGCTAGCTATCAGGAGATTTTGGAGCACTTCATGCTTCCATCGGCTGAAATGCTTTATGGAGATGAAGATTTCATTTTTCAGCACGACCTGGCACCTGCTGACAGTGCCAAAACCACTGGTAAATGGTTTAATGACCATGGTATTACTGTGCTCAATTGGCCTGCCAACTCTCCTGACCTGAACCCCATAGAGAATCTGTGGGATATTGTGAAGAGAAAGTTGAGAGACGCAAGACCCAACACTCTGGATGAGCTTAAGGCCGCTATTGAAGCATCCTGGGCCTCCATAACATCTCAGCAGTGTCACAGGCTGATTGCCTCCATGCCACGCCGCATTGAAGCAGTCATTTCTGCCAAAGGATTCCCGACCAAGTATTGAGTGCATAACTGAACATTATTATTTGATGTTTTTTTTGTTTGGTATTAAAAAACACTTTTATTTGATTGGTCGGGTGAAATATGCTAATTTATTGAGACAGGTTTTTTGGGTTATCAGGAGTTGTATGCCAAAATCATCAGTATTAACCCCTTCCCGACATTTGACGTACTATCCCGTCGAGGTGGGGTGGGCCCGTATGACCGCCGACGGGATAGTACGTCATCATCGATCAGCGGCGCTCACGGGGGGAGCGCGGCCGATCGCGGCCGGGTGTCAGCTGCATATCGCAGCTGACATCCGGCACTATGTGCCAGGAGCGGTCACGGACCGCCCCCGGCACATTAACCCCCGGCACACCGCGATCAAACATGATCGCAGTGTACCGGCGGTATAGGGAAGCATCGCGCAGGGAGGGGGCTCCCTGCGGGCTTCCCTGAGACCCCCGGAGCAACGCGATGTGATCGCGTTGCTCTGAGGGTCTCCTACCTCCCTCCTCGCCGCAGGTCCCGGATCCAAGATGGCCGCGGCATCCGGGTCCTGCAGGGAGGGAGGTGGCTTACCGAGTGTCTGCTCAGAGCAGACACTTCGTAAGCCTGCAGCCCTGCACAGCAGATCGTCGATCTGGCAGAGTGCTGTGCACACTGCCAGATCAATGATCTGTGATGTCCCCCCCTGGGACAAAGTAAAAAAGTAAAAAAAAAATTTTTCCACATGTGTAAAAAAAAATAAAAAAAAAATTCCTAAATAAATAATAATAAAAAAAATATATTATTCCCATAAATACATTTCTTTATCTAAATAAAAAAAACAAAACAATAAAAGTACACATATTTAGTATCGCCGCGTCCGTAACGACCCAACCTATAAAACTGCCCCACTAGTTAACCCCTTCAGTAAACACCGTAAGAAAAAAAAAAAAAAAAACGAGGCAAAAAACAACGCTTTATTACCATACCGCCGAACAAAAAGTGGAATAACACACGATCAAAAAGACTGATATAAATATCCATGGTACCGCTGAAAACGTCATCTTGTCCCGCAAAAAAAAAGCCGCCATACAGCATCATCAGCAAAAAAATAAAAAAGTTATAGTCCTGAGAATAAAGCGATACCAAAATAATTATTTTTTCTATATTTTAGTTTTTATCGTATAAAAGCGCCAAAACATAAAAAAATGATATAAATGAGATATCGCTGTAATCGTACTGACCCGACGAATAAAACTGCTTTATCAATTTTACCAAACGCGGAACGGTATAAACGCCTCTCCCAAAAGAAATTCATGAATAGCAGGTTTTTGGTCATTCTGCCTCACAAAAATCGGAATAAAAAGCGATCAAAAATGGTCACGTGTCCGAAAATGTTACCAATAAAAACGTCAACTCGTCCCGCAAAAAACAAGACCTCACATGACTCTGTGGAGCAAAATGTGGAAAAATTATAGGTCTCAAAATGTGGAGACGCAAAAACTTTTTTGCTATAAAAAGCGTCGCTGGTTTCACACTTGCGTTTTTGTCTGCAGCGTTTTTTGCACAAAAAACCGCATGCGTTTTTTCCCTATATTTGACATTGAAAACGCATGCGGTTTTTTTGTACGCGTTTGGTCGCGTTTTCAAACGCATGCGGTTTTTTTCTGCATGCGTTCATTTTCAGAAATACAACCTGCAGTATTTTCTTGCGTTTTTAAGCACATGCGTTTGTTTGCGTTAAAAACGCATGCATTTTTATCGAAAAAAAACAGAAAACACACTGAAAAGCCACCCACCACCATCAAGGTGATAAAGGGATCCAAACCCTAACCCTAACTCTACCCCTAACCTCACCCCTAACCGTTTAATGAACATTTTCTGACAGTCATAGTGCCACGTATTTCAGTGCCACGTATTTCAGTGCCACGTATTTCAGTGCCACGTATTTCTGTGCCACGTATTTCTGTGCCACGTGTTTCAGTGCCACGTGTTTCAGTGCCACGTGTTTCAGTGCCACGTATCATGTATTTCAGTGCCACATATTTTAGTACCACGTATTTCAGTGCCACATATTTCAGTGCCACGTATTTCTGTGCCACGTATTTCAGTGCCACGTATTTCAGTGCCACGTGTTTCAGTGCCACGTATTTCAGTGCCACGTATCACGTATTTCAGTGCCACATATTTTAGTACCACGTATTTCAGTGCCACGTATTTCAGTGCCACGTATTTCAGTGCCACGTATTTCAGTGCCACGTATTTCAGTGCCACGTATTTCAGTGCCACGTGTTTCAGTGCCACGTGTTTCAGTGCCACGTATTTAAGTGCCACGTATCACATATTTCAGTGCCACGTATTTCAGTGCCACGTATTTCAGTGCCACGTATTTCAGTGCCACGTATTTCAGTGCCACGTATTTCAGTGCCACGTATTTCAGTGCCACGTATCACATATTTCAGTGCCACGTATTTAAGTGCCACGTATTTCAGTGCCACATATTTCAGTGCCACGTATCACGTATTTCAGTGCCACGTGTTTCAGTGCCACGTATTTCAGTGCCACGTATTTCAGTGCCACATATTTCAGTGCCACGTATTTCAGTGCCACGTATTTTAGGGCCACGTATTTCAGTGCCACGTGTTTCAGTGCCACGTGTTTCAGTGCCACGTGTTTCAGTGCCACGTGTTTCAGTGCCACGTATTTCAGTGCCACGTATTTCAGTGCCACGTATCACATATTTCAGTGCCACGTATTTAAGTGCCACGTATTTCAGTGCCACATATTTCAGTGCCACGTATCACGTATTTCAGTGCCACGTGTTTCAGTGCCACGTATTTCAGTGCCACGTATTTCAGTGCCACATATTTCAGTGCCACGTATTTCAGTGCCACGTATTTTAGGGCCACGTATTTCAGTGCCACGTGTTTCAGTGCCACGTGTTTCAGTGCCACGTGTTTCAGTGCCACGTGTTTCAGTGCCACGTGTTTCAGTGCCACGTGTTTCAGTGCCACGTATTTCAGTGCCACGTATTTCAGTGCCACGTATTTTAGTGCCACGTATTTTAGTGACACGTATTTCAGTCACGTTTAGGGTTAGGGTGAGGGGTAGGGTTAGGGTTAGGGCTAGGGTTGGAGGTAAAGTTAGGGTTAGGGTTTGGATTACATTTACGTTTGGATTAGGGTTGGGATTAGAATTATGGGTGTGTCAGGGCTAGGGGTGTGGTTAGGGTTACCGTTGGGATTAGGGTTAGGGGTGTGTTTGGGTTAGGGTTTCAGGTAGAATTGGGGAGTTTCCACTGTCCAGGCACATCAGGGGCTCTCCAAGCGCGACATGGCGTCCAATCTCAATTCCAGCCAATTCTGCGTTGAAAAAGTAAAACAGTGCTCCTTCCCTTCCGAGCTCTCCCGTGCGCCCAAAAAGGGGTTTACCCCAACATATGTGTTATCAGCGTACTCGGGACAAATTGAACAACAACTTCTGGGGTCCAAGTTCTCTTGTTATCCTTAGGAAAATAAAAATTTGGGGGGCTAAAAATCATTTTTGTGGGAAAAAAAAGATGTTTTATTTTCACGGCTCTGCGTTATAAACTGTAGTGAAACACTTGGGGGTTCAAAGTTCTCACAACACATCTAGATAAGTTCCTTGGGAGGTCTAGTTTCCAATATGGGGTCACTTGTGGGGGGTTTGTACTGTTTGGGTACATCAGGGGCTCTGCAAATGCAACGTGACGCCTGCAGACCAATCCATTTAAGGCTGCATTCCAAATGGCGCTCCTTCCCTTCCGAGCTCTGTCATGCACCCAAACAGTGGTTCCCCCCCACATATGGGGTATCAGCGTACTCAGGACAAATTGGACAACAACTTTTGGGGTCTAATTTATCCTGTTACCCTTGTAAAAATACAAAACTGGGGGCTAAAAAATCATTTTTGTGAAAAAAAAAAAGAATTTTTATTTTCACGGCTTTGCGCTATAAACTTTAGTGAAACACTTGGAGGTTCAAAGTTCTCAAAACACATCTAGATAAGTTCCTTGGGAGGTCTAGTTTCCAATATGGGGTCACTTGTGGGGGGTTTGTACTGTTTGGGTACATCAGGGGCTCTGCAAATGCAACGTGACGGCTGCTGACCAATCCATTTAAGTCTGCATTCCAAATGGCGCTCCTTCCCTTCCGAGCTCTGTCATGCGCCCAAACAGTGGTTCCCCCCCACATATGGGGTATCAGCGTACTCAGGACAAATTGGAAAACAAATTTTGGGGTCCAATTTATTCTGTTACCCTTGTAAAAATACAAAGCTGGGTGCTAAAAAAATCATTTTTGAGAAAAAAAATAAAAATTATTTTCACGGCTCTGCGTTATAATCTGTAGTGAAACACTTGGGGGTTCAAAGCTCTCAAAACACATCTAGATAAGATCCTTAGGGGGTCTACTTTCCAAAATGGTGTCACTTGTAGGGAGTTTCAATGTTTAGGCACATCAGGGGCTCTCCAAACGCAACATGGCGTCCCATCTCAATTCCAGTCAATTTTGCATTGAAAAGTCAAATGGCGCTCCTTCCCTTCCAAGCTCTGCCATGCGCCCAAACAATGGTTTACACCCACATATGGGGTATCAGCGTACTCAGGACAAATTGGCCAACATTTTTTGGGGTCCAATTTCTTCTCTTACCCTTGGGAAAATAAAAAATTGGGGGCGAAAAGATCATTTTTGTGAAAAAATATGATTTTTTATTTTTACGGCTCTGCATTATAAACTTCTGTGAAGCACTTGGTGGGTCAAAGTGCTCACCACACATCTAGATAAGTTCCTTAGGGGGTCTACTTTCCAAAATGGTGTCACTTGTAGGGAGTTTCAATGTTTAGGCACATCAGGGGCTCTCCAAACGCAACATGGCGTCCCATCTCAATTCCAGTCAATTTTGCATTGAAAAGTCAAATGGCGCTCCTTCCCTTCCAAGCTCTGCCATGCGCCCAAACAATGGTTTACACCCACATATGGGGTATCATCGTACTCAGGACAAATTGGCCAACATTTTTTGGGGTCCAATTTCTTCTCTTACCCTTGGGAAAATAAAAAATTGGGGGCGAAAAGATCATTTTTGTGAAAAAATATGATTTTTTATTTTTACGGCTCTGCATTATAAACTTCTGTGAAGCACTTGGTGGGTCAAAGTGCTCACCACACATCTAGATAAGTTCCTTAGGGGGTCTACTTTCCAAAATGGTGTCACTTGTAGGGAGTTTCAATGTTTAGGCACATCAGGGGCTCTCCAAACGCAACATGGCGTCCCATCTCAATTCCAGTCAATTTTGCATTGAAAAGTCAAATGGCGCTCCTTCCCTTCCAAGCTCTGCCATGCGCCCAAACAATGGTTTACACCCACATATGGGGTATCATCGTACTCAGGACAAATTGCACAACATTTTTTGGGGTCCAATTTCTTCTCTTACCCTTGGGAAAATAAAAAATTGGGGGCGAAAAGATCATTTTTGTGAAACAATATGATTTTTTATTTTTACGGCTCTGCATTATAAACTTCTGTGAAGCACTTGGTGGGTCAAAGTGCTCACCACACATCAAGATAAGTTCCTTAGGGGGTCTACTTTCCAAAATGGTGTCACTTGTAGGGGGTTTCAGTGTTTAGGCACATCAGGGGCTCTCCAAACGCAACATGGCGTCCCATCTCAATTCCAGTCAATTTTGCATTGAAAAGTCAAATGGCGCTCCTTTCCTTCCGAGCTCTGCCATACGCCCAAACAGTGGTTTACCCCCACATATGGGGTATCAGCGTACTCAGGACAAATTGTACAACAACTTTGGGGGTCCATTTTCTCCTGTTACCCTTGGTAAAATAAAACAAATTGGAGCTGAAATAAATTTTGTGTGAAAAAAAGTTAAATGTTCATTTTTATTTAAACATTCCAAAAATTCCTGTGAAACACCTGAAGGGTTAATAAACTTCTTGAATGTGGTTTTGAGCACCTTGAGGGGTGCAGTTTTTAGAATGGTGTCACACTTGGGTATTTTCTATCATATAGACCCCTCAAAATGACTTCAAATGAGATGTGGTCCCTAAAAAAAAATGGTGTTGTAAAAATGAGAAATTGCTGGTCAACTTTTAACCCTTATAACTCCGTCACAAAAAAAAATTTTGGTTCCAAAATTGTACTGATGTAAAGTAGACATGTGGGAAATGTTACTTATTAAGTATTTTGCGTGACATATGTCTGTGATTTAAGGGCATAAAAATTCAAAGTTGGAAAATTGCAAAATTTTCAAAATTTTCGCCAAATTTCCATTTTTTTCACAAATAAACGCAAGTTATATCGAATAAATTTTACCACTAACATGAAGTACAATATGTCACGAGAAAACAATGTCAGAATCGCCAAGATCCGTCAAAGCGTTCCAGAGTTATAGCCTCATAAAGGGACAGTGGTCAGAATTGTAAAAATTGGCCCGGTCATTAACGTGCAAACCACCCTTGGGGGTGAAGGGGTTAAAACAATAAAAGACCTGACAAATTTCAGTTGGTGGATAATGAATCTATAGTATATGAAAGTTTAATTGTAATCATTACATTATGGTAAATAATGAAATTTAACACTATATGCTAATTTTTTGAGAAGGACCTGTACATATACAAGGCCATTAGCTCAGGTCCGGTGACCCAGTGGTCAGAATGGGTATTGCAGTAATGCGCACATAAGGCCAATTTCACACTTCTGCAATTCAAAATCCATCTGGAAACTGTTATTTCTGGATCAGACCCAAACAGCCTATCAGACCACTGCAAATCTGGAAAACACATGATGAGGACATGCGAAAATATCCTAAGAGCCCACTTACACTGGACCACCGTAGCTGTTACAGGGGTATTCCCCTCTGCAAGATCCTATCCCAATATGAAGTAGGTGTAATAATATTAGCAAATACGTCCAGTTAGAAATGTAGTATAGTTCCCCTGATAACCCATGTCACTTACTTCATGTGCAGGGCATTTCAGTAGCTTAGGTATCCATGGTTATGACCACTAGCAACCAGCTGTCACTATATTAGTGGTCATAACCATGGATACCTAAGCTACTGCAATGCCCTGCACATGAAGTAAGCGACATGGGTTATCAGGGGAACTATACTACATTTCTAATTGGACGTATTTGCCTATTGGGATAGGATCTTGGAGATGGGAATGATTCTTTGGCAGTCGTTGAACAGTCTGCTTTGACAGGTCGCTCGCACTTCTATGTGCACAGTACAGAGATCCTGAATATCATGTTCTCTGCAGCACACTACTGTTTACACAGGATGTGCTGCAGAGAAAGATTATTTTTAAAGCAAGCTAAAATTAAATTTCACCCAGCGAACAAGTGGTTTCCTTGTTTTTTTGGTGATCAGGCTGCAGGAACAAGAAGTTCTAAGACGGACACTAGCTCCCGATTGCTGGCCTCTGTGGTCCCTACGGTCCAGGTGTAGTCCTTGCCCCCATCGGCTTCCTTTCTCCCCTTGTCTCAGGGGTGCGGGTGAACAGGTAGAAGAAAACTGATGCCAGGAACGTCTCCATAGTGCTCTATGGGATCATTCCTGGCAGTTGTTGTACAGGGCTGGTCCTAGGGGAAAATCATAAAGCACAACTCTTAATTTGGTGCAAAATGGATTAGGACTCACCATAAACCAGAAGCCAGGACGCAGGCGTGAACAGAACCGAACGGCGTGCTACGTGATCATCGCATAAATGGACAGCAGTATATTACTGACGTCTGAGGGTCTCACTAGGAGGGTCCTGGGGGCTTCCACCAAGTAATGACTCCTGCTGGATCCTCACCACATGGAGCACAGGGAGTCAGCCTGTGATCAGGAGCTCCTGCAGGATCTGCAGCCCCGGCTGTGCACTATGTGCCAGGGGAACTACAAGTACCAGGGCACTGCCAGGGAGCACCGCTGACCTTCACACCACATGCCCCTGCGTGCCAGCACAGGATGCGAGGAGGCCATGAGCCCCGCTACACTGAGGTGAGTGCCCTGGCACGGCGCAGCAGCCCCCCAGCCCTCACCTTATAAGAATCGGTGGCCAGCAGGATATTGAACTCCGGCTCCCCACATTCCATGGCCGCACCGGTGACTGACAACGCGCTCCGCGACTGCTCGGTGAACAATACTGGACCGCGCCGCTCGCCGTTCTTCTATACCTTTCCCAGTGCCAGGCTAGGGGGCGTGGCCACAGCCATGACGTAGATGGGCGTGGCCGCCTCCCAAACCTTTTCACACTCGGGGCAGCTCAGTGAGCAATGAATGGTGACGTCATATCGGCAGCCGGGCTGGGCGCTCATTGGACAGCTCGAGGCACCGGATTCGCCCACCAGCACGTGTGCAAGCCGCGCCCCCAAAGCTCTGCCTGCTGCTGTCAGTTTCGGTTTTGTGGAAAGGGAGAAAGATTCCAGTATGAGGAAGAGAAACCAGAAGATGCTCCGTCACCCACGTACTGGTGTCTGAGATACTGGAAAGGGCGCCGCTTACAGGAATGTGTCCCAACCTATGCACTGACTAGGGGAACTCCTGTCTCCTGAACTCTGCAGCCATCATAGTGCGGGGTGTAAGATGCAGGATGAGGGCTCCTGCCAGATATGTGGTGTCACCTGTGGGAAAGCCAAGTGTAGAAGTGCCTGTAAATTATATAGGCGTATGCATGCTCTCCGCACAGGTCGGCCCTCGCTCTCCGCACAGGTCCACGCACGTTGCTCTCCGCACAGGTCCACGCACGTTGCTCTCCGCACAGGTCCACGCACGTTGCTCTCCGCACAGGTCCACACACGTTCTCCGCACAGGTCCATACAGGTTGCTCTCCGCACAGGTCCATGCACGTTGCTCTCCGCACAGGTCCACGCACGTTGTTCTCATCACAGGTCCACACAGGTTGCTCTCCACACGCAGGTTGCTCTCCGCACAGGTCCACACACATTGTTCTCCGCACAGGTCCACGCACGTTCTCTGCATAGGTCCACGCACGTTGCTCTCCGCACAGGTCCACGCACGTTGTTCTCCGCACAGGTCCACACACGTTGTTCTCCGCACAGGTCCACGCACGTTCTCCGCACAGGTCCACGCACGCTGCTCTCCGCACAGGTCGGCCCTCGTTCTTCGCACAGGTCCACGCACGTTGCTCTCCGCACAGGTCCACGCACGTTGTTCTCCGCACAGGTCCACGCACGCTGCTCTCCGCACAGGTCGGCCCTCGTTCTTCGCACAGGTCCACGCACGTTGCTCTCCGCACAGGTCCACGCACGTTGCTCTCCGCACAGGTCCACGCACGCTGCTCTCCGCACAGGTCGGCCCTCGCTCTCCGCACAGGTCCACGCACGTTGCTCTCCGCACAGGTCCACGCACGTTGCTCTCCGCACAGGTCCACACACGTTCTCCGCACAGGTCCATACAGGTTGCTCTCCGCACAGGTCCATGCACGTTGCTCTCCGCACAGGTCCACGCACGTTGTTCTCATCACAGGTCCACACAGGTTGCTCTCCACACGCAGGTTGCTCTCCGCACAGGTCCACACACATTGTTCTCCGCACAGGTCCACGCACGTTCTCTGCATAGGTCCACGCACGTTGCTCTCCGCACAGGTCCACGCACGTTGTTCTCCGCACAGGTCCACACACGTTGTTCTCCGCACAGGTCCACGCACGTTCTCCGCACAGGTCCACGCACGTTGCTCTCCGCACAGGTCCACGCACGCTGCTCTCCGCACAGGTCGGCCCTCGCTCTCCGCACAGGTCCACGCACGTTGCTCTCCGCACAGGTCCACGCACGTTGCTCTCCGCACAGGTCCACACACGTTCTCCGCACAGGTCCATACAGGTTGCTCTCCGCACAGGTCCATGCACGTTGCTCTCCGCACAGGTCCACGCACGTTGTTCTCATCACAGGTCCACACAGGTTGCTCTCCACACGCAGGTTGCTCTCCGCACAGGTCCACACACATTGTTCTCCGCACAGGTCCACGCACGTTCTCTGCATAGGTCCACGCACGTTGCTCTCCGCACAGGTCCACGCACGTTGTTCTCCGCACAGGTCCACACACGTTGTTCTCCGCACAGGTCCACGCACGTTCTCCGCACAGGTCCACGCACGCTGCTCTCCGCACAGGTCGGCCCTCGTTCTTCGCACAGGTCCACGCACGTTGCTCTCCGCACAGGTCCACGCACGTTGTTCTCCGCACAGGTCCACGCACGCTGCTCTCCGCACAGGTCGGCCCTCGTTCTTCGCACAGGTCCACGCACGTTGCTCTCCGCACAGGTCCACGCACGTTGCTCTCCGCACAGGTCCACGCACGCTGCTCTCCGCACAGGTCGGCCCTCGCTCTCCGCACAGGTCCACGCACGTTGCTCTCCGCACAGGTCCACGCACGTTGCTCTCCGCACAGGTCCACACACGTTCTCCGCACAGGTCCATACAGGTTGCTCTCCGCACAGGTCCACGCACGTTGCTTTCCGCACAGGTCCACGCACGTTGTTCTCCGCACAGGTCCACGCAGGTTTCTCTCCAAACGCAGGTTGCTCTCCGCACAGGTCCACACACATTGTTCTCCGCACAGGTCCACCCACGTTCTCCGCACAGGTCCACGCACGTTGCTCTCCGCACAGGTCCACGCACGTTGCTCTCCGCACAGGTCCACGCACATTGCTCTCCGCACAGGTCCACGCACGCTGCTCTCCGCACAGGTCCACGCACGCTGCTCTCCGCACAGGTCGGCCCTCGCTCTCCGCACAGGTCCACGCACGTTGCTCTCCGCACAGGTCCACGCACGTTGCTCTCCGCACAGGTCCACGCATGTTGCTCTCCGCACAGGTCCACGCACGTTGCTCTCCGCACAGGTCCACACACGTTCTCCGCACAGGTCCATACAGGTTGCTCTCCGCACAGGTCCATGCACGTTGCTCTCCGCACAGGTCCACGCACGTTGTTCTCATCACAGGTCCACACAGGTTGCTCTCCACACGCAGGTTGCTCTCCGCACAGGTCCACACACATTGTTCTCCGCACAGGTCCACGCACGTTCTCTGCATAGGTCCACGCACGTTGCTCTCCGCACAGGTCCACGCACGTTGTTCTCCGCACAGGTCCACACACGTTCTCCGCACAGGTCCACGCACGTTCTCCGCACAGGTCCACGCACGCTGCTCTCCGCACAGGTCGGCCCTCGTTCTTCGCACAGGTCCACGCACGTTGCTCTCCGCACAGGTCCACGCACGTTGTTCTCCGCACAGGTCCACGCACGCTGCTCTCCGCACAGGTCGGCCCTCGTTCTTCGCACAGGTCCACGCACGTTGCTCTCCGCACAGGTCCACGCACGTTGCTCTCCGCACAGGTCCACGCACGCTGCTCTCCGCACAGGTCGGCCCTCGCTCTCCGCACAGGTCCACGCACGTTGCTCTCCGCACAGGTCCACACACGTTCTCCGCACAGGTCCATACAGGTTGCTCTCCGCACAGGTCCACGCACGTTGCTTTCCGCACAGGTCCACGCACGTTGTTCTCCGCACAGGTCCACGCAGGTTTCTCTCCAAACGCAGGTTGCTCTCCGCACAGGTCCACACACATTGTTCTCCGCACAGGTCCACCCACATTGTTCTCCGCACAGGTCCACGCACGTTGCTCTCCGCACAGGTCCACGCACGTTGCTCTCCGCACAGGTCCACGCACGTTGCTCTCCGCACAGGTCCACGCACGTTGTTCTCTGCACAGGTCCACGCACGTTGTTCTCCGCACAGGTCCACGCACGTTGTTCTCCGCACAGGTCCACGCACGCTGCTCTCCGCACAGGTCCACGCACGTTGCTCTCCGCACAGGTCCACACACGTTCTCTGCACAGGTCCACGCACGTTGTTCTCCGCACAGGTCCACGCACGTTCTCCGCACAGGTCCACGCACGTTGTTCTCAGCACAGGTCCACGCACGCTGCTCTCTGCACAGGTCGGCCCTCGTTCTTCGCACAGGTCCACGCACGTTGCTCTCTGCACAGGTCCACGCACGTTGCTCTCCGCACAGTTCCACGCACTTTGTTCTCCGCACAGGTCCACGCACGCTGCTCTCCGCACAGGTCGGCCCTCGTTCTTCGCACAGGTCCACGCACGTTGCTCTCCGCACAGGTCCACACACGTTGCTCTCCGCACAGGTCCACGCACGCTGCTCTCCGCACAGGTCGGCCCTCGCTCTCCGCACAGGTCCACGCACGTTGCTCTCCACACAGGTCCACGCACGTTGCTCTCCGCACAGGTCCACACACGTTGTTCTCCACACAGGTCCATACAGGTTGCTCTCCGCACAGGTCCACGCACGTTGCTCTCCGCACAGGTCCATGCACGTTGTTCTCCGCACAGGTCCACGCAGGTTTCTCTCCACACGCAGGTTGCTCTCCGCACAGGTCCACACACATTGTTCTCCGCACAGGTCCACCCACGTTCTCCGCACAGGTCCACGCACGTTGCTCTCCGTACAGGTCCACGCACGTTGTTCTCCGCACAGGTCCACGCAGGTTGCTCTCCACACACAGGTTGCTCTCCGCACAGGTCCACACACATTGTTCTCCGCACAGGTCCACGCACGTTGCTCTCCGCAGAGGTCCACACACGTTCTCCGCACAGGTCCACGCACGTTGTTCTCCGCACAGGTCCACGCACATTTTCCGCACAGGTCCACGCACATTCTTCTCCGCACAGGTCCACGCACGCTGCTCCCCGCACAGTTCGGCCCTCGTTCTTCGCACAAGTCCACGCACGTTGCTCTCCGCACAGGTCCACGCACGTTGCTCTCCGCACAGGTCCACGCACGTTGTGTTGAGGGAGGATCTAAATTGATCCTTCACGGTTGACTCAGTGATTTCCAATTTAATCTACAGGGCTTTGCCGGCAACTGAAAATGACCAGACGGAGATGTGTGCCTCTGTATGGGGGATCGAGCAGATCTCTGGCCCCCATTTTATTGTGTATCGCTTTTCATAATCATAGAAATTATACTTCAACCAATCAGCATAAGAACACGCTCACAGTTCTTAACCTATAAGAATGCAGGAAAAACTTAACCCATGAGTATACAGAAAAACCAGAAACTACATATATGGTCATATCTTCTTGGCATAGTATGTGTTTTTCTAACAGGTGCCTCAGTCTTGTATAGCGATACACCACCGAATCTATTATCTGGCTCGAGTCAGAAGACTCAAGGTCTTTATACCAATTATGAACCATAGCCCAGTTGAATAACAGGCTTGTGAACAACAAGATAAAGTTACTTCATGGCAGCTGTAACCTTTTACCTAATTAAATAACAAAATTTATCTTTAAGCAACAAGAAAATGGAGTCGAAAAGCACAAAATGGAGAACCTTTCATAATTTGTTCCTTCACATTCCCCCCTAGATAAATTTTGTTAACTAATGTCCAGCATCAGAGGTACTATCCCAAGCTCTAAGCTCGAGGGGTACTGGTCTTCACATGACTGGTGCCATGTTACCAGGCATGGCTGTTGCGGCGTACCCATCCCCCCTGTATACTAGAATTTACGAATAACAATTATTGATAACAGTAGTGGGGATCTTTTGAAGATAGCCATGCGCTTGGCTTCAACATCTTCCTCAGATATCTTTGTGAAATCGGTGTAGAGAAGAGCAGGGGTGACAACGCTTTTGGTATCATCATTAGTTGTCTTAGTGCAGAGTTTCATAGGAGTGATAAGGAGGACTTGGTAGGGACCATCATACAAGGGTTCTAGTCCGTGTTTTCTGACATGGCTTTTCACGACCACAAAACCACCAGACTTCAAGTTGTGACAAGTGTCGGTTTCTGCTTAATCTGGAAAGGAAGAAGAAACTAAAACATAGATGTTAGCAAGATTTTTACTAAGCTGAATAACATATTGAACAGCACGGTCAGTTTCTTCTCATAACTACTGAGACTGAAAATTTGCAACTGGGGGCCTGGTACCAAACAACATCTCATATGGGGACAGGCCATGTTTGCAATAGGGGTAGTGCAAATGTGGTACAGTATAATGGGTAGGAGCTCTGGCCATGGAGCCGTAGTCTCCTGCATCTTTTTGGTCAATTGTCCCTTCAGTGTGCTGTTCAGCCTCTCAACTTTCCCACTGGGTTGTGGATAATACGGAGTATGGAGGGCTACAGTAGATCCAAGCATTGTCAGAACCTCCTGATACACATAAGAAAAAAAAGCCGGGCCTTGGTCACTTTCGACAACTTCTGGAGCACCATATCTGCATATGACTTCCATCACCAGTTTCTTCGCTGTGGTTTTTGCAGTCATGTTGGTAACTGGGAATGCTTCAGGCCAACTGGAGAACATGTCGACAACCACCAGACAATATTCATACCTTCCAGACTTAGGCAACGTGATGTGGTCCACTTGGAGCCTTTGGAAAGGATAGTCGGGCTTAGCAAGGTGCTTCGAGGGTACACATTGAAGTTGACCAGGATTGCAGGTCTGACAGATATTACATGCATGATTGAGTGCTGTCAGGACTGTAGAAATACCTGGAGCCCAGTAGAATTTTTGTACATTTTTTTCCTCGATGTGTGGGCCATGTGCCCACGTGGCAATAGCAGGGTACATCCGCTTAGGGAGACACACAAGTTGGTCCTTTTTCCAGAGACCATGTCCATACGTGCTCCATCAGCCTTCCACCACTTCACTTCTTCCTTTGGAGACATTCTCTGCATCGTCATTAAGCGGTCTCACGGGGTCCGACAGAAAACCTCAGTCTGTCGTCGATCATCAGGTTCCTGTAGAGTCAGTGTTTCTTGTAACTGTTTACGCTAAGAGCGTGTGGTCACCATAGTTGATATGGTCGGTTCAACGGGTAGGAGAGCAGCAGCTTTTGCTTGCACATCCACAAAGGCGTTACCAACAGTGTGTGAACTTTTCCTAGGACCGTGCGCCTTAATTTTGATAATGGCCACCTGGGTAGGTAATTTGATTGAGTCCATGAGGGTTTTAACAGCTTCAGCATTCTTCACTGGAGTCCCGGCGGTGGTAATAAACCCTCGATTGGCCCATAGGGCTCCGAAATCATGAGCAATACCAAATGCATACTGTGAGTCCGTGTATATATTAGCCCGCCTGTCTTTGGCCAGAGTACATGCAGTAGACAGAGTCTGAAGTTCTACTTCTTGTGCTGACAGTGAGAGAGGGAGTGCAGCTCCGTGCACTACAGTATCTTCCGTAGTAACAGCGTATCTGGTGTGGAATCTGCCAAATCATCAGCATATCTTGAACCGTCTTCCAGGGCATTGTAGAGAGGTTGCATTATGCGGGATGCGTCCGGTATCCACTGATGATGACAATAAGTACATAGTCCAAGAAAACACTGGAGTTCAGTCTCATCTTTTGGGAAAGGAAGGGAGCTGACGGCTATTTTTCTTTCTTTTGTGAGGTGTCTGACACCCTGAAGGAGACAGTGGCCCAAAAATATCACTTGACCAAGGCAGAACTGAAATTTCGAGGCCGAAACCCGACAGTTCAGATCTGCCAGATACTTGAGGAGGCTAACAGTGGCAGCAATGGCTTCCTGCTCTGTTCGTGCACACAACAAAAGATCATCCACATACTGAAGCAGCGTGACATAGGGGTGTTCTAACTGCCAGGGTAAAAGACACTCGCCCATATTTTTTGCAAACTGATTAGGCCTTTTTTTGGGGGGCTTCCTGTGGCATAACTGTCCACGTCAATTGTCATCCCTGATAAGTGAATGCAAACAGAAACTGGCAATCTGGGTGTAATGGAATGCTGAAGAAGGCATTGGCAAGGTCGATGACTGTGAACCAAGCAGCATCCTGAGATATCTGGGACAAAAAAATATGTGGCTTAGGCACCTCCGGAGTTTCCAGAACAGTAACTGCATTAACTGCCCGTAGATCTTGTACCAGCCGGTACACAGGGGGTTGGCCGGGTGGAGTCTTTTTTTTTTAACGGGAAACAAGGGCGTGATACATGGGGAAACACAGGGTACTAGGGCACCATTATCGAGTAACGTTTGTATTTGCCTCTTGAGGCACTGCTCCTGATCATGTTTCAAAGGGTACTGATGGACTTTGAAAAAAGGGGCACCAGGTTTGAGAAACACTTTTACTGGTTCTACAGGCATTATTGTGGGTGGATCTGGGCCTATCAGGGCCATCATAACCGTGGGAAGGGCATGTAGGATACAGATCTCATTGTGTTCATCTGCATAGGGGTTATATAACGTAAGTACCAGCTGACCATCATCTTGGAATTGTATTCTGGAGTGAAACTGTGATAATAAATCTGCCCCCAGTATATCTACCGGACATGCGGGAGAGATTACGAACTGAGCCATGACTTCAGGGAAAGGTCCCACTGGGATGGGTTTTGTAAGAGTATATTTATTGGGTCTGCCATCTACACCGATTAAAACAAGCTCTTGGTCTGAGAATTGACATAACGGGGCTGGGGAGGGAGATTCCCAGACATAGGGTTAAAAAGGATATTGGATTTGTGTAAGGTGGGGAGGGCAGAAGCTGAAGTCTGGTACGTGGGCCACTAATAAGGAATAGAGCTGCGTCCTTGCAGCTGTGGGGGGGGGGGGGGGGGGGGCTGAGATTGGAGCAGAAATCCCTGCGGCCACTGATTTAACCTTTAATTTCCCTGCTGATGCAGAGCGGGGTAAGTTCTTAAAACCTTTTTTTTTTACTACTTTTAATGCATCATCTGGAATTGAAGTCTCGATATCAGGTCTACCTGACATTATTGCCTCTTTCAATTAAGATTTAAGGCTGAATATTAAAGCTGCCACAAAAATGTGTGTATGGGCTTTATTTTACAATGAGAATCCCAGAACTTTAAACACTACCATAAGACGCCCATAGAACTTCTCGGCAGTCCAGGATATATTGGTGCCTTCGGGGTTAAGGGGCATAAGGCTTACAGTCGGGAGTAGAGGCTTAATTTCCTGGGGAGGGACCATATTATCTAGCAGGGAGACCCCTTGTCCCAAATTTTTGATTGTTTGCTTTCCCGACACATTAATCTCAGTCACTTTCTCAGTTCCTTCTTGCACCACAAAACATCCAGTTTTTTGTCATAGTAACAGACAACTTTCCTTTTTCAACGTAATTCACTTCCTCTGTTGATCCTCAATTTGCTATATATCAACCACTCAACTTGGAAGCAGGTGAATCTTTTACCGATCTTTCAATTACACTGATAAACAATCTCTTACAAGTTTCCTTCTAAAACTAGGTACTTTCAACTTCCAACTTACAATATTTCTTTCTACTTCAATACAATATTGTTCTATTGTTTAAACACAAATCTCCCAGCGCGACAAAATATGAACGCAGCTACGTGCCCCCTCCATACCAGAGACACAGCACAGATAAAATCACAGCATTCCTCAGCACAGAAAGAAGAAAGCAATAACGCAGCTGTTTGACCCCTCCCATCGGGTATCTTAGAGTTAAACACAGAAACGGAATACAGCAGTTCTCAGAATTAATTTCTACAAAACCTTCATCACACAATTCGCATACCAGAACACCCTAGAAAAACCCATGATTGAGAATATTTTATCTGCGTTCCTGACAGATTTATTTCCCCGTCTTTGGGCTAACAATATCAGATTCAAATTGAAAGTCTTCTTTTCCTTCCACGGAAACTGATTCTCCTTTAGAGCTAAATATCCTTACTTTGTCGTGCACAATACCGCGGCCTTACGGTTTTGTTCCACTGGGTCTCTCTGTCCCCCTCTGGGACAACCCAAAAACGCAGTACTCAGTGAAAGGAGGAGGGCGTCTTAGACTTTCCCTCCGGACACCTCTGGACATATATAAATATATACAATTCCTGAGTTACGCATCCTACCCAATCTTCGATCACCTCACCGTGCCTGATTCTAACAGTGATCAGGAATTCAGGATATTTTGACTATAAAGAGAATTACATCACTGGTCAATCCGGGGTGTCCGTCCCTTATGAGGTACGGTTCGAGCACTGGGCTGCCAACGGAACTACACCTCTATATGATTCCACCCAAGAATCACCCCACCATTGGGGACAAACCTCAGATCCTCTTTGCAGCACAAACACAGGAAAACCACACCAAACGGTCAGTCTGGACAGTATAACTGCCAACTTACCGTGGTTGTTGTGGGGGATGATCAGTCCCAATTTTCCAGTGCCTGTGTCTGGTCCGAGGATCCTTTGTCTTGTTGTCCTCCGGGGGGCAGAGGCGTTCCTGTTTGGGGCCCCACGTTTTCGGGCGCCAACTGTTGAGGGAGGATCTAAATTGATCCTTCACGGTTGACTCAGTGATTTCCAAATTAATCTACAGGGCGTTGCCGGCAACTGAACATGACCAGACGGAGACGTGTGCCTCTGTATGGGGGATCGAGCAGATCTCTGGCCCCCATTTTATTGTGTATCGCTTTTCATAATCATAGAAATTATACTTCAACCAATCAGCATAAGAACACGCTCACAGTTCTTAACCTATAAGAATGCAGGAAAAACTTAACCCATGAGTATACAGAAAAACCAGAAACTACATATATGGTCATATCTTCTTGGCATAGTATGTGTTTTTCTAACAGGTGCCTCAGTCTTGTATAGCGATACACCACCGAATCTATTATCTGGCTCGAGTCAGAAGACTCAAGGTCTTTATACCAATTATGAACCATAGCCCAGTTGAATAACAGGCTTGTGAACAACAAGATAAAGTTACTTCATGGCAGCTGTAACCTTTTACCTAATTAAATAACAAAATTTATCTTTAAGCAACAAGAAAATAGAGTCGAAAAGCACAAAATGGAGAACCTTTCATAATTTGTTCCTTCACAGTTGCTCTCCGTACAGGTCAGCCCTTGTTCTTCGCACAGGTCCACGCACGTTGCTCTCCGCACAGGTCCACACACGTTGCTCTCCGCACAGGTCCACGCACGTTGCTCTCCGCACAGGTCCACACACGCTGCTCTCCGCACAGGTCGGCCCTCGCTCTCCGCACAGGTCCACGCACGTTGCTCTCCGCACAGGTCCACGCACGTTGCTCTCCGCACAGGTCCACACACGTTGCTCTCCGCACAGGTCCACACACGTTGCTCTCTGCACAGGTCCACGCACGTTGCTCTCCGCACAGGTCCACGCACGTTGTTCTCCGCACAGGTCCACGCAGGTTGCTCTCCACATGCAGGTTGCTCTCCACACAGGTCCACACACATTGTTCTCCGCACAGGTCCACGCACGTTCTCCGCACAGGTCCACGCACGTTGTTCTCCGCACAGGTCCATGCAGGTTGCTCTCCACACGCAGGTTGCTCTCTGCACAGGTCCACGCACGTTCTCCGCACAGGTCCACGCACGTTGCTCTCCGCACAGGTCCACGCACGTTGCTCTCCGCACAGGTCCACGCACGTTGCTCTCCGCACAGGTCCACGTACGTTGTTCTCTGCACAGGTCCACACACGTTCTCCGCACAGGTCCACGCACGTTGTTCTCCGCACAGGTCCACGCACGCTGCTCTCCGCACAGGTCGGCCCTCGTTCTTCGCACAGCTCCACGCACGTTGCTCTCCGCACAGGTCCACGCACGTTGCTCTCCGCACAGGTCCACGCACGTTGTTCTCCACACAGGTCCACGCACGTTGTTCTCCGCACAGGTCCACACATGTTGTTCTCCGCATAGGTCCATACAGGTTGCTCTCCGCACAGGTCCACGCACGTTGCTCTCTGCACAGGTCCACGCACGCTGCTCTCCGCACAGGTCGGCCCTCGTTCTTCGCACAGGTCCACGCACGTTGCTCTCCACACAGGTCCACGCACGTTGCTCTCCGCACAGGTCCACGCACGTTGCTCTCCGCACAGGTCCACGCACGTTGCTCTCTGCACAGGTCGGCCCTCGTTCTTCGCACAGGTCCACGCACGTTGCTCTCCGCACAGGTCCACGCACATTGCTCTCCGCACAGGTCCACGCACGTTGCTCTCCGCACAGGTCCATGCATGTTGCTCTCCGCACAGGTCCACGCACGTTGCTCTCCGCACAGGTCCACGCACGTTGCTCTCCGCACAGGTCCACGCACGTTGCTCTCCGCACAGGTCCACGCACGTTGTTCTCCACACAGGTCCACGCACGTTGCTCTCCGCACAGGTCCACACATGTTGTTCTCCGCACAGGTCCATACAGGTTGCTCTCCGCACAGGTCCACGCACGTTGCTCTCTGCACAGGTCCACGCACATTGTTCTCCGCACAGGTCCACGCAGGTTGCTCTCCACACGCAGGTTGCTCTCCGCACAGGTCCACACACGTTGTTCTCCACACAGGTCCACGCACGTTATCCGCAGAGGTCCACGCACGTTGCTCTCCGCACAGGTCCACGCACGTTGCTCTCCGCACGGGTCCACGCACGTTGTTCTCCGCACAGGTCCACGCACGTTGTTCTCCGCACAGGTCCACGCACGTTGCTCTCCGCACAGGTCCACACATGTTGTTCTCTGCACAGGTCCATACAGGTTGCTCTCCGCACAGGTCCACGCACGTTGCTCTCTGCACAGGTCCACGCACGTTGTTCTCCGCTCAGGTCCACGCAGGTTGCTCTCCACACGCAGGTTGCTCTCCGCACAGGTCCACACACGTTGTTCTCCACACAGGTCCACGCACGTTATCCGCACAGGTCCACGCAGGTTGCTCTCCGCACAGGTCTACGCACGTTGCTCTCCGCACAGGTCCACGCACGTTCTCCGCACAGGTCCATACAGGTTGCTCTCCGCACAGGTCCACGCACGTTGCTCTCCGCACAGGTCCATACAGGTTGCTCTCCGCACAGGTCCATACAGGTTGCTCTCCGCACAGGTCCACGCACGTTGCTCTCTGCAAAGGTCCACGCACGTTGCTCTCCGCACAGGTCCACGCACGTTGCTCTCCGCACAGGTCCACGCACGTTGCTCTCCGCACAGGTCCACACAGGTTGCTCTCCACACGCAGGTTGCTCTCCGCACAGGTCCACACATGTTGTTCTCCGCACAGGTCCACGCACGTTCTCCGCACGGGTCCACGCACGTTGCTCTCTGCACAGGTCCACACACGTTGCTCTCCGCACTGGTCCACGCACGTTGCTCTCCGTACAGGTCCACACACGCTGTTCTCCGCACAGGTCCATGCATGTTGCTCTCCGCACATGTCCACGCACGTTGTTCTCCACACAGGTCCACACACGTTGCTCTCCGCACAGGTCCACGCACGTTGCTCTCCGCACAGGTCCACGCACGTTGTTCTCCGCAAAGGTCCAGGTTGCTCTCCACACAGGTCCACACACGTTGTTCTCCGCACAGGTCCACGCACGTTCTCCGCACAGGTCCACGCACGTTGTTCTCCGCACAGGTCCACAAACGTTGCTCTCCGCACAGGTCCACGCACGTTGTTCTCCGCACAGGTCCATGCACGTTGCTCTCCGCACAGGTCCACGCACGTTGCTCTCCGCACAGGTCCACGCACGTTGTTCTCCACACAGGTCCACGCAGGTTGCTCTCCACACGCAGGTTGCTCTCCGCACAGGTCCACGCACGTTGCTCTCCGCACAGGTCCACGCACGTTGCTCTCCGCACAAGTCAGCCCGCGTTGCTCTCCACACAGATCCATGTACGTTGCTCTCCGCAAAGGTCGGCCCGAATTGCTCTCCGCTCACATCCACCCTAATTACTCTCCGCACACGTCTTCCCACACTTTACAGGGTTATTCCCAAGATCGTGATACCCACCCCAGAGGATCAGCATTCGGCTTTAACCGACAGTACCATAGACAATGAATTGAGCAGAAGCGAAGCATGTATCTCAAGAGAGGTAGCACAAATTGTTCTCCGCACACGTCCGCCCATTTTGATCTCCACACACATTCACCCACATTGCTCTCCGCACACGTCTGCCCGTGTTGTTCTCTGCACAGGTTGGCCCGCGTTCCTCTCCACCCACGTGTCTGCCCGCGTAGTTCTCTGCATAGATCGGCCCGCGTTGTTCTCCGTACAGGTCGGCCCACGTTCCTCTCTGCACACTTCTGCCCACGTGTCTGCACGCGTTGATCTCTGCATAGGTCGGCCCGCGTTGTTCTCCGCACATGTCGGCCCGCGTTCCTCTCCGCACACGTGTCTGCCCGCATTGTTCTCTGCATAGGTCTGCCAGCGTTGTTCTCCGCACAGGTCAGCCCGCGTTCCTCTCCGCACACTTTCGCCCACGTGTCTGCCCGCTTTGCTCTCCGCACACATCCGTCCACATTGCTTTCCACACGTCTGCCCGCGTTGTTCTCTGCACAGGCCAGCCCGCGTTGCTCTCCGCAAAGGTTGGCTTGCGTTGTTCTCCACACACGTCCTCCCACGTTGCTCTCCATACACATCTGCCTGCATTGTTCTCTGCACAGGTCGGCCCGCGTTGCAGGGTTATTCCTGAATTTGTGATCCCCAGAGGAACAGCCTTTGGCTACAACCGGCAGTACCATAGACAGTGAATGAAGCATAAGCCAAGTGTGTATCTCAACAGAGATAGCACAGATTGGCCCATGGTTTCATTTCACCACCAATTTCTCGAGATCCCTGGGGGTCACAGCCAGGGCCGCCATCAGGGCATTACAGGCATTACTGCTGTATGGGGCCCGGTCAGCAGCAGTGCACAGAGGGGCCCGCAGATCCGGGGCCCCACTGTTGTGCTTCTACTGATCGGGCCCCATCATGCACTAAAATACTATGCACTGCAGCGCACATGTCGGCGCTGGGGCCCGGGAGCCTTCTTGGAGCTGTGCACGGCCGTCTTACCTAGTCGGCTGCACAGCTCCTGCTCGGCTGTAGCTAGAATGTATGGGCTCCCTGCAGGTCCTGACTGCAGCCCATCCATTCTAGCCAGTAGCGTAGGGGGGGGGCAGAGGGGGCCATCGCCCCGGGCCCTGTCACATGAAGGGGCCCACGGGGAGCCAGGGCAGGGCCACTTCTGTGACGAGGCAGAACACCGCATAGGAGCAGAGCAGTATAATGTCTGCTCCCGTCTGACAAGCTGCAGGCTGGCTACTAGCACAGTGACGGCTGCAGAGTCTCCCCCCTGAAGTGAATGGTTTCGCCCGTCTGACCTGATCATGAAGCTTTTCCCGGCTGCAGTTTTCTTCACTCTGTGCAGGTTGGGATTGGCTCAGGAACGCTGGGTCCTAGTGCCCACACCCTGCATTTCACTGACACTTCCTGGTCCTGCCTGCAGTGCAAACTTTATCAGTAAGTGCTGGGGATGGGACATTTTAGGTTTATTAAATTCAGGTATGTCACTATGAGACCCTTGGGGTATTGTGGGGGCTGAAAGTGGGTGAGGGGGGACAGGGTACTGGGGGGTGAATGTGAGCCCATGGGGGTATTGTGGGGGAGGGGAGACAGGGCACTGAGGGGTGGATGTGAGACGATGGGGGTATTGTGGGGGAGGGGGACAGGTCACTGGGGGCTGAATATTATAATGTTATGTTATGATAGTATATGTACGGGGAGGCTGGAGATGGGGGGTAGGGGCCTTTGATATGTACCACCTGGGTATTTTATGAGTGTTAGTATAAGGAGCCCCCATACAGTAACCAAGACCTGCATCACATTTACAGCACCACTTCCAGGTGCTGAAAATCCTCGTCCCCGGCCCCCTGTCTGATACTCACCTTCTGGCGTCTTCATCTGTTTTAGGCTACGTTCACATGTGCGTTGTGCACCGCAGCGTCGGCGACGCAACGCACAACGCAAATGTGAACGAATGCACAACGCAGCGTTTTGTGACGCATGCGTCCATTTTTGCATGGTTTTTGGGCGCAGAAAAAACTGCAACTTGCTGCGTCCTCTGTGCCCTGACGCATGTACCACAGCGACGCATGCGTCAAAAAACGCAAGTGCAACGCATGTCCATGCGCCCCCATGTTAAATATAGGGGCGCATGACGCATGCGGGGACGCTGCAGCGCCGAACGCAAATGTGAACGTAGCCTTAGTCTCTGCTTGGCTCCGTCTCCTGCAGTTTGTGGCCTGTCCGAGGCTCCAGTGTTTCATGGAGCAGCGCAGAGGTCACTAATCAGTGTGAGTCTATGGGAGCCTTGTTCTGGCCTCGTTCTCACTCTCAGGCTATGTGCACACGGTGCGGATTGGCCGCTGCGGATCTGCAGCAGTTTTCCATCTGGTTTACAGTACCATTTAAACCTATGGAAAACCAAATCCACAGTGCACATGGTGTGGAAACGCTGCATTGTATTTTCCATAGCATGTCAATTCTATTTGCAGATTCCGCAGCATTTTACACCTGCTCCTGTATAGGATTCCGCAGGTGGTAAAACGCAGGTGAAATCTGCACAAAAAACACAGGAAATCCGCAGTAAATCCGCAACAAAGTGCACATAGCCTCATAGTCTTACATTGAGCGCTTTTGACATAGCTTCTAACTTCTGGCCTGTCAGAAGCTGCGCTCACAAGTTTGAGCAGCGGCACTGCAGCAGTGACACAAAATACTGAATACGCCGGAGGATGAGTAAATGTCCATCATACTGTGTATACGGGAGCTGCGGGTCCATCATACTGTGTATAAGGTAGCTGTGTACACATCATACTGTGTATAAGGGAGCTGCGGGCCCATCATACTGTGTATAAGGGAGCTGCGGGCCCATCATACTGTGTATAAGGGAGCTGCGGGCCCATCATACTGTGTATACGGTAGCTGTAAGTCCATCATACTGTGTATACGGTAGCTGTAAGTCCATCATACTGTGTATACGGTAGCTGTAAGTCCATCATACTGTGTATACAGGAGCTGTGGGCCCATCATACTTTTATAAGGGAGCTGGGGGTCCATCATACTGTGTATACGGGAGCTGTGAATCCATCATACTGTGTATACGGGAGCTGCGGGCCCATCATACTGTGTATAAGGAAGCTGTGGGCACATCATACTGTGTATAAGGGAGCTGGGGGTCCATCATACTGTGTATACGGGAGCTGCGGGCCCATCATACTCTGTATAAAGGAGCTGGGGTCCATCATACTGTGTATACGGGAGCTGCGGGTCCATCATACTGTGTATACGGGAGCTGCGGGTCCATCATACTGTGTATAAGGGAGCTGGGGGTCCATCATACTGTGTATACGGGAGCTGCGGGCCCATCATACTCTGTATAAAGGAGCTGGGGTCCATCATACTGTGTATACGGGAGCTGCGGGTCCATCATACTGTGTATACGGGAGCTGCGGGTCCATCATACTGTGTATAAAGGAGCTGCGGGCCCATCATACTATGTATACGAGAGCTGCGGGCCAATCATACTGTGTATACGGGAGCTGTGGGCCCATCATACTGTGTATAAGGGAGCTGCGGGCCAATCATACTGTGTATAAGGGAGCTGTGGGCCCATCATACTGTGTACAGGAGAACTGTGAGGGACATCATACTGTTTGACGGGAGCTGCGGGCCCATCATACTGTGTATAAGGGAGCTGCGGGCCCATTATACTGTGTATAAGGGAGCTGCGGGCCCATCATACTGTGTATAAGGGAGCTGCGGGTCCATCATACTGTGTATACGGGAGCTGCGGGTCCATCATACTGTGTATAAAGGAGCTGCGGGCCCATCATACTATGTATACGAGAGCTGCGGGCCAATCATACTGTGTATACGGGAGCTGTGGGCCCATCATACTGTGTATAAGGGAGCTGCGGGCCAATCATACTGTGTATAAGGGAGCTGTGGGCCCATCATACTGTGTACAGGAGAACTGTGAGGGACATCATACTGTTTGACGGGAGCTGCGGGCCCATCATACTGTGTATAAGGGAGCTGCGGGCCCATTATACTGTGTATAAGGGAGCTGCGGGCCCATCATACTGTGTATAAGGGAGCTGCGGGCCCATCATACTGTGTATAAGGGAGCTGCGGGCCCATCATACTGTGTATAAGGGAGCTGTGGGCCCATCATACTGTGTACAGGAGAACTGTGAGGGACATCATACTGTTTGACAGGAGCTGCCGGCCCATCATACTGGGTATAGGAAACTGTGAAGGCATATTGTGCATATGGGAGCTGTTGGCCCATTACACTGTATATAGGGGAGCTCTGGGGGGCATTATACTTTCTATAGTGGAGTTCTGTCAGCATTATACTGTGTATAGGGGAGCATTGGGCTCATCTATAGGGGAGCAGTGGGAACATCATACTGTGTAAATAGGGGAGCAGTGAGAACATCATACGGTGTATCGGGGAGTTGTATTGGACACTAGGGTTCACATATGTGGCCAGTTGGGCTAGATTACATACACTTCATTTCACCGGCCCATTTACATCAGTTGTTATGTGTTACCCATAGCTACCACACAGGTGTTGTGATTGCTCCATTTTAAGTGGTTGAAGGTTTGAACCACTCCTATTTAAGTCTGCTCTTGTAGTTCGGTCACTCCCTGTAAGACAGCATAGTGGGTGGCAGAACTTATTGTCTCCCTTTCTTAATATGTAGGCACTCATCTCTCTATACAAGCAGGTCCCCTGATGATTGACTTGGAGGAAACGCGTCGGGACTGAACACAGGGAGAGTGCAGGGCATTCTATTGCAGGGGTAGTTGTGGACTGCCCTTGTAAGGGCAGGAGCTCTGGGGATAGCTTACCGGTAGCCCCATAGGGAATGACAGGGTATTGTCATCCCTTCTCATCAAGTCCCGGATCGTTTCCTGACTAGAGGTTTTTCCGGTGCTCCTGCTCACGTATCTTGGAATGGGTGAGATTGTTCCTTTTCCGTCTTCATTTTAACAATTATTTATAGCATCATCAATAATAGGTGCCATTTTTTCTATGCAGCGATAATTGTTTTACCTGCAACCAACTGTAATATATGTGGTTCTGCTATTCATATGTATATGTCTGTGGCAGCTATTGTTTAAACCATACGTTGGTCTGTATACATTCCGCTTTTCTGCTAACCCAGGCGGAGTTGTTTTGAATCCTAACGGGGGTCTTTTGCAGGTCTCTTGGTTGGGACCTTGCCCCTTATTTTATATCACTTTGGGTGACACTATTGTGACTTTTAACTTATAAGGATGCAAAAAGATCAGAACAACACCTTATCACCCACAAACCAACGGAATGTGCGAAAAGATGAACCAAGTGGTAATCGACTTACTGAGGACCTTGCCTGTGGAAGAAAGGAACTTATGGCCAAAAAAGTTGCCAGACTTGGTAGATCTGTACAACCACATTTCAGTGAATTCCACCAATTGTACTCCAGCATATCTGATGAGAGGAAGATCCAGCAAGCTACCTGTTGATCTGGATTTGGGAGTTCTAACCCCAGAAAATCCATCATCTGATGCAGATTGGGATACAGAAAGACAGCAAAAGTACCGTCAAGTACAAGAGTGTGTTGAAAGAAGTCTATCTCAAGCCAGACAAAAACAAGAGCGAGACTACAACCAACGTGCTCCTGCATCTCCCTTGTCACCAGGTGAACAAGTGTTAAAGCATAAAAGAAGAATGAACAAAGTTGATGATCAGTGGGAAGCAAAAGCATATACCATCTTACCGTCCAACTTTGACAATACTAAAGTCTGTCTTATCAGCAAAGATGGAGGAGAAACTTCGACGGCAGTATCCAGAGACCATCTCAAGAAATGCCCTGATAAATTGAGGAACAGATAAGCGGATCCAGGAACATCTCCACCTATGGAGAAGATGATACACACTGTTCTTGGAGATTTTCCCCAGTCTTGGACTCAAATAAATCAGGCCATAGTGATACCTGTCTTGACTTTTCCTCAGCTGGGAACACCAGAACAAAATGCGACTCAGAACCATCCAGAACCTGAAGAGGCCCCACACCAACAGGTTCAAGCAGCAAATTGTCACCTCAACAGTGGCTCAGCAACAGCAGATTCCGACAGATAACGTCATGCCAGCAGTTGAATCGGCAATTCTGCCCTCTGCTATCAGCGAATCTGCCATGCCTACAGAAAATAGAAGTAATCCTAAAAGGTCCAGTATTCCCCTGCTATGTAGACTCACCAGAAGTGTAGCCAAGAGACAGTGCACTACACCAGTGGTAGTGGAAACGGTGAACCCTGTCAGGTCACCAACAACCCCTGTACTGCATAGGTCTACACGTAGCACCAAGAATCAAACCCCAACTCGTTACAAGGCCTGGAACTATTGTTATACGCTTAAATTGCTTATTTTCGTTACAGGTTTAAAAATGGACATTGTGGTAATGGACGATGCTTACCCAAAAACTTTCTCTGCAAATAGTTCGGCACTTCCAAGGTGCACCCTGGTTCTGCCCACGTGACTGATGTATTAGAGCCTTTCTTTGTTTCATCTGTCTAAAGACAATACAGATGTCCTTTTACAAACAGGTTTTCTTGCAACGTTCAAGGGTCCTCACCTCCTATAAAGGGAAGCCAAAGTTTTGTAATTGTTCAAATGTTTTTCAAAATTTTTCATGTCTTTTGCTAACGTATTGTTGTTTTCTTTTCCCAGTCTGGGAGTACTGGATTTAATGGGGGGGGGGAGAGAGTGCAGCGTCCCAGAGTTCTGGTCGTTGCAGTAGTGTCGTTCTTCCACCAGGGGGAGTGATGTTACGTCTGAAGGCAATAAAGGAGATCTCTTCACCAGGTAAATACAATGCATGCAACATGTTCACACTCCAGACCATAAGGGGGAGCTCTAAGCCTGTTTTAAGGTGAACTCCCCTATATAACATCCTGATCTGGAGGGAAAAGGTGTTCAGAGTTCAGTTCCTGTCAGGAAGACAGAGGAAGAGGAGCTCTGTGGCATGAAGTGCTACAGCTCCTGGGAAGAGAACATATTGCAGAGAGTGTGCAGGAAAGCAGAGCACAGGAGAGGAATATCAGAGGGAGATCAGCCAGGAGCAAGCTGCTTCCCTCTGAGGCGCAGAATCCAGTAGCCAGCATACCGAGGGAGTAAGGATCTCTATGCTTTACTTCAGAGACTGGCAGGACAGATAATTCCACATTACCTATCCGCACCTATACCCAGGAGGCACGGTGGCAACTTGTGGGGGCTGGGGCATGCTAGAGTCCCTGTAAAAAGCCTCAGGCCATCAGTCATACGGGTTTGTCCTATCCTAACCATAAGGGGGACAGAGGGAAAGAGACATAACATCTGCAATAGTTGTGAGGACCTTACCGAGAAGCTCAGCAGGGAGGTACTACAACACCTAGGCGCTAGAGGAAGGCTACTGATTTCCACCTGCATAAGGGGACTCTGGATTTGCCTTCAGACCGGCCGGACTCTGCCTGCCCTGTGGTCTGGTGCCCTGGACTGTGAACACTGAAGCCTTCAGTAAAGGTAAAGAGACTGCAACCAGGTGTCCTCGTTATTCACTGCGCCTCACACCATTCACCATCTACACTCTGGGAAGCCCTGGGGATACACTTCACCTGTGGGAAGGTATACCATCTAGCTGCCATTACATCACCCCAGTGGACCCCTAAGCAGCGTCGCTCACCCTGACCAAATACTACAGGTGGCGTCACGAACATATCCCTTTAAAGACCTTTCCCCCATTTATCAATGGACGTCCCTAGGGCCACGGACTGGGTCAGCCACCGTGACATCCCTGCTGAGAACCGAAGGACCCGGTACCGAGTACCCCGCTGCCCTACTGGGGGCGCTCCTTATTATACTGTACTATATGTATGACTATCAACTGTGCAGTATATTATATAGAGGACTATGGGGGTGCATTATATTATAAGAAGGACTATGGGGGTGCATTATATTACAAGGAGGACTATGGGGGTGCATTATACTTCTTATATGGATCCCCATGACTTCTATGTAAGCCCCTGATGAGTATAATGGTTTATTTTCTTTTATACATTACATAACAATGGCAGTACGGAGGACAAATATATACCAGGATGGGGCACCGGATATGAGATGTGAGGTCACACTATACAACTTTGCAATAAAGCTATAGTGTGCAAAATGAATAGGGAAAATGTGAATTTGGGTGGAAAATATTTTGGCATGGTAGGGGGGGCCCATTTGAAAGTTCGCACCAGGGCCCATAATTTTGTTGTTATGCCACTCTGTGTTTTCCCGGGTGTGTGTGTGTGTGTGTTTTCCTGGGGGGGTGTGTGTGTGTGTGTGTGTGATTTCCTGGCTGTGGGTTTGTGTGGTTTTCTCATGTGTGTATGTGTTTTCTCAAGTGTGTGAGTGTGCACGTGTGCGTGTGTTTTTCCTGTCTTTGAGCGTGCATGTTTGTGAGCGTGCATGTGTGTGAGCGTTTGGACAGCCCATAATTTCACTTTCAAATATCAAATTTATAATGTGTATATATATCAGTCCCAGATTACCCTGTATGGCCCCGGCGTATTCTGTGTGGCAAATAGTGGTCGGTCCGGCGTATCCCACGTGGTGAATAGTGGTCGGCCCCGCCGGAACCAGCTTGGCGGATAGTTGTCAGCCCCGGTGTATCCCTTGTGACATAGACGACATAATTAAAGTGCCCTTGTCAGCAGGATTGTGCATAGTAAACTACAGACAGTGTCAGCTTGGTGCCATTATACTGATTACAATGATACCTGGTGATGAAATCCATCTTGTGGTTGTTGTCTGATCTTTATTTTCAGTTTTTAGTTAATGATATGCTCCTGCCCCGGGGCGGCCTGTGGGGGGTCTTCATGTGGTGCTCTGATTAGGTATTCATAATGTAGACTGCTGACAGGTCACTGATCCCACACGGACCTGCCCCCTAGTTTACATAATGAATATCTATCTATCTATCTATCTATCTATCTATCTATCTATCTTGGGAAAAATAAATCACCTTCTGCAGGCAGATGCCAGCGGTGGCGCCTGCGCTGCAGCCTGATCGCATATGTAGTATGATATAATTAATTTGTTAAAGGTTATCCTGCGCAGTAGCAGCTATCAGTGTATGTAGAGGTGATCCGAAAGCTGCTGCTGCGCAGGCGGCGCCAACTTTGTAGAGAAAAAAATATCCTCCTCCACGATGGCACCATCGGCGCATGCGTAGTAGCAGCTATTGGATCACCTTTTATGTACACCCGATAGCTGCTACTGCGCTGGCTGTGCTTGTGGTTTACACATACTGATGTAAAATACTGAACGTGTGAACAGGGCCTTATTCTGTATATACACTGTATATATACACACTTCTCCTGTCACGTTGTCGGAGATGTTGTATTGCACGTCTGGATTGTCATTATTGGTTTATTTTTTATATTCCTAAGGCCAAGCAAAAACAAATCTTGGAAAACATGTTTAAATGGGTTACCCCAAGTAATTGTGTATTGTGGTGTTATGGAGGTAATGTATGGTGCTGTTATGGAGGGATCGTATGGTGGTGTTATGGAGGGACCATATGGTGGTGTTATGGAGGGACTGTATTGTAGTGTTATGGAGGTAATGTATGGTGCTGTTATGGTGGGATCGTATGGTGATGTTATGGAGGGACCGTATGGTGGTGCTATGGAGGTCATGTATGGTGCTGTTATGGAGGTAATGTATGGTGCTGTTATGGAGGTAATGTATGGTGCTGTTATGGAGGGATCGTATGGTGGTGTTATGGAGAGACCATATGGTGGTGTTATGGAGGGACTGTATTGTGGTGTTATGGAGGTAATGTATGGTGCTGTTACGGAGGGATCGTATGGTGGTGTTATGGAGGGACTATGGTGGTGTCATGGAGGTAATGTATGGTGCTGTTATGGAGGTAATGTATGGTGCTGTTATGGAGGTAATGTATGGTGTTGTTATGGAGGGATCGTATGTTGGTGTTATGGAGGGACTGTATTGTGGTGTTATGGAGGTAATGTATGGTGCTGTTATGGAGGGACCTTATGGTGGTGTTTTGAAGGTACTGTCTGGTGGTGTTAAGGAGGTACTCTATGGTGGAGTTATGGAGGTTTTTATGGTGCCATTATGGAGGTACTGTAGGGCGGGAATGGTGGTGCTTATGTGTCATTATACAGTGGGGCTGTGCGTGTGTGTGTGTGTGTGTGTGTGTCATTCTGTGTGACTGCAGACTTGTGAATCCTCACATTGCTCGCAGTGCTGTGGTCATTCAGCGGGTGTGTGACTGCAAGTTTGTGATTTGCATACATGCGGTCACATGCCGACTAGACTTGCATGGCCTACTGCAACTGAATTGAATAAGGCCAGAAACAGTCTAGTCGGAATGTGGCTTAGAATATATATATATATATATATCGCATGCTTGTGGTCACAAGACCACCTGTTCCCGGTGCCAGCAACAGAGAATCTTCCCAGCGCACAGTGCGCACGATATGAGGAGTCACACATAGTGACTGTAGATGAAGACATGTAGCATAAGATCTGACGACCCCTTTAAGGATGGGCCGCTACTCATGGGCCACTGCTGTGTGTTTGCCCCCCAGGCTAAAATTTGCCAGCCAGCCCCTGATATGTTGTATGTATGTAGTATGTATGTAGTATGTTTGTATGTAGTATGTTGTATGTATGTAGTATGTATGTTGTATGTAGTATGTTGTATGTATGTATGTAGTATGCATGTAGTATGTATGTATGTAGTATGTATGTTGTATGTATGTATGTAGTATGTATGTAGTATGTATGTAGTATGTTGTATGTATGTAGTATGTATGTTGTATGTATGTTGTATGTATGTAGTATGTATGTAGTATGTTGTATGTATGTATGTAGTATGTATGTAGTATGTATGTATGTATTGTAGCATAGCGCCTACTACGTGTCTTGGGGAACACTCGCTTGGCAGCAGAATCAAAGCACTCGGGCACGGTTTTCTATCAAAAACTGTCTTTTCGGTTTATTTCACATAATGTAAACCACATCCACAGGAACTTGGTAACAGTTTGAACACAGTCTGCATATATTCATCTTTACCACAGTTCGTCTCTTACCCCAGTCAGCATTATACACGATTTTCAGACCGTTACCCGTTGGCAACCTTTACGGGTTCCTGGACACCCCTTGGCCTCCGAGGTGCCCATACACGTCTCTCACTCTGACCCCGGTCAGTGTCACACGGTTCCTTCCCGTTACCTGTTGGTGCCGCACAGGTTTCCCGGATCCCTCTTCTGCACAGAGGTATCCATCAGACGTTTCTCACTCACACTGACTTCAGGTCAGTCCCAGGTCCTCAACACAGACCTCCCAGGTCTACGGTCTCCAGGTGCTTCCAGGACGACTCCACTCGCCGGAGCCTCCAACACCAACCGTCCGTGCTATGTCCAGCACGCAGGCTCTCCAGCCTGGAATGGTCATTGTGTGCTTCCAGGACGTCTGTCCCCACCTGGGACCGTCCAGCACACAGGCCACTTTTGTTGTGAATTCCGTCTGGGCTCCCTCTGGTGGCCTTTAGCGATACTGCGGGTCTGGAGCTGGGCTCAGCTGCCTCATTTCCTGCTATGCTGGTTCCTATTTAACTCCACCTGGACCTTTACTTGTTGCCTGCTGTCGTATTCAGTACTGGGTCTGATCTCTCCTGGATTTCCCTGGTGAACTGTTTCTTTCTGAGAAGCTAAGTCTTGCTAGTTCTTTTTGCTCATTGTTTCCTTGAAAATGTTTCTCAGTATATGATGTGTTCAGTCCAGATTGCTTATATGTGATTTTTCGCTTGCTGGTAGCTCTGGGGTGCAGAGTGCGCCCCTCACATCGTGAGTCGGTGTGGGGGTTCTTGTACTTTTTGCGTGGATAGTTTTTGTACCGACCGCACAGATTCCTTGCTATCTTCTGTCTATTTAGTGTTAGCGGGCCTCATTTGCTTAAACCTGTTTTTCATTCCTACGTTTGTATTTTCCCCTTAACTCACCGTTATTATTTGTGGGGGGCTGTCTAAACTTTGGGGTTATTTCTCTGAGGCAAGTGAGGGTTTGCTTTCTCTCTAGGGGTAGCCAGTTTCTCAGGCTGTGAAGAGGCGTCTAGGTTTTTAGGTAACCCTCCACGGCTGCCTTTAGTGTCTGTGGATAGGATCAGGATTGCGGTCGGTATAGTTCCCACATCCCCGGAGCTTGTCCTACTATTCAGGTTTACATATCAGGTCAGTTTGGTGATCCTACCACCGGATCATAACAGTACAGCAGGCCAGTAAAGAGTTAATGCATCGCAAAAGAGGGATAAGAGAAATCCTGAGATCATTTTTTTTTTCTCCTCTGCAGTGTGTCTAGCCTCTCTCCTCCCCTTAATCTCTGGGTGGATCAGATTTCCGCTGCAGCTATGGACCTTCAGAGTCTGTCTTCTAGTGTGGATCATCTCACTGCTAGGGTACAAGGCATTCAGGATTATGTAGTTCACAGTCCTATGTCAGAGCCTAAGATACCTATTCCTGAGCTGTTCTCCGGAGACAGATCTAGGTTTTTGAACTTTAAAAATAATTGCAAATTATTCCTTTCTCTGAGACCTCGTTCCTCTGGTGATCCGGTTCAGCAAGTTAAAATTATTATTTCTTTGTTGCGTGGTGACCCTCAAGATTGGGCATTCTCTCTGGCGCCAGGAGATCCTGCATTGCAAAATGTGGATGCGTTTTTTCTGGCGCTTGGAGTGCTTTATGAGGAACCTAATCTGGTAGACCAAGCAGAAAATGTATTGCTGGCTCTCTCCCAGGGTCTGGATGAAGCAGAGGTTTACTGTCAGAAGTTTAGGAAATGGTCTGTGCTCACTCAATGGAATGAGTGTGCCCTGGCAGCGATTTTCAGAAAGGGTCTTTCTGAAGCCAATAAGGATGTTATGGTGGGGTTCCCCACGCCTGCGGGTCTGAATGAGTCAATGTCTTTGGCCATTCAGATTGATCGGCTTTTGCGGGAGCGCAAACCAGTGCACCATCTGGCGGTATTTTCTGAGCAGAAGCCTGAGTCTATGCAATGTGACAGGATTCTGACCAGAATTGAACGGCAAAATCACAGACGTCAGAATAGGTTGTGCTTTTACTGTGGTGATTCTGCTCATGTTATCTCAGATTGTTCTAAGCGCACAAAAAACTTCACTAAGTCTGTCACCATTGGTACTGTACAGCCTAAATTCATTTTGTCTGTTACTTTGATTTGCTCTCTGTCATCCTACTCAGTTATGGCTTTTGTGGATTCAGGTGCTGCCCTGAATTTGATGGATTTGTCTTTTGCCAGGCGCTGTGGTTTTATCTTGGAGCCTTTGCAATTCCCTATTCCACTAAAGGGAATTGATGCCACGCCATTGGCCAAGAATAAACCTCAGTACTGGGCTCAAGTGACCATGTGCATGACTCCTGCACATCAGGAGGTGATTCGCTTTCTTGTGTTACATAATTTGCATGATGTTGTCGTGTTAGGTCTGCCATGGCTGCAGGCTCATAATCCAGTCCTGGATTGGAAAGCAATGTCTGTGTCAAGTTGGGGTTGCCAGGGGATTCATGGCGATGCTCCTTTGGTGTCAATTGCTTCTTCTACTCCTTCTGAAGTCCCTGAATTTTTGTCGGACTACCAGGATGTATTTGATGAGCCCAAGTCCAGTGCCCTACCTCCTCATAGGGATTGTGATTGCGCCATAAATTTGATTCCTGGTAGTAAGTTCCCTAAGGGACGACTTTTTAATTTGTCTGTACCCGAACATGCCGCTATGCAGAGTTATATCAAGGAGTCTTTGGAGAAGGGACATATTCGCCCGTCCTCGTCCCCTTTGGGTGCGGGGTTCTTTTTTGTGGCCAAGAAGGATGGTTCTCTGAGACCCTGTATAGATTATCGCCTTCTTAATAACATCACGGTCAAATTTCAGTATCCTTTGCCACTGTTGTCCGATCTGTTTGCTCGGATTAGGGGGGCCAGTTGGTTCACCAAGATAGATCTTCGTGGAGCGTATAATCTTGTGCGTATTAAGCAGGGCGATGAATGGAAAACAGCATTTAATACGCCCGAAGGCCATTTTGAGTACTTGGTGATGCCTTTTGGGCTTTCTAATGCCCCTTCTGTGTTCCAGTCCTTAATGCACAACATTTTCCGAGAGTATCTGGATAGGTTTGTGATTGTGTACCTGGATGATACATTGGTCTTTTCTGATGATTGGGAATCTCATGTGAAGCAGGTCAGGATGGTATTTCAGGTCCTGCGAGCCAATGCCTTGTTTGTGAAGGGCTCTAAATGTCTCTTCGGAGTCCAGAAGGTTTCCTTTTTGGGCTTTATTTTTTCTCCTTCTACCATTGAGATGGATCCAGTCAAAGTCCAGGCTATTTATGACTGGACTCAACCTACATCGGTAAAGAGTCTTCAGAAGTTCTTAGGTTTTTGCTAATTTTTACCGTCGCTTCATCACTAATTTTTCCAGTGTGGTTAAGCCTTTGACGGATTTGACCAAGAAGGGTTCTGATGTGACGAATTGGTCTCCTGCGGCCGTGGAGGCCTTTCAGGAGCTCAAAAGTCGGTTCTCTTCGGCTCCTGTCTTGCGTCAGCCGGATGTCTCTCTGCCCTTCCAGGTCGAGGTTGATGCTTCTGAGATTGGAGCAGGGGCTGTCTTGTCACAGAGAAGCTCTGATGGCTCTGTGATGAGGCCATGTGCTTTCTTTTCAAGAAAGTTTTCGCCTGCCGAGCGGAATTATGATGTTGGTAATCGGGAGTTGTTGGCAATGAAGTGGGCATTTGAGGAGTGGCGACATTGGCTTGAGGGAGCCAAACATCGTGTGGTGGTCTTGACGGATCACAAGAATTTGACTTATCTCGAGTCTGCTAAACGGCTAAATCCTAGACAGGCTCGATGGTCGCTGTTTTTCTCCCGTTTCGATTTCGTGGTTTCATACCTTCCGGGTTCGAAGAACGTGAAGGCTGATGCTCTTTCTAGGAGCTTTGTGCCTGACTCTCCGGGAGTTTCTGAACCGGCTGGTGTCCTCAGAGAAGGGGTGATTTTGTCTGCCATCTCCCCTGATTTACGACGGGTACTGCAGGAATTTCAGGCCAATAGACCTGATCGTTGTCCACCGGAGAGACTGTTTGTCCCGGATAGATGGACCAGTAGAGTCATTTCCGAGGTTCATTCTTCGGTGTTGGCGGGTCACCCTGGGATTTTTGGTACCAGGGATTTGGTGGCTAGGTCCTTTTGGTGGCCTTCCTTGTCACGGGATGTGCGTTCCTTTGTGCAGTCCTGTGGGATTTGTGCTCGGGCCAAGCCTCGCTGTTCTCGTGCCAGTGGATTGCTTTTGCCTTTGCCTGTCCCGAAGAGGCCCTGGACGCATATTTCCATGGATTTTATTTCGGATCTTCCAGTCTCTCAGAAGATGTCTGTTATCTGGGTGGTTTGTGATCGTTTTTCTAAAATGGTCCATTTGGTGCCCTTGCCTAAGCTGCCTTCCTCCTCCGATTTGGTTCCACTGTTTTTTCAGAATGTGGTTCGTTTGCATGGTATTCCTGAGAATATTGTGTATGACAGAGGATCCCAGTTTGTGTCCAGATTTTGGCGGTCCTTTTGTGCTAAGATGGGCATTGAATTATCTTTTTCATCGGCCTTCCATCCTCAGACGAATGGCCAAACCGAACGAACTAATCAGACCTTGGAGACTTATCTGAGATGTTTTGTTTCTGCTGATCAGGATGATTGGGTGACTTTTTTGCCATTAGCTGAGTTCGCCCTCAATAATCGGGCTAGTTCTGCTACTTTGGTTTCGCCTTTTTTTTGCAATTCTGGTTTTCATCCTCGTTTTTCCTCAGGTCAGGTTGAGACTTCTGACTGTCCTGGGGTGGATTCTGTGGTGGATAGGTTGCAGCAGATTTGGAACCACGTGGTGGACAATTTGACGTTGTCACAAGAGAAGGCTCAGCGCTTTGCTAACCGCCGTCGCTGTGTGGGTCCCCGACTTCGTGTGGGGGATTTGGTATGGTTGTCTTCTCGTTATGTCCCGATGAAGCTTTCCTCTCCTAAGTTCAAGCCTCGTTTCATCGGTCCTTATATGATTTTGGAAATCCTCAACCCTGTGTCAATTTGGTTTGGACCTCCCGGCATCATTTACCATTCACAATGTGTTCCATAGGTCATTGTTGCAGAGATATGTGGTGCCTGTGGTTCCTTCTGTTGATCCTCCTGCTCCGGTCTTGGTCGAGGGAGAATTGGAGTATGTGGTGGAGAAGATCTTGGATTCTCGTGTTTCGAGACGAAAGCTTCAGTACTTAGTTAAATGGAAGGGCTATGGTCAGGAGGATAATTCCTGGGTTGTCGCCTCTGATGTCCATACGGCCGATTTGGTTCGTGCCTTTCATTCGGCTCGTCCTGATCGGCCTGGGGGCTCTGGTGAGGGTTCGGTGACCCCTCCTCAAGGGGGGGGTACTGTTGTGAATTCCGTCTGGGCTCCCTCTGGTGGCCTTTAGCGATACTGCGGGTCTGGAGCTGGGCTCAGCGGCCTCATTTCCTGCTATGCTGGTTCCTATTTAACTCCACCTGGACCTTTACTTGTTGCCTGCTGTCGTTGTATTCAGTACTGGTTCTGATCTCTCCTGGATTTCCCTGGTGACCTGTTTCTTTCTGAGAAGCTAAGTCTTGCTAGTTCTTTTTGCTCATTGTTTCCTTGAAAATGTTTCTCAGTATATGATGTGTTCAGTCCAGCTTGCTTATATGTGATTTTTCGCTTGCTGGTAGCTCTGGGGTGCAGAGTGCGCCCCTCACATCATGAGTCGGTGTGGGGGTTCTTGTACTTTTTGCGTGGATAGTTTTTGATAGTTTTTGTACCGACCGCACAGATTCCTTGCTATCTTCTGTCTATTTAGTGTTAGCGGGCCTCATTTGCTTAAACCTGTTTTTCATTCCTACGTTTGTATTTTCCCCTTAACTCACCGTTATTATTTGTGGGGGGCTGTCTAAACTTTGGGGTTATTTCTCTGAGGCAATTGAGGCTTTGCTTTCTCTCTAGGGGTAGCCAGTTTCTCAGGCTGTGAAGAGGCGTCTAGGTTTTTAGGTAACGCTCCACGGCTGCCTTTAGTGTCTGTGGATAGGATCAGGATTGCGGTCGGTATAGTTCCCACATCCCCGGAGCTTGTCCTACTATTCAGGTTTACCTATCAGGTCTCTTTGGTGATCCTACCACCGGATCATAACAACTTTGCAGTGTCCTGCCAGGACACACGGAAGTGTGTCCACCCTGACGGACACTTACCCACTAACACTCACATTCCACCATGTGCTCCACACACCTCCTTTACATAGGTGTAACCACACCCAGGTACCTGTCACATGGCTAGTCAGGTGAGCGTGACATCACCACAGGTCCTTGCACACCATATACATGCCTCAATGCATATCTCAAGGAGCACACACAGCGCCCCCTATCTGACACAGGGGTCGCTATACCACAGTATGTTTTATGTATGTAGTATGTATGTATGTTGTATGTATGTTGTATGTATGTATGTTGTATGCATGTAGTATGTATGTATGTTGTATGTATGTAGTATGTACACTCACTGGCCACTTTATTAGGTACACCTGTCCAACTTCTTGTTAACACTTAATTTCTAATCAGCCAATCACATGGCGGCAACTCAGTGCATTTAGGCATGTAGACATGGTCAAGACAATCTCCTGCAGTTCAAACCGAGCATCAGTATGGGGAAGAAAGGTGATTTGAGTGCCTTTGAACGTGGCATGGTTGTTGGTGCCAGAAGGGCTGGTCTGAGTATTTCAGAAACTGCTGATCTACTGGGATTTTCACGCACAACCATCTCTAGGGTTTACAGAGAATGGTCCGAAAAAGAAAAAAAATCCAGTGAGCGGCAGTTCTGTGGGCGGAAATGCCTTGTTGATGCCAGAGGTCAGAGGAGAATGGGCAGACTGGTTCGAGCTGATAGAAAGGCAACAGTGACTCAAATCGCCACCCGTTACAACCAAGGTAGGCCTAAGAGCATCTCTGAACGCACAGTGCGTCGAACTTTGAGGCAGATGGGCTACAGCAGCAGAAGACCACACCGGGTACCACTCCTTTCAGCTAAGAACAGGAAACTGAGGCTACAATTTGTACAAGCTCATCGAAATTGGACAGTAGAAGATTGGAAAAACGTTGCTTGGTCTGATGAGTCTCGATTTCTGCTGCGACATTCGGATGGTAGGGTCAGAATTTGGCGTAAACAACATGAAAGCATGGATCCATCCTGCCTTGTATGGAGCATCTTTGGGATGTGCAGCCGACAAATCTGCGGCAACTGTGTGATGCCATCATGTCAATATGGACCAAAATCTCTGAGGAATGCTTCCAGCACCTTGTTGAATCTATGCCACGAAGAATTGAGGCAGTTCTGAAGGCAAAAGGGGGTCCAACCCGTTACTAGCATGGTGTACCTAATAAAGTGGCCGGTGAGTGTATGTTGTATGTTGAATGTAGTATGTGGTATGTATGTTTGTGTTTTTTTTGTTTTTACATTCAACACATTAGCCGGATGATGGGACTACTACTGTCCCATCATTGGCTAATGTGTCAATCACTGTCATTGTAGCAGGCATAGCCCGATGGGACTTGTAGTCTCATCGGACGATGCCTGCACGATGCCAGACACAAAGACACCCGAGAGGCCCACACAGACCCCCGAGAGGCCCATACAGACCCCCGGCAGGCCTGCACAGACCCCTGAGAGGCCCGTACAGACCCCCGGCAGGCCCACCCAGACCCCCGAGAGGCCCGCACAGACCCCCGGCAGCCCGCACAGACCCCCGAGAGGCCCGCACAGACCCCCGGCAGCCCACACAGACCCCCGGCAGGCCCCCACAGACCCACCTCGGTCACGCACAGACCCCACCCGCACACACAGTCTCCACCCACGCACCGCCCACACTCCATTATAGTGCATCATTGCACTATGGGAACTTCCGATTCCGGTATTCGATATTGTAAAAGTACCGGAACTCAGTATCGGAACTCCGATACAGCGAATATCGGCCGATACCCGATATTTGCAGTATCAGAATGCTCAACACTAGGAGTGACCTATCACTCTTGCTGAGCGGGCAGGGAGAAGCCATCGGGTAAATACCTTAGTGACTAGTGGCCTCGTTCCTGGCTGTTTTCTAAACTATGGTTTTCTCTGAAACAGCATTTTAGAGTAAAACAAAGCTGTTCAGGATGCAGTAGTTGGTCTCTGATTCCTGCTTGTGGTTCAGGTAACATGGGGCAGTGCAGATCAGCGATTATTTTCTCACGACGATTGGGCATTAGAGAACAATTGCAGTATTCTGCGATTGGCATCGAGACTCGGCTCACACATACCCAGATAAGTCTATGGGTGCGTGTGAAACATCGGACTGCTCTCAGATGTCTTACCAGTCCAGACCGGTATACTGCGAGTCAGGCAATGGAGAGGATGGAGAAATTACTTTCTCCATTCTCTCTACACCTGTGCTGTGATTCTCTGTGTGAGAGGACTGGAGAACAGAGCACTGACACTCGGCTCACGCTCGCAGCACTGTCATTAGCATATCACATCCCATGCTATACTGTCCTCTGATTCCACCCTTACTCAAGAACTGATCATCCACATGGCGAATTTGAGGATCCACCTCACCAGGTGAGTTTAAAAAAAAGGCAAGTAAAACTTTGTACAAACAATATAATTACTGGCCTGAATACTTTAATTGATCTCTGTACAGAAGTACATTTCAGGTGAAACTACCAATATTTTTTTAGACCATTTGTCTTCCTCTAATGAAAAGTATTCACTTAATTTAACACAGTAAATTGCTCATTTCATGTCTTGTATGTCCTGAGAAAAAAAATAGTAAAAATAGTTGAATTATGTAACTTTGGTAAAATGATATTGGCATGTAAATGAATGGATACCAAAAGTGCAAAATTTGGCCTAACTGTTGAGGCATCAATGAACTTTTGTTATAAAAGAGATATAAACCTAAGAATGGACCAGTTCTCTACTCATTGGGTGAAGTGTGGAAGTAACGAGCTTAGCTCCAGTCAAGCCTAAGCCTATGTTCATATGCGTTTGTTTTTTCTGCAGCTAAAACCTCCCCTCTTTGCTGTAAAAACTCCTTGTTCAAAATGCCCCTTTTCAGTATTTTTACACTTTTTGCGTTTTTGGCTGTGGATTATATGAGTGATTTGTCTACGGTACATGTTTAACCCCTTAGTGACTGAGCTCATTTTGATCTTTTGAAATCTGACCAGTGTCAGTTTGTGGCTGGGGTCACATCGTTTAGCACTCGGACCAGTATTCCTCTATGGGGCAGCTCACATCAGCGTTTTCTCTAGGCCGCTTTCAACGTGCAAGTGAAATCGCAGCATGTTGTGATTGTCACCGACACTCTGCCGAGTCTCGGCTCACTCGCACCCATATACGCCCACATGTAGTCAAAAAGTTCTGTTTGGACAAACGGCAGAGCTCAGAAGGAAAGGAGCACCATTTGAATTTTGGAGCACCAATTGGCTGAAATAGACAGCGGGTGACATGTCACATTTACAGGGCCCCTAAGGTGCCTAAACAGCAGAACCGCAGAACCCCCCCCTATTTTGGAAACAACATTCTTCAAGGATTTTATCGAGCTGTATAGTGAGGATTTTGAATCCAAGGGTACTACACAGAATTTGAAAACATTAGGTCGTCATATTGAACAGGTCATTAGTGTTGAGTGAAATCAGGTGCTCAGATATGCACCGAGTATCGAGGGTGCTCAAGCGACATGCTCGAGTAACTGCCACTCATGTTTTGCGGCTGTTAGACAGCCACAAAGAACAGGCAGGGATTGCCCGTGTATTGCAGGCAATTACAGCATGTTTTTTTCAGTTTCAAGCAGTGGTGAAACATGGAGGTCAGGGAATCGAATATGTTATTTGAGGAACTCAAGTAGCGAGCACTTAGGCTCAACACTAGTCGTCATATCATAATTTCTTTTTTTTTATCTTTGAAAAAAACATAAGCCCAACCCTAACCCTAAGTCCAACCCTAACGTCAAAGAATGAAATAAATGAAAATTATAAAATTAAAAAAAGCAATCTGATTAAAGGGATGACAAAGGGATGATTTACTAATTATTGGGCTTTTGATCACTGTGATATTGTCTGTCAAAGTGATCAAAAGTCTGGAACCAATAGGAAAATTCCCTGCTGTTGTAGGGTGCATGCTCCCATCATTTTTTTTTGTAATGAAGAGGAAGCAAAGCTCAGGGGGATGAAGCAGGAGGGCCCAGGGAATGGTGGAGGGACAGAGGGGAGGTTGGGAGCCTCAGTTCTCTCTCCTCTGACATGATATAGCATGTCAGAAAAGACAGAAATGATTTTTGTACGTGATTTTTTTTACGTGATCGTAGTTATTCATTAAATTACGGCGATCACGTGATTTTCCAGGGTCTTAGCAATTTACTTAGTAGCTGAGACCCTGGAGATTTTCGCACTCTGGGGGCACTATATACTTATTCCTGATCGCCGTTATAAGACGCCAATGAGAGAATAAGGCCCTTTAGCGGACGCTGTTTTAATGCGTATTGACAGCCATTAAGGGGTTATTTGCATTGTTTTTTTCACAATTTTCATTACTTGTTATGGGTGAAAAAACGCTGCAGAAATGCTGAAAGAAATGACAGGAAAAGAAAACACTGCAAGTAAACATAGCCTAATTGTTCAGGATTCTGCACTATATTTTGGTTCAAATATCTCAAAACTTTCCAGTTATATATACCATAGGAATGAACATTTCTGGAGTTTACATAGAGCTGAAGAGTTATGTCTGAGCCTATAGGGGCAATAAATTACTTGGCACTCAGGAGATCGTATTGCAATTTAAGAAATTCATTTATTCAGTGCTTCCAGTTCAAAAATAAAAGTTTTCGGTCTAATCACAAGACCTTCATCAGAAACTGGACTGTCCCGGGAGCTATGTTACCCCTGCAGCACGGCGCCAGTGTTCCCTGAGGTTACAGCGCCACTGTCCCTGCGAGTATCTCGCCTCTCTGCAGCGCTAATCCCCCATACCTCCAGACTTTTAAAGGCGCTTTCCTCTCCCGGACTCCGTCTGATGTTGGCACCTTTGCGGGCCTACACATATATTTTGTGGCTTCCAGTACTCAAAAAACTGTTTCTGATGAAGGTGTTGTGATTAGACCGAAAACGTTTAATTTTGAACTGGATGCACTGAATAAATGAATTTCTTAAATTGCAATACGATCTCCTGAGTGCCAAGTAATTTATTGCTTATATTTGACGGGTTGGATACCTAACTTGTGCACCTCCAAGAAGCCCAGAGTGCCGTGTCTACTATTGCTACATGAGCCTATAGGGGAACTGGTAATTAACATTCCCTTCTTCAATCAGCTTTTCTGCTAATTATTAGAACTTTTAAGAAAACATTTGAACAAATCTCAAACTATAGAACTCCTTAACCCCTTAGTGACGGAGCCAATTTGCAACTTAATGACCAGGACAGTTTTTCCAATTCTGACCACTGTCACTTTATGGGGTCATAACTCTGGAACGCTTTAACGGATCTGTCATGATCTCCATGGCCAGAGAACTAGCATAAGCCTCTATAGGAACAAGCTCTTGGAAGATGTAACTGTACTGACCATGAACTAAACCTACCGCATCATCTAGAAGTAGCCAGGTAGCATGTCCTACTTTTTATCCCTATATGCCCAGCGCCGGCCGGAGAACTAAATAATGCTAGCAGAGGGAAATATAAGACCTGACTCACCTCTAGAGAAATGCCCAAAAGGAGACAGAAGCCCCCCACATATATTGGCGGTGATATGAGATGAAACAACAAACGCAGCAGGAAAATAGTTTTAGCAAATTTGAGGTCCGCTTTCTAGATAGCAGAAAACAGAAAGCATACTTTCATGGTCAGTAGAAAACCCTAACAAAACACATCCAGAAATTACTTTAGGACTCTGGCATTAACTCATAATACCAGAGTGGCAATTCCTGATCAACAAGAGCTTTCCAGACACAGTAACGAAACTGCAGCTGTGAACTGGAACCAAAATACAAAAACAAAACATGGACGAATGTCCAACTTATCTAGTAGATGTCTGGGAGCAGGAACAAGCACAGAGAGGCTTCTGATAACATTGTTGACCGGCAAGCATCTAACAGAGAAGCCAGGTTATATAGCGACACCCAGATCTAATCAGAACAGGTGAACAGGGAAGATGATGTCACAAGTTCAATTCCACCAGTAGCCACCGGGGGAGCCCAGAATCCAAATTCACAACAGTACCTTCCCCTCAAGGAGGGGGCACCGAACCCTCACCAGAACCACCAGGGCGATCAGGATGGGCCCTATGAAAGGCACGAACCAGATCAGAGGCATGAACATCAGATGCAGTGACCCAAGAATTATCCTCCTGGCCGTATCCCTTCCACTTGACCAGATACTGGAGTCTCCGTCTGGAAACACGGGAGTCTAGGATTTTTTCCACAACGTACTCCAACTCACCCTCAACCAACACCGGAGCAGGAGGCTCAACGGAAGGCACAACCGGTGCCTCATACCTGCGCAATAACGACCGATGAAAAACGTTATGAATAGAAAAGGATGCAGGGAGGTCCAAACGGAAGGAAACAGGGTTAAGAATCTCCAATATTTTATACGGACCGATGAACCGAGGCTTAAACTTAGGAGATGAGACCCTCATAGGGACAAAACGAGAAGACAACCACACCAAATCTCCAACACAAAGCCGAGGACCAACACGACGGTGACGGTTGGCAAAAAGCTGAGTCTTCTCCTGGGACAACTTTAAATTGTCCATCACCTGCCCCCAGATATGATGCAATCTCTCCACCACCGCATCCACTCCAGGACAATCCGAGGATTCCATCTGACCGGAGGAAAATCGAGGATGGAACCCCGAATTACAGAAAAACGGGGAAACCAAGGTGGCAGAGCTGGCCCGATTATTGAGGGCGAACTCCGCCAATGGCAAAAAAGCAACCCAATCATCCTGGTCAGCAGACACAATACACCTCAGATATGTCTCCAGGGTCTGATTAGTCCGCTCGGTCTGGCCATTAGTCTGAGGGTGAAAAGCAGACGAAAAAGACAAATCTATGCCCATCCTAGCACAAAATGCCCGCCAAAATCTAGACACAAATTGGGTTCCTCTGTCAGAAACGATATTCTCAGGAATACCATGCAAACGAACAACATTTTGAAAAAACAGGGGCACCAACTCGGAAGAAGAAGGCAATTTGGGCAGGGGAACCAAATGAACCATCTTAGAAAAACGGTCACACACCATCCAGATGACAGACATCTTCTGAGAAACAGGCAGATCTGAAATAAAATCCATCGAGATGTGTGTCCAAGGCCTCTTAGGAATAGGCAAGGGCAACAATAATCCACTAGCCCGAGAACAACAAGGCTTGGCCCGAGCACAAACGTCACAAGACTGCACAAAGCCTCGCACATCTCGTGACAGGGAAGGCCACCAGAAGGATCTTGCCACCAAATCCCTGGTACCAAAAATTCCAGGATGACCTGCCAACGCAGAAGAATGCACCTCAGAGATGACTTTACTGGTCCAATCATCAGGAACAAACAGCCTATCAGGCGGACAACGATCCGGTCTATCCGCCTGAAACTCCTGCAAGGCCCGCCGCAGGTCTGGAGAAACAGCTGACAAGATAACTCCCTCCTTAAGAATACCTGTGGGGTCAGAGTTGCCAGGTGAATCAGGCTCAAAACTCCTAGAAAGGGCATCCGCCTTAACATTCTTAGAACCTGGTAGGTACGATACCACAAAATTAAACCGAGAAAAAAATAATGACCAGCGCGCCTGTCTAGGATTCAGGCGCCTGGCGGTCTCAAGATAAATCAAATTTTTGTGGTCAGTCAATACCACCACCTGATGTCTGGCCCCCTCGAGCCAATGGCGCCACTCCTCAAACGCCCACTTCATGGCCAAAAGCTCCCGATTCCCAACATCATAATTCCGCTCAGCGGGCGAAAATTTACGGGAAAAGAAGGCACAAGGCCTCATCACGGCGCAGTCAGAACTTTTCTGCGACAACACTGCCCCAGCTCCGATCTCAGAAGCGTCGACCTCAACCTGAAAAGGAAGAGTCACATCAGGCTGACGCAACACAGGGGCAGAAGAAAAACGGCGCTTAAGCTCCTGAAAGGCCTCCACAGCATCAGGGGACCAATTAGCAACATCAGCACCCTGTCTAGTCAAATCGGTCAATGGCTTAACGACATCCGAAAAACCAGAAATAAATCGACGATAAAAGTTGGCAAAGCCCAAAAATTTCTGAAGACTTTTAAGAGAAGAGGGCTGCGTCCAATCACAAATAGCTTGAACCTTGACAGGATCCATCTCAATGGAAGAGGGAGAAAAAATATATCCCAAAAAGGAAATTCTCTGAACCCCAAAAACGCACTTAGAACCCTTGACACACAGAGAATTAGACCGCAAAACCTGAAAAACCCTCTTAACTTGCCGGACATGAGAGTCCCAGTCATCCGAAAAAATCAGAATATCATCCAGATACACTATCATAAATTTATCCAAAAAATCGCGGAAAATATCATGCATAAAGGACTGGAAGACTGAAGGGGCATTAGAAAGACCAAAAGGCATCACCAAATACTCAAAGTGGCCCTCGGGCGTATTAAATGCGGTTTTCCACTCATCCCCCTGCCTGATCCGCACCAAATTATACGCCCCACGGAGATCAATCTTAGAGAACCACTTGGCCCCCTTTATGCGAGCAAACAAATCAGTCAGCAACGGCAATGGGTATTGATATTTAACCGTGATTTTATTCAAAAGCCGATAATCAATACATGGTCTCAAAGAGCCGTCTTTTTTTGACACAAAGAAAAAACCGGCTCCTAAGGGAGATGACGATGGACGAATATGTCCCTTTTCCAAGGACTCCTTTATATATTCTCGCATAGCAGTATGTTCAGGCACAGACAGATTAAATAAACGACCCTTTGGGTATTTACTACCCGGAATTAAATCTATAGCACAATCGCACTCACGGTGCGGAGGTAGTGAACCCAGCTTGGTTTCTTCAAAGACGTCACGATAATCAGACAGGAACTCAGGGATTTCAGAGGGAATAGATGATGAAATGGACACCAAAGGTACGTCCCCATGAGTCCCCTTACATCCCCAGCTCAACACAGACATAGCTCTCCAGTCAAGGACTGGGTTGTGAGACTGCAGCCATGGCAATCCCAGCACCAAATCCTCATGTAGATTATACAGCACTAGAAAACGAATAGTCTCCTGGTGATCCGGATTAATACACATAGTCACTTGTGTCCAGTATTGTGGTTTATTATTAGCCAATGGGGTGGAGTCAATCCCCTTCAGAGGAATAAGAGTTTCCAAAGGCTCTAAATCATACCCACAACGATTGGCAAAGGACCAATCCATAAGACTCAAAGCGGCGCCAGAGTCGATATAGGCGTCAGTAGTAATAGATGACAAAGAGCAAATCAGGGTCACAGACAAAATAAATTTAGACTGTAAAGTGCCAATGGAAACGGATTTATCAAGCTTTTTAGTACGCTTAGAGCACGCTGATATAACATGAGTAGAATCCCCACAATAGAAACACAACCCATTTTTCCGTCTAAAATTCTGCCGCTCGCTTCTGGACAGAATTCTATCACACTGCATGCTTTCTGGCGTCTTCTCAGTGGACACCGCCAGATGGTGCACAGGTTTGCGCTCCCGCAGACGCCTATCGATCTGAATGGCCATTGTCATGGACTCATTCAGACCCGCAGGCACAGGGAACCCCACCATAACATCCTTAATGGCATCAGAGAGACCCTCTCTGAAAGTAGCCGCCAAGGCACACTCATTCCACTGAGTAAGCACAGACCATTTACGGAATCTTTGGCAGTAAATTTCAGCTTCATCTTGCCCCTGCGATAGGGACATCAAAGTTTTTTCTGCCTGAAGTTCCAAATGAGGTTCCTCATACAGCAAGCCCAAGGCCAAAAAAAACGCATCCACATTGCGCAACGCAGGATCCCCTGGTGCCAATGCAAAAGCCCAGTCTTGAGGGTCGCCGCGGAGCAAGGAAATCACAATCCCAACCTGCTGTGCAGAGTCTCCAGCAGAACGAGATTTCAGGGACAAAAATAGCTTACAATTATTTCTAAAATTCTGAAAGCTAGATCTATTCCCTGAGAAGAATTCCGGCAAAGGAATTCTCGGCTCAGATACCGGAGCATGAATAATAAAATCTTGCAAATTTTGTACTTTCGTGGTGAGATTATTCAAACCTGCAGTTACACTCTGAAGATCCATTATTAACAGGTGAACACAAAGCCATTCAAAGATTATAAGGAGAGAGAAAAAAAAGAAAGACTGCAGCATAGACAGACTGGCAAGTGATCCAATTAAGAGCACAGAGGAAAAAAAAAAAAAAAAACTCTCAGCAGACTTCTTATTTCTCTCCTTTCTCAGCCAAGGATTTTAACCCTTTAGTTGGCCGGTCAAACTGTCATGATCTCCATGGCCAGAGAACTAGCATAAGCCTCTATAGGAACAAGCTCTTGGAAGATGTAACTGTACTGACCATGAACTAAACCTACCGCATCATCTAGAAGTAGCCAGGTAGCATGTCCTACTTTTTATCCCTATATGCCCAGCGCCGGCCGGAGAACTAAATAATGCTAGCAGAGGGAAATATAAGACCTGACTCACCTCTAGAGAAATGCCCAAAAGGAGACAGAAGCCCCCCACATATATTGGCGGTGATATGAGATGAAACAACAAACGCAGCAGGAAAATAGTTTTAGCAAATTTGAGGTCCGCTTTCTAGATAGCAGAAAACAGAAAGCATACTTTCATGGTCAGTAGAAAACCCTAACAAAACACATCCAGAAATTACTTTAGGACTCTGGCATTAACTCATAATACCAGAGTGGCAATTCCTGATCAACAAGAGCTTTCCAGACACAGTAACGAAACTGCAGCTGTGAACTGGAACCAAAATACAAAAACAAAACATGGACGAATGTCCAACTTATCTAGTAGATGTCTGGGAGCAGGAACAAGCACAGAGAGGCTTCTGATAACATTGTTGACCGGCAAGCATCTAACAGAGAAGCCAGGTTATATAGCGACACCCAGATCTAATCAGAACAGGTGAACAGGGAAGATGATGTCACAAGTTCAATTCCACCAGTAGCCACCGGGGGAGCCCAGAATCCAAATTCACAACAGGATCTCACTGATTCTGAGAATGATTTTTCGTGACATATTGTACCTCATGTTAGTAGTAAAATTTCTTTGATATTACTTGCATTTATTTATGAAAAAAACAGAAATATGGCAAAAAAATTTAAAATTTTGCAATTTTCAAACTTTGAATTTTTATGCCTTTAAATCAGAGAGATACAGTACAGACCAGAAGTTTGGGCACACCTTCTCATTTAAAGATTTTTCTGTATGTTCATGACTATGAAAATTGTACATTCACACTGAAGGCATCAAAACTATGAAATAACACATGTGGAATTATATACTTAAAGGGAACCTGTCACCCCGTTTTTTCAATGTGCTAAAAATAGCGTTCAATAGGGCCTGAGCTGTGCTTTACAATAGTGCCTTTATAATCCCCTGATTCCCCACCTTTGCTGCCAAAATACCTTAGTAAACTCGCCGTTTTCGGCTGTTAATCACCCCGGTCCGGTCCGGTCCGATGGGCGTTGCCAAATCGCTGTTTCTCCCCACCTCCGGCTTTTCACTAAGAAACTTCTTCCCGGCGTTGGCGTTGTAATTCACGCCTGCGCATTAAAGTGTTATCTTGCGCCTGCGCATTATGCTTTGCCCAACTGTGGGCATAGTATACAGCACATCATTGCGCATGCGCGGGTTTTCATTGTAACCTGTGTGCCCCGAAAAAGTTTACCGGCATCCAGGACAACACAATTTGCATATCCAGACTTCCGGGGCACAGAGGTTATAGTGAAAACCCGCGCATGCGCAATGATGTCTTGTATGCTATTGCAGCGCCCCAGAGTCCTGGTCGTTGCAGTACTGGTGCTCCGCCGCTAAGGGGGGCTATGGTACGTCTGATGGCACTGAAGGAGTTCATCTGACCAGGTATCACAGACACCAATACACTTCACAGTCTGGCCTCCAGGGGGAGCTAAGGGTACTATGTATTAGGCCACTCCTCACAGTCTGGTAAAACTGGGGGTTGGATAGGAAGTGAGTTGAGAAAGCTGACTGGGTTGGAACCAGGCAACACCTTGTGGCAGAGGGTGTTGTAGGGGAAGATTCAGAGGGGTCCCTGTCAGGGGTGGGATCCTGACAGAGGCCTAGCAACCAGAGAGAACGTTACGGGACCGCGCCTGCACGATATAGCGGCGGTACCCCAAGAAAGGACAAGAAGCGAGGTTTATTGTGCTGAGTGAGAAACGAGATCAACGCAACAAGGAGAATGCCAGTAGGAGTCGTGCTGTAAGACGAGGCAACATCCTACTGAGGCGCGTAACCAGTGGCCGGAACGCCGAGGAAGTATAGAGCTCCAGGCCAAACTTCAAACCTACGGCAGGACAGTCAGTTATAGGCGGGCTGTCTCACCCAATTGACCTAGGAAGACACAGGGGGGTAACAACAGGAGTGGGGCGACGCTAGAGTCCCGGAAGAGCTCCGAGCCTCCCCGTCATACGGGTGCGTCCTAACCATAAGATCTGGGGGACGTGGAAGAACATCAGAATCGAGTTGTGAGGGAACACGAGAAACAGACACAACAGTTGTGGGGACTATCCCGTAAGCACAGCAGGGGAGGACCACAACACACAAGCGCTAGAAGGTAGGCACAGATTTCCACCTGCAAAGGGAGCTCTGGATGTGCCATCGGACCGGCCAGGCTTGCGCAGCCCGGTTAACCATATTCCAGATTGAGGATCCTGAAGCCTTCAGTAAAGAGGTAAAGAGACTGTAACCTGGTGTCCTCGTTATTTACTGCAACCTGCACCGCACCACCACAACATCATCACCATTCCCTCCACCTTTATTGTGCGCCCCTCAGCAGGGTCATGGACCGAGTCTAGCCACCGTGATAACCCCAGAACAGAGACTCAGAGGCCCGGTACCGGGTACCCCTCGGCCCTGCAACAGTGGGGGCGCTACAGCTTGGCGTCACGAACAGGATCTACTTAAGCCTGAAGAATCAGGTCATGTGTGCCTTGGAACTGTGATTTATTGTGCTTGGACTGTGACTTATTGCAAAGACTGTGGATTGCCATTTGCCGCCAAAACTATCCGCCATTACAGCGCTGAGGAGAGCGCAGGAGAAGAAGAGGGGCGTGGAGTAGGCATGGACCAGCTGAAGAGCGCGAAAGATAATGGCCGCCCAGTCTAAACATTTTTACATCCTGAGGACGTGTCCATCGGCAACGGAGGTCCACCTTCTCATCCTCTTTGGAGGGTGGAGACCATGGAGACGGGGCCACCCACGAAAGAGACCGCGGGAAGAAGACGCTGGAGAAAAAGCCAAGATGGCGACGCCGGGAGCACCGCGTGGGGACGACCCGACCCAGCATGAGGCTGCACCACCCGACACAGCTCCAGATGCGCCATCGTTGCAGGGACTGGCCCTTACGGAGCTACCAATGGGCAGACCCAACTGGCCGCCGTCTGAGGAGTGTGTGGCCGCAGCCGAGGCCCGGCAGATAGCACGTCGCCTTGAGGCCGACGCTCGCGTGATCGCTCGACTGGGTCAGCCTACGGAGGTCCGCCTAACTCCGGTGTCCCCTGCTTCCTCCATCCCGGCCGCGGCGGAGTGTGAGCTGCAGGCACAGGGCCTGAGGATCCTGCCGGAGGCAGAACACCTGCGGTGCCTGATGACAGCATGGCGGAACAGACCCCAGCCTGCAGCCCAGGTCGATCTGACGAGCATCAAAGAGGCCCCACCGTCACACTGGGGTGTTGTGGTGTCCTTCAACTCCCAGAAAGGAAGGGGAGTTATTCAAGAGATCGGGGAGCCACTACAGGTCCGTGTTGATCGAGAAGAAGTGGAACCCTGCGGGGAAAGGTACGATTGCGACCTGGAGCCTGGCGACGCAGTGACCTATACCCGGTGGAGGAGGGAAACTGGCGAAACTGGCTGGATAGCTCGAGGTGTCCAACGGTGCGTCGCACTCCAGGCTGCTGCCGGAACGTCGGAGGACGAGCCTCCTGCAGGGAAGGTGCCGGAGCCTGTCCCCGCGGAACCTCAGGAGGTCCAGGCCCACCGTGTGCCTCTGGGTCACGCTCGCCCACAAGCAAGGAGGGCATCCCGACGAGGGATCCTGTCGTTGCTGGAGCCGGGACCGGTCCTTGTCACGTCGACGCGACCCGTTGGCCGGGTGAGGCCCGGAAGGAGACCGCCCCCTGCGCAGCCAGAAACTGAGTAAGCAAGAATGCTTCATTATGTAAATAGTTGACTGTTTGTCCTTCTGATGTTTTGCTGCTACAACCCGATCAGGGTTAACTCTTAAAGGGATCCCTTTGTTTACCCGGGATCCCTTCTTTTGCTTTTTGTTTTTGTTTCTTGTTTATTCATCATTGAAAGAACTGCTGAATCATGAACAATGCATGATTACAAACTTTTTGTACATAGTTTACACCTTCTTAAAGGTGCTCTCTACTGGTTTTACACAAGGAAAGGACTCTTTGCGAAGACACTGGTCTTGGAACCAGCACCGGAGTCCTTGCTGCGAACAGACTTGCAGCTTGAGAAGTTGCCCTACCTCATAGAGACTTGGTCCCCTCTTAAAGGGAATGTTCACATATTGCACTTATGAACAGTGTTGCCTTAAGATGGTTAAATGGCAATAATGTCTTGAAAGAAGAAGTTAAATGTAGCTAACTAGTTAATTGTGAGAAATGTTTAATGATGTTGATAAAAGAATGAGGACAGAAAGTGAACCCGTACGGGGTTAGTTAGTGAGTCCTCCTAGGAGCCATACAGAGGTGGCTCAGTAATCCTGAACTGAAAGATGGATGATAAGTTCTATACCGTGTATAGTAGTGGAAAGGCAGTAGGCCCGGGCAGAAAGGGGCGGTCCTGTAACAGAAAGGAGAGGCAGTAGGCCTGGAGCGGATAGGACAGGCGGTCCTGCAGATGTAAAGAAGGAGAATGCAGAAAAGTTGATTAGCCTTATAATGTTTTATAAGAAGGTCTTTAGTGGATTCAGCGAGTACGTCCTTAAAGGCAATGTTAAATTATTGTTCAAAAATTTTGCACTTAGTAGAATACCCGGTTGGGTAAGAAAAGTTATTTATAGTATGTTATTTAAAGTATTTAACCGTGTTTGTAACGTTCAAGTGTCCTCACCTCCCATAAAGGGAAGCTCTGTTAAAAAGTTTACTTGTACTTGCATTTTCAAAATTGTATGTCTTTTTGCTGACATGTATTGTTGTTTTCTTCCCAGTCCAGGAGTACTGGATTTAACCGGGGGGGAGTGCAGCGCCCCAGAGTCCTGGTAGTTGCAGTACTGGTGCTCCGCCGCTAAGGGGGGCTATGGTACGTCTGATGGCACTGAAGGAGTTCATCTGACCAGGTATCACAGACACCAATACACTTCACAGTCAGGCCTCCAGGGGGAGCTAAGGGTACTATGTATTAGGCCACTCCTCACAGTCTGGAAAACTGGGGGTTGGATAGGAAGTGAGTTGAGAAAGCTGACTGGGTTGGAACCAGGCAACACCTCGTGGCAGAGGGTGTTGTAGGGGAAGATTCAGAGGGGTCCCTGTCAGGGGTGGGATCCTGACAGAGGCCTAGCAACCAGAGAGAACGTTACGGGACCGCGCCTGCACGATATAGCGGCGGTACCCCAAGAAAGGACAAGAAGCGAGGTTTATTGTGCTGAGTGAGAAACGAGATCAACGCAACAAGGAGAATGCCAGTAGGAGTCGTGCTGTAAGACGAGGCAACATCCTACTGAGGCGCGTAACCAGTGGCCGGAACGCCGAGGAAGTATAGAGCTCCAGGCCAAACTTCAAACCTACGGCAGGACAGTCAGTTATAGGCGGGCTGTCTCACCCAATTGACCTAGGAAGACACAGGGGGGTAACAACAGGAGTGGGGCGATGCTAGAGTCCCGGAAGAGCTCCGAGCCTCCCCGTCATACGGGTGCGTCCTAACCATAAGATCTGGGGGACGTGGAAGAACATCAGAATCGAGTTGTGAGGGAACACGAGAAACAGACACAACAGTTGTGGGGACTATCCCGTAAGCACAGCAGGGGAGGACCACAACACACAAGCGCTAGAAGGTAGGCACAGATTTCCACCTGCAAAGGGAGCTCTGGATGTGCCATCGGACCGGCCAGGCTTGCGCAGCCCGGTTAACCGTATTCCGGATTGAGGATCCTGAAGCCTTCAGTAAAGAGGTAAAGAGACTGCAACCTGGTGTCCTCGTTATTTACTGCAACCTGCACCGCACCACCACAACATCACCATTCCCTCCACCTTTATTGTGCGCCCCTCAGCAGGGTCACGGACCGGGTCAAGCCACCGTGACAACCCCAGAACAGAGACTCAGAGGCCCGGTACCGAGTACCCCTCGGCCCTGCGACAGTGGGGGCGCTACACTATGCCAACAGTTGGGCAATACATACTGCGCATGCGCTAGAGCCTAATGCACTGCGCAACCGCAAAAAATGAGCGCAATCTGTGCTATTCACAGATCGAGTTACGTCTGACACGCCGAGGTGCGGGGGGAGAGACAGCGATTTGGCAACGCCCATTGGACCGGGGTAATTGACAGCCATAAACGGCGAGTTTACTAAGGTATTTTGGCAGCAAAGGTGGGGAATCAGGGGATAATAAAGGCACTATTGTAAAGCACAGCTCAGGCCCTATTAAACGCTATTTTTAGCTCATATTGAAAAAACGGGGTGACATGGTCCCTTTAACAAAAAAGTGTGAAACAACTGAAATTATGTCTTATATTCTAGGTTCTTCAAAGTAGCCACCTTTTGCTTTGATGATTGCTTTGCACACTCTTGGCATTCTCTTGATGAGCTTCAAGAGGTAGTCACCTGGAATGGTTTTCACTTCACAAGTGTGCCCTGTCAGGTTTAATCAGTGGGATTTCTTGCCTTATAAATGGTGTTGGGACCATCAGCTGTGTTGTGCAGAAGTCTGGTGGATACATAGCTGACAGTCCTACTGAATAGACTGTTAGAATTTGTATTATGGCAATAAAAAAGCAGCTAAGTAAAGAAAAACAGCCATCATTATTTTAAGAAATGAAAGTCAGTCAGTCCGAAAAATTGGGAAAACTTTGAAAGTGTCCCCAAGTGCAGTGGCAAAAACCATCAAGCGCTACAAAGAAACTGGCTCACATGAGGACCGCCCCAGGAAAGGTAGACCAAGAGTCACCTCTGCTTCTGAGGATAAGTTTATCCGAGTTACCAGCCTCAGAAATCGCAGGTTAACAGCAGCTCAGATTAGAGACCAGGTCAATGCCACACAGAGTTCTAGCAGCAGACACATCTCTACAACAACTGTTAAGAGGAGACTTTGTGCAGCAGGCCTTCATGGTAAAATAGCTGCTAGGAAACCACTGTTAAGGACAGGCGACAAGCAGAAGAGACTTGTTTGGGCTAAAGAACACAAGGAATGGACATTAGACCAGTGGAAATCTGTGCTTTGGTCTGATGAGTCCAAATTTGAGATCTTTAGTTCCAACCACCGTGTCTTTGTGAGACGCAGAAAAGGTGAACGGATGGACTCTACATGCCTGGTTCCCACCATGAAGCATGGAGGAGGAGGTGTGATTGTGTGGGGGTGCTTTGCTGGTGACACTGTTGGGGATTTATTCAAAATTGAAGGCAAACTGAACCAGCATGGCTACCACAGCATCTTGCAGCGGCATGCTATTCCATCCAGTTTGTGTTTAGTTGGACCATCATTTATTTTTTAACAGGACAATGACCCCAAACACACCTCCAGGCTGTGTAAGGGCTATTTGACCAAGAAGGAGAGTGATGGGGTGCTACGCCAGATGACCTGTCCTCCACAGTCACCAGACCTGAACCCAATCGAGATGGTTTGGGGTGAGCTGGACCGCAGAGTGAAGGCAAAAGGGCCAACAAGTGCTAAGCATCTCTGGGAACTCCTTCAAGATTGTTGGAAGACCATTCCCGGTGACTACCTATTGAAGCTCATCAAGAGAATGCCAAGAGTGTGCAAAGCAATCATTAAAGCAAACGTTGAAGAACCTAGAATATAAGACACAATTTCAGTTGTTTCACACTTTTTTGTTAAGTATATAATTCCACATGTGTTAATTCATAGTTTTGATGCCTTCAGTGTGAATGTACAATTTTCATAGTCATGAAAATTCAGAAAAATCTTTAAATAAGAAGGTGTGTCCAAACTTTTGGTCTGTACTGTGTGTTAGTAAATAACATTTCCCATATGTCTACTTTACATCAGCACAATTTTGGAAACAAAATTTTTTTAGGAAGTAATAAGGGCTAAAAGTTGACCAGCGATTTCTAATTTTTACAACAAAATTTACAAAACCATTTTTTAGGGACCATCTCACTTTTAAAGTCACTTTGAGGGGTGTACATGACAGAAAATACCCAAAAGTAGCACCATTCTAAAAACCACACCCCTCAAGGTGCGCAAAACCACATTCAAGAAGTTTATTAACCTTTTACGTGCTTCACAGGAACTGAAGCAACGTGGAAGAAAAAAATTAACATTTAACTTTTTTTTACAAACATTTTACTATAGAACCAATTTTTTTTATTTTCACAAGTGTAAAAAGAGAAAATGAACCACAAGTGACCCTATTTGGGAAAGTAGACACCCCATGGAGCTGATCTAGATATGTGGTGAGCACTATAAACCCCAAACTGCTTCACAGAAGTTTATAACGTAAAACCGTGAAAATAAAAAAAATCATATTTTTCCACAAATATGATATTTTCACCCCCGAAATTTTACTTTCACAAGGGTAACAGGAGAAATTGGACCCCAAAATGTATTGTGCAATTTATCCTGAGTACACTGATACCCCATATGTGGGGGGGACCACTGTTTGGGCACACGTCAGGGCTCGGAAGGGAAGTGATGTTTTAAAATGCAGACTTTGATGGAATGGTCTGCGGGCGTCATGTTGGAAACTAGACCCCCAAGGAATTTATCTAGATGTGTGGTGAGCACGTTGAACTCCCAAGTGCTTCACAGACGTTTATAATGCAGAGCCGTGAAAATAAAAAATCATTTTTTTCCACAAAAATGATTTTTTAGCCCCCAATTTTTTATTTTCCCAAGGGTAACAGGAGAACCCAGGAGAAAAGTTGTTGTCGAATTTGTCCTGAGTAAGCTGATGCCCCATACGTGGGAGAAAACTACTGTTTGGGCACACGTCAGGGTGCGGAAGGGAAGTAGTGATGTTTTGGAATACAGACTTTGATGGAATGGTCTGCGGTCGTCATGTTGCGTTTGCAGAGCCCCTGATGTACCTAAACAGTAGAAACCCCCCACAAGTGAGCCCATTTTGGAAACTAGATCCACCCAAGGAGCTTGATGTGTGGTGAGCACTTTGAACACCCAAGTGCTTCACAGAAGTTTGACGCACAGCCGTGAAAATAAAAAATCTTTTTTTTCCACAAAGTAGTTCAATTTGTCCTGAGTACGCTGATGCCCCATATGTGGGGGTAAACCACTGTTTGGGCGCATGGCAGCGCTCAGAAGGGAGGGAGCACCATTTGACTTTTTGAACGCAAAATTGGCTGGAATCAATGGTGGAGCCATGTCGCGTTTGGAGACCCCCTGATGTACCTAAACAGTGGAAACCCCCCAATTCTAACTCCAACCCTAACCCCAACACACCCCTAACCCTAATCCCAACCCTATCCATATTCCTAATCACAACCCTAACACTAACATACCCCTAACCCTAATTCCAATCCTAACCATAACCCTAATCCCAATCCTAATCCCAACCCTAATCCCAATACACCCCCAACCCTAATCCCAACCCTAACCATGACCCTAATCCCAAACCTAACCCTAATCCCAACCCTAACCCTAATCGCAACCCTAACCCTAATCTCAACCCTAATCCAAACCCTAATCCCAACTCTAACCCTAATCCCAACGCTAACCCTAACTATAGCCCCAACCCTAACCCTAACTTTAGCCCAACTCACTTTAGCCCAACTGTAACCCTAATTGGAAAATGGAAATAAATACATGGCACATCGGACTTTTTTTTTTCTTTGGCGGCCGCCGTTACACGGTTAGTAACAGCGATCGCAAAACAGGGGTGGGTAAAAACCAACCGAATTTTATTCAGACAACAATATATATACAGCAAACCACATACAGTTTTTTTAAAAACAATTAAAAAGGCAATACTTTGCCATATAACATAACCAACAATATGGTTAGTAGCCCACACTTAGTTCAATAAATATAGTAATACTCTCAATACATCCAATGCTGCATAGACAATATACCCTACTACCAAAAGAGGCAAAATATAATGCAAATCAACTGCCAACCTTAAAGGTAAGTGTCCAAGGCTTAAGGCTGGTCATGGGGGGTAAAAAATAGTTAGTATATATACCCCACCAAATACAACAATATGTCCTAGCCACCAATAGAGGGCAAGTATATGCTAACCTGGCTCAGAAACAGAGTAACAATATATAATTAATAAAAGGCCACAAAGGGCTACTCAGAGCCCAATGGTAAATAATGAGCATAGCCACACTATGGTGAATTGATGTATAGTTACCAAACGGACCAGCAACCCCTAATACGCAAATAATCCTGCAGCTGGACTCACTAAGAGTGTGGGCTACACAGCTACCCAACGCGTGTCGCCACCTGCTGGTGGCTTCGTCAGGGGTAATGTGTATGCATGAGATCTGCTGTTTAAATATACACAGTAAGAACGTTTTTACCTGGAACAGCTGTGTCGCCGCATGGAGCTACAAGCGGTAGCCATTACCCAAGAGCACATGTTCCGGCATGTGATGGGCGTCAACATAGTCAGGCAGAGTTGCCAAGGATACAAGACGCTGCCCCTCAGAGCGCATACTCCAGCGTCTCTGTGGGCGTGAATGCAATCAGGCAGAGTTGCCACGGATACCTAACTCTACAAACAGCTTAGTCGCCGCATGAAGCTACAAGCGGCAGCCATTTACCCAAAAGCACATGTTCCGGCGTGTAGTGGGCGTCCACCAGATAAAGCAGAGTTACCAAGGATACAGGACGCTACTCCTCTGAGCGCATGCTCCAGTGTCCCTGTAGGCGTAAATGCAATCAGGCAGAGTTGCCACGGTTACCTAGCACTATAAACAGGAGCGCACACTCCAGCATATTGTAGGCATCGATATAGTAAAGATTGCCAAGATAGTAGAACGCTACCTATCAGAGCGCCTACTTTGGCATATTTTAAAGGCGTGAACAGGGTTATCCAGGATGCATAGCACTACAAACAGGAGCATATGCTCCGACCTAGGAAGGTCCTAGGTCGGAGCATATGCTCCTGTTTGTAGTGCTATGCATCCTGGATAACCCTGTTCACGCCTTTAAAATATGCCAAAGTAGGCGCTCTGATAGGTAGCGTTCTACTATCTTGGCAATCTTTACTATATCGATGCCTACAATATGCTGGAGTGTGCGCTCCTGTTTATAGTGCTAGGTAACCGTGGCAACTCTGCCTGATTGCATTTACGCCTACAGGGACACTGGAGCATGCGCTCAGAGGGGTAGCGTCCTGTATCCTTGGTAACTCTGCTTTATCTGGTGGACGCCCACTACACGCCGGAACATGTGCTTTTGGGTAAATGGCTGCCGCTTGTAGCTTCATGCGGCGACTAAGCTGTTTGTAGAGTTAGGTATCCGTGGCAACTCTGCCTGATTGCATTCACGCCCACAGAGACGCTGGAGTATGCGCTCTGAGGGGCAGCGTCTTGTATCCTTGGCAACTCTGCCTGACTATGTTGACGCCCATCACATGCCGGAACATGTGCTCTTGGGTAATGGCTACCGCTTGTAGCTCCATGCGGCGACACAGCTGTTCCAGGTAAAAACGTTGTTACTGTGTATATTTAAACAGCAGATCTCATGCATACACATTACCCCTGACGAAGCCACCAGCAGGTGGCGACACGCGTTGGGTAGCTGTGTAGCCCACACTCTTAGTGAGTCCAGCTGCAGGATTATTTGCGTATTAGGGGTTGCTGGTCCGTTTGGTAACTATACATCAATTCACCATAGTGTGGCTATGCTCATTATTTACCATTGGGCTCTGAGTAGCCCTTTGTGGCCTTTTATTAATTATATATTGTTACTCTGTTTCTGAGCCAGGTTAGCATATACTTGCCCTCTATTGGTGGCTAGGACATATTGATGTATTTGGTGGGGTATATATACTAACTATTTTTTACCCCCCATGACCAGCCTTAAGCCTTGGACACTTACCTTTAAGGTTGGCAGTTGATTTGCATTATATTTTGCCTCTTTTGGTAGTAGGGTATATTGTCTATGCAGCATTGGATGTATTGAGAGTATTACTATATTTATTGAACTAAGTGTGGGCTACTAACCATATTGTTGGTTATGTTATATGGCAAAGTATTGCCTTTTTAATTGTTTTTAAAAAAACTGTATGTGGTTTGCTGTATATATATTGTTGTCTGAATAAAATTGTGTTTAATTATTATTATCATAAGCTTTGTGTGGTGATCCTTCATACTATAGACCTGGTCTGTTTCTTTTTTTCTTGCTATATTGGTTTACTACAGGTCTTGTTGTGATCCCACGATTCGTGGTGCCCCCTTTTAAAATTACTTGAGTTTATGTTTGTATATATGGGCTTTGTTGGCCCATATCTTCTGGGTGTTGGCACACGGTCTGCGTTGATATTTGATATTTTTGCATATACTAGTTAGTATTTCTTATTACCATGGATTTGGCAGCAAGGGAAGCTGCATGGAGCAATCAGGCGTCAAGTATCTTTTGTGAGGACGCAGTCGCTGCACGAGCAGGGGGCGTTGTTGATGGTGATTTCCAGGCTGTCACCAAGGAACTTACCAACTTGCATAAGGCACTCACCAAAACATGGTGGAATGTGAAAACATTGGAGGAGTATAAAAAGGCTGGTTTAGTCCCTAGGGGCCTTAGGGTGCAAATTTTCCCAGCATGGGAGGTGGACGATACATTCCAAAAAACCTGGGAAACTGGTCTACTGAAATGTTCTCAAATTATTATAGACATGCTGTTAGAACACGATCAAGTGGTGTTGGGCACTATTAGAGAAAAAATCAAACTGTGTGAAACCAAATTGGCCAAGTTCGATAAAAAGACATTGGTTGAGCCGTTTCAGGTCCAACTTAAAACTATAATAGATACTTTTGAGAAAGAAGTAATTTCAAGAAAGAGACAGAAGTTTAGAAGGGATCATTTGGATTTCGGTAATGAGCGGGCCTTTAGGTGGACCCATAAGGGAAATAAAAGACCTGGCCTCCCGGTGAGCGGAGGGGGTGCTAATAACTCTACGGCCTATGAAGCACTCTCCAGCGATGATTTTTTATCTACGGAACCAAGCGACAACGAAGGCGCCACAGGAGGGGCCGGAGGAGGAGACAACATCCCAAAAAAGCGCACGCGGAATTACAAAGCATGGTCTCCACGTTACAAACGGGAGACCCGGCAGAACAGGAGACGGTAATATCCGAGACAGTGCCGCCCTGTGTTTCATCTAGGGGTAAGTTGCAAATAATAAACCTGTCTAATTATGTTCTCTCTGATCGTGAGGTTTCGGTGTTGGAGAAAGGCCTATCCTTCTGCCCAACTAGTGGGCTGGACAAGTTCACGTTCATTAAAGACGTTTATTTATTTTGTAGGCAACTCACGTTCAAAATTTTGTATCATCGACCTTCCGCCATCGATGACCTCCCCCCTTCGGATAGAGCGACATTAAGGGACTTGTTGGATCTGCTTGACGAAGGTGAGGATGGTCGTCCAAGACGTAAATTCACTGGGAGACTTCCCTCACAGGCCACTCCTCCTTTCTCGCTTTGCCCTGCAGTACAAAGCTTTTTTGATGCTGTCTGCAGGGAGGTTCATCTGCTTAAATTAGACCCCAATAGAGGTAGAAATCTGGGTAAGGAAGAACAGCTCATTATAACCAGACTTGGGTCCAATAGGGACTTTGTAATTCGTGAGGCGGATAAAGGGGGTAACCTAGTTATTTGGCCGGTGCAACTCTATACGCAAGAGGCCATTCGTCAACTACATAACATTGAATGTTATCAGGTTCTCCCTTCCGACCCCACAGGTGTGTTCCAAAGAAAATTGAACCATTTGTTGGATACCGCATTTGCACACAATATCATCACCAAACGTGAGAGGGAATTTCTGTTTAATCTCCATCCTAAGACCCCCACTTTTTACATGCTCCCAAAAGTGCACAAGTCACTGGATGTCCCCCCAGGTAGGCCAATTGTGTCGGGGATAGGGGGGCTACTGGAGCGGCCGTGTATATATGTGGATTTTTTTCTTCAGCCGCTCGTGCTAACCCTTAAGTCTTATGTGAGAGATTCTACTTTTCTTATTTCACAGCTTCAAGATTTTGAAGTTCCCCCGGACACTTGGCTCGTGACTCTGGATGTAGAGTCACTCTACACGTGCATAAGTCACGAATTGGGCACTCAGGCTGTAGCCTATTTTTTGGACCAAAACACCACCGGAGACAGAGGACACGATTCTTTCTTGTTGGATCTATTACTGTTCATTTTGGACAAAAACTTTTTCATCTTCGACCGTGTTTTCTATAGGCAGGTGAGGGGCACGGCTATGGGGGCTAGGTGTGCCCCTGCGTATGCCAACTTGTTCTTAGGGTGGTGGGAGGTCACCAGGGTGTACTGTCTAGAGGGTTATCTGAAACATGTTATGAAATGGCAACGTTACATTGATGATGTTGTGTTTCTCTGGACAGGCACCCTGGAGGAATGTCAAAGGTTTGTCGAGGTACTTAATGACAATCCTTGGAACATCAGACTGACCTCGCAATATTCACAAACAAAGATTGAATTCTTGGATCTGGAACTGTGCATAAGTGATAACCGAATTGTGACTACGCTCTACAGGAAACCCACGGCGTCCAATAGTCTGCTACATTTCAACAGTTTCCATCCCCACCACCTTAAGAGAGGGATCCCCAAAGGCCAATTCTTTAGAGTGAAGAGGAACTGTACTCGGCAGGGGGACTTTCTGGAGCATTCTCGGGATCTCACCTCTCGATTTCGTGAGAGAGGTTATCCGCATAAGGTAATATCACGGGCCTTTGGGGCAGCCAGAGACAGTAGTAGGATAGGTCTTTTACAGCCCAGGATTAAAACCACTGAAAAGCCACTCGGCATTATCACAGCGTATAACAATCAGTGGCAAGATGTGAGACAGATTTTGTCTAAATATTGGGGCATTCTATTGAGTGAATCTAGACTTAATCCCCATATTGCCACGCAGCCGAGCTTGATAGCGAGAAGGGCTAGGAATCTCAGAGACCGTTTGAGTCATAGTCACTTCCAGCGCCCTACTAGAAAGCTCAATAGGGGTACTAGGCTTAATGGTACATTCCCTTGTGGGACCTGCAATATTTGTCCGTTTGTTCTTGGTGACATTTCTATTTTGTCCTCTCTTTCCTTACAGATTTCTATCAGGTCTTATTTCAATTGCAAATCACGCAATTTGATATATGCTTTAATTTGCCCCTGTTTAAAAATCTACGTGGGTCAAACAACTCAGGAATTGAGAAAACGCATCCAGCAACATTTTTCAAATATTACAACCGCCAATAAAGACAAGATGAAGGGAAAGAGTATCTCTTCGGTGGCCTCACATTACCTGGCCGAACACAACTCCAGATGGAAAGGCACCAAGATTCTGGGACTGGAGGAAGTTCAGTCGAGTATTAGAGGCGGGGATATGTCCTCGGAGCTCCTGAGAAGAGAGTCCAGATGGATTTATAATTTGAACTGTCTTACCCCTTTTGGCCTTAACGAGGATCTTCTATTCACTGGCTTTTATAAATAGACTGCGCTACCTTCAAGCCTTTGCTGGGGTGCTGTTTTGAATTCTGTTTTCTGTTTTCTGATTTTTGCATTGTTCGGCAGCGTCTACTCGTTGGGTATCTATAGTTGCCCATTTGTCACGTCTTCTGAATTTTGGGTTATACTTGTTCAGTGTACAGTGATTACTCTCTTTAATATTCCATCGCCGGGTGTATAAAATATAATAAAATAATTGTTTTTCTGCATAGACAATATAGCCTCTTAACAGTATCGTGGATATGAAATCTAATTATTGTCCTATCCAAGGGATCTTATATTAACAGGTTTATCACCCTTCCGTATAGCCGCAGAGTGCCAATTGGCTACTTTGGTATGCTGTTGGTTCTTCTAATTAATATCTATTCTTTTGCCTATATGGAAGTGATGTTCTAGGTAAGGTGGGCATAAAAGGGTCACCGTATCGTTTACAATTGTTACCATTTGGGCTCTCTTGCCCAGTGAGGCTTTTCTGGATGCCTCCCTATATGAGGGGCAATTAATTCAAACAATCAGGCTCTACTGCTGATGATATAGTGAGACTTATTATATTTGTTCACTATACATGTTCTTTGAGTGGCCAAGACAACTATGTATTCTTTTGTTTGTATACTCGTAGTTGTGGGGCAAAGTTCCTCTAATTAGAGCAAAGACAGGATTGTCTACCTTATTTACATGTATGTGCCGGATAAGTAGCGTCTTGTATCCTTGGCAATTCAGTCCAAGAATGCTGACGCCTAATATATGCCATAGCACGCGTTCTTGTCTATAGCACCATGCCTTTTTTGTAACTTTTTCCACGCCTGCAATACACGTTGAAACAGGCGCCCATATGGTTAGCGTCCTGTTTCCTATTGACTATCCTGTTTGTACATACGCGCCGAAGAAGTAGCGTCTTGGTTCCCTGGTAATTTAGTCCAAGTATGCCGACATCTACAATATGCCGGAGCATATGCTCCTTTTTGTAATGCCGTATATTCTTAAGCTACCTAAATCTATGCTTTCAAAAATGTATCGGCACCTTGATTGGCAGTGTTGTATATATCATTTTATGCCTTGTTTGTATATAAACGCCGGATAAGCAGCGTCATGTATTCTTGGCAACTCAGTCCAAGAATACCGACGCCCTTCCTAGGTCGGAGCATATGCTCCTGTTTGTAGTGCTATGCATCCTGGATAACCCTGTTCACGCCTTTAAAATATGCCAAAGTAGGCGCTCTGATAGGTAGCGTTCTACTATCTTGGCAATCTTTACTATATCGATGCCTACAATATGCTGGAGTGTGCGCTCCTGTTTATAGTGCTAGGTAACCGTGGCAACTCTGCCTGATTGCATTTACGCCTACAGGGACACTGGAGCATGCGCTCAGAGGGGTAGCGTCCTGTATCCTTGGTAACTCTGCTTTATCTGGTGGACGCCCACTACACGCCGGAACATGTGCTTTTGGGTAAATGGCTGCCGCTTGTAGCTTCATGCGGCGACTAAGCTGTTTGTAGAGTTAGGTATCCGTGGCAACTCTGCCTGATTGCATTCACGCCCACAGAGACGCTGGAGTATGCGCTCTGAGGGGCAGCGTCTTGTATCCTTGGCAACTCTGCCTGACTATGTTGACGCCCATCACATGCCGGAACATGTGCTCTTGGGTAATGGCTACCGCTTGTAGCTCCATGCGGCGACACAGCTGTTCCAGGTAAAAACGTTGTTACTGTGTATATTTAAACAGCAGATCTCATGCATACACATTACCCCTGACGAAGCCACCAGCAGGTGGCGACACGCGTTGGGTAGCTGTGTAGCCCACACTCTTAGTGAGTCCAGCTGCAGGATTATTTGCGTATTAGGGGTTGCTGGTCCGTTTGGTAACTATACATCAATTCACCATAGTGTGGCTATGCTCATTATTTACCATTGGGCTCTGAGTAGCCCTTTGTGGCCTTTTATTAATTATATATTGTTACTCTGTTTCTGAGCCAGGTTAGCATATACTTGCCCTCTATTGGTGGCTAGGACATATTGATGTATTTGGTGGGGTATATATACTAACTATTTTTTACCCCCCATGACCAGCCTTAAGCCTTGGACACTTACCTTTAAGGTTGGCAGTTGATTTGCATTATATTTTGCCTCTTTTGGTAGTAGGGTATATTGTCTATGCAGCATTGGATGTATTGAGAGTATTACTATATTTATTGAACTAAGTGTGGGCTACTAACCATATTGTTGGTTATGTTATATGGCAAAGTATTGCCTTTTTAATTGTTTTTAAAAAAACTGTATGTGGTTTGCTGTATATATATTGTTGTCTGAATAAAATTGTGTTTAATTATTATTATCATAAGCTTTGTGTGGTGATCCTTCATACTATAGACCTGGTCTGTTTCTTTTTTTCTTGCTATATTGGTTTACTACAGGTCTTGTTGTGATCCCACGATTCGTGGTGCCCCCTTTTAAAATTACTTAAAAACCAACCGAAATCATGTTCTTTGGGGTCTCCGCTACTTCCGGCAGCAGAGACCCCGAGATCTGCCGGCCGGCAGATCTCGGCGAGCGCACTGTGCATGCGCCTGCCATTTTCTTCCCAGGAGAAGATGGTGGCGCCCATGGGGGGAAGCACGAGGGCCGAGGAGCACCGGGAGGTACCGGGAAGGGATCGGGGACCCTATTTCTCTGTCCTCTGATGTGCGATCACATCGGAGGACAGAGAAATGAAATGGCAAATCGCGCTTTTTTTTGCGGTCGCTAGTAAACGGTTAATACCAGCGATCACAACCCGGGGATTAGTAAAATCCGACCCAAATCATGTTCTTTGGGGTCTCGGCTACCCCCCGTCAACCGAGACTCTGGAGAAAATCTGACTCTTTGGGGAGCTATACACTTTTTAAGTACCCTTAACTATCGCCATTAAAAGGCATATCAGCGGTCGTTAAGAGGTTAAAAAAATATGTTGATAATGCAAAAATAATCCCACTGTACTTTTTCACTTGAAGTGAACATTTTGGAGATCTGTGCTTCTGCCAAAATTTGATTTTCTGAATTTTCTTGATTTCGGGTGGGAACTTCGACTCATATTGAATTTATTATGTGCTGGTAAAAGTCATGTATTATACTCGGGTGCGTCAAGGTCCCAAAACATAATAAACAGAAGGGTTAAAAAACACTCATCCTGCCCCACACCTGTCCGTGTGCCGCTACTACCCGCCCGGTCCTCTGCTGGCTTGATTCATGCCTTAGGCTTTAGTCTTCTCTTTTGGGCGCTTCTGCTGCTGACCAGGCCTCATGCAACTTCATGGCGTGTGTTGTCCTTTGATATCATAAAGTCACTTGAGGCACAGTCAGCGCCAGAGATGCCAATGCTGGAAGATGGGCGAGAAGACCTGAGCCAGTAGAAAGAGGAGAACAAGCCAAGCACAAGATAACTATAATCTTTTAATTTTTTAAACCATTCAAAAACCCTAACAAGAATCAATTAAAATAGCTGCCATTTTGCACGATTTTAGCAATTCACAAAAAAAATGTTTTCTAGCTTTACCATATTTTTTGTGAAGCTCAAAGTGGATTCAATTCATGTCCAATCCATTTGCTCATCTCTCATACTAATATTTCGGCTTATTATATGTATCATTTGGAAAACATATGCTGATTGATCCCCGTGATTGATTTCCACTCTCCTATGCCTGTTATTTTACCTGTGTCTGTATTGTTACATTTTATCTTTTTAAACTTGCATTACATACAAAATTGTGAAATAGAACAGAGCCACCTTGTGGGCATAATATTTACTGCGATATAACTTGCAGTTTGTTTAGTAGCTGGTGTCTTCAGATATCTTTTTGTCTTTTATAGTTTTGTAAGGACAAGTAAAAATATGTTTAGATTGTTGAATGGCTGCACGCAAAAGGTGACACCGCTGAATCTCAGAAAATCCTGAGTGCAGCAATAGCGATTAGTGCACTCTTTTAATTATTTCACATCATAAAAAATGTTTGGATGGAAAAGGGGTTTTTTTTGTGATTTTATTTTTATTTTTTTCCTTATTTTGAGATCTTTTATTAAACTTTTCTTTTTACATTTTTCATCCCACTATGGTACTGGACCATGCCAGGCCCCCATCAGGGGATTACTGCCCTTACTGGCATATGGGGACCCGTGAGGAAGGCACCCGGTCCAGGCTCACTGGGTCCCAGGAGCAGGGATCGGCCGCTCGCTCACTAACTGAACATGAGACCACAGTTTTATCTGCTGCAGATCTAGCAGTTCTCTGAATGCCAAGAACCTCACCCACATCACCCACATTTTGCATGTGATTACTATTATGACTAGTTAGAAGTGACAGTCAGTCTTTTGATATTAGTATACATAGACTCTCTGAGCAGGATCCTACCTTCCCATACAAATGTAGGCTTTAGCCTAAGAGAGGGTTCACAATAGGCAGGTTCCCAGCAACTAGAATTGTCTTATCATGGCTGCCAGGTACACATGAATTGGCAAATTTATGCGCTAAGTATTCTCAATTTTTCACATTTTCTAGTGCAGTAATGCAACACAAATTTCATATATTTCATATTTGCATTCTATAGCGCTACTGTTAGAATCTGTTTAGTTTGTGACTATCCGCCATTTTCTTGTGGTGTTCTGGCTGCTGGTCTTTTTCGTCTGGGGCTGGGTTGGTCTTGGGTCAGGTGTTTGTATCACTCTTTATTAACCAGCACCTGCCTCCCAGTCCTTGCTGGACAACAGTGTTAATCTGCTTGAGTTCTAGCTTGGTGCTTTGCTTTATCTTCCGTGTGTATAATTCATGCAGTTCTGGGATCTCTGGTTCTGCTAGTCTAGTTTTTGTTTTTCAGTTGATTTCTGAAACCTTCTCTTCTGTGCCTTCTGTTAGGAGGTGACCCGTTTTGTACCCAGACCTTATATCTTTCAGGGATCCCCTTCCCCCTATATATAGGTCTTCGCTTGAGATTAAACTAGGATCCTCAGTGGGTCTTTTCGCTAGGAATGGGTCGCCCACTCCATCGTAGGGTATCAGCATAGTCATAGTTTAGGGTCAGTTTTCCCCCTTCTATCCTAGTCCTGTGTTGCAGTTCCATAACAGCTACAGAGCGCTGCTTTACTTGTTGGTTATAATAAATTTGAGGTTATGCATCCAACTAATACGTAGATGATACAACATTGATACAACATTGATAGCAACAAACCTAGATGGAATGAAGGACTTTTTTGAAGTGTAAAGATGGAAAGCTTGAACATGGGACTGCTACTCAACACAAAGAAGACTAAGATATTGACTATTACCAGGTACAATTGGAACACACTTGAGAGGGACAGCAATGAACTTCATCCTACTTGGTTCAATGATCACTCAGAGTATCATTGATTCCATGGTGCTGTACATGAGAAGGGGTTACATACAGAATACAAATATCAATTACAGTAGACATACTAACAGTGATAGACCGGTGCCGAGGGAAGAGGACCCTGCCCTTGTGAGCTTACATTCTACAGGATGATGGGGAAGGAGGCAGTAGGTCGGGGGTTGCAGCAGCTCCGCTGGTGTTGAGGCGGCAATGTTGTCTTCGCAGGTTCTAAGCTTTCTTGAAGAGACTGGTTTTCAGGTTTCGTCTGAAGAATCCAAATGTGGTGGATAATCGGACGTGCTGGGGAACAGAATTCCAGAGGATGGGAGATATTCGTGAGAAGTTTTGGAGGCGATTGGGTGAGGAACATATAAGTGTGGAGGAGAGAAGGAGGTCTTTGGAAGACTGGAGATTACGTGAGGGAGGATAACAGGAGATTATTTAGGAGTTATATGGAATACAAAGGTTATGGATGGCTTTGTAGGGCAGTGTTAGTAGTTTGAACTGGGTACGCTGGGGAATTGGGAGCCAGTGAAGGGATTTGCAAAGTGGGAAAGTCGGGCAGCTGAGTTAAGGACGGACTAGAGAGGTGTGAGAGAGTTAGCAGGTAGGCCACAGAGGAGGATGTTACAGTAATTGAGGCGGGAGATGATGAGAGCATACAAAAGCATTTTGGTAAAGTGAGAGTTGAGGAAAGGACAAATTCTGGAAATATTTTTCAGCTGGAGGTGACAAGAGGTGGCGAGACCTTGGATGTGCGGTTTGAAGGATAGAGCAGAGTCATGGGTTACTGCGAGGCAGCAGGTTTCTGGTACAGGGGAAAGCGTGATGTCATTTATTGTGATGGATAGATCAGGAAGGGAAAATACATGAGATGGAGGAAAGATAATGAGTTCAGATTTGTACACATTGAGCTTAAGGAAGTGAGAAGAGAAGAAGGAGGATAGGGCTGATTTTGGACAGCAGAAAGGTGACTTCTTGGCTCGAGCGGTAGATCTGAGTGTCATCAGCATACAGATGGTACATGGAATGTGTTTTCTTCCAATGCCGCTCTGCAACCCTGGACACTTTCCGATGGCAATGATGGGGTGGTGGGGGAGAAGGCAATGATGGAGGTGATGGGGAGAAGGCAATGATGGAGAGGGCAATGATAAGTGTGGTGGGGAGAAAGCAATGATTGATGTAGTGAAAATGGCAATCATGGCATGGTGGGGAGAAGGCAATGAAGGAGGTGGTGGGGAGGACAATGATGGAGATGGTGGAGAGGGCAATGATGGAGGTGATGGAGAGGGCAATAATTGGGGTGGTGGAGAGAGCAATGATGGAGGTGGTGGAGAGGGCAATGATAGGGGTGGTGGAGAGAGCAATGATTGAGGTGGAGAGAGGGTAATGATGGGGATGTTGGAAAGGGCAATGATGGGCGGTGGTGGAGGGGGCAATGATGAAGGTGGTAGAGAGGGCAATGATGGGGTGGTGGAGAGGGCAATGATGGGGGTGGTAGAGAAAGCAATGATGGAGGTGACGGAGACAGCAATGATGGAGGTAGAGGAGAGGACAATGATGGGATGCGGGAGGGGAGGAGGACAATGAGGGGTGTGGGATTGGGATGGGAGGAAGGGTGACTTATAATGGACTTAGGAACAGGGGGAGGAGGATGTTAGATATGGATGTAAAATTAATTGGGTGGTGGAGGAGAGTGCTAAGCCCCGATAGCGTCCTCCCCATCTCACAATTGTGATAAATTATATCAAAGAAAATGATATAATTGTGTGGGAGACTGCTGCAAAAACCAGGCCCACTGTATTACACTACACAATGTAAGTGGCAGAAAGTGGCTGGCAGATATACGACAAACAGAACTGACGCAGATCCACTTAGGGGCAATTTAAATCTCCCTTTATTATGTGGGAGACTGCTGCAAAAACCAGGCCCACTGTATTACACTACACAATGTAAGTGACAGAAAGTGGCTGGCAGATATACGACAAACAGAACTGACGCAGATCCACTTAGGGGCAATTTAAATCTCTCTTATTATGTGGGAGACTGCTGCAAAAACCAGGCCCACTGTATTACACTACACAATGTAAGTGGCAGAACGTGGCTGGCAGATATACGACAAACAGAGCTGACGCAGATCCACCTAGTGGCAATTTAAATCTCCCCTTTTTGTGAGGGAGACTGCTGCAAAAATCAGGCCCACTGTATTACACTACACAATGTAAGTGGCAGAACGTGGCTGGCAGATATACGACAAACAGAGCTGACACAGATCCACTTAGGGGCAATTTAAATCTCCCTTTATTATGTGTGGGAGACTGCTGCAAAAATCAGGCCCGCTGTATTACACTACACAATGTAAGTGGCAGAACGTGGCTGGCAGACATACGACAAACATACCTGATGCAGATCCACTTAGGGGCAATTTAAATCTCCCTTTATTATGTGGGAGACTGCTGCAAAAACCAGGTCCACTGTATTACACTACACAATGTAAGTGGCAGAAAGTAGCTGGCAGATATACGACAAACAGAGCTGACGCAGATCCACTTAGTGGCAATTTAAATCTCCCTTTTTTGTGTGGGAGACTGCTGCAAAAACCAGGCCCACTGTATTACACAACACAATGTAAGTGGCAGAACGTGGCTAGCAGATATACGACAAACAGAACTGACGCAGATCCACTTAGTGGCAATTTAAATCTCCCTTTTTTGTGTGGGAGACTGCTGCAAAAATCAGGCCCACTGTATTACAGTACACAAAGTAAGTGGCAGAACGTGGCTGGCAGATATACGACAAACAGAATTGACGTATATAAACTTGTTGGCAATTTAAATCTCCCTTTTTTGTGTGGGAGACTGCTGCAAAAACCAGGCCCACTGTATTACACTACACAATGTAAGTGGCAGAACGTGGCTGGCAGATATACGACAAACAGAACTGACATATATAAACTTGTTGGCAATTTAAATCTCCCTTTTTTGTGTGGGAGACTGCTGCAAAAACCAGGCCCACTGTATTACACTACACAATGTAAGTGGCAGAATGTGGCTGGCAGATATATGACAAACAGAACTGATGCAGATCCACTTAGGGGCAATTTAAATCTCCCTTTTTTGTGTGGGAGACTGCTGCAAAAATCAGGCACACTGTATGACACTACACAATGTGAGTGGCAGAAAGTGGCTGGCAGATATACGACAAACAGACTGACGCAGATCCACTTAGGGGCAATTTAAATCTCCCTTTATTATGTGGGAGACTGCTGCAAAAACCAGGCCCACTGTATTACACTACACAATGTAAGTGGCAGAAAGTGGCTGGCAGATATACGACAAACAGAATTGACGCAGATCCATTTAGGGGCAATTTAAATCTCCGTTTATTATGTGGGAGACTGCTGCAAAAACCAGGCCCACTGTATTACACTACACAGTGTAAGTGGCAGAACGTGGCTGGCAGATATACGACAAACAGAACTGACGCAGATCCACTTAGGGGCAATTTAAATCTCCCTTTATTATGTGGGAGACTGCTGCAAATATCAGGCCCACTGTATTACACTACACAATGTAAGTGGCAGAACGTGGCTGGAAGATATACGACAAACAGAACTGACGCAGATCCACTTAGGGGCAATTTAAATCTCCCTTTATTATGTGGGAGACTGCTGCAGAAACCAGGCCTACTGTATTACACTACACAATGTAAGTGGCAGAACATGGCTGGCAGATATACGACAAACAGAGCTGATGCAGATCCACTTTGTAGCAATTTAAATCTCCCTTTTTTGTGTGGGAGACTGTTGCAAAAACCAGGCCCACTGTATTACACTACACAATGTAAGTGGCAGAACGTGGCTGCAGATATACGACAAACAGAACTGACGCAGATCCACTTAGGGGCAATTTAAATCTCCCTTTATTATGTGGGAGACTGCTGCAAAAATCAGGCCCACTGTATTACACTACACAATGTAAGTGGCAGAACGTGGCTGGCAGATATACGACAAACAGAACTGACGCAGATCCACTTAGGGGCAATTTAAATCTCCCTTTAGTATGTGGGAGACTGCTGAAAAAACCAGGCCCACTGTATTACACTACACAATGTAAGTGGCAGAACGTGGCTATTTTTTTATATATAAAAAGGGACTGTACTACAATAACAATCTCCCTACAATGATCTCAGGATAAGTATGGCAGCCAGCAATAAAAAGGACTGCTGCACACAAATGTGTGGACAAATAAACAATAGAACTGTGCAGAAAGGAGCAACAGGATTTTTGCTTTTAAAAAAGCAGTTGGTTTGCACAGCGGCGTACAAACAGCAATGCAGCTATCAGGGAGCCTTATAAGCTACAGAGCTGATGCACAAAAATCTAGCCTCCACTGTCCCTGCAAAGAAAAGGTGGTGTTGGACAGTGGAAATCGCTACAGCACAAGCGGTTTGGGGGTTAAGCTTCCCTCCCTAACGATATCGCTGCTTCTGACGAAGCTGCAGCAACCTCTCCCTATGCTCAGATCGGCAGAAGTAAGATGGCGGTCGGCGTGCACACCCCTTTATAGCCCCTGTGACGCCGCAGAAAGCAAGCCAATCACTGTCATGCCCTTCTCTAAGATGGTGGGGACCGATACTTATGTCATCACGCTGCCCACACTCTGCGTCCTCCTTCATTGGCTGAGAAATGGCACTGAAAGCGTCATACGAAACGCGACTTTGGCACGAAGATCGCCGACAGCATGGCCGATCCCATGCTGGGATCAGGTCGGGTTTCATGAAACCCGACTTTGCCGAAAGTCGGCGATTTTTCAATTTGTCCGATCCGTTTCGCTCAACCCTAGTCCTGAATACGCCGATACCCAATATGTGGGGGTAAACCACTGTTTGGGAGCATGGCAGAGCTCGGAAGGGAAGGAGCGCCATCTGACTTTTCAATGCAAAATTGACTGGAATTGAGATGGGACGCTGTCATGTTCTCAATGGCAAGAGAACATAGCATCAGCATATATAGGAACTAGCTCTTGGAAGATGGGAACTAAGCTGACCATGAACTAAACCTAACGCACAACTAGCAGTGGCCGGGTAGCATGCCTACGTTGATTCTAGATGCCCAGCACCAGCCGAAGGACTAAATAAAGCTAGCAGAGGAAAATATTAGTCCTAGCTCACCTCTAGAGAAATACCCCGAAAGGAGACAGAGGCCCCCCACATGTATTGGCGGTGAGTTAAGATGAAATAACAAACGTAGTATGAAAATAGGTTTAGCAAATTTGAGGTCCACTTACTACATAGCAGAAGACAGAAAGGACACTTTCATGGTCAGCTGAAAACCCTATCAAAACACCATCCAGAAATTACTTTAAAACTCTGGCATTAACTCATAACACCAGAGTGGCAATTCCTGTTCACAAGAGCTTTCCAGACACAGTAACGAAACTACAGCTGTGAACTGGAACAAAAATGCAAAAACAAACATGGACAAGAGTCCAACTTATCTAGTAGTTGTCTAGGAGCAGGAACAAGCACAGAGAGGCTTCTGATAACATTGTTGACCGGCAAGCAACTAACAGAGCAGCAAGGTTATATAGCGACTCCCACATCTTGATGGGAACAGGTGAACAGAGAAGATGAAGACACAGTTCAATTCCACCAGTAGCCACCGGGGGAGCCCAGAATCCAAATTCACAACAGTACCCCCCCCTCAAGGAGGGGGCACCGAACCCTCACCAGAACCACCAGGGCGATCAGGATGGGCCCTATGAAAGGCACGAACCAGATCAGAGGCATGAACATCAGATGCATTCACCCAAGAATTATCCTCCTGGCCGTATCCCTTCCACTTGACCAGATACTGGAGTCTCCGTCTGGAAACACGAGAGTCTAAGATTTTCTCCACAACGTACTCCAACTCACCCTCAACCAACACCGGAGCAGGAGGCTCAACGGAAGGCACAACCGGTACCTCATACCTGCGCAATAATGACCGATGAAAAACGTTATGAATAGAAAAGGATGCAGGGAGGTCCAAACGGAAGGAAACAGGGTTAAGAATCTCCAATATCTTATACGGGCCGATGAACCGAGGCTTAAACTTAGGAGAAGAGACCCTCATAGGGACAAAACGAGAAGACAACCACACCAAATCCCCAACACAAAGCCGAGGACCAACACGACGGTGGCGGTTGGCAAAAAGCTGAGTCTTCTCCTGGGACAACCTCAAATTGTCCACCACCTGCCCCCAGATCTGATGCAATCTCTCCACCACAGCATCCACTCCAGGACAATCCGAAGATTCCACCTGACCAGAGGAAAATCGAGGATGAAACCCCGAATTACAGAAAAACGGGGACACCAAAGTGGCAGAGCTGGCCCGATTATTGAGAGCGAACTCCGCCAATGGCAAAAAAGCAACCCAATCATCCTGGTCAGCAGACACAAAACACCTCAGATATGTCTCCAGGGTCTGATTAATCCGCTCGGTCTGGCCATTAGTCTGAGGATGGAAAGCGGACGAAAAAGATAAATCTATGCCCATCCTAGCACAGAATGCCCGCCAAAATCTAGACACGAATTGGGTCCCTCTGTCAGAAACGATATTCTCAGGAATACCATGCAAACGAACAACATTTTGAAAAAACAGAGGAACCAACTCGGAAGAAGAAGGCAACTTGGGCAGAGGAACCAAATGGACCATCTTAGAAAAACGGTCACACACCACCCAGATGACAGACATCTTCTGAGAAACAGGCAGATCTGAAATAAAATCCATCGAGATGTGCGTCCAAGGCCTCTTAGGAATAGGCAAGGGCAACAATAATCCACTAGCCCGAGAACAACAAGGCTTGGCCCGAGCACAAACGTCACAAGACTGCACAAAGCCTCGCACATCTCGTGACAGGGAAGGCCACCAGAAGGACCTTGCCACCAAATCCCTGGTACCAAAAATGCCAGGATGACCTGCCAACGCAGAAGAATGAACCTCAGAGATGACTCTACTGGTCCAATCATCAGGAACAAACAGTTTATCAGGTGGGCAACGATCGGGTCTATCCGCCTGAAACTCCTGCAAGGCCCGCCACAGGTCTGGAGAAACGGCTGACAATACCACTCCATCCTTAAGGATACCTGTGGGCTCAGAGTTACCAGGCGAGTCAGGCTCAAAACTCCTAGAAAGGGCATCCGCCTTAAGATTCTTAGAACCCGGTAGGTATGACACCACAAAATTAAACCGAGAGAAAAATAATGACCAGCGCGCCTGTCTAGGATTCAGGCGCCTGGCGGTCTCAAGATAAATCAAATTTTTGTGGTCAGTCAATACCACCACCTGATGTCTGGCCCCCTCAAGCCAATGGCGCCACTCCTCAAAAGCCCACTTCATGGCCAAAAGCTCCCGATTCCCAACATCATAATTCCGCTCAGCGGGCGAAAATTTACGGGAAAAGAAGGCACAAGGCCTCATCACGGAGCAGTCAGAACTTTTCTGCGACAACACTGCCCCAGCTCCGATCTCAGAAGCGTCGACCTCAACCTGAAAAGGTAGAGCAACATCAGGCTGACGCAACACAGGGGCAGAGGAAAAACGGCGCTTAAGCTCCCGAAAGGCCTCCACAGCATCAGGGGACCAATCAGCAACATCAGCACCCTTCTTAGTCAAATCGGTCAATGGCTTAGCAATATCCGAAAAACCAGCAATAAATCGACGATAAAAGTTAGCAAAGCCCAAAAATTTCTGAAGACTCTTAAGAGAAGAGGGCTGCGTCCAATCACAAATGGCTTGAACCTTGACAGGATCCATTTCAATGGAAGAGGGGGAAAAAATATATCCCAAAAAGGAAATCCTCTGTACCCCAAAAACACACTTAGAACCCTTCACACACAAAGAATTAGACCGCAAAACCTGAAAAACCCTCCTGACTTGCTGGACATGAGAGTCCCAGTCATCCGAAAAAATCAGAATATCATCCAGATACACAATCATAAATTTATCCAAATAATCGCGAAAAATATCATGCATAAAGGACTGGAAAACTGACGGAGCATTTGAAAGACCAAAAGGCATCACTAAATACTCAAAGTGGCCCTCGGGCGTATTAAATGCGGTTTTCCACTCATCCCCCTGCCTGATTCGCACCAAATTATACGCCCCACGAAGGTCAATCTTAGAGAACCACTTGGCCCCCTTTATGCGAGCAAACAAATCAGTCAGCAACGGCAATGGGTATTGATATTTAACAGTGATCTTATTCAAAAGCCGATAATCAATACATGGTCTCAAAGAGCCGTCTTTTTTTGACACAAAGAAAAAACCGGCTCCTAAGGGAGATGACGATGGACGAATATGTCCCTTTTCCAAGGACTCCTTTATATATTCTCGCATAGCAGCATGTTCAGGCACAGACAAATTAAATAAACGACCCTTTGGGTATTTACTACCCGGAATTAAATCTATGGCACAATCGCACTCTCGGTGCGGAGGTAACGAACCAAGCTTGGATTCTTCAAAGACGTCATAATAGTCAGACAGGAACTCAGGAATTTCAGAGGGAATAGATGATGAAATGGAAACCACAGGTACATCCCCATGAGTCCCCTTACATCCCCAGCTCAACACAGACATAGCTCTCCAGTCGAGGACTGGGTTGTGAGATTGCAGCCAAGGCAATCCTAGCACCAAATCATCATGTAGATTATACAACACCAGAAAGCGAATAATCTCCTGGTGATCCGGATTAATACGCATAGTTACTTGTGTCCAGTATTGTGGTTTATTATTAGCCAATGGGGTGGAGTCAATCCCCTTCAGAGGAATAGAAGTCTCCAAAGGCTCTAAATCATACCCACAGCGTTTGGCAAAGGACCAATCCATAAGACTCAAAGCGGCGCCAGAGTCGACATAGGCGTCCGTGGTAATAGATGACAAAGAGCAAATCAGGGTCACAGATAGAATAAACTTAGACGGTAAGGTGCAAATGGAAACAGATTTATCAAGCTTTTTAGTGCGCTTAGAGCATGCTGATATAACATGAGTAGAATCACCACAATAGAAACACAACCCATTTTTCCGTCTAAAATTCTGCCGCTCGCTTCGGGACAGAATTCTATCACACTGCATACTCTCTGGCGACTTCTCAGTGGCCACCGCCAGATGGTGCACTGGTTTGCGCTCCCGCAAACGCCTATCGATCTGAATAGCCATTGTCATGGACTCATTCAGACCCGCAGGCACAGGGAACCCCACCATAACATCCTTAATGGCATCAGAGAGACCCTCTCTGAAAGTCGCCGCCAGGGCGCACTCATTCCACTGAGTAAGCACAGACCATTTACGGAATCTTTGGCAGTAAATTTCCGCTTCATCTTGCCCCTGAGATAGGGACATCAAAGTTTTTTCTGCCTGAAGCTCCAAATGAGGTTCGTCATAAAGCAACCCCAAGGCCAGAAAAAACGCATCCACATTGAGCAACGCAGGATCCCCTGGTGTCAATGAAAAAGCCCAGTCTTGAGGGTCGCCCCGGAGCAAGGAAATCACAATCCTGACCTGCTGTGCAGGGTCTCCGGCAGAGCGAAATTTCAAGGACAAAAATAATTTGCAATTATTTCGAAAATTCTGAAACCCAGATCTATTCCCCGAGAAAAATTCCGGCAAAGGAATTCTCGGCTCAGATACAGGTGCATGACAAACAAAGTCTTGCAAATTTTGTACCTTCGTGGCGAGATTATTCAAACCTGCAGTTACACTCTGAAGATCCATTACAAACAGGTGGACACAGAGCCATTCAAAGGAGAGAAAAAAAAAAAAAAAATTTCAGCAGACTACTTATTTCTCTCCTTACTCAGCCAAGGATTTTAACCCTTTAACTGGCCGGTCAAACTGTCATGTTCTCAATGGCAAGAGAACATAGCATCAGCATATATAGGAACTAGCTCTTGGAAGATGGGAACTAAGCTGACCATGAACTAAACCTAACGCACAACTAGCAGTGGCCGGGTAGCATGCCTACGTTGATTCTAGATGCCCAGCACCAGCCGAAGGACTAAATAAAGCTAGCAGAGGAAAATATTAGTCCTAGCTCACCTCTAGAGAAATACCCCGAAAGGAGACAGAGGCCCCCCACATGTATTGGCGGTGAGTTAAGATGAAATAACAAACGTAGTATGAAAATAGGTTTAGCAAATTTGAGGTCCACTTACTACATAGCAGAAGACAGAAAGGACACTTTCATGGTCAGCTGAAAACCCTATCAAAACACCATCCAGAAATTACTTTAAAACTCTGGCATTAACTCATAACACCAGAGTGGCAATTCCTGTTCACAAGAGCTTTCCAGACACAGTAACGAAACTACAGCTGTGAACTGGAACAAAAATGCAAAAACAAACATGGACAAGAGTCCAACTTATCTAGTAGTTGTCTAGGAGCAGGAACAAGCACAGAGAGGCTTCTGATAACATTGTTGACCGGCAAGCAACTAACAGAGCAGCAAGGTTATATAGCGACTCCCACATCTTGATGGGAACAGGTGAACAGAGAAGATGAAGACACAGTTCAATTCCACCAGTAGCCACCGGGGGAGCCCAGAATCCAAATTCACAACAGGACGCCATGTTGCGTTTGGAGAGCCCCTGATGTGCCTAAACATTGAAACCCCCCACAAGTGACACCATTTTAGAAAGTAGACCCCCTAAGGAACGTTTCTAGATGTGTTGTGAGAGCTTTGAACCCCCAAGTGTTTCACTACAGTTTATAACGCAGAGCCGTGAAAATTAAAATTCTTTTTTTCCCACAAAACTTATTTTTTAGCCCCGTTTTGTATTTTCCCAAGGGTAACAGGGCAAATTGGACCCCAAAAGTTGTTGTCCAATTTGTCATGAGTACGCTGATACCCTATATGTGGGGGGAAACCACCGTTTGGGTGCATGGCAGAGCTCAGAAGGGAAAGAACGCCATTTGGAATGCAGACTTAGATGGATTGGTCCGCAGGCGTCACGCTGCATTTGCAGAGCCCCTGATGTACCTAAACAGTAGAAACCTCCCACAAGTGAACCCATATGGGAAACTAGACCCCCCAAGGAACTTATGTAGATGTGTTGTGAGAACTTTGAACCCCCAAGTGTTTCACTACAGTTTATAACGCAGAGAAGTGAAAATAAAAAAATCATTTTTTTTCCACAAAAATGTTTTTTTAGCCCCCCAAATTTTTATTTTCTCAAGGGTAACAAGAGAAATTGGACCCCAAATGTTGTTGTCCAATTTGTCCTGAGTACGCTGATACCCCACATGTGGGGGGGAACCACCGTTTGGGCGCATGGCAGAGCTCGGAAAGGAAGAAGCACTGTTTTACTTTTTCAACGCAGAATTGGCTGGAATTGAGATTGAACGCCATGTCGGGTTTGGAGAGCCCTGATGTGCCTAAACAGTGGAAACCCCCAATTGTAACTGAAACCCTAACCCAACCAGACCCCTAATTCTAATCCCAACCACACCCCTAACCCCAACCACACCCCTAATCCCAACACACCCCTAACCCTAATCCCAACCATAACCCTAAGCACACCCCTAACCCTGACACACCCCTAACCCTAATGCCAACCATAAATGTAATCCAAACCCTAACTTTAGCCCCAACCCTAACTGTAGCCCTAACCCTAACTTTATCCCCAACCCTAACTTTAGCCCCAACCCTAACCCTTAATTTAGCCCCAACCCTAACTGTAGTCCTAACCCTAACTTTAGCCCCAACCCTAACCCTAACTGTAGCCCCAGCCCTAACTTTAGCCCCAACCCTAACTGTAGCCCTAACCCCATCCCCAACCCTAGCCCCAACCCTAACCCTAGCCCCAACCCTAACCCCAACCCTAACCCTAGCCCTAACCCTAATGGGAAAATGGAAATAAATACATTTTTTAAATTTTATTATTTTTCCCTAACTAAGGGGGTCATGAAGGGGGGTTTGATTTAATTTTTATAGCGGGTTTTTTAGCGGATTTTTATGATTGGCAGCTGTCACACACTAAAAGACGCTTTTTATTGTAAAAAATAGTTTTTGCATCTCCACATTTTGAGAGCTATAATTTTTCCATATTTTGGTCCACAGAGTCATGTGAGGGACGAGTTGACGTTTTTATTGGTAACATTTTCGGGCACGTGACTTTTTTGATTGCTTTTTATTCCGATTTTTGTGAGGCAGAATGACCAAACACCAGCCATTCATGAATTTCTTTTGTGGGGGCGTTTATACCATTCCATGTTTGGTAAAATTGATAAAGCAGTTTTATTCTTCGGGTCAGTACGATTACAGCGATACCTCATTTATATCATTTTTTATGTCTTGGCGCTTTTATACGATAAAAACTATTTTATAGAGAAAATAATTATTTTTGCATCGCTTTATTCTGAGGACTATAACTTTTTTATTTTTTCACTGATGATACTGTACTGTACTGCGGGTCGTTTTTTGTGGAACAAGATGACGTTTTCAGCGGTACCATGGTTATTTATATCCGTCTTTTTGATCGCGTGGTATTTCACTTTTTGTTTGGTGATATGATAATAAAGCGTTGTTTTTTGCCTCTTTTTTTTTTTTTTTACGGTGTTCACTGAAGTGGGACAGTTTTATAGGTCGGGTCGTTACGGACGCGGTGATACTAAATATGTGTACTTTTATTGTTTTTTTTTTTTTTATTTAGATAAAGAAATGTATTTATGGGAACAATATATTTTTTTTTTCTTTATATAGGAATTTTTTTTTTTTACACATCTAAATATTTTTTTTTTTACATTATCACATTGTCCCGGTGGGACATCACTATATAGTGACAGATCGCTGATCTGACACTTTGCAGAGCACTATGTCAGATCAGCGATCTGATGTGCACTGCTCCAGGCTTACAGGTGCCTGCTTTAAGTGTTTCGGGGGTTAATGTGCGAGGAGCGGTCCGTGACCGCTCCTGGCACATACTGCCGGATGTCAGCTGTGATAGTCAGCTGACACCCGGCCGCGATTAGCCGTGCTTCCCCCGTGAATTAAGTCCCAGGTCACCTCGACGGGATAGTACGTCATTTGGGATTAAGGGGTTAAATTTGCAAAAATTTCTCCAGTTTTTTTTTCAGTCAAGATGGGGTTGAAGCTTGAAGGATTGAAGCTTGAGGATGACAATTGGCATATTCCAGGTGCCTTCTGGGGAAGGCAAAGAGTCTCCCTCAACAAGAAGATTGTTGGGTACAGCCAGAACCAGTTGCTTGGAAAGTATCGCCAAACCAGGGATTGAAGCTTGAGGAGGCCAATTTGCATATTCCAGGTGCCTTCTGGGAAAGGCAAAGAGTCTCCCTCAGCAAGAAGATCGTTGGGTACAGCCCAGAATTTTTGCCTCTAGGACATTATTGCAAGAAAGCTTGGCTGATTGAGTAGATTACACAACAAGGAAAAACACAGCAGATTACAAAAGAAGGTTACACACAGTAGATTACACAAGAAGGAAGACAAACAGCAAGTCAGCAGGATGTAGGAGCAACATGGCAGATGTGGCAACCTACAAAGTGAGCTGCAGCATGTGCTACATGTTCACGGATTGAGCAGAAATAGAATCCAACTTCACCTGCCAGAAGTGTAGACTACTGGCCCTTTTAAAAGAAAAGGTGTGGGGGTCTGGAAGAAAGAATTGCAACTTTGAAACTCATCAAAGAAAATGAAGACTTCCTAGGCAAAACAGAAGCATCTCTACTGGTCACAGAAAGTGTCAGAGAACCTCCAGAAGAAGATGAGTGGAAGCATGCGACCAAAAGAAGCAAGGAGACTATGGAGACAACAGCAACCACACAACTGAGAAACCGATACCAAGGCCTTGTGGAGGACGAAGATGGCACACCTAAGGATGAGGCACTATCAGCAAGCAAAGAAGAAAAGGGCACACAGCAACGCCTAGAAGTGGCAACAAAAAGTACAGCCAAGAAGCGAAGAAGAGTGGTAGTGGTGGGAGACTCACTACTGAGAGGCACAGAAGCAACCTTCTGGAGACCGGACCAGACTGGAGAAGTATGCTGCTTCCCAGGTGCGAAGATCAAGAATGTGACCGATAGGATACCAAAGCTCATCAGTTCTAAGGACGTCCACCCATTTCTTCTGATACATGTTGGCACCAATGACAGGGCAAGGAAGGACCTACTGACAATCTGCAAGGACTTTGAAGAGTTGGGGAGGAAAGTAAAGGAACTGGATGCACAGGTTGTTTTTTATTCTATCCTTCCAGTAGATGGGCATGGCACCAGGAGATGGAACAGTATCCTTGATGTGAACAACCGGCTAAGACAATGGTGCAGACAACAAGGATTCGGATTCCTGGGTGAGAATTACCTGTATGACGGACTTCTTGCCAGAGACGGACTACACCTCAACAAACCTGGGAAACACACATTCACCAGAAGGCTCACTACACTCATCAGGAGGGCATTAAACTAGAAGAGGGGACGGGAAGAAAAACGTTAGACACGAACATGACAGCAAAGAAGACCCAAGACAACATACAACATAGGGAGATAAGAAAATTTCTAAAACAATCCACAGGGAGGAGATTGGAACAAAACAAAATCCTCTAAACTGCATGCTCGCAAATGCCAGGAGCCTGACAAACAAGATGGAAGAACTAGAAGCAGAAATATCTACAGGTAACTATGACATAGTGGGAATAACTGAAACATGGTTAGATGAAAGTTATGACTGGGCAGTTAACTTACAGGGTTACAGTCTGTTTAGAAAGGATCGTAAAAATCAGAGAGGAGGAGGGGTTTGTCTTTATGTAAAGTCTTGTCTAAAGTCCACTTTAAGGGTTGAATATTAGCGAAGGGAATGAGGATGTCAAGTCCGCATGGGTCGAAATACATGGAGGAAAAAAAAGTAACAAAATTCTCATTGAAGTCTGTTACAAACCACCAAATATAACAGAAATCATAGAAATTCTACTACCAAGGCAGATAGATGAAGCTGCAATGCATAATGAGGTCCTTGTTATGGGGGACTTTAACTACCCAGATGTTAACTGGGAAACAGAGACCTGCGAAACTCATAAAGGCAACAGGTTTTTTATTAATAACCACGAAAAATTATCTTTGACAATTGGTGCAGAATCCAACCAGAGGAGCAGCACTTTTAGACCTAATACTGTCTAATAGACCTTACAGAATCACAAATCTGCAGGTCGTCGGGCACCTAGGAAATAGCGACCACAATATTGTATAGTTTCACTTGTCTTTTGCTAGGAAAACTTGTCAGGGAGTCACAAAAACACTGAACTTTAGGAAGGCAAAGTTTGACCAGCTTAGGCTACTTTCACACATCCGTTTTTTGCCGTCAGGCACAATCCGGCTAATTTTTCAAAAAATGGACTCGGCGTCCGCTGGATCCGTTTCTTTCCCATAGACTTGTATTAGCGCCGGATGGCCTTCCGTTTTGTCCGTTTTTCGCCAGATCCGGCGGTCTCTCTCTCTGCCCCGGAACAGGAAGTTAAAACTCTATAGGGTTTAAAAAAAAAGGATCCAGCAAAAAAAAAAGGATCCATCGCATCAGTTTTTCACAATTTGCAATGGATCCGTTATTTCAAAAATTCGCCAGATCCTGCCTGATGGCAAAAACCTGATGTGTGAAACTAGCCTTAGAGATGCCCTTAAGCTGGTTGACTGGGACAATGTCTTCAAAAATAAGAATACAGATAATAAATAGGAAATGTTTAAGAACATCCTAAATAGGCACTGTATGCGGTTTATACCTTTTGGGAGCGTGGGAACTTTTCAGAATATTTTCCCAGGCTCGAGTTCATATGAGTTCATCCAGCAGAGGGTGCATTACCGCGACTCGAGGTAAATACAGTACATTTCCCGGCATTCCATTAATTCACCAAGTTTTACAGGCAGGAGCACAGCTGCATTAGCAGAGCTCCTGGGTGTAAAATGATTTAACCCCTTCAGATGGATTTACAGCGTGGGACAAGACTGAACGACGGAAGGTATGGAATATTTTTGTTTGTTTTTCTAACTTTATTTCAGTTGACAAGGGTCTTCAGGTGGATTAAGAGTATAATAAAATATTACAACACCATGTGTCTTTATTTCATTAAAATACTTTTTAATAATGTGTGTGTGTTTTATTAACCATTTCGTACTACTGGATTAATAATGAATAGGTGTCATAATTGACGCCTCTCCATTATTAACCCGGCTTAATGTCACCTTACAATAGCAAGGTGACATTAACCCTTCATTACCCCATATCCCTGTTATGACCCCAATGGCGAGGGTCTCAGAGGAACGTGGAAGTCTGCAGAATACAAAAATCCAGCTCATAGGGCAGTGGTAACTGGGTTGACCATATATCTACTCCTAACGCCAACACTAGAAGTAGCCGGGGATCATTCCTACGTTGATTCTAGATGACACGCGCCAGCCGGAGAATCTAGCTACCCCTAGTAGAGGAAAACAAAGACCTTTCTTGCCTCCAGAGAAGGGGACCCCAAAGCTGGATAGAAGCCCCCCACAAATAATGACGGTGAGGTAAGAGGAAATGACAAACACAGAAATGAACCAGGTTTAGCACAGAGAGGCCCGCTTACTGATAGCAGAATAAAGAAAGGTAACTTATATGGTCAACAAAAACCCTATCAAAATCCACACTGGAAATTCAAGAACCCCCGAACCGTCTAACGGTCCGGGGGGAGAACACCAGCCCCCTAGAGCTTCCTACAAAGGTCAGGATATAGATTTGGAACAAGCTGGACAAAAATACAAAACCAAAACAAATAGCAAAAAGCAAAAGGCAGACTTAGCTGATATAACTGGAACCAGGATCAGTAGACAAGAGCACAGCAGACTAGCTCTGATAACTACGTTGCCAGGCATTGAACTGAAGGTCCAGGGAGCTTATATAGCAACACCCCTAACTAACGACCCAGGTGCGGATAAAAGGAATGACAGAAAAACCAGAGTCAAAAAACTAGTAACCACTAGAGGGAGCAAAAGCAAATTCACAACAGTACCCCCCCCTTAGTGAGGGGTCACCGAACCCTCACCACGACCACCAGGGCGATCAGGACGAGCGGCATGAAAGGCACGAACTAAATCGGCCGCATGAACATCAGAGGCGACCACCCAGGAATTATCCTCCTGACCATAGCCCTTCCACTTGACCAAGTACTGAAGCCTCCGCCTGGAGAGGCGAGAATCCAAGATCTTCTCCACCACGTACTCCAACTCGCCCTCAACCAACACCGGAGCAGGAGGCTCAGCAGAAGGAACTACAGGCACAATGTACCGCCGCAACAAGGACCTATGAAATACATTGTGAATAGCAAACGACACAGGAAGATCCAGACGAAAAGATACAGGATTAAGGATTTCCAATATCTTGTAAGGCCCAATAAAACGAGGTTTAAATTTGGGAGAGGAGACCTTCATAGGAACAAAGCGGGAAGAAAGCCATACCAAATCCCCAACGCGTAGTCGGGGACCCACACCGCGGCGGCGGTTGGCAAAGCGCTGAGCCTTCTCCTGTGACAACTTCAAGTTGTCCACCACATGATTCCAGATCTGCTGCAACCTATCCACCACAGAATCCACCCCAGGACAGTCAGAAGGCTCCACATGACCCGAAGAAAAGCGAGGATGGAAACCAGAGTTGCAGAAAAAAGGCGAAACCAAGGTGGCGGAACTAGCCCGATTATTAAGGGCAAACTCAGCCAACGGCAAGAATGTCACCCAATCGTCCTGATCAGCAGAGACAAAACACCTCAAATAAGCCTCCAAAGTCTGATTGGTTCGCTCCGTCTGTCCATTAGTCTGAGGATGGAAAGCAGACGAAAATGACAAATCAATGCCCATCCTACTACAAAAGGATCGCCAGAACCTGGAAACGAACTGGGATCCTCTGTCTGACACAATATTCTCAGGGATGCCGTGCAAACGAACCACGTTCTGGAAAAACACAGGAACCAGATCGGAAGAGGAAGGCAGCTTAGGCAAAGGAACCAAATGGACCATCTTGGAGAAGCGATCACATATCACCCAGATAACGGACATGCCCTGAGATAGCGGAAGATCAGAAATGAAATCCATGGAGATATGTGTCCAAGGTCTCTTCGGGACAGGCAAGGGCAAGAGCAAACCGCTGGCACGAGAACAGCAAGGCTTAGCTCGAGCACAAATCCCACAGGACTGCACAAATGACCGCACATCCCTTGACAAGGAAGGCCACCAAAAGGACCTGGCCACCAGATCTCTGGTGCCAAAGATTCCCGGGTGACCTGCCAACACCGAGGAATGAACCTCGGAAATGACTCTGCTGGTCCACTTATCCGGGACAAACAGTCTGTCAGGTGGACAAGACTCAGGCCTATCAGCCTGAAATCTCTGCAACACACGTCGCAGATCCGGAGAAATAGCTGACAAGATAACTCCATCTTTAAGAATACCAACAGGATCCGCGACTCCAGGAGCATCAGGCACAAAGCTCCTAGAAAGAGCATCGGCCTTCACATTCTTTGAACCTGGTAAATACGAGACAACAAAATCAAAGCGGGAGAAAAACAATGACCAGCGGGCCTGTCTCGGATTAAGGCGTTTAGCAGACTCGAGATACATCAGATTTTTGTGATCAGTCAAGACCACCACACGATGCTTAGCACCCTCGAGCCAATGACGCCACTCCTCAAATGCCCATTTCATGGCCAACAACTCCCGATTGCCCACATCATAATTTCGCTCGGCAGGCGAAAACTTCCTAGAGAAAAAGGCACAAGGTTTCATAACAGAGCAACCAGGGCCTCTCTGCGACAAAACGGCCCCTGCCCCAATCTCCGAAGCATCCACCTCAACCTGAAAGGGAAGTGAGACGTCAGGCTGGCACAAAACAGGCGCCGAAGTAAACCGGCGTTTCAACTCCTGGAAAGCCTCCACGGCAGCAGGAGCCCAGTTAGCTACATCGGAGCCCTTCTTGGTCATATCCGTCAAAGGTTTCACAATGCTAGAAAAATTAGCGATAAAACGACGGTAGAAGTTAGCGAAGCCCAAGAACTTCTGAAGACTCTTAACTGACGAGGGCTGAGTCCAATCAAGAATAGCTCGGACCTTGACTGGGTCCATCTCCACAGCAGAAGGGGAAAAAATGAACCCCAAAAAGGGAACCTTCTGTACACCAAAGAGACACTTTGAGCCCTTGACAAACAAAGAATTTTCACGCAAAATTTTAAAGACCAACCTGACCTGCTCCACATGCGAATCCCAATTATCAGAAAAAACCAAAATATCATCCAGATAAACAATCAAAAATTTATCCAGATACTTCCGGAAAATGTCATGCATAAAGGACTGAAAAACTGAAGGCGCATTGGAGAGCCCAAAAGGCATCACCAAGTACTCAAAATGACCTTCGGGCGTATTGAATGCGGTTTTCCATTCATCACCTTGCTTAATGCGCACAAGGTTGTACGCACCACGAAGGTCTATCTTGGTGAACCACTTGGCACCCTTAATCCGGGCAAAGAAGTCAGACAACAGCGGTAAAGGATACTGAAATTTGACAGTGATCTTATTTAAAAGCCGATAATCAATACAAGGTCTCAAAGATCCGTCCTTTTTTGCCACAAAAAAGAATCCCGCACCAAGAGGGGAAGAAGACGGACGAATATGTCCTTTCTCCAGAGACTCCTTGATATATGAACGCATAGCGGTATGTTCAGGTACCGACAGATTAAACAGTCTTCCCTTAGGAAATTTACTGCCTGGGATCAAATCTATAGCACAGTCACAGTCCCTATGAGGAGGCAGTGCACTGGACTCAGACTCACTGAAGACATCCTGATAATCAGACAAATACTCCGGAACTTCCGAAGGCGTAGAAGAAGCAATAGACACAGGCAGGGAATCCCCATGAATACCACAACAGCCCCAACTTGAGACTGACATAGCCTTCCAGTCCAGGACTGGATTATGGGTCTGTAACCATGGCAGCCCTAAAACAACCAAATCATGCATTTTATGTAAAACCAGGAAACGTATCACCTCGCGGTGTTCAGGAGTCATGCACATGGTAACCTGTGTCCAATACTGCGGTTTATTTGCTGCCAATGGTGTAGCATCAATACCCCTAAGAGGAATAGGATTTTCTAATGGTTCAAGAGTAAAACCACAGCGCTTAGCAAATGAGAGATCCATGAGACTCAGGGCAGCACCTGAATCTACAAACGCCATGACAGGATAAGATGACAGTGAGCAAATCAAAGTTACAGACAGAATAAATTTAGGTTGCAAATTACCAACGGTGACAGGACTAACAACCTTAGCTATACGTTTAGAGCATGCTGAGATAACATGTGTAGAATCACCACAGTAGTAGCACAAGCCATTCCGGCGTCTATGAATTTTCCGCTCATTTCTAGTCAGGATTCTATCACATTGCATTAAATCAGGTGTCTGTTCAGACAACACCATGAGGGAATTTGCGGTTTTTCTATCACATTGCACCGAATTAGGTGTCTGTTCAGACAACACCATGAGGGAATTTGCGGTTTTGCGCTCCCGCAACCGCCGGTCAATTTGAATAGCCAGTGCCATAGTATCATTCAGACCTGTGGGAATGGGAAAACCCACCATAACATTCTTAATGGCTTCAGAAAGGCCATTTCTAAAATTAGCGGCCAGTGCACACTCGTTCCAATGTGTCAGCACGGACCATTTCCGAAATTTTTGGCAATACGCTTCAGCCTCGTCCTGCCCCTGAGACATAGCCAGCAAGGCCTTTTCTGCCTGAATCTCAAGATTGGGTTCCTCATAAAGTAAACCGAGCGCCAGAAAAAACGCATCAAGATCAGCCAATGCCGGATCTCCTGGCGCCAGCGAAAAAGCCCAATCCTGAGGGTCGCCCCGTAAGAACGAAATAACAATTTTTACTTGCTGAGCAGAATCTCCAGATGAACAGGGTCTCAGGGACAAAAACAATTTACAATTATTCACGAAATTCCTAAACTTAAACCTGTCTCCGGAAAACAGTTCAGGAATCGGTATTTTAGGTTCGGACCTAGGATTTCTGATAACATAGTCTTGTATGCCCTGCACACGAGTAGCCAGCTGGTCCACACTTGTAATCAAGGTCTGGACATTCATGTCTGCAGCAAGCATAGCCACTCTGAGGTAAAGGGGAAAAAGAAAAAAAAAACTCAGAATCTTCTTTCTTATAATCCCTCTTCTGCAATGCATTAAACATTTAATACTGGCCTGGCAAACTGTTATGACCCCAATGGCGAGGGTCTCAGAGGAACGTGGAAGTCTGCAGAATACAAAAATCCAGCTCATAGGGCAGTGGTAACTGGGTTGACCATATATCTACTCCTAACGCCAACACTAGAAGTAGCCGGGGATCATTCCTACGTTGATTCTAGATGACACGCGCCAGCCGGAGAATCTAGCTACCCCTAGTAGAGGAAAACAAAGACCTTTCTTGCCTCCAGAGAAGGGGACCCCAAAGCTGGATAGAAGCCCCCCACAAATAATGACGGTGAGGTAAGAGGAAATGACAAACACAGAAATGAACCAGGTTTAGCACAGAGAGGCCCGCTTACTGATAGCAGAATAAAGAAAGGTAACTTATATGGTCAACAAAAACCCTATCAAAATCCACACTGGAAATTCAAGAACCCCCGAACCGTCTAACGGTCCGGGGGGAGAACACCAGCCCCCTAGAGCTTCCTACAAAGGTCAGGATATAGATTTGGAACAAGCTGGACAAAAATACAAAACCAAAACAAATAGCAAAAAGCAAAAGGCAGACTTAGCTGACATAACTGGAACCAGGATCAGTAGACAAGAGCACAGCAGACTAGCTCTGATAACTACGTTGCCAGGCATTGAACTGAAGGTCCAGGGAGCTTATATAGCAACACCCCTAACTAACGACCCAGGTGCGGATAAAAGGAATGACAGAAAAACCAGAGTCAAAAAACTAGTAACCACTAGAGGGAGCAAAAGCAAATTCACAACATATCCCACCGCTACACGGGAGTGGGAAGAGAGAGGCTAAGTGCCAGAATAGGCGCATCTTCCAGATGTGCCTTTTCTGGGGTGGCTGAGGGCAGATGTTTTTACGGGGGTCCTATAACCATGGTCCCTCTCTAGGCTATTAATATCTGCCCTCAGTCACTGGCTTTCCCACTCTGGCGGAGAAAATTGCGCGGGAGCCCACGCCAATGTTTTCCAGGATTTAACCCTGTAAAGGGAACCTGTCACCCCCAAAATGGCTGGTGAGGTAAGCTCACTGGCATCAGGGGCTTATCTACAGCATTCTGTAATGCTGTAGATAAGCCCCCGATGTATCCTGAAAGAGGAGAAAAAGACGTTAGATTATACTCACCCAGGGGCGGTCCCGGTGCGGTCTGGTCAAATGGGTGTCTCCGGTCCGCTCCGGCGCCTCCCATCTTCATTCCATGACGTCCTCTTCGGGTCTTTACGCCGCGGCTCCGGCGCAGGCGTACTTTGCCCTGTTCAGGGCAGAGCAAAGTACTGCAGTGCGCAGGACGTCATGGAATGAAGATGGGAGGTGCCAGAGCGGACCGGAGACACCCATCCGACCTGACCGCACCGGGACCGCCCCTGGGTGAGTATAATCTAACGTCTTTTTCTCCTCTTTCAGGATACATTGGGGGCTTATCTACAGCATTACAGAATGCTGTAGATAAGCCCCTGATGCCGGTGAGCTTACCTCACCAGCCATTTTGGGGGTGACATGTTCCCTTTAATTTAATAGCTAGAGACCCCAAACTTAACACACATACACTTCTAACATTAGTAAAGAGGAATATGCAATAAAAGAAGGGATATGAGATGGTTTAGTGTATGTAAACCATATCTCATATCCTGTCGGGTTTGTGAAGGAGATAGGAAAAGCTGGCAATTGAATTACCGGCTTCTCTGCTATCTAGCGCAGAATTAAACATAAATATGTATATATATATATATATATATATATATATATATATATATATATATATATATGTGTGTCTCACTGACATATATATATATATATATATATATATATATATATAGACTGTATATATGTTTTTAAGAATATTTGAGCCGATGGATCCATGATATGTCCATTTTGCAAGCCTGCGCAAAAAAAATCGCCATACGGAAGCCATACGGATGACACACGGATAAATTTGTGCGTAAAAGTCGCATTGAATACGGAACAGTGTTTTGGGACAATTACGGCGTATTACGGCCGTAAAAAATGGACCGTATTTTCATACGCCTGGTGTGACGCTGGCCTAAGAAGGGCAATTAACAGTAAAAAGAAAGCATTTAAACTACTAAAGCAGGATGGCACCGTTGAAGCTCTAAAAACCTATAGGGAGAAAAATACTTTCTCTAAAAAACTAATTAAAGCTGCTAAAAAGGAAACAGAGAAGCACATTGCTAAGGAGAGTAAAACTAATCCCAAACTGTTCTTCAACTATATCAATAGTAAAAGAATCAAAAGTGAAAGTGTAGGCCTCTTAAAAAATTGTGAGGAAAGAATGGTTGTAGATGACGTGGAAAAAGTTAATATATTAAACACCTTCTCCACGGTATTCACAGTGGAAAATGAAATGCTAGATGAAATGCTGAGAGATAAAGAAAACCCTATAATAACCCCTTATTCCCATATGACGTACTATCCCGTCGAGGTGACCTGGGACTTAATTCCCAGTGATGGGATAGTACGTCATAGTCGATCGACCGCGCTCACGGGGAGTGTCAGCTGATTATTACAGCTGACATCCGGCACTATGTGCCAGGAGCGGTCACGGACCGCTCCCGGCACAATAACCCCGGCACACTGCAATCAAAGATGATCGCAGCATTCCAGTGGCACAGGGAAGCATCGCGCAGGGAGGGGGCTCCCTGCGTGCTTCCCTGAGACTCTCGGAGCAACGCGATGTGATCGCGTTGCTCCGAGGGTCTCCTACCTCCTCCTCCCTGCAGGCCCCGGATCCAAAATGGCCGCAGGGGGGCTTTCAAGCGCCTGCTCAGAGAAGGCGCCAGGAAGCCTCCGTGCAGTGCCTGTCAGATCGCTGGCAATGTAAAAAAGTAAAAAAAAAAAAAAATTACATATGTAAAAAAAAAATCCTAAATAAAGAAAAAAAAATTGTTCCAATAAATACATTTCTTTATCTAAATAATAAAAAAAACAATAAAAGTACACATATTTAGTATCGCCGCGTCTGTAACGACCCGACCTATAAAACTGTCCCACTAGTTAACCCCTTCAGTGAACACCGTAAAAAAAAAACGAGGCAAAAAACAACGCTTTATTATCATACCGCCGAACAAAAAGTGGAATAACACGCGATCAAAAAGACGGATATAAATAACCATGGTACCGCTGAAAACGTCATCTTGTCCCTCAAAAAACGAGCCGCCATATAGCATCATCAGCGAAAAAATTAAAAAGTCATAGTCCTCAGAATAAAGCGATGCAAAAATAATTATTTTTATATAAAATAGTTTTTATCGTATAAAAGCGCCAAAACATAAAAAATTATATAAATGTGGTATAGCTGTAATCGTACTAACCCGAATAATAAAACTGCTTTTTCAATTTTACCAAATGTGGAACGGTATAGAGCCCCCCCCAAAAGAAATTCATGAATGGCTGGTTTTTGGTCATTCTGCCTCACAAAAATCGGAATAAAAAGCGATCAAAAATGTCACATGCTCACGTGAGGACATTATTAGTTTTGATGGGGCACTCAGGCTCCATTTTTTTGGGGGGGATGAACATTGTTAACTTTAACCCTTTAACGACCAGAGGTATCTTTGGTTTTGCATTTTCATTTTTTGCTCTCCTACTTCCCAGAGCCATAATTTTTTAATTTTTTGGTCAAAATGGCCATGTGAGTGCTTGTTTTTTGCAGGACCAGTTGTACTTTTTAACAGCACCATTGGTTTTAACATAGCTTGTACTGGAAAATGGGGAAAAAAATCCAAGTGCGGTGAAATTGCAAAATATGTGCAATCCCAGAGTTGTTTTTTGTTTTGCATTTTTACTGTGTTCACTACATGCTAAAACTGACCTGCCATTATGATTCTCCAGGTCATTACGAGTTCATAGACAACAAACATGTCTAGGTTCATTTTTATCTAAGAGGTGAAAAAAATTCCAAACTTTGTTTAAAAAATAAATAAAAATTGTGCCATTTTCCAATACCTGTAGCGTCTCTAATTTTTGTGATCTCGGGTTGGGTGAGGGCTTATTTTTTGCATACCGACCTGACATTTTTGATTATACAATTTTTGTGCAGATACGATCGTTTGCTCGCCTGTTATTGCATTTTAGTTCAATGTCATGGGGACCAAAAAAACGTAATTCTGTCTTTTTAACTTTTTTTTCTCTACGCCGTTTAGCGATCAGATTAATACTTTTTTTATTATTGATAGATTGGGCGACTCTGAACTCGGCAATACCGAATATGTTTGATTTCTTTTCTTATTGTTTTATTTTGAATGGGGCTAAATGAGGTGATTTGAACTTTTATATTCTTATTTTTTTAGATTTTTACAATTTTTTTTTTTAAGTTTTAACATGCTTCAATAGTGTCCAAGGGAGACTAGAATCTGCCATAACCCTATCGACTCTGCTACATACAGGCGATAATCAGATCGCCTGTATGTAGCAAAATTACTCACTTGCTATGACCGCCGACCACTGGGCGGCGCTCACAGCAAGCCGGCAGTGACAACCATAGAGGTCTCCAGGAGACCTTTGGTTGTCATGCCAACCCATTGGTGACCCACATTAACGTGATGAGGTTACCGATGGGCGGATTCCGGCACGATTGCCGGAATCGCATGTTAAATGCTGCTGTCAGCATTTGACAGAGCAGCATTTAACGGGTTAATAGCAGCGGCTGGATCGTGATTCCACCCGCTGCTGTTCTGGGCACATGTCAGCTGTTCAAAAAAAGCTGACATGTGCTGGGAAAAACGTGGACTCACCGCCGGAGCCCACATGAAAGGGAGGGTGTCCGACATTGGCGTACCATTACAACCGATGTTGGAAAGGGGTTAAGCGGACTAGGGTACTTGGGATATTATATCCTTCAAGGGAGCATACAGGCCTTTGCACAGTAGGGGCATTAATACTTTCTATGGGACACTTTAATTTTTAGGGGTATGGAATAATCCTAGTAATGACACAATTTTTTAAATATTGGGGTCAGTGTTCCACACCGCAGGTGCGCTCAGAGTAGGGAGTTTAAGTAGGTTGGGAATAGATGGAGACATCGCTGGAAATGTGAGAAGTAAAATGTGTTTTGATGTAATCTGTGAAGCAGAGTCGTGTCTGGAGAAGTTGTCTTGTCAGTCTGGGACAGATCTAAAAGATAGGAAAAGTGAATCACCCGAATCAGAAATAACGTCAGCTGTAAGTCACTATATGTAACTGTACTGTAATCGTGTGTATGTTCTGCGTGACTGGTATCTACCAATATGCAGTTACTGTAAGGTAGGATGGCTCTCTTCTTTTTTTATTTAGTAACAGCTTAGTGTGTTTCAGTCATTATGCAGTAGAAGGTATTTGATGGCATCATTATTCTTAGTATAGTGTGTTTTGATATGTAGAGGTAGTGGTCATATTATGTTATGTAATCGCTGTGCAGTGGTGATGGTGGTGGACATTGTGTAGCCGTATTGTTTTGACCTTTTATTTCAGTAATTTTGATAATATTGTTCTTTGCATTGTGTGTTTTTGGGTAACAGTGGTATACTGTAATTATATATGTACAGATGCTACTTTAAATGGCTATAGGGGGTTAATATGGGGAGACATGCACTTTGGGGCTTGGGCCCCTGATCTTTTAAGACCCTTACAACGCCCCTGCCGTACTGTGTTTACATGTCCGTGTTTCTGGAGTTGGGTGTATGTTTGTAAGTAAGCTCAGTTATGGTACCATATCTAAACATTAAGCTTGGTTCTGGTACTGTATCGATGTAGTAATCTAGATTCTGGTGCCATATGAATGCCGTAAGCTTGGTTCTGTTTCTATATCTCTATAATAAGCTCAGTTCTGTTCCCTTATCTCTGTAGTAAGCTTTGTTCTGCTCCCTTCACTCTATAGTCAGCTCTGTTCTGCCCCCTTATCTCTGTAGTAAGTTTGGTTCTGCTTCCGTATCTCTGTAGTAAGTTTGGTTCCGCATCCGTATCTCTGTAGTAAGTTTGGTTCTGCTCCCTTATCTCTGTAGTAAGTTTGGTTCTGCTTCCGTATCTCTGTAGTAAGTTTGGTTCTGCTCCCTTATCTCTGTAGTAAGTTTGGTTCTGCTTCCGTATCTCTGTAGTAAGCTTGGTTTGGCTCCCTTATCTCTGTAGTAACTTTGGTTTGGCACCCTTATCTCTAGGACAACCAAAAAAAACGCAATACCCTAAAAAATAGCTTTTAATAGATAATGTTAAAATCTGATCGATAATTAAACAAATAATGACCACCAACACCAAAAACCCTAGGTCTCTACGATAGAGCAGCCGAGATATAACAGGAACTCTTTTGATAAAGAGAATATTTATTCCTGACTAGGTCCCTAATGTTGGCCCTGATAGAGCTCACACCTTCCTAACAGCGGAGGTTGGCACCCTAAAATTCAATATGGCGCCCCCGCTCAGCGTCGGCTATCCCTACTTGCCCTAATCGGGCTCTAGCAACTACCCACGCCCAAGACCCAAACACCATACATACAAAATAAACCTAGGTCACGCTAATGTGAAACCAATAAAACCAATGCAGCATAAGTGATCTTACTGCACCAAATATATGATCTACAAAAATGCTGCACATAAGTATGTACCCTATGAATTGAATCTATGCGTTTAGACGCCAAAGCGTCCAACCTACTACATCTATTATCCTAGGCAGGAAATAACTTCTCAAATCTATACAGTACAAAAAAGGGGGGGCAGAGGAGTGTGGATCTCCTAAAGTGCTATTGTGCATCCAGCATAAACCCGCTGCCTAAATAAACATATACAATAAATTCTCTATGACCTAGTCATGGCCATAGCAGACATAGATTGAGATTTCACAGTGGATGAAAGCATTCCTGGTTATTAATGACCAAGAGGATAATATTATTTAAAGGGTACAGAGGAGCATAGGTCTCCCGCAATTAGTAGTCCGAGACCATCATGATATAAAGTGCTCTTGTGCATATAGCATTAGACCGCTGCCATTTGTTAGCATATACAGTAGATTCACTGTGACCTGATAGTAACCATAGCAGACATAAATACAGGCTTCTATTTTCTAGATATCAGTAATCCTCATATTGTACATTAACACACTTATATCAACACCTGTCACGATCCCTGTTGTGATTCGGTTCGTGGGCTCCCTCGGTGGTCTCTTGTGGTACTGGTGTCCTGCAAGCTTTGCCTTCTCAGTTCACCTGTTCCTATCAGGATGTGGGAGTATCCTATTTAACCTTGCTCCTCAGTCATTCTAATGCTGGCCATCAATGTATCCAGAGTGATTCTGTTGCATGTTCCTGCTCCCAGTTTTCTGCTCAGCTAAGTTGGACACTTTAGTCCTTAAGTCTATTTTTGTATGTTTTGTCCAGTTTGCACTTATGTGAATCTCTGCAGCTGGAAGCTCTTGTTGGGCTGAAATTACCACTCCAGTGGCATGAGTTGTCACATGAGTTAAGGTAATTTCAGGATGGTGTTTTGAAGGGTTTTGCAGCTGACCGCGAAGTCCTCTGTTGTATCTTTCTGCTATTTAGTTAGCGGGCCTCTCTGTGCTAAATCTGCTTTCATACTACGTGTGTCTTTTCATCTGCTCTCACCGTTATTATATGTGGGGGGCTGCTATCTCCTGTGGGGACATTCTCTGGAGGCAAGCCAGGACTGTGTTTTCTTCTACCAGGGGTAGTTAGTTCTCCGGCTGGCGCGCGGCATCTAGAGACAACGCAGGAATGCCCCCTGGCTACTTCTAGTGTGGTGTGTAGGTTTAGCATCGCGGTCAGCTCTAGTTTCCATCACCCGAGAGCTTGTCCGTTTATTCTATGCTTCTGATGTTTCCTTGCCATTGGAAACCATAACAGTATGGCCAGCCCGAATGTTTAATCTATAGGCTGAAGCAGGAGAGAAAAGGAACTGTGTGAAACCTTTTTTTTTTTTTTTTTTTTTTCCTTCCTCTGAAGTTGCACTCCAGCTCTAATTGCAGTCTCCTGTTTTCCTCTCCTCTTAACCCCTGAATGGCTCAGACTTTATCTGTTGAAATATGGATCCCCAGAGTCTGGCTACCAATTTGAATAATCTTGCCTCTAAAGTTCAGAATATACAAGATTTTTTGTTACATGCTCCTCGGTCTGAACCTAAAATTCCTATACCGGAGTTTTTTTCTGGAGATCGATCTTGTTTTCTAAATTTTAAATACAATTGTAAATTGTTTCTTTCGCTGAGATCTCATTCTGCTGGAGATCCTGCCCAGCAAGTAAAAATTGTTATTTCTTTACTGCGGGGTGACCCCCAAAATTGGGCATTTTCATTGGCACCAGGGGATCCTGCGTTGCTCAATGTGGATGCGTTTTTTCTGGCTTTGGGGTTGCTTTATGAGGAACCAAATTTGGAGATTCAGGCTGAGAAAGCCCTAATAGCCCTCTCTCAGGGGCAAGATGAAGCCGAAATATATTGCCAAAAATTTCGAAAATGGTCTGTGCTTACTCAGTGGAATGAGTGCGCTCTGGCGGCAATTTTCAGAGAAGGTCTCTCTGATGCTGTAAAAGACGTCATGGTGGGGTTTCCTGCGCCTACTGGTCTGAATGAGTCCATGACAATGGCAATTCAGATTGATCGGCGTTTACGGGAACGCAAACCTGTGCACCAGTTGGCGGTGTCTTCTGAAGAGGCACCACAGAGTATGCAATGTGATAGCTTTCTGTCCAGAAGCGAACGACAGATTTATAGGCGCAAAAATCATTTGTGCTTCTATTGTGGAAATTCTACTCATGTTATATCAGCATGCTCTAAACGAACAAAGAAAGTTGATAAATCCTCTGCTATTGGCACTTTGCAGTCCAAGTTTATTTTGTCTGTAACTCTAATTTGTTCATTATCTTCTATTGTTGCGGATGCGTATGTGGATTCTGGCGCCGCTTTGAGTCTTATGGATTGGTCCTTTGCCAGGCGCTGTGGGTTTGATCTAGAGCCTCTGGAAGTTCCTATACCTTTAAAGGGTATTGATTCTACACCATTGGCTAGTAATAAACCACAATACTGGACACAAGTGACTATGCGTATGACTCCAGACCATCAAGAGGTGATTCGCTTCCTTGTACTGTATAATCTACATGATGTATTAGTGCTGGGATTGCCATGGTTGCAAACTCATAACCCAGTCCTTGACTGGAAAACAATGTCTGTACTAAGCTGGGGATGTCAGGGAAATCATGGGGACACATCTTTGGTCTCCATTGCTTCATCTATTCCCTCTGAAATTCCTGAGTTTTTGTCTGATTATCGTGAGGTTTTTGAGGAATCTACTCTTAATTCTCTTCCTCCTCACAGAGATTGCGATTGCGCCATAGATTTGATCCCTGGCAGTAAATTTCCTAAGGGTCGTCTATTCAATCTGTCTGTACCTGAACATGCTGCCATGCGAGAGTATATTAGGGAGTCCTTGGAAAAGGGACATATTCGTCCTTCTTCGTCTCCTCTTGGAGCGGCGTTCTTTTTCGTAGCTAAAAGCGATGGTTCTTTGAGACCTTGTATTGATTATAGACTCTTGAATAAGATCACAGTCAAGTATCAGTATCCTTTGCCATTGCTGACAGATTTATTTGCTCGCATTGAGGGGGCGAAGTGGTTCTCTAAGATTCATCTTCGCGGTGCGTATAATTTGGTGCGAATTAAGCAGGGGGATGAGTGGAAAACCGCATTTAATACGCCCGAGGGCCATTTTGAGTATTTGGTGATGCCTTTTGGTCTGTCAAATGCCCCTTCGGTTTTTCAGTCTTTTATGCACAATATTTTCCGTGAATATCTGGATAAATTTATGATTGTGTATTTGGACGATATCTTGATTTTTTCGGATGACTGGGAATCTCATGTTCAACAAGTTAGGAGGGTTTTTCAGGTTTTGCGGACCAATTCTCTGTTTGTTAAAGGTTCAAAGTGTGTTTTTGGGGTTCAGAAGATTTCTTTTTTGGGGTACATTTTTTCCCCCTCTTCTATTGAGATGGATCCTGTGAAGGTTCGGGCTATTTGTGACTGGACGCAACCGACTTCTCTTAAGGGCCTTCAGAAATTTTTGGGCTTTGCTAACTTTTATCGTCGATTCATAACTGGGTTTTCTAGCGTTGTCAGGCCTTTGACTGATTTGACTAAAAAGGGTGCTGATGTTGCAGATTGGTCTCCTGCTGCTGTGGAGGCCTTTCGGGAGCTTAAGCGCCGTTTTTCTTCTGCTCCGGTGTTGTGCCAGCCTGATGTTTCTCTTCCTTTTCAGGTGGAAGTTGATGCTTCCGAGATCGGAGCGGGGGCGGTTTTGTCGCAGAAAAGTTCAGATTGTTCAGTGATGAGACCTTGTGCGTTCTTTTCTCGAAAATTTTCGCCCGCCGAGCGAAATTATGACGTCGGTAATCGGGAGCTTTTGGCGATGAAGTGGGCATTCGAGGAGTGGCGTCATTGGCTTGAGGGTGCTAAACATCAGGTGGTGGTCTTGACTGATCACAAAAATTTGATTTATCTTGAGTCGGCCAGACGTCTGAATCCTAGACAGGCGCGCTGGTCGTTGTTTTTCTCCCGGTTTAATTTTGTGGTTTCGTATCTGCCGGGTACTAAGAATGTGAAGGCGGATGCCCTTTCTAGGAGTTTTGAACCTGATTCCCCTGGTGATTCTAACCCTACGGGTATACTTAAGGATGGGGTGATATTGTCTGCTGTCTTCCCAGACCTGCGACGTGCTTTACAAGAGTTTCAGGCGGATCGGCCTGATCGTTGTCCGCCTGGTAGATTGTTTGTGCCGGATGAGTGGACCAATAGAGTCATCTCGGAGGTTCATTCTTCTGCGTTGGCAGGTCATCCGGGAATTTTTGGTACCAGAGATTTGGTGGCTAGGTCCTTCTGGTGGCCTTCCCTGTCTCGGGACGTGCGTACTTTTGTGCAGTCTTGCGATGTTTGTGCTCGGGCCAAGCCTTGTTGTTCTCGGGCTAGTGGGTTGTTGTTGCCCTTGCCTGTTCCTAAGAGGCCTTGGACACACATCTCTATGGATTTTATTTCTGATCTCCCTGTTTCTCAGAAGATGTCCGTCATTTGGGTGGTGTGTGACCGCTTTTCTAAGATGGTTCATTTGGTGCCCTTGCCCAAGCTGCCTTCCTCATCTGAGTTGGTGCCCCTGTTTTTTCAGAATGTGGTTCGGCTGCATGGTGTTCCGGAGAATATCGTTTCCGACAGGGGATCCCAGTTTGTGTCCAGATTTTGGCGGGCGTTTTGTGCCAGGATGGGCATTGATTTGTCTTTTTCTTCTGCATTTCATCCCCAGACAAATGGCCAGACGGAACGTACTAATCAGACCTTGGAGACTTATTTCAGGTGTTTCGTGTCTGCTGATCAGGATGACTGGGTCTCCTTTTTGCCGTTGGCTGAGTTTGCCCTTAATAATCGGGCCAGTTCTGCCACTTTGGTCTCCCCTTTCTTTTGCAATTCAGGGTTCCATCCTCGTTTTTCATCTGGTCAGGTGGAGTCTTCGGATTGTCCTGGAGTGGATACCATGGTGGATAGGTTGCATCGTATTTGGGGGCAGGTGGTGGACAATTTGGAGTTGTCCCAGGAGAAGACTCAACGTTTTGCTAATCGCCATCGTCGTGTTGGTCCTCGTCTTCGTGTTGGGGACTTGGTGTGGTTGTCCTCCCGTTTTGTCCCTATGAGGGTCTCTTCTCCTAAGTTTAAGCCTCGGTTCATCGGTCCTTATAAGATTTTGGAAATTCTTAACCCTGTGTCTTTTCGTTTGGACCTCCCAGCATCCTTTGCTATCCATAATGTCTTCCATCGGTCATTATTGCGGAGGTATGAGGTACCACTTGTGCCTTCTGTTGAGCCTCCTGCTCCTGTGCTGGTTGAGGGTGAATTGGAGTACGTGGTGGAGAAAATCTTGGACTCCCGTGTTTCCAGACGGAGACTTCAATATCTGGTGAAATGGAAGGGCTACGGTCAAGAGGATAATTCTTGGGTTACAGCTTCTGATGTTCATGCTTCTGATTTGGTCCGTGCCTTTCATAGGGCTCATCCAGATCGCCCTGGTGGTTCTTGTGAGGGTTCGGTGCCCCCTCCTTAAGGGGGGGGTACTGTTGTGATTCGGTTCGTGGGCTCCCCCGGTGGTCTCTTGTGGTACTGTTGTCCTGCAAGCTTTGCCTTCTCAGTTCACCTGTTCCTATCAGGATGTGGGAGTATCCTATTTAACCTTGCTCCTCAGTCATTCTAATGCTGGCCATCAATGTATCCAGAGTGATTCTGTTGCATGTTCCTGCTCCCAGTTTTCTGCTCAGCTAAGTTGGACACTTTAGTCCTTAAGTCTATTTTTGTATGTTTTGTCCAGTTTGCACTTATGTGAATCTCTGCAGCTGGAAGCTCTTGTTGGGCTGAAATTACCACTCCAGTGGCATGAGTTGTCACATGAGTTAAGGTAATTTCAGGATGGTGTTTTGAAGGGTTTTGCAGCTGACCGCGAAGTCCTCTGTTGTATCTTTCTGCTATTTAGTTAGCGGGCCTCTCTGTGCTAAATCTGCTTTCATACTACGTGTGTCTTTTCATCTGCTCTCACCGTTATTATATGTGGGGGGCTGCTATCTCCTGTGGGGACATTCTCTGGAGGCAAGCCAGGACTGTGTTTTCTTCTACCAGGGGTAGTTAGTTCTCCGGCTGGCGCGCGGCATCTAGAGACAAAGCAGGAATGCCCCCTGGCTACTTCTAGTGTGGTGTGTAGGTTTAGCATCGCGGTCAGCTCTAGTTTCCATCACCCGAGAGCTTGTCCGTTTATTCTATGCTTCTGATGTTTCCTTGCCATTGGAAACCATAACAGATCCCTTAGCCGCTTACACCAATATGTCAGGGATCCACACCGTGACCGTCACCCCTACGTCACTGATCGGGGTGACTTTAGGCCAACAGACGGCTATCACATGTGCAGGGGGGCTTATCTTAGCTATCCCTCCACTCCACAATGTGATAAAAAGACACACACAAGGCTATTGACCTCTTAGTTTACAGCAGGGGCTTATTCTAGGTATCCCACTGCTCTTCAATATACCACGAACTGCAGGGACTTATGTATCCCGCTTACAGTTCCACTTAACACTTGCAGCTCTCTGGCGCCCCCCTTACTGTCAGGTCAGATTAGGTACTGCACCTAGGGTAATTAGTCGCCAGAAAGGCTGCCTGCTATGTACTGGCTATTGGGCACGCTGCAGCGACGCGATAACTACTCCCACTCAGGCAGGAACAATAATTATCAATGCCGCAGTCGCTACAACACCCAAAGGCCTGCACAGTACACGGTATTACTGCCACCAGCTTCGATTAAACGGGTCCGAAGCTAACCCAAAACAGTAGCGTAAATTCCCTTTAGAAGACTTAGGGTACGTTTTTAGAGCATGGAGAAAGAACTGGCATGAAATAATATACCCCACAAAATGTAGGCAGTGCTTTATCAAAATATTTTACAAAGATGTTACAAATGAGACAATTGCAAATATGTACAAGGTAATTATAACATAAAGGGGATTAAAGGAGAAAAGATAACACTCACATATTCTCAGTTCATTGCATTGCAGGCAACCATACGTCCCAGCTCATTGGACGTGCTCAGGGCTCTCCAGGAAAAGACAAGAAGACTGAGCTGGGGATCTGGGCAGACAGTTATAGCTGGAGCCTGTAACATCCCAGAAAGGGGTTGGAACACCTCGTCCCTCCTACCTCTTCAGTTAACTAACTTTTCCCTAACCTATATCTAATTTCTATAACTCCGCTACAAAACGTGTCATAGTCATAACCAACCCAGCATTCATCTCGGATTAACGTGAGCATTCTAATGAGATCAAATATGTCCTATTTGGGATGTATATTTACCAAGAAATCCCTACTTCTTTACCAGATGGAGTTAGACGCCCGTGTTTAGAGTGATGGGTAGATCCATCGAGGGAGAATAAGAATATATGTTTTCGTGTTCTTATCTTAAATGGTTTGCTTAATATCTTACAAAAACCAAACAAAGAACTTTCATGGATTCTAGAAGCTTAGAATCCAGTTCTTGCTGGAGGAAGATTCTAACCTGGTCGTAAAAATTCCTTTAGGCAATAAAACGCTCTTCCCCCATGTACATTGGCAAGGCAGCTCTTGGCTGAGTGAAAGGGAAGGGGGGGGGGTTTAGCCCACAGCTTGCTAGCAAGAGAAACTACTTATATGATATTTCATACCATATCGTGACACCTCCCCCTTTTGGTGTGCGCTAGAGAGGTAGAACCCCACGGTATGCCTCCATGCGCACCTCAGTGGGTTCACCCTGGCGGGACAGTCCATCTGCATTCCCATGCTCTTTGCCCGCTTTGTGTTTAATGGTGAAGTCAAATTGCTGAAGGGCAAGGCTCCAGCGCAGCAACCTGCCATTGGTTCCACACATGGCGTTTAGCCAGCGCAGAGGGTCGTGGTGGGTCACCACAGTGAAGGTGCGACCGTACAAGTAGGGCTGCAAGCACTGCAGGGCCCAGACTATGGCCAGGCACTCCTTCTCGATGGTGGAGTAGGCCACTTCCCTCGGCAAAAGTTTCCGGCTCAGGTACAACACGGGGTGCTCTTGGTCCTCCGAGTCAACCTGGCTGAGCACAGCACCGAGGCCAAACTCGCTGGCGTCAGTGTGTACCAAGAACGGTCGACTGCTGTCGACTGCTTTCAACACAGGGGCGTTGCACAGTGCGGTTTTCAACGCCTGGAAGGCCCCCTCACAGCCATCTGTCCAGTTGACGATGTGGGGTAGCTTCTTCCTGGTGAGGTCCGTCAAAGGTTTTGCCAGGCTACTATAGTGCTGTACGAAGCGTCGATAGTACCCCGCAGTGCCCAGGAAGGACATCACCTGTTTCTTGGTCCCAGGAGTGGGACAGTTCACGATCGCACCCACTTTGTCAGGCTCTGGCTTTAGGGTGCCTCCGCCTACCCGGTGCCCCAGGTAGTGGACCTCCTTCATGCTCATCTGGCACTTTCCCGGCTTGATAGTCAGTCCTGCTCGGTGAATTCGCCTGAGCACCTCCTCGAGATGCTGCAGGTGTTCATCCCAGGAGGAACTGAAGATGGCAATGTCATCTAAGTACGCCACTGCGTACTTCTCCAGTCCCTGAAGCAGGAGATTGACCATCCGCTGAAAAGTGGCAGGGGCATTCTTCATGCCGAAGGGCATGACCGTGGACTCGTACAGTCCAAAGGGTGTGATAAAGGCGGACTTCTCCTGCGCCTCGGGGCTCAGGGGAATCTGCCAGTATCCTCGACTCAGATCCATTATTGTCAGGTTTTTTGCGCCAGCTAACTTCTCAAGCAGGTCCTCGATGTGCGGCATTGGGTGCGCGTCAGAGGCTGTAATGGCGTTGAGTCCCCTGTAGTCCACGCAGAACCGGGTGGTCCGGTCCTTCTTTGGCACGAGAACTACAGGTGAGGCCCACGCGCTCTTTGACCGTCAAATCACCCCCAGCTGTAACATCTCATCGATCTCCTGGCACATAATCTGCTGCACCTGGTCAGAGATTCGATAGGGTGTTCGCCGTAGTGGGGAGTGATTCCCGGTGTCCACCTCGTGGACGGCTAACTCAGTCCTTCCAGTCCGGTTGGAGAACACGACCCGGAAGGGTTCCAGTAAGGTTTGCAACTGCAACCGCTGTGGTTCATCTAGCGAGGCGCTTACCTCCACGTCCTCGATGGACCCACCGGCCTTGGCTTGGGCCAGCATGTCCAGGAGGGCATCTTCCTCCCCGTCTTCGGGTGCACTGCAGACCGGTAGGACGAAAGGTTCACGTTCGTGATGAGCCTTCATCATGTTGACGTGAAAGGCCTTCCGCCTACCCCGAGCGTGGTCAAGCGTGACCACGTAGGTTACCGGGTTGAGCTGTTGGTGGACGACGTACGGGCCCTCCCAGGCTGCCTGAAGCTTATCCGTTGGTACGGGGACCAGCACCCACACCTTTTGACCCACGTGGTAGGTCTGCTCCCGGGCGTTCTGGTCGTACCAGTGCTTCTGGTCAGCCTGAGCCTGCGTCATGTTGTCATGCACCAACTGCGTCAAGGTCTGCATCTTGTCACGGAAGCGCATGACATACTCCACTATGGACACTTCAGAAGGGTTCGGCTCCTCTTCCCAGGATTCTCTTACCAACCCAAGGGGTCCCCGGTCTCACCTGCCATACAGGAGCTCGAAGGGAGAGAACCCCGTCGAGGCCTGCGGAACCTCTCGGTAAGCGAACAGCAGGTGTGAGAGGTACCGCTCCCAGTCGCGCCCTTGCGTCTCAACCAGCATGCGTAGCATCTGTTTGAGGGTACCATTGAAGCGTTCACACAAGCCATTGGTCTGTGGGTGATACGCACTCGATACCAGGTGCTTCACCTGCATTTTCTTACAGAGAGCCTCCATTAGGCGAGACATGAATTGGGTCCCTTGATCAGTGAGCATCTCCCTGGGAAATCCTACACGTGCAAAGATAGTCAACAGGGCATCCGCCACCTTATCTGCCCTAGTTGATGACAGAGCTACTGCCTCTGGGTACCGGGTAGCGTAGTCTACCACAGTAAGAATATATCGCTTTCCAGAGCTGCTGGAGACGGCCAGCGGGCCCACAATGTCCACCGCGATCCTCTGGAAAGGCTCCTCTATCACTGGCAAAAGAATCAGGGGAGCCTTAAGAGCAGGCCCCGCCTTCCCCACTCTTTGACAGGTGACACAGGAGCGGCAGTAGTTTGACACATCTGTCCCCATCTTAGGCCAATAGAAATGTTGAGACAGCCGGGCCTTTGTTTTGCTGATCCCCAAGTGTCCAGCTAGCGGGATCTCATGGGCAATCTGCAACAACTCACCCCGGAATTGCTGCGGGACGACCAGCTGTCTTTCCCTCAACCACTCCTTTTGTGATTCTCCGGGTACTGTCTCCCGGTACAACCTTCCTCCTTCCCAGAACACCTTCTCCTTATCAGCCTCGGAGAAGCGCGTCCCGGCGAGTTGTCTCAAACTCTCTAGGCATCTGGGTGCAGAGCAGCCTGAAACTCCTGGCTAGGGGAAGCCAGAAGCGACATCAGGGTCCCTTCCCCACGGGAGCCCTCTGGGACCTGCTCTGGGTCCACCTCTGGTTCAGTCATACTGATGACTGAGGAGGGTCCGGGAGGCAGACAGTTATCTGCGTTCCGGGCACTCTGACTGCGGGTGACAGCAGCTACGTAGGCTGTCTCCCCGGGGATTTCTACAGACCCATCAGCCGACGCTGCTATGGGCTCTACCTCCCCATCCACCCCCATCACCTCAGGAGCATTGCTACTTATGGGCCAGTTACCTTCCTCGGTGGCACTGGTCAATTGCATGGCATCACCTTTCTCACGGTTCCCATGCGGCTCCCCATTTCCTGTAGCACCAACACTTGCCCCTGCTAGGGGTTCCTCAGCCGTCTCACTCCGCAGAGCGATGTGGCTGAGCACTCCTGTACCTATGGACACATCAACTTGCACAGAAACATCATTATCAGGTACAGTTGGCACAGGTACAACATTTTCACCATCAATCCTAGGGAAAAAATGGTTATCAGATGCATCATTACAAGATAAAGCATGGTCAGGTAACACATGTGATCTCCCATCATCATCAACATCGGGGTTAATGTTACCATTATTAGCAGATTGGGGAGGGGTGTCAGTGACGTAGTATGCAACCAACCTCCCCAAATTAGTCCCCAACAAAACAATGGGCAAATTATCAGACAGCCCCACTTCCTTCACCCCGCTCCCGGCACCCCAATCAATATAAACCCGGGCCATCGGTAAGGGACAGCTGATGCCCCCAATCCCAGTGACAGTTAGGGTTTTCCCTGGAATGATTTCTTCAGGGGCCGTCAGTTCGGGTCGGATGAGGGTTCGTTCAGCCCCGGTGTCCTTGAGGCCTGTAGCAACATGGCCTCCCACAGTGACGTGCTGTACGTTGTCACACACCCTCCCAACCACACCACCCACCAAAAGAGCTGCTGCATTAGGCCCTGGGGCCTTGGATGGGGGGTTCTTCTGCTTGCCTGGACAGTTGGGACTGATATGACCAGGCTGCCTGCAGTGGTAACAGTGGCGAAGTTCTGTGGTAGGTCTGGGGTTGTTGGCCACGGGGACAGGACCTCTGGTGTGTTGGCTAGCAGGGGTACTGGCGTTGGATGCAGGCTTACCCCCTCTCCAGCTGGTGGTGACTGGCTTCCGCACTTCCGATCTACGGTTGGCCTCATAGGCATCGGCAATCTGCGCTGCTTTCGTCACGTCTTTGGGTTCTCTGTCCATCACGAACTGTCGCACCTCAGCTGGGCAAAGATGGAAGAACTGGTCTTTGATCATCAGGTCTCGCAGCTGTGCAAAGCTGGTCACTGACAGTCCTTGGGTCCACTGGTCAAAGTGGGTCCCCAGTCCATGCGCCACATCGCTGTAACTGTCATGTGGGCCACGGTGGAGGTTCCGGAACTTTTTACGGTAAACCTCAGGTGTAAGCTGGTACTTGGCTATCAGAGCCTGCTTGATGGCCTCATAGTCACCATCTTGTTCTTGAGGGAGTGCAGCAAATGCCTCCAGAGCTTTGCCTCTCAGCCCTGGTGTCAGGTATCGTGCCCATTCTGGTGTAGGCAGCTGGTACTGCCTGCAGGCTTTCTCAAAGGCCCGCAGAAAAGTGTCCAAGTCCCCATCCTTTTCCATAACAGGAAAGTGGTCAGGCCGGGGCTTCGGTATCTGAGTGCTGCTGGGCTCACGGCTCTGGGCGGTGGAAGGCATCCCCCCTTGCCAGAGCATCTCCAGTTCATGTTCTCGCTGGGCTTGCCGCTCGGCTCGCTGGGCCTGGGCCTCTCGCTCGGCTCGCTCCTGGTATTGCTGGATCAGCTGCCGACGTCCATCACGGTCATCGGCGGGGAGTAGCTCCAAGACCGCCAGCAGGTGGGGGTCCAATCCGCCCTGGTTGCTAATCAGGCCGGCATTCAGTGGTTGGACCTCTGCTGCAGCACCATGTTCACTGGTGCTGGCTTCTGCGGCTTCCGGGCTCTGAGAGTGGTCTAGAGAGGCTTCCCATTGCACCAGTTCATCGACCATTTGAGGCTTGGTCTTGCTCTGGGGGTTCAGGCCATGGTACGTGCATATCCCAGCAAGAGCGTCCTTCTTCTGCTGGGTGTACCAGGCTTCTCCTTTCGCAGCCATGGTTGCCAAATAAAAGATAGGATAGAAAAACGAAGAGAAGGGAGGGGATAATTACCAGTACACAATTGTCTCACAACTAATAAACACTGAGTTCGTTCTCCAAACATATTTGCGCAGAGTCCTCGCAAGAACTTTCTGCAAGTTTTTAGTGAGAGGAATGATTGCTCAAACCAAATCACTAATGCTCTAATATCCCACTGCCTTGCCACCAATTGTCACGATCCCTTAGCCGCTTACACCAATATGTCAGGGATCCACACCGTGACCGTCACCCCTACGTCACTGATCGGGGTGACTTTAGGCCAACAGACGGCTATCACATGTGCAGGGGGGCTTATCTTAGCTATCCCTCCACTCCACAATGTGATAAAAAGACACACACAAGGCTATTGACCTCTTAGTTTACAGCAGGGGCTTATTCTAGGTATCCCACTGCTCTTCAATATACCACGAACTGCAGGGACTTATGTATCCCGCTTACAGTTCCACTTAACACTTGCAGCTCTCTGGCGCCCCCCTTACTGTCAGGTCAGATTAGGTACTGCACCTAGGGTAATTAGTCGCCAGAAAGGCTGCCTGCTATGTACTGGCTATTGGGCACGCTGCAGCGACGCGATAACTACTCCCACTCAGGCAGGAACAATAATTATCAATGCCGCAGTCGCTACAACACCCAAAGGCCTGCACAGTACACGGTATTACTGCCACCAGCTTCGATTAAACGGGTCCGAAGCTAACCCAAAACAGTAGCGTAAATTCCCTTCAGAAGACTTAGGGTACTGTTGTGAATTTGGATTCTGGGCTCCCCCGGTGGCTACTGGTGGAATTGAACTTGTGACATCATCTTCCCTGTTCACCTGTTCTGATTAGATCTGGGTGTCGCTATATAACCTGGCTTCTCTGTTAGATGCTTGCCGGTCAACAATGTTATCAGAAGCCTCTCTGTGCTTGTTCCTGCTCCCAGACATCTACTAGATAAGTTGGACATTCGTCCATGTTTTGTTTTTGTATTTTGGTTCCAGTTCACAGCTGCAGTTTCGTTACTGTGTCTGGAAAGCTCTTGTTGATCAGGAATTGCCACTCTGGTATTATGAGTTAATGCCAGAGTCCTAAAGTAATTTCTGGATGTGTTTTGTTAGGGTTTTCTACTGACCATGAAAGTATGCTTTCTGTCTTCTGCTATCTAGAAAGCGGACCTCAAATTTGCTAAAACTATTTTCCTGCTGCGTTTGTTGTTTCATCTCATATCACCGCCAATATATGTGGGGGGCTTCTGTCTCCTTTTGGGCATTTCTCTAGAGGTGAGTCAGGTCTTATATTTCCCTCTGCTAGCATTATTTAGTTCTCCGGCCGGCGCTGGGCATATAGGGATAAAAAGTAGGACATGCTACCTGGCTACTTCTAGATGATGCGGTAGGTTTAGTTCATGGTCAGTACAGTTACATCTTCCAAGAGCTTGTTCCTATAGAGGCTTATGCTAGTTCTCTGGCCATGGAGATCATGACAGTTTGACCGGACCACTAAAGGGTTAAAATCCTTGGCTGAGAAAGGAGAGAAATAAGAAGTCTGCTGAGAGTTTTTTTTTTTTTTTTTTCCTCTGTGCTCTTAATTGGATCACTTGCCAGTCTGTCTATGCTGCAGTCTTTCTTTTTTTTCTCTCTCCTTATAATCTTTGAATGGCTTTGTGTTCACCTGTTAATAATGGATCTTCAGAGTGTAACTGCAGGTTTGAATAATCTCACCACGAAAGTACAAAATTTGCAAGATTTTATTATTCATGCTCCGGTATCTGAGCCGAGAATTCCTTTGCCGGAATTCTTCTCAGGGAATAGATCTAGCTTTCAGAATTTTAGAAATAATTGTAAGCTATTTTTGTCCCTGAAATCTCGTTCTGCTGGAGACTCTGCACAGCAGGTTGGGATTGTGATTTCCTTGCTCCGCGGCGACCCTCAAGACTGGGCTTTTGCATTGGCACCAGGGGATCCTGCGTTGCGCAATGTGGATGCGTTTTTTTTGGCCTTGGGCTTGCTGTATGAGGAACCTCATTTGGAACTTCAGGCAGAAAAAACTTTGATGTCCCTATCGCAGGGGCAAGATGAAGCTGAAATTTACTGCCAAAGATTCCGTAAATGGTCTGTGCTTACTCAGTGGAATGAGTGTGCCTTGGCGGCTACTTTCAGAGAGGGTCTCTCTGATGCCATTAAGGATGTTATGGTGGGGTTCCCTGTGCCTGCGGGTCTGAATGAGTCCATGACAATGGCCATTCAGATCGATAGGCGTCTGCGGGAGCGCAAACCTGTGCACCATCTGGCGGTGTCCACTGAGAAGACGCCAGAAAGCATGCAGTGTGATAGAATTCTGTCCAGAAGCGAGCGGCAGAATTTTAGACGGAAAAATGGGTTGTGTTTCTATTGTGGGGATTCTACTCATGTTATATCAGCGTGCTCTAAGCGTACTAAAAAGCTTGATAAATCCGTTTCCATTGGCACTTTACAGTCTAAATTTATTTTGTCTGTGACCCTGATTTGCTCTTTGTCATCTATTACTACTGACGCCTATATCGACTCTGGCGCCGCTTTGAGTCTTATGGATTGGTCCTTTGCCAATCGTTGTGGGTATGATTTAGAGCCTTTGGAAACTCTTATTCCTCTGAAGGGGATTGACTCCACCCCATTGGCTAATAATAAACCACAATACTGGACACAAGTGACTATGTGTATTAATCCGGATCACCAGGAGACTATTCGTTTTCTAGTGCTGTATAATCTACATGAGGATTTGGTGCTGGGATTGCCATGGCTGCAGTCTCACAACCCAGTCCTTGACTGGAGAGCTATGTCTGTGTTGAGCTGGGGATGTAAGGGGACTCATGGGGACGTACCTTTGGTGTCCATTTCATCATCTATTCCCTCTGAAATCCCTGAGTTCCTGTCTGATTATCGTGACGTCTTTGAAGAACCCAAGCTGGGTTCACTACCTCCGCACCGTGAGTGCGATTGTGCTATAGATTTAATTCCGGGTAGTAAATACCCAAAGGGTCGTTTATTTAATCTGTCTGTGCCTGAACATACTGCTATGCGAGAATATATAAAGGAGTCCTTGGAAAAGGGACATATTCGTCCATCGTCATCTCCCTTAGGAGCCGGTTTTTTCTTTGTGTCAAAAAAAGACGGCTCTTTGAGACCATGTATTGATTATCGGCTTTTGAATAAAATCACGGTTAAATATCAATACCCATTGCCGTTGCTGACTGATTTGTTTGCGCGCATAAAGGGGGCCAAGTGGTTCTCTAAGATTGATCTCCGTGGGGCGTATAATTTGGTGCGGATCAGGCAGGGGGATGAGTGGAAAACCGCATTTAATACGCCCGAGGGCCACTTTGAGTATTTGGTGATGCCTTTTGGTCTTTCTAATGCCCCTTCAGTCTTCCAGTCCTTTATGCATGATATTTTCCGCGATTTTTTGGATAAATTTATGATAGTGTATCTGGATGATATTCTGATTTTTTCGGATGACTGGGACTCTCATGTCCGGCAAGTTAAGAGGGTTTTTCAGGTTTTGCGGTCTAATTCTCTGTGTGTCAAGGGTTCTAAGTGCGTTTTTGGGGTTCAGAGAATTTCCTTTTTGGGATATATTTTTTCTCCCTCTTCCATTGAGATGGATCCTGTCAAGGTTCAAGCTATTTGTGATTGGACGCAGCCCTCTTCTCTTAAAAGTCTTCAGAAATTTTTGGGCTTTGCCAACTTTTATCGTCGATTTATTTCTGGTTTTTCGGATGTCGTTAAGCCATTGACCGATTTGACTAGACAGGGTGCTGATGTTGCTAATTGGTCCCCTGATGCTGTGGAGGCCTTTCAGGAGCTTAAGCGCCGTTTTTCTTCTGCCCCTGTGTTGCGTCAGCCTGATGTGACTCTTCCTTTTCAGGTTGAGGTCGACGCTTCTGAGATCGGAGCTGGGGCAGTGTTGTCGCAGAAAAGTTCTGACTGCGCCGTGATGAGGCCTTGTGCCTTCTTTTCCCGTAAATTTTCGCCCGCTGAGCGGAATTATGATGTTGGGAATCGGGAGCTTTTGGCCATGAAGTGGGCGTTTGAGGAGTGGCGCCATTGGCTCGAGGGGGCCAGACATCAGGTGGTGGTATTGACTGACCACAAAAATTTGATTTATCTTGAGACCGCCAGGCGCCTGAATCCTAGACAGGCGCGCTGGTCATTATTTTTTTCTCGGTTTAATTTTGTGGTATCGTACCTACCAGGTTCTAAGAATGTTAAGGCGGATGCCCTTTCTAGGAGTTTTGAGCCTGATTCACCTGGCAACTCTGACCCCACAGGTATTATTAAGGAGGGAGTTATCTTGTCAGCTGTTTCTCCAGACCTGCGGCGGGCCTTGCAGGAGTTTCAGGCGGATAGACCGGATCGTTGTCCGCCTGATAGGCTGTTTGTTCCTGATGATTGGACCAGTAAAGTCATCTCTGAGGTGCATTCTTCTGCGTTGGCAGGTCATCCTGGAATTTTTGGTACCAGGGATTTGGTGGCAAGATCCTTCTGGTGGCCTTCCCTGTCACGAGATGTGCGAGGCTTTGTGCAGTCTTGTGACGTTTGTGCTCGGGCCAAGCCTTGTTGTTCTCGGGCTAGTGGATTATTGTTGCCCTTGCCTATTCCTAAGAGGCCTTGGACACACATCTCGATGGATTTTATTTCAGATCTGCCTGTTTCTCAGAAGATGTCTGTCATCTGGGTGGTGTGTGACCGTTTTTCTAAGATGGTTCATTTGGTTCCCCTGCCCAAATTGCCTTCTTCTTCCGAGTTGGTGCCCCTGTTTTTTCAAAATGTTGTTCGTTTGCATGGTATTCCTGAGAATATCGTTTCTGACAGAGGAACCCAATTTGTGTCTAGATTTTGGCGGGCATTTTGTGCTAGGATGGGCATAGATTTGTCTTTTTCGTCTGCTTTTCACCCTCAGACTAATGGCCAGACCGAGCGGACTAATCAGACCCTGGAGACATATCTGAGGTGTTTTGTGTCTGCTGACCAGGATGATTGGGTTGCTTTTTTGCCATTGGCGGAGTTCGCCCTCAATAATCGGGCCAGCTCTGCCACCTTGGTTTCCCCGTTTTTCTGTAATTCGGGGTTCCATCCTCGATTTTCCTCCGGTCAGATGGAATCCTCGGATTGTCCTGGAGTGGATACGGCCAGGAGGATAATTCTTGGGTCACTGCATCTGATGTTCATGCCTCTGATCTGGTTCGTGCCTTTCATAGGGCCCATCCTGATCGCCCTGGTGGTTCTGGTGAGGGTTCGGTGCCCCCTCCTTGAGGGGGGGGTACTGTTGTGAATTTGGATTCTGGGCTCCCCCGGTGGCTACTGGTGGAATTGAACTTGTGACATCATCTTCCCTGTTCACCTGTTCTGATTAGATCTGGGTGTCGCTATATAACCTGGCTTCTCTGTTAGATGCTTGCCGGTCAACAATGTTATCAGAAGCCTCTCTGTGCTTGTTCCTGCTCCCAGACATCTACTAGATAAGTTGGACATTCGTCCATGTTTTGTTTTTGTATTTTGGTTCCAGTTCACAGCTGCAGTTTCGTTACTGTGTCTGGAAAGCTCTTGTTGATCAGGAATTGCCACTCTGGTATTATGAGTTAATGCCAGAGTCCTAAAGTAATTTCTGGATGTGTTTTGTTAGGGTTTTCTACTGACCATGAAAGTATGCTTTCTGTCTTCTGCTATCTAGAAAGCGGACCTCAAATTTGCTAAAACTATTTTCCTGCTGCGTTTGTTGTTTCATCTCATATCACCGCCAATATATGTGGGGGGCTTCTGTCTCCTTTTGGGCATTTCTCTAGAGGTGAGTCAGGTCTTATATTTCCCTCTGCTAGCATTATTTAGTTCTCCGGCCGGCGCTGGGCATATAGGGATAAAAAGTAGGACATGCTACCTGGCTACTTCTAGATGATGCGGTAGGTTTAGTTCATGGTCAGTACAGTTACATCTTCCAAGAGCTTGTTCCTATAGAGGCTTATGCTAGTTCTCTGGCCATGGAGATCATGACAGGGTACGTTTTTAGAGCATGGAGAAAGAACTGGCATGAAATAATATACCCCACAAAATGTAGGCAGTGCTTTATCAAAATATTTTACAAAGATGTTACAAATGAGACAATTGCAAATATGTACAAGGTAATTATAACATAAAGGGGATTAAAGGAGAAAAGATAACACTCACATATTCTCAGTTCATTGCATTGCAGGCAACCATACGTCCCAGCTCATTGGACGTGCTCAGGGCTCTCCAGGAAAAGACAAGAAGACTGAGCTGGGGATCTGGGTAGACAGTTATAGCTGGAGCCTGTAACATCCCAGAAAGGGGTTGGAACACCTCGTCCCTCCTACCTCTTCAGTTAACTGACTTTTCCCTAACCTATATCTAATTTCTATAACTCCGCTACAAAACGTGTCATAGTCATAACCAACCCAGCATTCATCTCGGATTAACATGAGCATTCTAATGAGATCAAATATGTCCTATTTGGGATGTATATTTACCAAGAAATCCCTACTTCTTTACCAGATGGAGTTAGACACCCGTGTTTAGAGTGATGGGTAGATCCATCGAGGGAGAATAAGAATATATGTTTTCGTGTTCTTATCTTAAATGGTTTGCTTAATATCTTACAAAAACCAAACAAAGAACTTTCATGGATTCTAGAAGCTTAGAATCCAGTTCTTGCTGGAGGAAGATTCTAACCTGGTCGTAAAAATTCCTTTAGGCAATAAAACGCTCTTCCCCCATGTAAGGCAGCTCTTGGCTGAGTGAAAGGGAAGGGGGGGGGGTTTAGCCCACAGCTTGCTAGCAAGAGAAACTACTTATATGATATTTCATACCATATCGTGACAACACCTGTCGAAAAAAATCACATAGTGTATATCATGTCTGTATATCAATGTGACAAGCATACATAGAAGCCCATACAAATAGAGCCATGTCACTAGTCGCTCATGGCACCCGTGCTGCACATTTAAGCACTTCGCATATTGTCATAGAATGCTATACACAGTCTGCTACGATTAAGATAGACTTATCTGAATAAATGTGATGTAATATGTCCCATCTCTCCATCCCTACGCGTTTCGCCCCTTCCCAGTACAGGGGCTCATCAGGGGATCATTTGGGATCTAGCAGCAGTGGCTTGAGAAATAGATGTGAACAGGTGGAGGTAGCAGCGCTATATTTATAGACTCAATTACCGTAATTAATGTAGGTAGCTGCCTTTAATGAGAGCCTTGCTAGATCTATACCATGATCATCTCCAATACCAGCACTGCTGCTCTATTCAAAAGTGCGCGCTTACCGTGTATCGTGAGGTGAGACGCACGCCGTCTCATAGTCCAAGCCTCGCTCCTCGCTTTTAAGACCCTTGCAATGCAACTTCCGTACTGTGTGTTTATATGTCTGTGTTTCTGGAGTTGGGTGTATGTTTGTAAGTAAGCTCAGTTATGGTACCATATCTAAACATTAAGCTTGGTTCTGGTACTGTATCGATGTAGTAATCTAGATTCTGGTGCCATATGAATGCCGTAACCTTGGTTCTGTACCTATATCTCTATAATAAGCTCAGTTTTGCTCCCTTATCTCTGTAGTAAGATTTGTTCTGCTCCCTTAACTCTATAGTCAGCTTGGTTCTGCCCCCTTATCTCTGTAGTAAGTTTGGTTTGGCTCCCTTATCTCTGTAGTAATCTTGGTTCTGTTCTCGTATTTATGTAGTAAGCTTGCTTCTGTTACAGTATCTATGTAGGTAGTTGGCTTGGTTATGATCCCATATCTATGCAGCAAGTTCCATTCTGTTCCCATATCTATTTTCCAGCCTGTCAGAGATAAGTAGGGCAAAGGTGGGCAACCACAAGTGGAGGGCCACTGCCTTGTGATTGCCCTCCTGGCTGAAAAGTGCCAGCCACATCCTGATTGGGGCTCACAGTGTAAAGTCCCTATCAGTATGTCTTTGAAGTGTGGGTGAAAGCCAGAGTACCCGGAGGAAACACAGGGAGAACATACAAACTCCTTGCAGATGTTGTCCTTGGTGGGATTTGAACCCAGGACCCCAGCGCTGCAGACCAATAGTGTTAATACCTGAGCCACCGTGCTGCTCTCTTACAGGTTTTCCTTTATAAGGTAATGCATGCAATTTTTCTGACATTTTTCTCTAAGTGTCATAAAATAAAAAAACACTAACAATGCTTAAAAAAAATGCCTGAAAATGTGTGTTTTAAGGAGGTGTTCATCAGTCACTTTCCAGTGCTTCTAGCAGTTCTTCTGTTGTGAACTGTTGTTCTTAGCAAGCAGATCTTATGCTTCTAAAGTAAAATTACAAAATAAACACTAATAATTGTAGAATCTGCAAAGCTTTATACTTTCTTTAAACCATTTTGCTGTAATCCTGCCAGTAACTAAGTGAATCTAATGTCCAAGTAATCTTATTAATTATATTCCAAGTTCATTTGTTCACATTCTTTATACACAAGTGTTTTAAACAAGGAACTAAAAGAACATTTTATTAAAACAACATGTCCTACTAGTGATCACATAGTTCCCTAAAATAAAATGAATGGCTTCATTGGGAGTCCATAGTTTCTCATTAAGGATCTCCTATGAAGTGGATTAGTAGAGAGGCTATGGAGAATATAGAGAATGGGAACTTTACAAGATATTTTCATGGTTACTCATGCTTATTAACTGTATTTACAATCTGCACAAGTATTCTTTGTATTTTCTAATTTTAACTTAATTTCAAGCAATATTTGGGATATAACAATTAAGCATTGTTTTAATGAGAATATGGGTATGTGCACACACTGTGGATTTTGCTTCGGATCCGCAGTGGATTGGCCTCTGCGGATTCACAGCAGTTTTCCATGAGTTTACAGTACCATGTAAACCTATGGAAAACAAAATCCGCAGTGCACATGCTGCGGAAAAACCACGCGGAAACGCTGCATTGTTTCTTTCGCAGCATGTCAATTATTTGAGCGGATTCCTCAGCGTTTTACACCTGCTCCATAATAGGAATCCGCAGGTGTAAAACCGCAGGTGGAATCCGCACAAAAACCGCGGAAAACCAAATCAGTACGAATTTCATGCAGAATTACCAAAATCAGTGCTGAAAAATCCGCACAAGATTCTGCAACGTGTGCACATACCCTATGTCACCAGGTTTTTGATACCCAGGTTTTTGATACCCAATCTGAGAGCAGCATGATCTATGACCAGAGACTCTGATTCCAATGATGATGTATCACTTGTTCCTTCTATAAAGTACAGCCTGCGGATGAACTTCAGAGGAGAACAACTTTTTCACTTTATTAGGCAACACTGTGGTGTATAGTACAAGCGATTGAACGATCACAAGTTCATGTCCCTTAAGAGGACTAAAAAATAGAGCAAAAATGGAAAAAAAAATGTATTAAAAAAGTGTAAAAACTTGAATCACCTCCATTTCCTTCTATTAATAATAATGAAAAAAAACAACACATATTTGGTATTGCGGCATCCATAAAAAAAAGTTCAGTCTATCAAATATACAGTGCTTTGGGAAAGTATTCATACCCAATTAACTTTTCCACATTATTTCACATTATACCCACAAACGTACAGTATATGTATTTTCTTAGGATTTGGGGTTAAAAAAAGTAGCAGTTATTTGTAAAGTGCAAAGGAAATGATTCATGGTTTTCAAAATATTTAAAAAATATAAATCTGGAAATTGTGATGTGCATTTCTATTCAGCCCCCCATTGTCTGATACAACTACCGTATTTTTCAGATTAAAAGATGTATTTTTTCCCAAAAAATTTGGGGGGGAAATGGGGGTGCGTTTTATATTGCGGATATACATTATCGGCGTGCTGCTGCGGGTGTCCCGGTGGCAGTGCTGCACTGTATCCTGGTGGTGGTGCTGTGCTGTGTCCACGGTGGCGGTGCTACGCTGTGTCCCTGGTGCTGCAGGGGGCACTGCCAACATTTTGTGAAAGGCCAGAGCCCCCCGCAAGTTCTTCCATGGTTTCCTGACTCCTGTGTGGTGGTGGACTCCGGGAATATGGCCGAGAGGCGGCGCCTGCGCAGATCGAGATCTGAGAAATGCTGAAGAGGATGACAGAAATAAACTGTACCTCCCGGTCAGAAACAATATAGGTAGGGATCCCACGTAATTTTACAATCTCTCTGTTGAAAATTTGCGCCAAGGTCTTGGCGTTAGGTAAAGCGGGTAGCACAATAAAATGTGACATTTTACTGAATCTGTCCACCACCACCAAAATTACAGTATTACCTGCCGATAGGGTAGATAAGTGATAAAACTGACCAATAAATGAGTCCAAGGTCTATTGGGAATTGCCAATGGTTGGAGAGACCCAGATAGATGAGTATGAGAGGTATTAGAATGCGCACAGACACTGCAAGTGGCTACATACTCCCAGACATCCTGATATACCCCTGACCACCAAAAACGCAGAGTAAGAAGATATGTGGTGGCTTTATTACCAGGATGTCTGGCCAAGACCGAATGATGTTCACTAAGAACTCTCTGACGGAGATTCACAGGGACAAACAGTTTCCATAATGGACAGGCAGCAGGGGCGTCCCCCTGAGCCTCAGCAACATCTTTCTCAAGATCGGAGCATATAAACCCTTTTTGTAGTATAGGAACCGGGAACTGCCCCCTCCAGAAAATTATGCCACTCTTCAAACGTCTTCAAATCCTCAGGACGATCCCAATCAAGCCGGTGGATGATAACATATATCCAAAAAAAGGGATCTCCTCAACCTAGAACATACATTTCTCTGGTTTGACTGCTAATTTATTATCCTTGAGTAACTGTAAGACCTGCTTGACATGTATCTAATGTGACTCAAGGTCAAGTGAATGAATTAATATGTCATCACTATAGATTACAACACATCTACCTACCAGGTGACTAAAGATGACATTTTCAAAGTGCTGAAAGACGGTGTGGGGGCATTCGTCAACCCAAATGGCATCACAAGATTCTCATAGTGTCCCTCAGGCGTATTGAAAGCTGTTTTCCACTTATCCCCCTCTTTAATACAAACTAAATTATACACCCCCTGAGATCCAGTTTAGAAAACAATTTGTTCCTTCAATCTGATTAAAGAGGTCCGGGGTGAAAGGGAGCGTATCCGGATCTGGGACCGTGATCTGATTCAGTTCACGGAAATCAAGGCAGGGGTGTAACCCCCCATCTTTCTTCTTTATAAAGAAAAACCCTTCAGCAATGGGGGATGAGGATGGTCTGATATGACCCTCTGTCAAACTTTCCGCAATATAGTCCTTCATGGCCTGCCTCTCTGGACCAGAGATATTGTATAGTTTGCTCTTTGGCAGCTTGGTCTCAGGTACAAAATTAATAGTACAATCATAAGGACGATGGGGAGGAAGTTCTTGGCACCACTGCTCCAAGAACACATCCCCAAAGTCCGGCAGGTATTTTGGGCACAGACTGGGTATCCACCCTTGCAAGCCGGGTTGCCCTTGACAATAGTCACTCCACTTTATCAGCTCCCGAGTCTGCCAATCTACTACAGGGTTGTGCAGAGTGAGCCAATGAAGTCCAAGAACCACAGTTGAGGGCAGACCATCTAGCACATAACAGTCAATACCTTTCAGAGTGCATGGCCCCTACCTGTAGATGTAACCCATGGACGGCTTGCTTAAAATACCCATGTCTCAAGGGTGCGGAGTCAATGGTAATTATGGGTATACAGTATGTCTGGACAATGTATGTGGTTTGAGGCCTTGGATGAACCTAGCGTTCAACAAGTTAAACTCTGCCTCATTGTCCAGAAAGGCAGAAATAACCACCTTATTTTTACCCAGATGGATTTCAGCAGGCAGAAAAAATAGTGTCCTACTCATGGAGGAGATATGTACACCTGGGTTGCTATTATAGCAAAAGTGAAAAAGTGGAGTTAAAGAGAGGCAAATATGTCAGAGTGACCACTTTCTCTTTATTTTAATAAATGTGTTGTGGGCATGACATTGTGACACTTACTAATAGGTATTACAGGTTTTTCTCCTGCACTCTTTAGTATAGCCTTCTTCAAAGATTTGGCTATGCTACAAGAAAAATAAAGTTGATTGGCCCATTCAAAAAACAGAAAGATTCTTCAAATTTTATTCCATAAGTATCAAACATCTGGAGACAGATTTTAATTTGGCAAATGTGTATGCAAAGAACATGATATACTGTCTGAAAAATATTTAACCCCTTCACGACATGCTCCATACATGTACTGCACATGTCGTGTCTCTCCCTTTGATGTGGGCTCCGGTCCGACAGCTGACAAGTGTCCCTAACAGCCCCAGATGGAATTGCAATCCACCCACGGCTGTTAACCTGTTAACCGGTTAAATGCCACTGTCAATCTCTGACAGTGGCATTTAATGTGATTTCCCCGGAAGCACTTTGCTAATCGCGCCAATCGGGGCCTGTGTCACATGACCGTGGGGCGCCAATGGGTTAGTATGACAACCCGGGGTCTGCAGCAGACCCCTGTGGTTATCATTGCCGGATTGCTATGAGCGCCGCCCACCAGTTGCCCGCCGCCCACCAGTTGCCCGCTCATGACAAGTGAGTATTTCTGCTATACACAGGTGATCTGATCATCGCCTTTGTGTAGCAGAGACTATCGGATTATCACAGCTTCTAGTCTCCCATGGAGACTATTAAAGCAAGTGAAAATTAAAAAAAGTTTTTATAAAAAAATGTAAAAAATATAAAAGTTCAACCAAACCCCTTTTTGCCCCATTCAAAATAAAACAATAAAAAAAAACACATATGTGGTATCACTGTGTTCAGTATTGCCGATCTATCAAGATACAAAAAGAATTAATCCGATATGTAAACAGCGTAGCGAAAAAAAGTCAAAACACCAAAATTACGCTTTTTTTCGCCACAACATTGAATTAAAATGCAATAACGGACGATCAAAAGATCGTATCAACAACAAAATGATATAATTAAAAACATCAGCCCGGAAAGCAAAAAATAACCCCTCACCCATTGCCAGATTACAAAAAATGGAGATGCTACAGGTCTCGGAATATGCCGCAATTTTTTTTTAACAAACTTTGTATTTTATTTTCACCACTTAAATGAAAAAGAACCTATACATGTTTGGTATCTATGAACTCGTAATGACCTGGAGAATCATAATGGCCGGTCAGTTTTAGCATTTAGTGAATATGGTTAAAAAAAAAAAAAACATTTGTGCAATTGCACTTTTTTTTGCAATTTCACAACACATGGAATTTTAGTTTTTTAGTAAAACAAATGGTATATAAACGTTTTTCCTGACAGTTTCCGCCTCAAACCAGCAACATAACTTTTTCAATGGCAAAACAAATGTGAAAATATTTTTTATGTTTCCATTATGGCTATCCAAAAATGCTTCACAGTTCCTGAATGTGTTCTGTTTTTTTTTTTAATTAATATTATAAATGTGTTTCTCAACTTGTTCAATCCAATGTATTTCATGTCACAAGCAACACAGTAAATACAGTAGATTACATGAACAGTACCGCAATTAATAAATGATTTTAAAAAATATGATTAATTTATTGTATGCGTTTTCAATCCTTTGTTAGGATATACTACAGTAGCCAAAACATTTTTTGCCATAAAAAGTGGAACAAAATGCCAGAAAAAAAAACATGTGAAGGCACCATGTGTGAAATTTTTCGTTTTGGTTCATCCTCCACCTGCACACTAGAGGCTGTGTGATTTTGGCATTTCAGTTATTCCCCAGCGTATATGTGGTTGGCAGCATACTTCTATTAAGCTATGAAATGTAATGATCATTTAAAAAAAGGCCCACGATTGTGGGGAACCCCTGCTGAGAAACTGACTTTTTATAATGGCTTCTCCTCATTCTTTATGTATTTATCACAGACTTTTCCAATGATTTATATTTAAAATTGTACATTTCCCAAAAATGGTTTGTCTCTGTTCCAAGTCGACATAATATAGTGCCTCCAATGCCATGAAAAACATCAGCTGCTGCCAGTGGTTGGAGCTAGGGTAAGAAAATGAAGGCTTACTGGAACAGAAAAGAAATTCATTTTCTAAATCATTAGTTTCAGGGCTGATTGTTTGTGACCAGTAATTTCAAATGAAATGTTGATGTTTTTTTCTTCTGAATATATTACAACATGTATCATGACACCAGAAAATGCAAAAGATCACTGACAGCTCAAAAAAGCCTGAGCCTTAACCAGAATAATAAGGCTATGTGCAAGTACAGCGGCATCTCTCTGGCACGTTCTAATGCCTGCTGCAATTCTTTCCACATGAGGCTGAAATATTCACTTGCAATTTTATGAGGCTGTAATGCATAATCAAGAAATATTCTCAGTTACAGCAACTTGTAGCCAATGTAATTAAAGATCTAATCTAATAAGCTTTTTATTCCAGTGTTAACCAAATGTCTTCAGGATTTTGCTGGTGGAGCTCATTTTTATTACAAATAATGCATTGGATAATCCATTTACAAATTAGGCATGAACCTGATGTACAACATATATGTGTTGGACAACGTTCACAACAAACTGCACATAGACATCACACTGTAGGTCTGTAAGTTCAACAGGAATTTTGGGACTATTTTACATTTTTTTCCTATAGGCCTAAGAAATAACAGGCACGTAGTTCCTAACTACCTGCCTGTTCTACCCGGTGATGGCTAAGAGTGGTCACAGACCTCTCCTGCCAGCAATTCTGCTGCTTCATGTCAACAGAGCAGCTCTTTCACTTCAGGGCTGCTCTGGTGATGGGACGTGACTGCTGGTGTCAAGATGATTGACAGCTGGCTGCCCTCATTTAGAAAGCGGTAAGCTGGCAGTCAGATAGCATGAAATCAGCAGTCACGCCCCGTTGACAGAGCACAATGGAAGAGAAACAGCTGATCTGTTGACGTAATGTCAGCAGATGCCACAGAATACAGAATATCTGTGACTGCTATGAGTCGGCAGAGATTGACATCAGGCAGGACAAGGAGGTGCTTAGCAACTACCTGCCTATTAGCTGTTAGGCCTATAGTAAAAAAAATAAAAAGTCCTGCATAACCCCTTTAATGAGCTAGTGTTGACAATGCTATGGAAGGTGGAAAATATCACAGCATGCTTTAGTTCAGTGCGTTGTGTGGACAAAATATTACTGATTTGAGTTGTGCTATGTCCTACATGGCATCTGTGATGATTTAAAAAAATAAGTTATTTTCTGATCATGAATTCTCTTTAAAAGCCCCAGTGGTAATGAAGTCAAAAGATTAGACTGATGTTAACCATGCACAAGATACTAAGTATGTGCATTCTCACTAAGGCCGGCGTCACACTGGCGTATTGCATCCGATGCGAGAACATCAGATGCGATATGCTAATGACCCTCGGCTCCTGCTCTGCTGCGAGCAGGATCCGAGTGTCATGTGTCTGTGCTCCAAGCCTCTCGCACAGAGCGGATCGGAGCACAGCTGCGAAGGAGGCGGAGAAACTAATTCTCCATCTCCTCCATTGCTGGGGTCAGCATTTAACGCACATCACTCGGATGATATCCGAGTGATGTGCGTTGTCTCACTCGCACCCTTAGGCTTATATGGGTGCGAGTGAGCTGAGAGTCGGCCGAGTGTCCGTGACAATCGCAGCATGCTGCGATTGTCTCAGACAGAGGAAAACGGCCTACAAAAAATTGGCTGCTGGGAGCTGCCCCATAGATTAACATTGGTCCGAGTGCAATGCGATTTTTTTAATCGCATTGCACTCGTCCGTTTAAGTCGCCAGTGTGACCCCGGCCTAAGTCTATGGACTGAATTACACTTTATAGATCTCTAGTCTATGAAATCTATTCTTGCCATATGTATTCTAGTAGGTGTGTATATAGTACATCCATCTCTCATTTTTTTCCCCCTATAGGCCAATAGGTAGAGAGTGATATCATATCTCATGAGATCACAATCCTGTTGTCTGACATTGTCCGTGCTGTGTCTGTAGCCAAGGAGCACAAAGTTCAAGAAATCTGACCTGACTGAGGAGATGGAGGAAGCTGGGACCAGCTCTGTTTTATAGCACCTGCCCCACCTTTTCACATCTCTACATTAGCTGTCTCATTAATGATAATTAATTAAATAATTATTAGAGACTGACCTCTGCTGCAGTACATTGTGATTACCCCTCAGGACTATGTAGATGAACATTCACGCTGAAGATTCAGGAGCCATTAAATGAGCAGAACCTAGGCCTGTAATTATGGGATGTACCACCCTCTGCTGTGACATAAATTTACAGCCATACCTAATCTGCCCCTCTCGCACAGCCCTTTCACCTTAGTTCTTCACCATCATTGATATCACTGGGCAGGGCTTTCATGTCCATTAGCCGATGTGGGCTGCCACTAGGAATTTCGGGGCTCCATATGGGCAAAATGTTCGGGGCCCCCTTGAGAGTCTGCCCAGGCTCCACCCAAGCCCCTCCTCCACCCCTCAACTGTCCATAGTCCCACCGCCCTCTCTTGGAAAAACTCCACTTTTGCATCACATCCTCACCAATCACACAGTAACAGTTCCAATCACCACATACATAGCTGGCAGCTTTTGTTTTGGCCAAAAGATTTTTTAATCCGCCACCATGACAAGGTAGACTCTTTTGGCCGGGCTCTTCTCTACTGTAACTTATTAAGCACTTGTTAAAATATCCAATGCAATTTTGGTATATTTTTATTTATTTTTCAACTTTTAAAATGACCAATAATATCACAAACAATGAACAAATACCGCCGCACCATGACTAGACCACATAGTACCACCATATAGTGATCAAATAATAGCACATACAAGGAACAAAAACCATCACACCATGACCAGACTACGTATTACCACCACATAGTGACCGAATAATACCACATACATGGCACAAATACCGCCAAACCATATCCAGACCACATATCACCACCACAGTGACCGAATAATAGCACATACAAGGAACAAATACTGCCACACCATGACCAGATCACATATGACCACCACATAGTGACCAAATAATAGCACATACAAGGAACAAATACCACCACACCATGACCAGATCACATATTACCACAACATAGTGACCGAATACTACAATACTGATCATTAATAAAAAACACAATACAAATATCACCATAAGTGCCATTATACACAGGAGATCTGTACTTTGTATACAGTGTTAGTGTACAGGCAGTATACAGTGATCACCGGTGACATTATATACAGGAATTCTGAATATAGTGTATAGTGTACAGGTAATACAGTGATCACCAGTGACATTATACACAGGAGCTCTGTATATAGTGTCAGTGTACAGAAAATACAGCAATCACTAATGATATTATACACAGGAGCTCTGTATATAGTATATAGTGTACAGGTAATACAGTGATCACCAGTGACATTATGCACAGGAGTTCTGTGTATAGTATACAGGTAATACAATGATCACCAGTGACATTATACACAGGAGCTCTGTATATAGTGTCAGTGTACAGGTAATACAGTGAACACTAGTATCATTACACACAGGAGCTGTCATGCTGCTGCAATGCAGGTAGGTGCAGTCTTTACTAGATGGCAGTAGAGAGGAAGCAGGTCTGCACCTAAACAGAGCTACCCTGCAGTGCAGCAGTGAGGCTACCACAGGTGGCAGCAGAATAGTCAAAACAAGCCGAGTCAAATAGCCGAGTCAAATTCTAGACTGTAGCACAGTACCAAAGGAATAAGCAAACTCACAGTCAGAGACAAGCCAGGGGGTCAGTAACGGTCAGGAACGGATAAGCCAAAAGACAAAGGACAGAAACAGGTCAGGATACATGCCAAGTCAAACCAGGGAGTCTGCACACTAAAGGGAAACACAGTCAAGATGGGAACATGGGAAAACAGAGACACGGGCTCAGACAGCAAACGTAGAAGGACAAATTGGAGCAATCAGAGTCAGCTACCGCAGCACTAGGCAGAAGCTATAACTGACATGATCTGCAGGACACAGCGGGGCTAAATAGCAAACCTGAGACCAGACTGAGGCTGAGAAAAGTTAACCACTGACATGAGCAGACCGGGAAAAGGGAAGACAGAACTCAAAACCCGTTCTGAATCATAACAGTACCCTCCTCTCAAGGGGGGCCATCAGACCCCCAGGTTTCCCAGGATAACGTATATGAAACGCCCGAACCAATCAATCGGCATGGACAGATCATGCCATGACCCTAGATCGATCCTCAGGACCGTTACCCCTCCAATAAATCAAATACTGAAGTGAATTGCGGACCATGCGAGAATCCACAATCTGTTCAACTTCATACTCAGTCTGGCCATCCACAGAGACAGGAGGCGGAGGGGATGGAGACCCAACAGAGGAAGGTACAAATGTTTTAAGAAGGGACTTATGGAACACATTGGGGATCCGAAGAGACGCAGGTAGGCGTAAGCGAAAGGCAACTGGATTGACAACCTCAATGATCTCGTAAGGACCAATAAACCTGGGCCCTAGCTTAGTAGAAGGAACTTTCAGACGAATGTTCTTGGTAGACAACCACAATTTATCTCCTACCAGAAATATAGGTCCTACCGACTGTCGCTTGTCAGCAAAATGTTTATGTTTGCCCTGAGCCTCCCCAATGTTCTTCTGGACCTCCCTCCACACCTCCCCCAATTGTTGAACTGCCGAATCAGCCCCTGGACATCCTGAATCCAGCATGGAAAATTCGCCAAAATGGGAGTGAAAGCCGTAATTACAAAAGAACGGAGAGGTGCCAGTGGACTGTTAATTCAATAATTAACCCCTTCACCCCCAGAGCTTTTTTAGTTTTTTCGTTTTCGTTTTTCGCTCCCCTCCTTCCCAGAGCCATAACTTTTCTATTTTTACGTCAATATGGCCATGTGAGGGCTTATTTTTTGCTGGACGAGATGTACTTTTGAACGATACCATTGGTTTTACCATGCCGTGTAACAGAAAACGGGAAAAAAATTCCAAGTGTGATGAAATTGCAAAAAAAGTGCAATCTCACACTTGTTTTTTGTTTGGCTTTTTTGCTAGGTTCACCAAATGCTAAAACTAACCTGCCATTATGATTCTCCAGGTCATTACGAGTTTATAGACACCAAACATGTCTAGGTTCTCTTTTATCTAAGTGGTAAAAAAAAATTCCAAAATGTACTAAAAAAAAATAAAAAAAATGCGCATTTTCCGATACCTGTAGCGTCTCCAATTTTCGTGATCTGGGGTCGGGTGAGGGCTTATTATTTGCATGCTGGGCTGGTGTTTTTAATGATACCATTTTGGTGCAGATACGTTCTTTTGATCGCCCGTTATTGCATTTTAATGCAATGTTGCGGCGACAAAAAAAACGTAATTTTGGCGTTTTGATTTTTTTTATCGCGACGCCATTTAGCGATCAGGTTAATCCTTTGTTTTTATTGATAGATCGGGCGATACCAAATATGTGTAGGTTTGATTTTTTTTATTGTTATATTTTGATTGGGGCGAAAGGGGGGTGATTTGAACTTTTATATATTTTTTATTTTTTATATATTTTTAAACAGTTTTTTTTTTATTTTGGCATGCTTCAATAGCCTCCATAGGAGGCTAGAAGCATGCACTACACGATCGCCTCTGCTACATAGAGGTGAAGCACAGATCACCTCTATGTAGCAGAAATGCAGGGTTGCTTTGAACGCCGACCACAGGATGGCGCTCAAAGCAATCGGCCATCAACAACCATAGAGGTCTCAAGGAGACCTCTGGTTGTTATGGCAATGCACCGATGACCCCCGATCATGTGACGGGGGAAAGTGGTGCGAGCACTTCCGGCCGCGCGTGTTATGACCTGGTGGTTAAGAGGCCACACCGATATGACCTGGTGGCTAAAACGCAACATGGGACGAGCTCTGAGGAGGTGGTATCTCTACTGACCACAATCCCTAATCCTAACAACAACACTAGTAATAGCCGTGGGATGTTCCTGACTCTCCCTAGACACCTCTTCACAGCCTAAGAATTAACTACCCCTAAAGAAGGAAATAGAAAGCTATCTTGCCTCAGAGAAAACCCCAAAAGGAAAGATAGCCCCCCACGAATATTGACTGTGAGTGGAGAGGGAAATGACATACACAGAAATGAAATCAGTTTTCAGCAAAGGAGGCCAATACTAAACTTGATAGACAGAGAGAAAAGGATACTGTGCGGTCAGTATTAAAAACTACAAAAATCCATGCAGAGTTTACAAAAATGAACTCCACACCGACTCACGGTGTGGAGGGGCAAATCTGCTTCCCAGAGCTTCCAGCTAGCCTGAATATGACATAGTGACAAGCTGGACAAAAAGAGACATATTTGCAAAAACAATAAGTCCAAAGCAAATGGACAAACAAGAACTAGCAGAACTTATCTTTTGCTGACAAGGACAGGCCATATGAGAAATCCAAGGAGAGAACCAAGTCCAACCTAAGACATTGACAGCTGGCAAGAACTAAAGCCCAGAGCAGGTTTAAATAACAAACCCAGGCAAGGCGATCAGTGATGGCAGCTGCTACAGCTACCTAACGGAGCAGCAGTTCCACTCGAAACCACCAGAGGGAGCCCAAGGGCAGAACTCACAAAAATACCATTAGCAACCACAGGAGGGAGCTCCAGAACGGAATTCACAACAGTACCCCCCCTTGAGGAGGGGTCACCGAACCCTTACCAGGGCTCCCAGGCCGATCAGGACGAGCCAAATGGAAAGCACGAACCAAATCGGCAGCATGAACATCGGAGGCAGCAACCCAAGAATTATCCTCCTGGCCATAACCCTTCCACTTGACCAGATACTGAAGCTTCCGTCTCGAAAAACGAGAATCCAAAATCTTCACCACATATTCCAATTCCCCCTCAACCAACACCGGAGCAGGAGGATCAACGGAGGGAACCATAGGTACCACATATCTCCGCATCAAGGATCTATGGAACACATTATGAATGGAAAAAGAAGCTGGAAGGGCCAAACGAAAAGACACCGGATTGATAATTTCAGAAATCTTATAAGGCCCAATAAAGCGAGGCTTGAACTTAGGGGAAGAAACCTTCATAGGAACAAGACGAGAAGACAACCAGACCAAATCCCCCACACGAAGCCGGGGACCAACACACCGATGACGGTTAGCAAAACGTTGAGCCTTTTCCTGAGACAACGTCAAATTGTCCACCACGAGTCCAAATTTGCTGCAACCTGTCCACCACAGAATCCACACCAGGACAGTCAGAAGGCTCAAGCTGCCCTGAAGAAAAACGAGGATGAAAACCAAAGTTACAAAAAAAAGGTGAAACCAAGGTAGCAGAACTAGCCCGATTATTAAGGGCAAACTCGGCCAACGGCAAAAAGGTCACCCAATCATCCTGATCAGCAGACACGAAGCATCTCAAATAGGTTTCCAAGGTCTGATTGGTTCGCTCCGTTTGGCCATTTGTCTGAGGATGGAATGCTGAAGAAAAAGACAAATCAATGCCCATTTTAGCACAAAAGGACCGCCAAAACCTAGAAACGAACTGGGAACCTCTATCAGACACAATATTCTCCGGAATACCATGCAAACGGACCACATGCTGAAAAAATAATGGAACCAAATCAGAGGAGGAAGGCAACTTAGGCAACGGTACCAAATGGACCATCTTAGAAAACCGGTCACAAACCACCCAGATGACAGACATCTTCTGAGAAACAGGAAGATCAGAAATAAAATCCATGGAAATATAAATCCAGGGCCTCTCAGGAGTAGGCAAAGGCAAAAGCAACCCACTGGCACGGGAACAGCAAGGCTTAGCCCGAGCACAGGTCCCACAGGACTGCACAAACGAACGCACATCCCGCGACAAGGAAGGCCACCAAAAGGACCTAGCCACCAAATCTCTGGTACCGAAAATCCCAGGGTGACCAGCCAACACCGAACAATGAACCTCAGAAATTACCCTGCTAGTCCATCTATCAGGAACAAACAGTTTCCCCACTGGACAGCGGTCAGGTTTATCAGCCTGAAACTCCTGAAGTACCCGCCGCAAATCAGGGGAGATGGCAGAAAGAATCACCCCCTCCTTGAGAATCCCAGCCGGCTCAAGAACTCCCGGAGAATCAGGCAAAAAAACTCCTAGAAAGGGCATCAGCCTTCACATTCTTAGATCCCGGAATATACGAGACCACAAAATCAAAACGGGAGAAAAACAGAGACCACCGAGCTTGTCTAGGATTCAACCGCTTAGCAGACTCGAGGTAAATCAAATTTTTATGATCAGTCAAGACCACCACGCGATGCTTGGCTCCCTCAAGCCAATGTCGCCACTCCTCAAATGCCCACTTCATAGCCAACAACTCCCGATTGCCGACATCATAATTACGCTCAGCAGGCGAAAACTTTCTGGAGAAGAAAGCACATGGTTTCATCAAAGAGCCATCAGAATTTCTCTGAGACAAAACGGCCCCTGCCCCAATCTCAGAAGCATCAACCTCAACCTGAAAAGGGAGAGAAACATCTGGCTGACGCAACACAGGGGCAGAAGTAAAACGACGTTTAAGCTCCTGAAAGGCCTCAACAGCCGCAGAGGACCAATTCATCACATCAGCGCCTTTCTTCGTCAAATCGGTCAGAGGCCACACTAGAAAAATTAGCAATAAAGCGGCGATAAAAATTAGCAAAGCCCAAAAATTTTTGAAGGCTCTTTACAGATGTGGGTTGAGTCCAATCATGAATGGCCTGGACTTTAACAGGGTCCATTTCAATAGCCGAGGGAGAAAAAATGAAACCCAAAAAAGAAACTTTCTTAACTCCAAAGAGGCACTTAGACCCTTTCACAAACAATGCATTAGCACGAAGGACCTGAAATACCATCCTAACCTGCTTCACATGAGACTCCCAATCATCGGAAAAAAACAAAATATCATCCAAATACACAATCATGAATTTATCCAGATAATTCCGGAAGATATCATGCATAAAGGACTGAAATACCAATGGAGCATTAGAGAGCCCGAATGGCATCACAAGATATTCAAAATGGCCTTGGGTCGTATTAAATGCTGTTTTCCATTCATCACCTTGTTTAATACGCACGAGATTATACGCCCCTCGAAGGTCGATTTTAGTAAACCAACTGGCACCCTTAATCCGAGCAAACAAATCAGAAAGCAAAGGTAAAGGGTACTGGAATTTGACCGTGATCTTATTGAGAAGGCGATAATCTATACAGGGTCTCAAGGAACCATCCTTCTTGGCAACAAAAAAAAAATCCCGCTCCCAATGGTGACGAAGACGGGCGAATATGCCCCTTCTCCAAGGACTCCTTTACATAACTCCGCATAGCGGCATGCTCTGGCACAGACAGACTGAAAAGTCGGCCCTTAGGGAACTTACAGCCAGGAATCAAATTAATGGCACAATCACAGTCCCTATGAGGAGGCAGGGAACTGGACTTGGGCTCATCAAATATATCCTAGATATCCGACAAAAACTCAGGAACATCAGAAGAAGGGGACGAGGAAATGGACATCAAAGGAATATCACTATGTATCCCCTGACAACCCCAACCAGTTACAGACATAGATCTCCAATCCAGCACTGGATTATGTACCTGTAACCATGGAAAACCCAGCACAACAACATCATGCAAATTATGCAACACCAAAAAGCGAATATTTTCCTGATGTGCTGGAGCCATGTACATGGTCAACTGTGTCCAGTACTGGGGTTTATTCTTGGCCAATGGCATAGCATCAATTCCCCTTAAGGGAATAGGACTCCGCAAAGGCTCCAAGGAAAAACCACAGCGCTTGGCAAATTCTAAGTCCATTAAGTTCAGGGCAGCGCCAGAATCCACAAATGCCATAACAGAAAAGGACGACAATGAGCAAATCAGGGTAACAGACAAAAGAAATTTAGGCTGTACAGTACTAATGGTAACAGACCTAGGGACCCTCTTAGTACGCTTAGGGCAATCAGAAATAGCATGAGCAGAATCACCACAGTAAAAACACAGGCCATTCTGACGTCTGAATTTCTGCCTTTCTGCTCTAGTCAAAATCCTATCACATTGCATAGGCTCAGGACTCTGCTCAGAGGACACTGCCATATGGTGCACAACCTTGCGCTCGCGCAGGCGCCGATCAATCTGAATGGCCAAAGACATTGACTCATTCAGACCAGCAGGCGTGGGAAACCCCACCATAACATCTTTAAGGGCTTCAGAAAGACCCTTTCTGAAAATCGCTGCCAGGGCACACTCATTCCATTTTGTGAGCACAGACCACTTTCTAAATTTCTGGCAGTATACTTCTGCTGCTTCCTGGCCCTGACACAGAGCCAGCAAAGTTTTTTCTGCCTGATCCACAGAATTAGGCTCGTCATACAGCAATCCGAGCGCTTGAAAAAATGCGTCAATATTGAGCAATGCAGGATTTCCTGGCTCAAAGGAGAATGCCCAGTCCTGCGGGTCGCCACGCAGCAAAGAAATAACAATCTTCAGCTGCTGAATGGGGTCACCAGAGGAACGGGGTCTCAGAGCAAAAAACAGTCGGCAATTATTTTTAAAGTTCAAAAATTTCGATCTATCCCCAGAAAATAAATCAGGAATAGGAATTCTAGGCTCTAATACCGGAGTCTGAACAACATAATCTTGGATACTCTGTACCCTTGCAGCGAGTTGATCCATGCGCAAGGACATACCCTGAACCTCCATATCAGCACCAAAATCCTGAACCACCCAGAGATTAAGGGGAAAAAATAGACAAAACAAGCTACAAAGGAAAAAAAAATGACTCAGAACTTTCTTTTCCCTCTTTTGAGATGCATTTAACACATTGTGGCCAGCTGTACTGTTATGACCTGGTGGTTAAGAGGCCACACCGATATGACCTGGTGGCTAAAACGCAACATGGGACGAGCTCTGAGGAGGTGGTATCTCTACTGACCACAATCCCTAATCCTAACAACAACACTAGTAATAGCCGTGGGATGTTCCTGACTCTCCCTAGACACCTCTTCACAGCCTAAGAATTAACTACCCCTAAAGAAGGAAATAGAAAGCTATCTTGCCTCAGAGAAAACCCCAAAAGGAAAGATAGCCCCCCACGAATATTGACTGTGAGTGGAGAGGGAAATGACATACACAGAAATGAAATCAGTTTTCAGCAAAGGAAGCCAATACTAAACTTGATAGACAGAGAGAAAAGGATACTGTGCAGTCAGTATTAAAAACTACAAAAATCCACGCAGAGTTTACAAAAATGAACTCCACACCGACTCACGGTGTGGAGGGGCAAATCTGCTTCCCAGAGCTTCCAGCTAGCCTGAATATGACATAGTGACAAGCTGGACAAAAAGAGACATATTTGCAAAACAATAAGTCCAAAGCAAATGGACAAACAAGAACTAGCAGAACTTATCTTTTGCTGACAAGGACAGGCTATATGAGAAATCCAAGGAGAGAACCAAGTCCAACCTAAGACATTGACAGCTGGCAAGAACTAAAGCCCAGAGCAGGTTTAAATAACAAACCCAGGCAAGGCGATCAGTGATGGCAGCTGCTACAGCTACCTAACGGAGCAGCAGTTCCACTCGAAACCACCAGAGGGAGCCCAAGGGCAGAACTCACAAAAATTCCATTAGCAACCACAGGAGGGAGCTCCAGAACGGAATTCACAACACGCGTGGCCGGGAGCACTAGTTAAATGCCGCTGTCAGCGGCATTTAACTATTTAATGGGTGTGGGCGGATCGCGATTCCGCTCGCGCTCATTGCGCGCACATGTCAGCTGTACAAAACAGCTGACATGTCGCGGCTTTGAGGTGGGCTCACCGCCGGAGCCCACCTCAAAGCGGGGGTTCTGCCAGCTGACGTACTATTCTGTCAGCTGGCAGAAAGGGGTTAAATGCAAACTCAGCCACTGGCAATGAAGAACACCAATCATCCTTCTGAGATGTAGCAAGACACCGCAAAGTCTGTTCAAGTGACTGATTGGTCCTCTTCGTCTGACCGTTGGTCTCGGGATGGTAGGCAGAGGAGAAGGTCAAGCAAATACCCAATTTATTACAAAATGCCCTCCAAAATTTGGACACAAATTGTACCTCCCTATCAGAAACCACACTCACAGGCACACCATGCAACCGCACAATGTGCTCAACAAACAACTTAGAGAGTGTTTCTGCATTAGGCATTCCTGCCAGAGGTACTAAATGTGCCTGTTTACTAAATCTGTCAACCACTACCCAGATTACAGTTTTGCCATTGGAAGGAGGGAGATCAGTGATAAAATCCATGGACAAATGAGTCCAAGGTCTATCCGGAATTGGCAATGGGACCAATTCCCCAGCCGGCCAGTTATGGGAGCTCTTAGCACAGGCACAGGTATCACAAGCAGGTGCAAACAAAGCGACATCAGAGGTCATGGAGGACCACCAAAACAGCCTAGCAATGGCTTTCCAGGTGGCTGAGATCCCTGGGTGTCCACTGAGAGCAGAATCGTGGAACTCCCGGAGAACCCTCAACACGTACTGAACTGGGACAAAGAGCTTATTATCAGGCAAAGAGGGAGGAGCAAGAGACTGAGCCTCCCGAATTTCATGCTCCAATTCAGAGGATATCCCAGCAACAACCACCCTGTGCTGAAGAATGGAGGAAGGAGGTTCGGGGGGTGATATCGGATCAAAACTGCGAGATAAGGCATCCGCCTTGACATTCTTGGAACCAGGCCAAAAGGTGATAGAAAAATGAAAACGAGAAAAAAAAATGACCACCTCACCTGCCTAGGAGTTAACCGCTTGGCAGACGTAATGTAAGACAGGTTCTTGTGGTCTGTATCCACCATGATCCGATGAACCGCCTCCTCCAAAAAGTGCCTCTATTCTTCAAAAGCCAATTTTATGGCCAATAACTCCTGGTTACTAACATCATAATTCCTCTCCGCAGAAGAAAACTTCCTGGAGAAAAAGGCACTTGGTCTTAAATTGGTCAAAGTAACAGGTCTCTGAGACAACACCTCCCCCACTCCCACCTCCAATGCGTCCACCTCTACAATGAACAGTTCTGACGGATCGGGCTGAACCAATACAGGAGCAGACAAAACACTTCTTTAATGTAGAAAATGCTTCAACCACCAAGGGTGACCAGACTTTGAGATCAGCCCCCTTGCGATTGAGATTGTTGAGTGGCTTGACCACCTGAGAAAACCTCTTGATGAATTTTCGATAATAATTGACGAAACCCAGAAAATGCTGCAGACCCTTGAGTTCTCTGGGTTGCACCCAATCAAAAATTTCCTGTACCTTGATGGGATCCATTCAAAACCCATTGGCAGAAAGGATGATCCCCAGAAAGGAAAGCTCCTGGACACAAAACAAACATTTCTCAGGTTTAGCGAACAGAGAATTTCCCCATAACCTATGAAGAACAGCAAGTAGATGACCAATGTGGGATTCCTTGTCAGGCGAGAAAACAAGGATATCATCCAGGTATACAACTGTAAAGCGCCTGATAAAATCAGAAAAAACATCATTCATGAAGTTCTGAAACACTCCGGGCGTGTTCGTGAGACCGAAGGGCATGACCAAACAGACCATCGGAGGTGAGAAATGCCGTTTTCCACCCATCCCCTTCCCGAATGCGGATAAGGTTATATGCTCCCCTGAGATTGAGTTTGGAAAACCACTTAGCCCCAGACAATTGGTTATAAAGATCTGGAATCTGGAATGCGTGTGAGAGGGTAGATATATCTCACCGTAATTTTATTTAGCTCCCGGAAATCGAGGTACGAGTGTAAACCACCATCTTTTTTCTTAACAAAAAAGAATCCAGCAGCCACAGGTGAAACAGAAGGATGGATGTGATCTTTGCGTAGACTATCAGAGATATAATTTTTCATAGCGGTACGTTCCGAGCCAGAAAGATTGTACAAATGGGCTTTCGGCAATTTGGAACTCGGAATAAGATTAATTGTACAATCACACAGACGATGTGGTATCAAGACCTTGTTGGCATATGCAACAGATTAGGACTTATTATAAGTGAAAGGAGGACTTTATACTAACCAGACAGCAGATGGCGATAGTGTGTAAAGTTATATACTTGCTGTAATGTGGGGAGGGAATCTCTCAATTGTTGGTTGTTTTTCTTACTTCCTGATTATTCTTTCTTTTTCTTGAATGTGTTGTCTTCAGTGCACGGACTGTGTGACACTGAATTGTATCTCATGTTTATCCAGTATGAAGTAAATACTGTTTACTCAAGATATCTTGCTGATTGAAGCTCTCGTAACTACAGCGGTGACTGCAAGAAGATGCACTCTGCAACAGGTTATGGGCCCAGACACTACAGGTCTGCACTACAAGCCCAGGGAGCAGGATCCTGGTTTATTCAGATAACGGAGCACACAGATAAGCTCTGTAAACAGAAGGAAATAAATCCAGATACAGAGTGACAGAGGAATTCATGATCCCAGGAGCTGGACATACAGGAGAATATCTTCAGTACAACTCTCTAAACAAGTAAGACTATATAAAGATGATGAGTAACACAGAACTGAACTTTACAGTAGCTAAACTGAATAGTGAAAATTATCAGTTATGGAAATTCAAAGTAGAGATGTTGTTATCTAAGGATGATCTATGGCAAGTAATTGTTACAGCAAGACCAGATCAAGATAATCAGACATGGGATAAGAAGAATAGACAAGCTAAAGCCACCATTAGCTTATTAGTGGATGATGCTCAATTAATACATATTAGAAATGAAGAAACAGCTAAGGGAATGTGGGAAGCATTAAGAAAACTGTATGAAAGACCTAGCTTGAATCACAAGTTATTTTTATTAAGAAAGCTTTACAGTATGAGATTGAGCGCAAATGACGATATGCAGAAGCACATATTCTCAATGATGGAAGTGATATCACAGCTAAGATCTATTGGCGAAGATGTTAAAGAAAGTCAGTAGCAGCTATATTGTTGTGCAGTTTACCAGATTCCTATACAGCCTTGATAAATGCCCTTGAGACGAGACCAGAAACTGACATTACATTAGATTTTGTGAAAACAAGACTAATAGATGAATATCAGAGAAGAAAAGAACAAAGAAATGATTCTTCTACTGAAAAGGACAGTGAAAACGCTCTTAAAGCTACAGAATTCAAAAAACCCTATAATAAAGAGACAAGAGAATGCTTCAGATGTAAGAAAAAAGGTCATTTAAAGAAAGACTGTACCATATGGAAAGCAGAACAACAAAAATTACAACATAAAAAGCATACAAAGAAAGTAAAAAACACAATTTCCGATTCATGTGAGAATAATTGGAATGGCACATTTAAAGTAACAGACAAGAAATCATGACTTGGTTGGTTTATTGATTCAGGAGCAACGAGTCACATGAGAAGTGACAAGAATTTCTTTACTGATCTTGATTTAGATAAGAAAGAAGCCATTTATCTTGCAGATGGAAGCAAAATAACTGCAGAAGGTATCGGACAAGGTATGCTAAATTGTTCAAACAAGTTCGGGCAAGATTCAAAGATACTTGTACAGGATGTGTTGTATGTTCCAAAATTGGAAGGCGGATTATTATCTGTGAAACGTTTAACAGCAAAAGGACTTACAGTGAAATTCAAAGACAATGAGTGTGCAATTATTGCAGGAAACAAGGTGATAACCAAAGTCAAGGCAGTTGAACAATTATATCATTTTGACACACCAAAGGAACAGATGAAGGTATGTACACATGATCACAAAAACTGTATTCACATGTGGCATAGACGTCTAGGACATAGACACCCTGACAGTATAAGGGAACTACAGAGAAAAGAATTGACAAAAGATTTAAAGATATCAGATTGCTCAATTACCATAAGATGTGAATGTTGTATAAAATCCAAAGCCACAAGGATATCTATTCCAAAAGAAAGTGAGATGAAAAGTGAAAGACCACTTGATTTGGTGCATACTGACGTATGTGGACCCATGAAAGTGACCACATCAGGAGGCAATAGATACATGTTGACTTTTATAGATGATTACTCAAGATACACAGTCACATACTTAATTAAAAACAAAAGTGAAGTTTTTGATAAACTTGTAGACTATGTAACAAGATCAAGTAACAAATTTCAAAGGAAGCCAATTGTCATCAGAAGTGATAATGGAGGTGAATTTACAGGTCACAGAATAGAAGACTACTTAAGACAAAATGGAATAACACACCAGAAAACGGTTCCATACACACCTGAACAAAATGAAGTAGCAGAAAGAAAAAGCAGAACTTTAACAGAAATGATAAGATGTATGCTGACGGATTCCAAACTACCAGAGAAATATTGGGGTGAGGCAGCAATGACAGCTACATATCCACAGAACCGACTTTTTTCCAGAAAACTGACGAAAACTCTATATGAACTGTGGCAAGGTATGAAACCAAGTGTCAATCATTTAAAAGTTTTTGGATGTAAAGTTTTTATATTCATTCCAACAGAAAAACGTTCCAAACTTCAAAATAGATCCATGGAAGGAATATTTATTGGATATAGTGAAAATTGCAAAGGATACAGAATCCTAGATCCCAAAACAGACAGAGTTACGGTGAGTAACAGTGTGACATTCATTGAAGATTTAAATGAAGACATTATGATTTCAGTTGAAACAAAAAATGAGAAAACCAATAGTGACACAACTGAAGAAATATCTGATGAGAATGAAGCAGAAATTAATGAAGAACAAAATACTGAAAGTGAAGAATCACAACTACAAACAGACACAGAACCAAGACGTTCAATGAGAGAGAACAAAGGAAAACCACCAAAACGTCTCTCATACAAGACAAGCACAAGAAAAATCTATGAGCCTACCTCTTGGGAAGACATATCTAAACTTCCACTAGAAGAAGCTAATAAATGGATAGAGGCAACAGAAACAGAAATTAAATCCATGCAAGACTCAAATACATGGACACTAACAGATTTACCAGAAGGAAGAAAAACCATAGGATGAAAATGGATTTTTAAAGTTAAATACCAAACAGATGGTACAGCTGAAAGATACCGAGCAAGACTCGTAGCTAAAGGGTATTCTCAAAAATATGGAGAAGACTATGATGAGACATTTGCTCCAGTTGTCAAACACACTACAAGAACTTTACTTACAGTTGCAGCAATGAAACAGATGCAGCTGAGACATCTGGATGTAAAGACAGCTTTTCTGAATGGAGATTTAACAGAAGACATTTATATGGAACAACCTCCAGGATTCAAAGATGAAAGAAATCCAAACAAAGTTTGTAAACTACAGAAAAGCATATATGGTTTAAAGCAAGCAGCTAAAGCGTGGAATGACAAAATCACGGATGTACTTACAAATGAAAAATTTCAAAGAAGCAAAGCTGATCCATGCTTATACTCAAAAAGGCTGAGTAATAGATGGATTTATATACTCATATATGTAGACAACATTTTGATTTGTTTTGAACAAGAAAGGGATAACGAAAACATTCTAAAAATCCTGAAGCAACATTTCGAAATCAAAGACTTGGGAAATGTAAAACAATATCTAGGAATACAGGTAGAAAGAGAAGAAGACGGAAGTTTCTTACTGAATCAAAATCACATGATTCGAGACATAACAGAAAAATTTGGATTAAAGGATGCAAAAACAGTAAAGTCTCCAATGGAAACTAATTATCTCAAAGAGATGAACAGTGAAAAAAATATGCTACCAAATAATGAAGAATACAGAACAGCAATAGGAAAACTACTGTATCTAGCGACCGTTACAAGACCAGACATCGCAGCAGCAGTAGGAATCCTGAGTAGAAAGGTATCAAAACCAAATAAAGCTGATTGGAATGCCGTGAAGAGAGTAATGCGTTATCTGAAAGGAACTAGCAATGTTAAGCTGAAATTACCCACAAGTGATGATTGCATTTTAACAGGATATGTTGATGCAGATTGGGCTGGAGATCCAACTGACAGAAGATCTACCAGTGGACATATTTTTTTTCTCTCAGGTGGACCAATAAGTTGGACAAGTAAGAAACAGTACTGTACTGTAAGTACTGTGGTTAAGACAATTGTTGACAGAATTAGGACAACCACAGTTGGCACCAACAAAACTGAAAGAGGACAATCAAGGATGTCTTGTTCTTGCTCAGATGGAAAGAGTCAATCCAAGAACCAAGCATATTGATGTGAAATATCATTTCTTGAGAGATCATCAGGAACAAGGAGTCTTGAAGTTAGAGTACTGTCCTACTGAAGAAATGACAGCAGACATCTTTACGAAGGCATTGAATGCTGATAAACATCAGAGACTAATAAAAAAGTTGGGTTTGATTGAATAAGTCCTTATTGTTGAGAAAGGGTGTTGGCATATGCAACAGATTAGGACTTATTATAAGTGAAAGGAGGACTTTATACTAACCAGACAGCAGATGGCGATAGTGTGTAAAGTTATATACTTGCTGTAATGTGGGGAGGTAATCTCTCAATTGTTGGTTGTTTTTCTTACTTCCTGATTATTCTTTCTTCTTCTTGAATGTGTTGTCTTCATTGCACGGACTGTGTGACACTGAATTGTATCTCATGTTTATCCAGTAAGAAGTAAATACTGTTTACTCAAGATATCTTACTGATTGAAGCTCTCGTAACTACAGCGGTGACTGCAAGAAGACGCACTCTGCAACAGACCTCAGCCTCTTTTTCGGAGAACATGTCCCCAAAATCCTTCAGGTATTCCAGAATCCCCTCCAGATTAATGGCAAACACAAAAACAGCAGTAAGACAACCATTGGAACAATTAGGACCCCATTTAACAATATCACAGGTCCTCAGTCTATAACAGGATTATGTGAGATTTGTTCGTGGTGCAAGGAACCCACTTTGAGGAGGAACTCCTCAGAGACAAACTTAATAACATTCTGAGCCAACGGTGTCTTATCAATGGCAATGATATGGATGATGTCTTTAGTCAGACTGTCCCTAACTTTAACTTGAACACCAGACTAGAGTCAATGAAGTTCATGGAAGATCCAGTCCACAAAAGCCCCAGATTTTACATTTTCACGCAAGAAGTGGCTAAAAATGGCCCCAAAGTTTGTCCCACAATTTCTACTGAACGTGACAATACTTCATATGTGGCTGTACAGTAACCTAAAGTACAGGCCCCCATCACCAATCTCAGTGGTGAGGATCTGGCCACTTATTTCCTAGAAAAAATCAACCACATCCATCAGGATATCTCAGCCCAATCTCCTCAGTGCCTGGATCCCCTTCCCTGACGCACCTCAAGCTCACTAGACATCTTTGAGCCTGTTTCAGAAGAAGAAGTTTCCAAGCTTCTCGCTTCTGCCCGGCCTACAACCTGCAACAGTGACCCCATTCCTTCACATCTCCTGCAGTCTCTCTCACCAGTGGTCACCACTCACCTGACTAAAATATTTAACCTCTCTCTTTCTTCAGGTATCTTTCCCTCCTCATTTAAACATGCCATCATAACCCCTTTACTTAAAAAGCCATCCCTGGACCAGAACTGCACTGCTAACTACAGACCTGTCTCTAACCTTTCCTTCATCTCTAAACTCCTGGAACGCTTGGTCCACTCCCGTCTAATCCGCTGTCTCTCGGATAACTCTCTTCTCGACCCCTTACAATCTGGTTTCCGCTCTTTACACTCCACTGAAACTGCCCTCACTAAAGTCTCTAAGGATCTAATAACAGCTAAATCCAAAGGTCATTGCTCTCTGCTGATTCTCCTAGATCTCTCTGCCGCATTTGACACTGGATCACCAGCTCCTTCTCACTATGCTCCGCTCTATAGGCCTCAAGGACACAGCCCTCTCCTGGTTCTCCTCCTACCTCTCTGACCGCTCCTTCATTGTATCTTTTGCCGGCTCCTCTTCCTCTCCTCATCCCCTTACTATCGGGGTTCCGCAGGGCTCAGTCCTAGGCCCCACTTCTCTCTATACACGGCCCCTATTGGACAAACAATCAGCAGATTTGGGTTCCAGTATCATCTCTATGCTGATGACACCCAATTATACACTTCTTCCTCTGACATCACCCCTACCCTAATTCAAAATACCAAGGATTGTCTGTCTGCTGTCTCTAACATCATGTCCTCCCTCTATCTGAAACTAAATCTCTCCAAAACAGAACTTCTTGTGTTTCTCCCTTCTACTAACCTCACTCTACCCAACATCAAAATTACCCTGGAGGGTTCAACCATAACTCCCAAGCAGCATGCCCGCTGTCTTGGGGTCATATTCGACACCGAACTTTCCTTTACTCCCTATATCCGATCACTCACCTGCATCTTAAAAACATCTCCAGAATCCAACTTTTTCTCACCTTTGAAACTGTTAATGAACCAAGCAATATATATATATACAGTCATGTATCTGTCAAAGCATACAGCACCTACAAATATGATACACAAACTAAAGAATTTTTGTAAAAATTATAGTTTATTGTTTACATAATAATCAAACATTAAAATCAGGGAACAGACCAGCAGGTGGCAATAAAGTGCAAGATTCTATCAGAAGGTATGGGTATTAGAAATGTATATCAAATTGATAATAAAAATATATAATCACTGTTATTATTTAATTTCATGCAACATATCAAAAATTAATTATATGTAAGTAAAAGGTTAAAGTGCACTCAGTATTCACATTTTTGGCTTTAAAGTGCATATATCAGGTAAGTGCCCAGAATAAAGTGAGCGCTGTGCATAAGTATTATATTGCCCCACACAATTAATAAATAAATAAAGCAATAATAAATATAAAGATGGGGAATAGCAAGTAAAATAAAGCCTAATAATTACACATTTCACGGCCCAACGCGCGTTTCGCTTCAGTTTTAACGAGCTGAAACTGCTAAGACTCTTACCATCGCTCTTATTCATTCTCGTCTGGACTACTGCAACTCTCTTCTGATCGGTCTCCCTCTTACCAAACTTTCTCTTCTCCAATCCATCTTGAATGCGGCAGCCAGGGTCATATTTCTGTCCAGCCGCTTCACCGATGCCTCCATCTTGTGCCAGTCATTACACTGGCTACCCATTCGCTACAGGGTCCAGTATAAACTCATCTCTCTCACCCACAAAGCCCTCCACAGTTCTGCACCACCTTATATCTCCTCTCTCATTTCTGTCTATCGACCTACACGTACCCTACGTTCTACAAATGACCTAAGACTAACATCCCATGTATTCCGAACCTCGCACCTCCGTCTCCAAGACTTCTCTCGTGCTGCGCCAGCTCTCTGGAATGCACTTCCCCAGACGATCAGACTGATACCTAGCCCCGGCCTATTCAAGCACGCTTTAAAAACCCATCTCTTCAAACAAGCCTACCACATCAACTACTCAGTAAACTAACTTTGCCCTGTTCCCTCCTTCCAAATATTATTCTGAATCTGCACCCTACTATTCATCTGTCTCCACACCCTCCATGCACACGATAACTGCACTTGATACTTGACTATTGCACTTAAACACACGGGCTGATGATCGGATCATGCAGCTTTATATGAAAATCCCTATTTATTATAATTGCCAGACCTGAAATAACAAGCACTTTTCACCTATTGTGTCCCTCCCCATTTCCTTGTAGATTGTAAGCTTGCCAGCAGGGACCTCACTCCTAATGTCACTGTATAAATTGTCTTAACTTGTATTGAATTTGTCTGTACATGTCCCCGCTTAATTGTAAAGTGCTGCGGAATATATTGGCGCTATATAAATAAAAATTATTATTATTACTTAGCCATATGGAGAGAATCGGGAGGAATGGAGGTTTATTTGCCTCCTGGAGCACAGATTTTCCTAGAACAATTTGTGGACTCCATATACAGAGCCCCTAATTGCTAGAAGAGCAGAATCCCCCCTCAAGTGACCCCATGTTGGAAACTATACCCCTTGGGAAATTTATCTACAGGTGTAGTGATGATTTTTGCTCCATGGGTAGTTTCCAGAAACAAGCAGCAATGAATGTTGCCGAGTGAAAATTGCAAACTGTCATTGTAGTGACCAGTACGTTGCAGTCACCAGTTCATTATACCCAGCCCGTGCTTCTGGAGTCATGCATCCGTAAGTTAAGTGGGTTCTCATCTCTTCAGAAATGACTAACGTGGATGCAATATGTGGTTTGGGTACACTGTGAGTTTTAGAATCGAGGGCGGAATTTGGATTTGAGAGCGGAGAATTTGCTGAATTTCTTTTGGCGGGTGAGGAGCCATTTCACTTTTCCAGAGCCTTTGTGCTACCAGTAACGTGGAAGCCCACTATATTTTCGTTAACAGATGACAAACCTGAGTGAGGGCTTGCTTTTTGGGGGGATTGAGTTGAAGCTTTTATTGGGAAAATTTTACATAACATTTGGAATCACATTTATCTGGCGCTCTACGCTGAACACTTACTATCGGGTTTCCATCTAAATCTCTGAGTGACGTCTGGCCTCTATTCAGCGGTGTCCTTCTTTTCAGAAGTGCTTAAAACTGTAGACGACAGCACTTTTTTGCAATCCTAAAAAGACGGACACCGCCGGATCACAGGTCAGACAGCATCCACAGTGTATCAATCTGCCTCGTTATAGGGAATCTTCCGCCAGAGGTTCCATCTGAATCACATATTTCAGAGATTTACACGGAAACCCAGGTGCAAGCGCTCAGTGCAGGATAAATGTGTGCAGAGCCTCACTGTGATCCTTGGGAGGCAGAATGAAAAAATCATCAGCAGGTGATTTGGTTTTATTTATTTTTTATGCCATTCTTTATGCGGTATAAGTGATTAGGCGACTTTATTCTTTGTGTCGGTGCGATTACAGCGATACCAGATTTATATGAGGTTTTTATGTTTGACTGCTGTCACACAGTAAAAGATGTTTTTTATTACAAAAAATAGTTTTTGCATCACCACATTTTGAGAGCTATAATTTTTCCATACTTTGGCCTACAGAGTCATCTGAGGGCTTGTTTTTTCTAGGACGAATTGACGTTTTTATTGGTACCATTTTCGGGAATATGACATTTGATCGCTTTCTATTCCGATTTTTGGGAGGCAGAACAAACAAAAACTGGTAATTCAGGATTTTTTGTGGGGTGAAGGGGGTTAATGCTGTTCCGTGTGGTAAAATTGATAAGGCAGTTACATTCTTCTGGTCAGTATGATTACAGCGATACCTCATTTATATCTTTTTTTATGTTTGGTGCTTTTACACTATAAAAACTATTTTATAGAAAAAATAATTATCTTTGCATCACTTTATTCTGAGAGCTATAACTTTTTTATTTTTCCGCTGATGGAGCTGTGTTGCAGCTTGTTTTTTGCGGGATAAAATAACATTTTCAGTTGTGCTACGTTTATTTATATCTGTCTTTTTTATCACGTTTTATTCCATTATTTGTTAGGCGGTATGATGATAAAGCATTGTTTTTGCCTTGTTTTTTATTTTTTTAATGGTGTTCATTAAAGGGGTTAACTAGTGGGACAGTTTTATAGGTCAGGTCGTTGCGGACGCGGCTATACCAAATATGTGTACTTTTATTGTTTATATTTTTTTTTCATACAAATATTTATTTATAGATCCAATATCTTTTAATTTTTTATTATTATTTTTGATTTTTTTTTTAAATATTTTTAGAATTATTTTAAAAAATTTTTTTACTTTGTCCCACTATGGGACTATCCTTTTTTGCAGGCTGATCAATTGTACAGCATGGGGATGCAGCAGCATCCCCATGCTGTAGAAACTGTCAGCTCTGCACTGACGGGAAAGTTGCTGATCATGCACTGTGCATGATCAGCAAGTTTCCTAGCTCTGGTGACCCGGATGTCATCATGATGACATCGGGTCACCATGGCAACGATCGGGACCCCATTTCATGCTGTGGGGTCTTCGATCCAAAGGCAGAGGGGCTGTCAGCTCTCTGCTGGCACCCAGAATGCTGCGATCACTATTTATTTTTTCACTAACTTAACGTCTGTTGATTCTGGCAACCAATCAGGGCACAGAAACCATCCACAACATCATGACACAAGGTCTTCTGTAATTACCTGCCAAAGTAACATATCTCTGGCCATATAAAATGCGGACACCTTGTTTTACTGGTGCCATTTGCTCATTTTCTCAGTGTCACTATAAGCAGGTTACAGGATGCAGCACGGAAAAAGAGGCAGATCAAGGGTCAACAAGGGGATTTATTTAACAAACAGTAACTCCTCGCAGGGAGATATATACAACCCCGGGTATGAAGTCATTTCCTAACACAGAAAATACTAAAAGGGAAAAAAAATGTAAACTATGCACTTAACACTTTGGGCTCCTGTCACGGATGTGCTCCTGTCCATGACTGAGACCGTTAGATTATGCTCAAAGGGGATTTATCACAGTTCTGCTTAGAATGGGAGAAAACATCCCTGATGTTGACGGTGTGCTCCAATAGTCCTGACGATGTCGGTGCTCTCTGGTGGTCCTGATGATGGCGTTGTCCTGTTGTGTTCCCGGCGATGGCGGTGTCCTCCCCCTCTCTTGATGATGACGGCGATAGTCTGAGGCTCCCGCACGGGATTGGCCTCAACAGAAGAAGGAAGGGGAATAATCTCTTCTCTCAGTGGTGAGAGCCCTTACGTTAGCGGGGCCTATGACACTGTCCCGACACTTTTTATAATGGCCAGCGCGGTCCGCTGCACTGTATTGTTCAGCACACAGACCTTGCCTTTCATGGTCACCAGCCAAGATGGATTTGTTAACGTAGTCGGCCATGTCAGCAGTCTCGTAAATGTCCGTGATGTAAGCGGGGTAGGTGATGTTAGCGTGGACAGCTGTGTGTCAATGGGACCCCTTCTGTCGACTCCTGTCAGCGTGTCCTCTTGTCCCCAGCTCCAGTCAACACCGCTCCATCACCTCACAGCTGATCTTTTCTGACAGGACTCCCGCGTGCGCGCCGTTCCCACCTGAACTGTTTGAATTTCTGCACGTGCATTAACTGTCTGCTTAGCCACTCTGACACCCCAAGCTCTCCCCCTGTATCCTAGGTGACAGACCCGACGGTTCTGGACCCGTTACGGATGAGGCAAAGCTGGTTCGTTTCTCCCCCTTACATTCCCCCTCTCTTTGTGCTCATCATTCCACAGGCGAGAGTTCCTGCAAGAAGTGTTGACATTCTTTTATGTTTCAAACAACTTGTTGCCAAACAAAATTTTCCTGGTCAAATCGGTTACGGGGTTGCCCTGCTGTCGAATGTTCAGAACATCGTAAACTGGGAATTTCAGCTGGTTCTGCTTGAGTACTTGAATCAGGCAGTATAGACAAAGGTGTGAGTTCACTCTGCCCTGGAGAAACATCCCTTGTATAATTTTCGGAGTCTCTGGAGTCTCAGATTTCTGAACTTTTTCTGATTCTATCCCTGTAGGTACAGCATACTCATCATCTTCATCACTTGCAATGGGTAGAGAATCCTCAAGGGCATTGTGCTTTTCTTTCTCTATTCGCATGGGATCTCTAGACATGCAAGGGCGTAACATGTTTTGGTGTACAACACGAGTAGAAGTATTGTCATCATCTTCGGGCTTGACTTCGTAAACAGGTCCTTCACAATTGACTCGTCGCCGTACACGGTACGGTGTCTTGTCCCATCGATGATCTAATTTGTTTCGAGGATGCTTCTCTCTGATTAACACCTGGTCGCCGGCCTGTAGACTTGTCCCCCATAGAGGAGCCGTCTTTTGATGTTCCAACTCTAGAAAACGGGTTTGCACCAGACGATGTAGAGTTTGTAGTCGATGACGATGCTCTCAGACCCAGCTTGACACCTCCATCCTTGGGAAGTCCTCCTTAGGGTCCAGCTCCAAGTCAGTGATCTCTTTTCCTGGTCTGCCAAAAAGCAGAGTATAGGGTGTGTATCCGGTGGTGCGATGTATCCGATTGTTATACACCCACACTAGTTCTGCTACATAGTCCGGCCAACGGGTCTTATGATCCTCTTCTAGGGTTCTTAACATTTGTTCAATTGAACCATTCACATGCTCCATTGCCATGAGGATGATAAGGGGTCATCTGAGATTTCTCAATTCCATACAACTGTTGTAGTTCTTTCTTAACTCACCCTAAGAAGCAAGCACCTTGGTCTGAGTGAATTCTCTTTGGGCAGCCATACACTTGTATGAAGTTTTTAAAGATGGCGTAAGCAGCAGTCTCAGCAGTTTGGTCCCAAGTCGAGGTCGCTACCACGAACTTAGTAAAGTGATCGACCATTACTAAACAATGTTTATACCCTTGATGGGCTAGGCCTATTGTTAAATAATCGATCATTAATGCTTCCAATGGAGCGGAGGTTACGATCGTTTGTGTGGGGGCCCTCTGCTCCGGAGGTTTTACCAGGTCACATTTCCTACAAAGTCGGTAGACTTCCTCCCCATTTATTTTTAACAGTGGATGATACACTAGTCTTTACAGCCAATGGAAGGTTTTTTCTGGACTGAAGTGAGCCCCTTTTTCATGTGCCTCTGTGGCCACTTGATGTAATAGATTTTCAGGAATCACCACTTGCCAGGTGACAGATAGGGCCCTTTGTAACTGTACTTTTCTCTTCAACAATCCTTCTTTTAGGTGGAGCCTTTCCCATTGCCGGAGAATGTTTCATTGCAGGGGACAGGTTCTCTTTCTCCTCCCGTGTAGGCAGTTGTTTGAGGGCCACCCATTGCCGAATTCGGGCGAGCTCTTCATCTTCCAGCTGAATCCGTACCCACTCATCATGAGGCTGCTCCAACACTCCCCCCCTGAATTTCTGCCCGTTCTGGTTCCCTCGTAGCTGCCAACGTACTGGCAGATCTGTGGAACTTCGGCACTTCATCAGTCTCCAGCTCTTCATCCTGGTTAGGGCTGGGATGCCCATAGGGGACTCTGGATAATGCGTCTGCATGGGTATTTTCAGCCCCCCGCTTATAGGCTATTCTGTACCGGTATTTAGCCATTAGAGCGACCCAGCGTTGTTCCAAGGCCCCTAATTTTGCGTTTTCTAAATGGGCCACAGGGTTGCTATCCGTGCGCACCTGTACTTCTGATCCAGATGGGTACTCCGCAAACTTTTCTGTCATGCCCCAGACTAGTGCTAACAGTTCTAGTTTGAATGATCTGTAATTGTCTGGGTTTCGTTCAGAGTCATGAAGGGAGCGACTCACATAGGCAATTACCCTCTCTTTTCCATCTTGGATCTGCAAAAGCACTGCTCCAAGCCCATGTAATCTTCCATCTGTATAAAGGATGAAGGGTTGAGGAAATTGGTGTAGGCCAGGACCCGGGCCTCTGTCAGAGCCATTTTCAGGTTTTGGAACGCTTTCTCCTGGAGCTCTCCCCACTGAATCTTCCGATTTTTCACTCCTGCTGGTACTCCTTTCAACACTTCCAATAACGGATTCGCAATCTGGGTAAAGTTTTTCACGAACCGTCAGTAATATCCAGTTAGTTCTAAGAAGGCTCGAATATCTTTTATGGTTCCCACCACGTCAATCTTTTCACGAGACGGACGTACACCTTCTGCAGAGACTACATGCCCCAGGTACTCAATCTGGGTGTGGAACAGGTGACATTTAGATGATTTCATTCGAAGCCCATGCTTCCGTAGCCGGCTGAGTACTTGCTCCAGACACTGCAATTGTTCTTTGAAAGTGGGGGCAAATACAATTATGTCATCCGGATAGATGAGTGTGGCTTCAAAGTTCAAATCCCCGGAACACCTCTCCATGGGTGGCTGAAAAGTACCGGGAGCATTAGCCAATCCAAACGGCATTTTGTTGAACTCGTACAGGCCCATGGGTAGTATAAAGGCCGTCTTTGCTCGGTCGTGTTCTGCCATTGGCACTTGCCAGTACCCACTAGCCAGGTCTAGAGTGGAGAAGTATTTTGCGTTCCCCAGAGTGGACAATGATTCTTCTATCCAGGGCAGTGGGTACGAATCTCGCACCGTACAGGCGTTTAACTTGCGATAGTCCACACAGTACCGTAGGGTGCTATATTTTTTACGTACGAGGACAATGGGCACAGCCCAAGGGCTCTGACTCTCTCGGATGACTCCATTATGTAACATTTGTGCTAACATGCCTTTTACCTCCTGGTACATTTGCGGGGAAATCTGCCAGTAACCTTCGCTCACAGGTGCAGCGTTACCCATTGGGATCTCATGGGTGATGGCAGTCGAACAAACAAAGTCTTCCTCATGTCTAGCGAACACTTCTTGATAACGTCCCAACATAGTCTCCACTTGTTTCACCTGTTGTGGTGTGAACTCTGCCAGCTCAGCCCGGGTTTGTTCTAGGATGTGACAGCCCCTCTTTTGTAATTGAGGTTCGAATACAGGGATTGTCTCTACAGCTACAGTCCCAGGACCTTCCTTGTTTGCCTTTAATTGAATGGCCTGCGTTGGTATAAGGTCTTTTGGCATTCCTACAATTTTTCCGATTTTGCTTCTGGAGGTAAGTGTCAGAGTATCTTCTCTTAGGTTTATACACTGCACGGGTATCTTTCCATCACACACGGTAGCTAATGTCTTGGCTATTAAGAGCCCCGATGGTAAACTTTCCACAGTTGCTGGTTCCAGTTGATCTTCAACCCCTTCCAACGAGGTGCATGCTCGAACAGGTAGTGAAATCACACTTTGACCCGGAGGTAAGTCAAGATTGGTGGTGGCTGGTATGATCACCTTCCCTAACACGTTTCCTTTACAGGAGACCTCTTGTGCCTGGGCCATCTGGACCAATTGCTGGAACACCTTCCTTTGTGGGGTATGTGAGCTCCATTGTTTTCGGAATGCGTTCGGAGATTCGCTAATCAGAAGATTTCCAAACTCTCTGAGTACATTCTTTCCAAGGGTAACAGTATGTCCCTGCATGGAGTCGTCTGCGGTCAACACCACTCCCTTAGGGCCCAGGTCTTTGCTTCAGATTTTAATCTGCTTCCACGCCACCCCTGCAACCGGGAAGGGCAGTTGATTGGTGGCTGTCAACTTGATTACTGGCCCCAACTCTGGCCTCAAGGCTTCAGGAAAGTGTCTCTCAAAATATGTCTCAGGCATCGTGGTTACTTGAGAACCTGTATCTACAAGGCAACGTATGGCCCGTCCATCTATTTTGGCCCATACCAAGGGACTCACTGACACTAAATTGGTGGTACTTTCGGGCTGTTCTGGCTCCGGGAGGCTTCCCCCAGCCTCGGAGCTCTTTAGTCTAACGGGTGATGTCTTAGAGGCCATCCACATTGTGGGCAAACCCGGGCCATATGTCCTAATTCTCCACAGAGATAACACATTAGGGGTTCTATACGACGAGACCTTCTTTCATCACGACGTGGCACTGAGAGGGTTTTGCTTCCAGGTGTACTTATCGAAGTCACTTTTCTTTTAGTCTCGGTCAGATCCTCCCTCATTGATTGGATCTCTTTTCATAAATCTTCCACCCATCCTGGCTCAGCAGTTGCCTTCATGGACGCCTCCCTGCTCCGGACCTTTGCTGCCAGGACTGTCACCCCCTGTTCCTGTTCTTGGGTGCGCGCCTCGCTTCCCACCTCTGCAAAGGTCATATGTGGGTTCACATGCAAGCGCTCTCGCAGTGCCTGCTTAAGCAATGAGTCTCTCATCCCAGTCACTAATTGGTCGCGCAACACCACATCAGTCGGCCCTACTCCCACAATTGGGTGCAAAAATATGCTTCTCCCCATCCCCTACCACTTTGTCACCAAAGGCCATACCATCTCCCAACTCAAATTCCAGATCTTGGAACAGGTGCCTCAGCCCCGCAGGGGCAGCGACCGCATACGACAACTGAAGCGGCGTGAGGCCTTTTGGATCCACACCCTGTCTACCATATCACCTAAGGGGTTAAATCGCGATTATGATCTCCTGTCATTTGTTTAATAATTTATTGCTTCCATAATTATAGGATTGAACATACTGTTGAAAGCCTATATCGTATTCCACCTCTGGTTTATATCACTCTAAATATACTTCAAACCAATTACGCTGCTAACTAGGTTTATATATTATATGATTCTACAGCATCTGGGATGCAATAATGTCTATTATGTTCGAATTCTGGATAACGCTATTCCTTTTTTTTCTCTCTGAGTCGTCTCTACTAAACGCTGGAAGCATACAACCCAGTCTAATGGACACTCTGCCTCACTTGCACATCATATCTTCTGACACGCGCAGTAACCGATTCATAGGAATGAATGGAAAGCATTAGACTTCCGGTTTAGACCACTCCTGGTCCTCACTGATAGGCCCACAGCCACAGCAATTCCCACCCCTCATCCTTATCTAGCACTGCCTGCTACACTTCCTGGTCGCACGAACTTGCGGTGGATGCCGTGTCACCTTCAGACCAGACACGCAGTCTCTAGATCTTCTAAGGTTAGTACGATGGGGCTTTCTCTCACTACCGGCTATGGTCCGTGGTCATCACATCGTATTTTCTCTCCCCATAGACCTTACTGAGAACCCACAATTTCATGGGTCCACCTATTTTCATCCACAATTTACCGCTGGTACGTTTATTGCCTCTCTTCAAGGTTACCTACTTTAAATACTTTTCATGACACTAGTCCTCCTGTTATATTCTATGACCTAGAATGTTTGTGATATTCAGCCACTTAAAGGACTTTAAACTATCATATTTGACATTGGTCTCGCATTGTATATACCTTGGTTTTGTTTTTGTTTGTTTGTTTTACACAAGATCCACTGCCTTGACTATGTATTTTTTTATTATTATTTATTATTTATTTTCTGTATCATAGTGACTGATGAAGGTCCGGCTATTAGGACCGAAACATTTGTGTTATTAAGCGTGGATATGTTAACGTAGTTGGCCGCGTCAGCAGTCACGTAAATGTCCATGATGTAAGTGGGAACAGCGATGTTAGCGTGGACAGCGGTATCTCCGGTGCGTCAGTGGGACACCGTCTGTCGACTTCTGTCAGCGCGTCCTCTCGTCCCCGACTCCAGTCAGCACCACCCTGTCGCCTCACAGCTGATCTTTTTTGACAGGACTCCCGCGCACGCCGTTCCTGCCTGAACGGTTTGAATTTCTGCACATGTATTAACTGTCTGCCCAGCCACGCCCCCTTCTGTCGAGCACAGTGAACACTCTGACAACCCAAGCTCTCCCCCATGGATCCTAGGTGACAGACCCAACAGTTCTGGATCGGTTATGGATGAGACAAACCTGGTAAGTTTCTTCCCCTTACATCACCATTTAGAATAAAGTTGCCTTATCATTTATACCTCACTGAGGAAAGCGCAAAAGAAGACCTATTCCTGTACCTCTGTCAATTTGTTCATTGTGCCTCCTAAAAATCAAAACAAGGCTCAGGTCATATTTATCCTGTGCTCTGCTCTGAGTGCTTATGTCAAGGTTTCCGTGTTAATCCCGAAAGATGAGATTCATGACAAAACCACTGATGGAATCACTCACTTACGAGACAGAGCCAGTCACGTTGGACTCTGTCTGGTATTGGTTCCGGCCATGTCCCATCATTTTAGGCATCTTTTTAGTGCACAAGTGTGGATGACCACCGTTCTGTGAATACCTAAAAAGATGGATACCATTGTAACCAATGGCAAACGCAGTCTAAAGCATCTCCATCTGCCTCATTAAAGTGAGCTATCCGTTGGGGGTTTCATCTGAATGTGATTTTTGTGGGATTTACACGGAAACGCCAACTTAATTATTAAGCATAGAACAGAAGAATGTGATCCCCAGCCTTATTATGGAAGCGATCAAAAAATATTATGTTCCCCAAAATAATACCAATAAAAACCCTAATTTATCCTGCACAAAACCATGAATTCCTTAAGCGGGGAAGTTTCCAACATGTGGTTACTTGTGGGATTTTGCTGTTATTCTAGCACCTTAGGGACTCAGCTAATGGCCTTCACAATCTATTCAAACAGAACTTGCATTCTAAAAGCTAAATAGCACTCCTTCCCACCTGATCTCTGCCGTTTGCTCAAACAGTAGCGTACAACCAGGGCCGCCATCAGGGCATTGTTGCCCTTACTGGCATATGGGGCTCGGTGAGGAGAGGGGTCCGGTCCAGGTCCTTCTCCTCACCGGGCCCCAGGGGCAGGATTCGGCAGTTCACTCAGTAACTGGACGTGTGTCCTTGGACACATGTTCAATTAAAATGTATTGCCGTGCATCAGAATGGTATGGAGCCTGTGAGTCGGGGGTGTCCGGAACAAGTGGTGGTACCGGGGGGCCTTAAATACTCACCTCTCTCTATTCTCCGCTGCTACAGTCTACTCTCTTCCACCACTCTGTGGCATCTCAGGGCAGAGGGTGCGATGATGTCATTACAGCATGCCCTTTGTGCTGAGCAGTGAAGAGGGTGAGAAGACGCTGAGGAGACCAAAACAGCGACCATGAAGAGAGGTGAGTATTTGATTTGATTTTATGGATGGTCATTGTATGGTATATGGGACCTATTAAATACTATATGGGGCCATTATACTGTATGAAGCATTATATGGGGCCATTATACTGTATGGAGCAATATATGGGGCCCTTTATACTGTGTGGAGCAATATATGGGGCCATTATACTGTAAGAAGCATTATATGGGGCCATTATACTGTACATAGCAATATATGGGGCCATTATACAGTACGGACCAGTATATAGAGGTTGTTATATACTTTATGGAGCATTATATGGGGCCATTATACTGTACAGAGCAATATATGAGGCCCATTATATACAATATGGAGCTATATACAGTGGGGAAAATAAGTATTTGATACACTGCCAATTTTGCAAGTTTTCCCACCTACAAAGAATGGAGAGGTCTATAATTTTTATCGTAGGTATACTACAACTGTGAGAGACAGAATCTAAAAACAAAAACCAGAAATCACATTGTATGATTTATATAATTTCATTTCATTTCATTGTATGAAATAAGTATTTGATCACCTACCAAACAGCAAGAATTCTGGCTCTTACAGACCTGTTTGTTTTTCTTTAAGCTGCCCTCCTACTCTGCACTCATTACCTGTATTAATTGCACCTGTTTGAACTCGTTACCTGTATACAAGACACCTGTCCACAGACTCAATCACACTTCAACCTTTCCACCATGGCCAAAACCAAAGAGTTGTCTAAGGACACCAGGGACAAAATTGTAGACTTGCACAAGGCTGGGATGGGCTACAGGATAATAGGCAAGCAGTTTGGTAAGAAGGCAACAACTGTTGGAATAATTATTAGAAAATGGAAGAAATACAAGATGACTGTCAATCTTCCTCGTCTGGGGCTCCTTGCAAGATCTTGCCTAGTGGGGAACAGAGGATTCTCAGAAAGGTATCAGTCCAGAACTACACATGTTAATATCCAAGCAAAAGTAGAGGCAGCACTCCATTGTCAAAAAGATATGACTGTTTTACTGACCCATTGTGTTACCTGTATGTAACCCCTTCTCATGTACAGCACCATGGAATCAATGGTGCTATATAAATAAATAATAATAATAATAATAGCAACGTTTCGTTCCAAGTGAGGAACTTTTCAAGCAATACAATGTTGGACATGTGATATATATAGGTACATCAATCACAATAGTAATTAACAAAATTACAAAGTGTCATAATTTACTCTTAATTAGTGTTGAGCATTCCGATACCGCAAGTATCGGGTATCGGTCGATACTTGCGGTATCGGAATTCCGATACCGAGATCCGATACTTGCCGCGTATCGGATACCGGAATCGGAAGTTCCCAGGATTCAAACTGCACGAATTCAGCCAATGAGGAATGATTCTGAGTGTGGGCACATCCTGTTCAGCATGGTGGGCATGAAACTACTGGCAAGGCTGTGATTGGCTGCTGAAATGATGTCATGCTGCAGTTTAAAAGTCGCTGGCGCCATTTTGCGCTCACTCTGCTGTGAATTCAGTTAGTGACAGGACGCTGTTTGCTGACTGAGGGCCAGTTGAGATAGTGATTTGCTTTATTGTTCTTTTCCAAGGCTAATTTAGCAACCGCTGTGTTCACCTACTAATCACCTTGCTTTTGCCTTGCAGCGCTGTTTTCACAGCGATCTGCAAGGTCTCTGTGTGTGTGTGTGTGTGTGTGTGTTCAGCGCACTCTCTAGTCTGTGTGCAGCCATAGGCCATAGCTGGTTGTATTCAGTTCAGGGAGGGTGATTCACTGCCTCATACTGTTCTATTTTTTTTTTTTTCTTTTTCAAGTAGTGCAGGCTGCTGCACATTTTTTGTAATAATTCCTATTAGTGTCTTTCCACCCGTATCCAGCTAAATTGTGGAAAAACACTAGATAGGATAACGTAGAGGAGTGTTTTTGGGCCTTGCAGCGCCGTTTACGGCTGTCTGCACGGTCTCCGTGTGACTGCAGCTCGCCCTGTAGTCTGTGTGCAGCCATAGCCGGTTGTATCCAGCTCAGGGTAAATCACTGCGTCATACCGTGAAATCCAATTTCCTTTTTTCTAAGTAGTGCAGGCTGCTGCACATTTTTTCAAAAAATTCCTATTAGTGTCTTTCCACCCGTATCCAGCTAAATTGTGGAAAAACACTACATAGGATAACGTAGAGGAGGTTTTTGGGGCCTTGCAGCGCCATTTACGGCTGTCTGCACGGTCTCCGTGTGACTGCAGCTCGCCCTGTAGTCTGTGTGCAGCCATAGCCGGTTGTATCCAGCTCAGGGTAAATCACGGCGTCATACCGTGAAATCCAATTTCCTTTTTTCTAAGTAGTGCAGGCTGCTGCAGATTTTTTCAAAAAATTCTTATTAGTGTCTTTCCACCCGTATCCAGCTAACTTGTGGAAAAAAACTACATAGGATAACGTAGAGGAGTGTTTTGGGGCCTTGCAGCGCCGTTTACGGCTGTCTGCACGGTCTCCGTGTGACTGCAGCTCGCCCTGTAGTCTGTGTGCAGCCATAGCCGGTTGTATCCAGCTCAGGGTAAATCACTGCGTCATACCGTGAAATCCAATTTCCTTTTTTCTAAGTAGTGCAGGCTGCTGCACATTTTTTCAAAAAATTCCTATTAGTGTCTTTCCACCCGTATCCAGCTAAATTGTGGAAAAACACTACATAGGATAACTTAGAGGAGGTTTTTGGGGCCTTGCAACGCCGTTTACGGCTGTCTGCACGGTCTCCGTGTGACTGCAGCTCGCCCTGTTGTCAGTTCAGCCCCCCAAAAATAAATAAATAATAAAGTTCACCAAACACACCACTTTACAGTTGTGTAGGCCACATTAGCTGATATTGAAGTCTAGTCCACACTTTAGAAAATTATTGTTTCTTATACCTGTTAGGAGCTGTTCAGGAATAAGCACACAAAGCCGTTAGTACTTTTCTGCTTATCTTTATCAGTCAACCAAGATGAAGAAGGCAGGGAGTAAGGCACGTGGGCGTGGGCGCGGAGCAGGGAGAGGACGTGGGGATTCTGTGCCTGCTGCGGGCACCGGTGACTCATCAGCACCCAGTTTCACCAGGGAACAGTCCTTCATGCGCAGCTTTGTCGTAGAGCGCCGTACACCGCTGCTGCGTGAAGAACAAATTGAAGCCGTTGTCGGATGGATGGCAGCTAACGCATCGACTTCAATTAATGCCACATCCTCTCAGACACAGAGCACTGGAGAGCACCTATCTGTCTCTTCACCACCTGCCAAATTGCCCAGGCAGACAGAGAGCCCAGGACAGGAGCCGTCTCTACTTCTGTTCTCTGAATCTCTTGGCTTGGAAACAGGGGGCCAGCCAAGCAGCATTGGAGAAATGGAAGAAGAGGCAGGGTGCAGTGATGCCCAACAGCTTTTTCTCTCTGAGTCTGAAGAGGCGGGTGGGCCAGTGCCTCCGGTCACCACACCGCAGAACGCATCCGCTGATGACACTCTGGTGCCACTTTCTGGTGCGTGCTCTGCTGCTGAGACTACCCAGGAGGAGCAGTTGGTGGCAGAGGGTAGTGTAAATGATGAGCTCCTTGACCCATCGTGGCGTGAGGGACAGGAAGGTGGTGGGAGCAGCTCTGAGGGAGATTCCCCGAATGGGCCAAAGAGGGAGAGGGAGGGGGAAGACTGCGGATCCTGTAGCCTCCACTTTGGCACCCGTTAGGAGCGTGTCTCTTCCAACAGCCAAAAAGGGCGCTCCCAAGACTTGCAGTGCCTGGTCCTTTTTTGACACAGTTGCAGATGACATTTGCTATGTCAAATGCAAGGTGTGTCATCACAAAGTCAAAAGAGGGAGAAATGTCAGCAACCTCAATACCTCCAACATGTGGAAACATGTGCGGACCAGGCACGCGGCGGAGTTACAGAAACGCACTGAAGAGCTAGGCCAACCAACAGCGGCAGCTACCACCTCTTCAGCTCGTGTTGCCTCTTCTTCCAGCTCACACGCAGCTGGTTCGGCTTCCTCCCAGGATCGCCGTGGAAGAACCTCTGGCACTGTTGTCCAGAGACCCACTGTAATTCCACCCACAGCACCACGTTCCCAGTTATCCTCACACTCCCAGGCCAGTCTACAGCCATAGGTAGTACAGGCATGGGAGAAAAGGCGGCCTTTCTCGGCAAACCACCCACGAGCATAGGCTCTGACTGCAGGCATTGCCAAACTTCTGTCACTGGAAATGCTGTCATTCAAGCTGGTGGAGACTGACAGCTTCCGTGACTTGATGTCATTGGCAGTCCCACAGTACAATGTGCCCAGCCGCTTTTATTTCAGCAGGCAAGCCGTCCCTGCCCTGCACAAGCATGTGGAGGGACACATAAAACACGGGCTACTGAACGCCGTCAGTAGCAAGGTCCACCTCACCACCGATGCGTGGACCAGTCAACATGGACAGGGGCGATACCTTTCCCTCACTGCCCATTGGGTTAATGTTGTTGAGCCGGGTACAGATCGTACGAGTGGCGCAGGACGTGTCCTGCCCACTCCAAGGATTGCAGGAATCCAGTCTGTACGCATTGATTCCTCCTCTTACACAAGTTCCTCAGAATCGTCGCTGCAGGAGCCGTCACAGACCACCTCCACATGGACCCGTGAACGTTTACCTGTTACGACCGACATGAGCACAGCCGTGGCCAAACGTCAACAGGCCGTCTTGAAATTAATTTCTTTGGGGAATCGAAGCCACACAGCGCAGGAGCTCTGGAATGCCATCAAGCAGGAGAGCGATGTGTGGTTTGTGGCAGCGAATCTCCAGCCAGGCATGGTAGTGTGTGATAATGGCCGAAATCTGGTGGCAGCTCTGGGCCTCGGCAACCTCACTCACATCCCATGTCTGGCACATGTGCTCAATTTGGTCGTGCAGAGTTTTTTGAGGGACTATCCGGATCTTGATGCACTGCTGCTCCTCAAGGCCCGCCTAGAGTGTGCTCACTTGCGGCGTTCCAGCACGGCAAAATCGCGCATTGCGGCTCTGCAGCGCCGATTCCGCCTTCCGGAACATCGCATCATATGTGACCTACCTACCAGGTGGAATTCCACGTTACATACACTATGTTCCAAATTATTATGCAAATGACATTTTTCTCGGATTTTCCTAAATGGTTGGTGCAAATGACAGTCAGTCTAATAAAAGTAATCACCCGTTAGAGTATACATCGAATTTTATTGAAGAAACCTCCCAATGATAACAGTATAATCTCCAAAATGAATAAAAACTCAAAATGCACTGTTCCAAATTATTAGGCACAGTAGTATTTCTAAACATTTGATATGTTTTAAAGAACTGAAAATGCTCATTTGTGGAATTTGCAGCATTAGGAGGTCACATTCACTGAACAAAAAAGCTATTTAACTCCAAAACGTCCTAACAGGCCAAGTTACATGTTAACATAGGAGCCCTTCATTGATATCACCTTCACAATTCTTGTATCCATTGAACTTGTGAGTTTATGGAGAGTTTCTGCTTGTATTTCTTTGCATGAAGTCAGAATAGCCTCCCAGAGCTGCTGTTTTGATGTGAACTGCCTCCCACCCTCATAGATCTTTTGTTTGATGATACTCCAAAGGTTCTCTATAGGGTTGAGGTCAGGGGAAGATGGTGGCCACACCATGAGTTTATCTCCTTTCATGCCCATAGCAGCCAATTACTCAGAGGTATTCATTGTCATGCATGAAGGTGATTTTGTTCCTGAAGGCACATTTCTGCTTTTTAGACCATGGAAGAAAGTTGTCAGTCAGAAACTTTATTTACTTTGCTGAGGTCATTTTCACACCTTCAGGAACCTTAAAGGGCCCTACCAGCTGGTTCCCCATGATTCCAGCCCAAAACATGACTCCTCCACCTCCTTGCTGACGTCGCAGCCTTGTTGGGACATGGTGGCCATCCACCAACCATCCACTACTCCATCCATCTGGACCATCCAGGGTTGCTCGACACTCATCAGTAAACAAGACTGTTTGAAAATTAGTCTTCATGTATGTCTGGGCCCACTGCAACCGTTTCTGCTTGTGAACACTGTTTAGGAGTGGCCGAATAGTAGGTTAATGCACCACAGCAAGCCTTTGAAGGATCCTACACCTTGAGGTTTGAGGGACTCCAGACGCACCAGCAGCTTCAAATAACTGTTTGCTGCTTTGTAATGGTATTTTGGCAGCTGCTCTCATAATCCAATGAATTTGTCTGCCAGAAAACTTCCTCATTATGCCTTTATTTGCATGAACTCTGTCTGTGCTCTGTTTCAGTCACAAATCTCATCAGAGTATGATGATCACTCTTAAGTTTTCGTGAAATGTCTAATTTTTTCATACCTTGTCCAAGGCATTGCACTATTTAACGCTTTTCAGCAGCAGAGAGATCCTTTTTATTTCCCATATTGCTTGAAACCTGTGACCTGCATAATAATGTGGAACAACATTTTTGAGTAGTTTTCCTTTAATTAGAATCACCTGGAAAACTAGTTATCACATGTGTTTAAGATTGATTTCAGTGATTCATTGAGCCCTGAGACACAATACCATCCACGAGTTTATTTGAAAAACAAAACAATTAAATCTTTAAGACACTTAAATCCAATTTGCATAATAATTTGGAACACAGTGTATGTTGGAGCGGTTGTGTGAGCAGCAGCAAGCAGTAATGGAGTACCAGCTGCATCAGGCGCAAAGAAGTCGCACTCCGCGCCGTTCAGACTTCACAACCACAGAGTGGGCCACTATGAAGGACGTCTGCCAGGTTTTGCGTCCCTTCGATTATTCCACGCGGATGGCGAGTGCAGATGATGCACTAGTCAGCATGACTGTCCCCCTTATCTACCTGCTTGAAAAATCACTGCAAGCGCTAAGGGATGATGTTCTGGAAGAGGTGGAGGATGAGGATTCACCATTTCCATCATCTTCTGGACAGTCAGCGCCACGTGGTTCCTCACAAACGCGTAGGCAGGGGACACTTTGTGGGGAGGATGAGGAGGAGTCAATGGAGGAGGAAGACATCCGTCCAGAGGAGGGAGTTACACAATTGTCCAGTAGTCAGTGTGTACAGCGAGGGTGGGGTGATGACGAGCGGGCAGAGATCACGCCTCAAGCAGGGGACAGCGTTTCTTGGCCAGTTGGCTGTCTGCAGCACATGGTGGATTACATGCTGCAGTGCCTGAGAAACGACCGCCGCATCGCCCACATTCTCAACATGTCTGATTATTGGGTGTTCACCCTCCTCGATCCTCGCTACCGGGACAACGTAGAAAGCCTCATCACACCGTTGAACCGGGAGCGAAAAATGCGGGAGTACCAAGACACACTGGTGAATTCCATCATCTTCTCCAGTCCAACTGAGAGAAGTGCTGCTAGTGCATTACAAAGCAGCTCAGTGCGTCCAGGCAGTGGAGGAGGCTCTGCACAAAGAGGGAGCAGAAGCAGTGCCTCTGCCCAAGGCAAGAGCAGTATGGCCCAACTGTGGCACAGTTTTGTGTGCCCGCCACAAAGGTCTACACCATCACAGACGGCTCCAGTCAGCAGGAGGCAACGGTTCCGTCAGATGGTGACAGACTACATGTCTTGCCCTCTTGCTGTACTCCCAGACGGCTCTTCCCCTTTCAAGTTTTGGGTCTCAAAGCTGGATACATGGCCAGAGCTAAGCCAGTATGCATTGGAAGTGCTGGCTTGCCCTGCGGCTAGTGTATTATCGGAATGCGTTTTTAGTGCTGCAGGTGATGTACTAACTGACCGTCGCATGCGACTATCCTCCGATAACGTTGACCGGCTTACTTTCCTGAAAATGAACCAGGCCTGGATCTCGCAGGAATTTGCCACTCCTCTTCCTGATTAAATAATTAGGTGACTGTCTACAGTATCCAGGTCTCCTGTTGTGTTCATCTTTCTACCACCTGAACTTTAATTCCTGGGCTCCAACACCGCCAGTTGAGGCTCAGAAGTGCCGTCTGCACAGTCAAAACATACGACCCAGTGTTATTGGGTGTCAGTAACGTCAGCTGATCCCCAGCTGTGTAGCCGGCAATGTGTCCTGCGACCGCCACAACAACTGAAATGTAAGGGAACCTGTCCCCCCCCCCCAGGCGTTTGTTACTGAAAGAGCCACCTTGTGCAGCAGTAATGCTGCACAAGGAAAAGGTAGCTATTTTTGTTTAGCTCCTTGCACACGCAGAACTTAACACTTATAAAATGTGTCCACTGATACCGTAAAACCGTCCCGGAGGTGGGACTTTCCTTCGTAATGTGACGCAGCACAGCCGTCATTCCTACCCCTTTGGTGCCGTGCGCCGGCACCTCAGCGTTGTTTGATTCTGTCCCGAAGCCTGCGCGGTTATGTTATCCCTTGGCCAGGCACACTTAGCGCTGCCCCTCTTCTGACATCATTTGGTGTCAACCTGACTGCGCCTGTGCGTCCACACTGGCCGAGATCCCGCCTCGCAGTGTCTTCTGATTTAATCACACTGCGGGCCTGGGATCCATGGGCATGCGCAGTGCATATCTGCACCTCCGCCTCTCACTCATCTCCCTTCGCCTTCTTCAGACTGTGCACCGTCAGCTGATCCCTAATAGTATGCCACGGCCGTGACACCGCACAGTCTGAAGAAGCCAGAGGGAGGGGAGAGAGAAGCGAGGATATGCACTGTGCATGGCCACGGATCCCAGGCCCGCGGTGGGATTACATTAGACGACACTGCGAGGCGGGATCTCGGCCAGCGCGGACGCACAGGCGCAGCCAGACTGACACCAAATGATGTCAGAAGATGGGCAGCGCTAAGTGTGCCTGGCCAAGGGATAACATAACAGCGCAGGCTCCGGGACAGAATTAAACAACGCTGAGGAGCCGGGGCACGGCGCCAAGGGGGTAGGAATGACGGCTGTGCTGCGTCATATTACGAAGGAAAGTCCAACCTCCGGGACGGTCTCACGGTATCAGGGGACACATTTTATAAGTGTTTAGTTCTGTGTTTGCAAGGAGCATAATGAAAAGAGCCACCTTTTCCTTTTGCATCCTTTGTGCTGCACAAGCTGGCTCTTTCAGCTACAAACGCCTTGGGGGGGGTTAAAGGTTCCCTTTCGACTTTCTCCAATCAGGCTTCGGCCTACACTGTGTTCCTCTGCTCCTCCTGCTGTCCCTGGGCTCCAACACCGCTAGTTCGTGCCTGGAAGTGCTGTCCGCACAGTCAACACTTGCTGCCGTGTTATTGGGGTTCAGTAACGTCAGCTGTTCCCCAGCTGTGTGTGTGGCAATCCCTCCTCTCTCCTCCACCTCCTCCTCCTTCTGTACCTGGGCTCCAACACCGCTAGTTGTTGTCTGGAAGTGCTGTCCGCACAGTCAACAATCGCTCCTCTGTTATTGGGGTTCAGTAACGTCAGCTGTTCCCCAGGTGTGTGTGTGGCAATCCCTCCTCTCTCCTCCACCTCCTCCTCCTTCTGTCCCTGGGCTCCAACACCGCTAGTTGTTGCCTGGAAGTGCTGTCCGCACAGTCAACAGTCGCTCCTCTGTTATTGGGGTTCAGTAACGTCAGCTGTTCCCCAGCTGTGTGTGTGGCAATCCCTCCTCTCTCCTCCACCTCCTCCTCCTTCTGTCCCTGGGCTCCAACACTGCTAGTTGTTGTCCGGAAGTGCTGTCCGCACAGTCAACAGTCGCTCCTCTGTTATTGGGGTTCATGTTATGGTTCTGGTGGTAAGAACACATGAACTGACCTGATAGGTAAACCAAAAAATAGGACAAGCTCTGGGAATGTGGGAACTTTACTGACCGCAATCCTGATCCTATCAACACACACTATAGGCAGCCGTGGAGCGTTCCTAACTCGGCCTAGACGCCTCTGCACAGCCTGAGAAACTAGCTACCCCTAGAGAGAAACAAAGCCTCACTTGCCTCAGAGAAATTTTCCCCAAAGTGAGAGCAGCCCCCACAAATAATGACGGTGAGTTAAGAGGAAAACACAAACATAGAAATGAAAATAGGTTTTAGCAAATGAGGCCCGCTAATAACTAAATAGTCAGAGGATAGCAAGGAATCTGTGCGGTCAGTATAAAATGCTACAAAAATTATCCACGCAGAGAATACAAAAAGACCCCAACACAGACTCACGATGTGAGGGGCGCAACTCTGCACCCCAGAGCTTCCAGCTAGCAATCAAATAGCATATAAGCAAGCTGGACTGAACTCATCATATACTGAGAAACATTTTCAAATAGCAATGAGCAAAAATAGACTAGCATAAACTTAGCTTCTCCACGGGGAGACAGGTCACAAGGGAAGTCCCAGAGAGATCTGAACCAGTACTGAATACAATGACAGCAGGCGACAAGTAAAGGTCCAGGTGGAGTTAAATAGGCAGCAAGCCTAGCAGGAAACGAGGCAGCTGGAGTCCAGCTACAGACCAGCCGTAACACTCAAAGCCACCAGAGGGAGCCCATGAACAGAACTCACAAAGTACCACTCACGACCACAGGAGGGAGCCCGAGAACGGAATTCACAACAGGTTCAGTAACGTCAGCTGTTCCCCAGCTGTGTGTGCGGCAATCCCTCCTCTCTCCTCCACCTCCTCCTCCTCCTTCTTTCCCTGGGCTCCAACACCGCTAGTTGTTGTCTGGAAGTGCTGTCCGCACAGTCAACAGTCGCTCCTCTGTTATTGGGGTTCAGTAACGTCAGCTGTTCTCCAGCTGTGTGTGTGGCAATCCCTCCTCCACCTCCTCCTCCTTCTGTCCCTGGGCTCCAACACCGCTAGTTGTTGCCTGGAAGTGCTGTCCGCACAGTCAACAGTCGCTCCTCTGTTATTGGGGTTCAGTAATGTCAGCTGTTCCCCAGCTGTGTGTGTGGCAATCCCTCCTCTCTCCTCCACCTCCTCCTCCTCCTTCTGTCCCTGGGCTCCAACACCGCTAGTTGTTGTCCGGAAGTGCTGTCCGCACAGTCAACAGTCGCTCCTCTGTTATTGGGGTTCAGTAACGTCAGCTGTTCCCCAGCTGTGTGTGGCAATCCCTCTTCTCTCCTCCACCTCCTCCTCCTCCTTCTGTCCCTGGGCTCCAACACCGCTAGTTGTTGTCTGGAAGTGCTGTCCGCACAGTCAACAGTCGCTCCTCTGTTATTGGGGTTCAGTAACGTCAGCTGTTCCCCAGCTGTGTGTGTGGCAATCCCTCCTCTCTCCTCCACCTCCTCCTCCTTCTGTCCCTGGGCTCCAACACCGCTACTTGTTGTCCGGAAGTGCTGTCCGCACAGAGCCAAACACCTCGCCAATGTGTTAGTGGGGTTCAGTAATGCCTGCTGCTCCCCTGCTGTGTATACTGCAACGTGTCATGCGACTGCCACGCAGGCACATCAACTTAAATTTAAGTGAACCTGTACCCCCCCCAGGCGTTTGTTACTGAAAGAGCCACCTTGTGCAGCAGTAATGATGCAAAAGGAAAAAGTGCCTCTTTTCGTGGTGCTCCTTGCACATGCTGAACCTAACACTTATGAAATGTGTCCCCTCACACCGTTAAACCGTCCGGTAGGTGGAACTTTCATTTGTCATGTGACGCAGCACAGACGTCATTCTTACCCCCTTGGCGCCGTGCGCCGCCTCCTCAGCGTTGTTTGAATCTGTCCCGGAGCCTGCACTATTATGTTATCCCGTGGCCAGGCACACTTAGCGCTGCCCGTCTTCTGACATTATTTGGTGTCAGGCTGGCTGCGCCTGTGCGGCCGCGCTGGAGGAGATCTCGCCTCGTAGTGTCTTCTGATTTAATCCCACTGCGGGCCTGTGATCCATGGACATGCACAGTGCATATCTTAACCTCCGCCTCTCACTCATCTCCCTACGCCTTATTCAGAGCGTGCGCCGTCAGCTGATCCCTAATAGCATGCCACGGCCGTGACGCCGCACAGTCTGAAGAAGCCGTAGGGAGGGGAGTGAGAGGCGAGGATATGCACTGCTCATGCCCATGGATCACAGGTCTGCAGAGTGATTACATTAGATGACACAGCGAGGCGGGATCTTGGCCAGCGCGGCCACACAGGCGCAGCCAGCCTGACACCAAATGATGTCAGAAGACGGGCAGAGCAAAATGTGTGCATGGCCAAGGGCTAGCATAACAGCGCAGGCTCCGGGACAGATTCAAACAACGCTGAGGAGGCGGCGCACGGCGCCAAGGGGGTAAGAATGACGGCTGTGCTGCGTCACATGACAAATGAAAGTTCCACCTACCAGACGGTTTAACGGTGTGAGGGGACACATTTCATAAGTGTCAAGTTCAGCGTTTGCAAGGACCATAATTAAAAGAGCTAAGTTTACCTTTTTCAGCATTAGTGCTGTACAAGATGGCTCCTTCAGCTACAAACGCCTTGGGGGGGGTTAAAGGTTCCCTTTCAACTTGCTCCAGTGCAGGCTTCGGCCTACACTCTGCTCTTCCTGCTGACCCTGGGCTCTAACACCGCCAGTTGGCACCCGGAAGTGCTAGCTGCACAGAGCAAAACACCAGCCAATGTGTCAGTGGGGTTCAGCACCGCCAGCTGTTCCCCTGCTGTGTAGCTGGCAACGTGTCCTGCAACAGCCACGCAGACACAAAGCTGCCGCCAGTGCAGGCTTCAGCCTACACTCTGCTCCCTCTCCTCCTGCTGACCCTGGGCTCTAATACCGCCAGTTGGTGCCCGGTACTGCTAGTTGCACAGAGCAAAACACCAGCCAATGTGTCAGTGGGGTTCAGCACCGCCAGCTGTTCCCCTGCTGTGTAGCTGGCAACGTGTCCTGCAAAAGCCACGCAGACACAAAGCTGCCTCCAGTGCAGGCTTCGGCCTACACTCTGCTCCCTCTACTCCTCCTGCTGACCCTGGGCTCTAACACCGCCAGTTGGGGCCCAGAAGTGCTGGCTGCACAGAGCCAAACACCTCGCCAATGTGTCAGTGGGGTTCAGCAACGCCAGCTGTTCCCCTGCTGTGTAGCCGGCATCGTGTCCTGCAAAAGCCACGCAGACACAAGAACTGAAATTGAAGGGAACCTGTCCCCCCCCCCCAGGCGTTTGTATGTATAACAGCCACCTTGTACAGCAGTAATGCTGCATTTGTACAAGGTAGCTCACTAAGTTATTCTCCTTGCACACGTGGAACGAAACACGTCTAAAATGTGTCCCCCGAGACCATTAAAACGTCCCTGAGGTGTAACTTTCCTTTGTAATGACACGCAGCGACCCCCTTGGTAGCGCAGCCCTTCTTCTGACATCATTGTTTGGCTGGCTGCGCCTCTGCGGCCGCCCTGCCCCACACAACGCCCCTCGGTGTCTTATTTATTTTCACTGCGAGGGTGTGATTGACGGGCATGAGCAGTGCATATCTTCGCCAGGCTGTCACTTAGCTCCTTGCGCCTTCTTCAGACTGTGCGGCTTCATGGCCGTGGCATGCGATAAGGGATCAGCTGACGCCGCACAGTCTGTAGCAGGTGTAAGGACACGAGCGAGAGGCGAACATATGTACTGCGCCAGGCCATGAATCCCAGCCCCGCAGTGTGAAACACTGTAAAGACACTGCGGGGCTGGGATTCATGGGCATCGCGAACCGCACCAGCCGACATGAAATGATGTCAGAAGACGGGCAGCGCATGGCCAAGGGATAACGCAAAATAATTAAAATTGTAGTAGACAAAAACCCGCAAACCTACACTCAATGTGAACAAATGGGCTACTGGTTATCCCTGTAATTCCCTATTAAACCCTTCCTAGCAGCGGAGGTTGGCACCCTAGCTTGTTCGCAAATTGGCGCCCCCACTCAACGTCGGCTGGTCCTGATAAACTCTATAATACCCTACTATACAGCAGGACAGAAAGAAAAGGCCCGTATCAACACAAGGAGTGCCGCTCGGAAAATGGAAGAGGGAGGTGGTATACAGTGAGGGATAAATATAACGGCCACAGCAAAAAATTGTAAATAAAGTGAGTTAGCCTATACAATCAGAATAGCCCTCGTAACAACTCGAAATATAGACACTACAGTCGAGAATTGGAATAGGGGTATGAAATGCTGTGGAAGGCCTAGTATAACTGACCCTCACAAACCCTAAAAGATACTGTCCCTACCTGGCTGCGGAGGTTGGCACCCCTAAATAAACATGCCAGTGGCGCCCCCGCTCTCGTCGGCTGCTCCTCCGTAACCCTATCTACTTACCCTAACTCGTCTAACAATAGAAGAGAGAGGGGGGAGGGGGGGGGGAAAGGACAGAGGAAATGTACCAAAGTGGGTGGGGGGGATGATTAGCTCTGTGTGTAGTTAAGTTATTGGCTAAAGTGTCGCTTTAAAGATGCTGTATGCTTGGAACATATTAGGATAGTATTAAATACAGCAGATTATTACACAGGATATTGCACAAGTGCCTACCGGCAAACTACTTTCAGTCACTGGAGTCGCAGTATATACCACAGGTACAGATAATTATCAATCTATCAGAGTAATGTTATATATAGCGATATATAAGATATTGCACAAATGCCCGCCAGTAAACTATTTACAGTCACTGGAATAGCAGTATATACCACAAGTACAGATAATTATGCACCTATCAAAATAATTTATATATAGCGATTTATTGCACTGATTTATTGCACAAATGCCCTCTAACACACTTCTTCCAATTACCAGAGTAGTCGTATCTACGACACCTTATTGTTATACGTTTACCCTTTACAATGTGTGCAAGACCAATCTCCACATATATTTGTATCTCCCACCGGTCCAAAATACCAGGGTAATGTACTGCACAATAATAGATACAGCAGAGTAAACAAATGAAACTATACTTAAACACCTATTTTTGACTCAGAGTATATCCCCTATTGCATTTTACCTAGCATATAGCCAAAAACCCACAGATAAACCAAATTCACTTATCTGGTGTTCATATGATTCTTTAGCGCCTCAACGCGTTTCCCTGCCATGATGCCAGTTCATCAGGAGGCTAATGGAGAGACCGTTGTCCATAGATTTAGCATACGGCCATCACAAAGTACTGCTTGTAGGTGTGTGAGTACTCGGCATAGTCGGCGAGCACCGAGCATTTCCAGGATTATTCGGCAGTAACTGGTGTCTCCACCCAGCATTTTTGGCAGACTTTAGAGACCAAATCACGCTGCAAGGACTGTCTGCCAGGCAATGAAACACCGCACCCATCTTTGTTATGGTCATGCAGCAATTGGCTTGGCCGCACAGCATCATCCCGATTATAAGAGACCTGGCGCCGCCCTGCTCGCCACATTCAGATCCACATTCAGTGAGAGTAGGGAGAGCTGCTGCCGATATAGGGTCAGAATCGTGGTTTTTATAGTTAGTATAGGTCTGCAACTCTTAAATCCACTCCTGAGAAACCAACAGTCCTTATTAGGGCTAATTCGTGGGTCCCGATATTGCAGCGCTAGGTAGGCAGGGCACGGCATATCCACATCAGTGCAAGGGCTGCAGGCACTGTATGTGTGTACATAGCTTCCACTGCATCTCTCCCAAAGCTCCATAAATGTCTGCTGCTGCAGCTTCTTTAGTATATACCTACCTTTTTTTTCCCAAAAAATTAATACCCCCAAAAAAATATACAGTCTGTTCTGTCAGACAGAGGCCTGTTTAAAAATCATAGTTTTTCAGGCATATGTAGCATAGTTGTGTGTGCTATTGTTATTCTACTATTTTTTTTGTGTATTTTAAATTCACCACAAAAGGCCTCATATATCTGCGTTCTCCAAGTTTGGGCATTGTAGGCCGTTGTACCACTTTTTTTTGCTGTCTGTTACTCTAATTATCTACAGCACTATTTAGCATAAAAATGTATAAAAAGGCCACATATTTGCCAGCGTGGTATTTCCGTGACAGCCCTCATATATCTGTGTGCTCCAAGTTTGGGCATTGTAGGCCGGTGTACCACTTTTTTTTGCAGTCTGTTACTCTAATTATATACAGAACTATTTAGCTTAGCAAAATATAAAAAGGCCACATATTAGCCAGTGTGGTATTTCCGTGACAGCCCTCATATATCTGCGTGCTCCAAAATTGGGCATTGTAGACCAGTGTACCACTTTTTTTGCTGTCTGCTGCTATAATTATATACAGCACTATTTAGCTTAAAAAAAATATAAAAAGGCCACATATTTGCCAGCGTGGTATTTCCGTGACAGCCCTTATATATCAGCGTGCTCCAAGTTTGGGCATTGTAGGCCGGTGTACCACTGTTTTTGCTGTCTGTTACTCTAATTATATACAGCACTATTTAGCTTAGCAAAATATAAAAAGGCCACATATTAGCCAGTGTGGTATTTCCGTGACAGCCCTCATATATCTGCGTGCTCCAAAATTGGGCATTGTAGACCGATGTACCACTTTTTTTGCTGTCTGCTACTGTAATTATATACAGCACTATTTAGCTTAAAAAATATAAAAAGGCCACATATTTGCCAGTGTGGCATTTCCATGACAGCCCTCATGTATCTGCGTGCTCCAAGTTTGGGCACTGTAGGCTGGTGGACCACTTTTTTTGCTGTCTGTTACTCTAATTATATACAGCACTATTTAGCTTAAAAAATATAAAAAGGCCACATATTTGCCAGTGTGCTATTTCCGTGGCATACCTCATATAGCTGCGTGATCCAAGTTTGGGCATTGTAGGCCAGTGTACCACTTTTTTTGCTGTCTGTTACTCTAATTATATACAGCACTATTTAGCCTAACAAAATATAAAAAGGCGACAAGTTTGCCAGTGTGGTATTTCCGTGACAGCCCTCATATATCTGCGCGCTCCAAAATTGGGCATTGTAGACCGGTGTACCACTTTTTTTGCTGTCTGTTACTCTTTATATACAGCACTATTTAGCTTAAAAAAATATAAAAAGGCCACATATTTGCCAGTGTGGTATTTCCATGACAGCCCTCATATCTGTGTGCTCCAAAATTGGGCATTGTAGACCAGTGTACCACTTTTTTTGCTGTCTGCTGCTATAATTATATACAGCACTATTTAGCTTAAAAAAAATATAAAAAGGCCACATATTAGCCAGTGTGGTATTTCCGTGACAGCCCTCATATATCTGCGTGCTCCAAAATTGGGCATTGTAGACCAGTGTACCACTTTTTTTGCTGTCTGCTGCTATAATTAAATACAGCACTATTTAGCTTAAAAAAAATATAAAAAGGCCACATATTTGCCAGCGTGGTATTTCCGTGACAGCCCTTATATATCAGCGTGCTCCAAGTTTGGGCATTGTAGGCCGGTGTACCACTGTTTTTGCTGTCTGTTACTCTAATTATATACAGCACTATTTAGCTTAGCAAAATATAAAAAGGCCACATATTAGCCAGTGTGGTATTTCCGTGACAGCCCTCATATATCTGCGTGCTCCAAAATTGGGCATTGTAGACCGATGTACCACTTTTTTTGCTGTCTGCTACTGTAATTATATACAGCACTATTTAGCTTAAAAAATATAAAAAGGCCACATATTTGCCAGTGTGGCATTTCCATGACAGCCCTCATGTATCTGCGTGCTCCAAGTTTGGGCACTGTAGGCTGGTGGACCACTTTTTTTGCTGTCTGTTACTCTAATTATATACAGCACTATTTAGCTTAAAAAATATAAAAAGGCCACATATTTGCCAGTGTGCTATTTCCGTGGCATACCTCATATAGCTGCGTGATCCAAGTTTGGGCATTGTAGGCCAGTGTACCACTTTTTTTGCTGTCTGTTACTCTAATTATATACAGCACTATTTAGCCTAACAAAATATAAAAAGGCGACAAGTTTGCCAGTGTGGTATTTCCGTGACAGCCCTCATATATCTGCGCGCTCCAAAATTGGGCATTGTAGACCGGTGTACCACTTTTTTTGCTGTCTGTTACTCTTTATATACAGCACTATTTAGCTTAAAAAAATATAAAAAGGCCACATATTTGCCAGTGTGGTATTTCCATGACAGCCCTCATATCTGTGTGCTCCAAAATTGGGCATTGTAGACTGGTGTACCACTGTTTTTGCTGTCTGTTACTCTATATACAGCACTCTTTAGCATAAAAATATATAAAAAGGCCACATATTTGCCAGCGTGGTATTTCCGTGACAGCCCTCATATATCTGTGTGCTCCAAGTTTGGGCATTGTAGGCCGGTGTACCACTTTTTTTGCAGTCTGTTACTCTAATTATATACAGCACTATTTAGCTTAGCAAAATATAAAAAGGCCACATATTAGCCAGTGTGGTATTTCCGTGACAGCCCTCATATATCTGTGTGCTCCAAAATGGGGCATTGTAGACCGGTGCACCACTTTTTTTGCTGTCTGCTGCTCTAATTATATAAAGCACTATTTAGCTTAAAAAATATAAAAAGGCCACATATTTGCCAGCGTGGTATTTCCGTGACAGCCCTCATATATAAGCATGCTCCAAGTTTGGGCATTGTAGGCCGGTGTACCACTGTTTTTGCTGTCTGATACTCTAATTATATACAGCACTATTTAGCTTAGCAAAATATAAAAAGGCCACATATTAGCCAGTGGGGTATTTTCGTGACAGCCCACATATATCTGCGTGCTCCAAAATTGGGCATTGTAGACCGGTGTACCACTTTTTTTGCTGTCTGCTATTGTAATTATATACAGCAATATTTAGCTTAAAAAATATAAAAAGGCCACATATTTGCCAGTGTGGTATTTCCGTGACATCCCACATATATCTGCGTGCTCCAAGTTTGGGCATTGTAGGCCGGTGGACCACTTTTTTTGCTGTGCGTTACTCTAATTATATATAGCACTATTTAGCTTAAAAAATATAAAAAGACCACATATTTGCCAGTGTGGTATTTCCATGACAGCCCTCATATATCTGCCGGCCGGCAGATTCTTTTCAGGTACATTTTGATCGCTGTGATAGGTTCAAAATAAAAAAAATAGTAAATAAACCCCCCCTTTATCACCCCCATAGGTAGGGAACATAAAAAAATAAAGAAAATATATTTATTTTTATTTTTCCACTAGGGTTAGGGTTAGGGCTAGGGTTGCACTTAGGGTTAGGGTTGCACTTAGGGTTGCACTTAGGGTTAGGGTTGCACTTAGGGTTAGGGTTACACTTAGGGTTAGGGTTACACTTAGGGATAGGGTTGCATTTAGGGATAGGGTTGCAATTAGGGTTGCACTTTGGGTTAGGGTTGCACTTAGGGTTATGGTTGCACTTAGGGTTAGAGTTATAATTAGGGTTGCAATTAGGGTTAGGGTTGCACTTAGGGTTAGAATTAGGGTTAGGGTTGCACTTAGGGTTAGAATTAGGGTTAGGGTTGCAATTAGGGTTAGGGTTAAAATTAGGGTTAGAATTAGGGTTAGGGTTACAATTAGGGTTAGGGTTACAATTAGGGTTAGGGTTACAATTAGGCTATGTGCACATGGTGCGGATTTGGCTGGGTATCCGCAGCAGATTGGTCGCTGCAGATTCGTAGCAGTTTTCCATCATGTTTACAGTACCACGTAAACCTATGGAAAACCAAATCCGCAGTGCCCATGGTGCGGAAAATACCGTGCGGAAACGCTGCTTTGTATTTTCCGCAGCACATCAACTCTTTGTGCGGGTTCCGCAGCGGTTTACACCTGCTCCATAATAGGAATCCACAGGTGAAATCGGCACAAAAAACACTGGAAATCCGCAGTAAATCCGCAGGTTAAGCGCAGTTCGTTTTACCTGCGGATTTTTCAAAACTGGTGCGGAAAAATCCGCACACAAATCTGCAACGTGGGCACATAGCCTTAGGGTTAGGGTTGGAATTAGGGTTAAGATTAGGATTAGGGGTGTGTTGGGGTTAGGGTTAGGCTTGTGGTTAGGGTTATGGTTAGGGTTGGGATTAGGGTTAGGGGTGTGTTGGGGTTAGGGTTGTGATTAGGGTCATGGTTAGAGTTTGGATTAGGGTTAGGGGTGTGTTGGGGTTAGTGTTGGAGTTAGAATTGAAGGGTTTCCACTGTTTAGGCACATCAGGGGGTCTCCAAATGCGACATGGCGCCACCATTGATTCCAGCCAATCTTGCGTTGAAAAAGTCAAATGGTGCTCTCTCCCTTCCGAGCCCCGACGTGTGCCCAAAGAGTGGTTTACCCCCACATATGGGGTACCATCATACTCAGGACAAACTGGACAACGACTTTTGGGGTCCAATTTCTCCTGTAACCCTTGGGAAAATAAAAAATTGCGGGCTAAAAAATTATTTTTGAGGAAAGAAAAATTATTTTTTATTTTCACGGCTCTGCGCTATAAACTTCTGTGAAGCACTTGGGGGTTCAAAGTGCTCACCACACATCTAGATAAGTTTCTTTGGGGGTCTAGTTTCCAAAATGGGGTCAATTGTGGGGTTTTCTACTGTTTAGGCACATCAGGGGCTCTGCAAACGCAACGTGATGCCCGCAGAGTATTCCATCAAAGTCTGCATTTCAAAACGTCACTACTTCCCTTCCGAGCCCCGACGTATGCCCAAACAGTGGTTTACCCCTACATACGGGGTATCAGCGTACTCAGGAGAAACTGGACAACAGCGGTTGGGGTCAAATTTCTCCTTTTACCCTTGGGAAAATAAAAACTTCTGGGCTAAAAAATTATTTTTGAGGAAAGAAAAATTATTTTATATTTTCACGGCTCTGCGTTATAAACTTCTGTGAAGCACTTGGGGGTTCAAAGTGCTCACCACAAATCTAGATTAGTTCCTTGGGGGGGTCTAGTTTCCAAAATGGGATCAGTTTTGGGGGAGCTCCAATGTTTAGGCACACAGGGCCTCTGCAAAAGCGACATGGTGTCCGCTAACGATTGGAGCTAATTTTCCATTAAAAAAGTCAAATGGCGCGCCTTTCCTTCCGAGCCTTGCCGTGCGCCCAAACAGTGGTTTACCCCCACATATGAGATATCTGCCTACTTAGGAGAGATTGCCCAACAAATTTCAGGATCTATTTTATCCTGTTACCCATGTAAAAATGAAAAAATTGAGGCTGAAACAATTTTTTTGTGAAAAAAGAGTACTTTTTCATTTTTATGGACCAATTTGTGAAGCACCTGAGGGTTTAAAGTGCTCACTATGCATCTAGATAAGTTCCTTGGGGGATCTAGTTTCTAAAACGGGGTCACTTGTGGGGGAGCTCCAATGTTTAGGCACACAGTGGCTCTCCAAACGTGACATGGTGTCTGCTAACGATTGGAGCCAATTTTTTATTCAAAAAGTCAAATGGCGCTCCTTTCCTTCTGAGCCCTGTCGTACGCCCAAGAGTGGTTCCCCCCACATATGGGGTATCAGCGTACTCAGGACAAATTGGACAACTACTTTTGGGGTCCAGTTTCTCCTTTTACCCTTGGTAAAATAAAAAAATTGGTGCTAAAAGATCATTTTTGTGACTAAAAATTTAAATGTTCATTTTTTCCTTCCATGTTGCTTCTGCTGCTGCTGTGAAACACCTGAAGGGTTAATAAACTTCTTGAATGTGGTTTTGAGCACCTTGAGGGGTGCAATTTTTAGAATGGTGTCTTTTGGGTATTTTCAGCCATATAAACCCCTCAAACGGACTTCAAATGTGAGGTGGTCCCTAAAAAAAATGGTTTTGTAAATTTTGTTGTAAAAATGAGATCACTGGTCAAATTTTAACCCTTATAACTTCCTAGCAAAAAAAAATTTGTTTCCAAAATTGTGCTGATGTAAAGTAGACATGTGGGAAATGTTATTTATTAACTATTTTGTGTCACATAACTCTCTCGTCTAACAGAATAAAAATTCAAAATTTGAAAATTGCAAAATTTTCAAAATTTTCGCCAAATTTCCATTTTTTCACAAATAAACACAAAAATTATCGAACTAAATGTACCACTAACATGAAGCCCAATGTGTCAAGAAAAAATAATCTCAGAACCGCTAGGATCCATTGAAGCGTTTCTGAGTTATTACCTCATAAAGGGACACTGGTCAGAATTGCAAAAAACGGCCAGGTCATTCAGGTCAAAATAGGCTGGGTCATGAAGGGGTTAAACACAGCTTAGCAGTCTATAGGAAACTTCAGAGGAAAATGCAATCACGCAGAAAGTCTATGAAGCACAATTATTCTTGAGGATACTTGACACGACTAAGTCCTTGTTTTAGTCCAAACACAGATAGATATGCTTATAAGGCAGTTCAAATAATATCTTAGCTCAACCAGGGAGGCCTGGGTAAAAGTCTCAGGTCTTTGCAGAGCAGCAACAGCTTACATGTCCAGCAAATGCAGATGGAAGTAAACACGAGCAGCAGATGAAGGAGGATTACTGGAAACTGGTGTATGCAGCAGGAACTCAGAGCAGAGTAGCAGGATCACCACACAGGTTCACAGGAGCAGGTATATAGCCAGGGAGTCACCAGAGTCAGGAGCTGGATGCAAGGCAGAATACTCTAGCACAGCCTGAAGGCTGGGGTGGAGTTTTAGAGCAGGAAGACGCAGTGCACATGAGACCAAAGACGCCATCTTGGAAAAGGGCAGTAATGAACAAAAGGTAATAAAAAATGTTCAGAGTCCTGACGCAGCCCTTATATATCTGCGTGCTCCAAGTATGGGCATTGTAGGCCGGGGTACCACTGTTTTTGCTGTCTGATACTCTAATTATATACAGCACTATTTAGCTTAGCAAAATATAAAAAGGCCACATATTAGCCAGTGTGGTATTTCCGTGACAGCCCTCATATTTCTACGTGCTCCAGAATTGGGCATGGTAGACCGGTGTACCACTTTTTTTGCTGTTTGCTACTCTAATTATATACAGCACTATTTAGCATAAATTTTTTTAAAAAGGCCACATATTTGCCAGTGTGGTATTTCCGTGACAGCCCTCATATATCTGCGTGCTCCAAGTTTGGGCATTGTGGGCCAGTGTACCAATGTTTTGCTGTCTGATACTCTAATTATCTACAGCACTATTAGCATAACATTTTTTAAAAAGGCCACATATTTGCCAGTGTGGAATTTCTGTGACAGCTCTCATATATCTGTGTGCTCCAAGTTTGGGCATTGTAGGCCGGTGTACCACTGTTTTTGCTGTCTGTTACTCTAACTATATACAGCACTATTTAGCTTAAATAAAATATAAAAAGGCCACATATTTGCCAGTGTGTTATTTCCATGACAGCCCTCATATCTGCGTGCTCCAAGTTTGGGCATTGTAGGCTGATGGACCACTTTTTTTGCTGTCTGTTACTCTAATTATATACAGCACTATTTAGCTTAAAAAATATAAAAAAGGCCATATATTTCCCAGTGTGGTATTTCCGTGACAGCCCACATATATCTGCGTGCTCCACGTTTGGGCATTGTAGACCAGTGTACCACTGTTTTTGCTGTCTGATACTCTAATTATCTACAGCACTATTTAGCATAAAAAATGTAACCCCTTTCTGACATCTGACGTACTATCCCGTCGAGGTGGGGTGGGCCCGTATGACCATCGACGGGATAGTACGTCATGCCCTTTAATGCGACACCGCGACTTAAGTCGCGGTGATCGCATTAAAATTCCGACGCCATCTTACCTTAGGGAAGATGGCCTCGGCATCTTGGGGTATGGTGCCGCCCCCCCGGCCTCCCGATCGCTGTGATTGGCTGTTTAATTCTGAACAGCCAATCACAGCCTTTCTCATTGTTTCAGCCAATCAGATTGGCTGAAACAGTTAGGTCCCAGGCTAGGATCGAGTACCGATGTACCCCCCGGATTGGCGCGATCGACGATCACATCGATCGCGCCAATCGCAATGCTTCTAAGTACCTGCTCCGGTGCCTGCCTCCCGTGCCCTGCGTCTGTGCCCAGCTCTGTCATCTGCCGCTCTGATTGGCGCGATCGATGGTATAACCGCGCTGTGCCCTGATGGTGACCAGCCGGTCACCTGCCGGTCACTTGCTGGTGACCTGCCGGTGACCAACCTATGACCGGAGCTGTGAGCTCCAATCATAGGCTGGTGCCTAGCAACTCCGGCATCACCAGGGCCTCCCCTGATTGGTGGGATCGATGTGATCATCGATCCCACCAATCACAGGTCACAGCAGCGGTGTGACCGCTCTGTGACCTGTCTCACCTGCCCCTGACCTGTCTGACTGCTCTGCAGGAATCCTCACACTTGTTGAGGGTTCCTGCAGAGCGGTCACGCTGACAGATCCCCCTCCTGTGCTGAGACTTGTGGTGCCACAGTAGCCTGTGACACCATAATTCTTGCTAAAAAAAAAAAGAAAGAAGAAAGAAGACAGAAGAGAGACTACAACCGTAAGTGTTGATATCCCGATCCCGGCCCGATCTTTCTAACCCCCCCTCCATCCCCCCCTTCCCCCCCATCCCCCCTTCCCCCTCCACCCCCACTTTGCGCCGCGTCCGTCCCTGCCCAAATTTAGCAGCCGCAGAGCGTTGATTGGTGAAGCAGTTCACCGATCAACACTCGTGCTCGCTTTTCTTTTTCACCCCCCTTAGTGCCGCCGAGCGTTGATTGGTGACGCAGTTCACCGATCAACACTAGTGCTCTTTTCTTCTCCACATCCCCGTCTGCGCACCCCGCCGCTGTGTCTGAACCCATTGTCTTTCTTTTCTTTCTTTTTTTTTCCACATCCCCTTGCGCGCACCCCGCCACTGCGTCTGAACCCGTGCCTTTCATTTCTTTTTTTTTTTTACATCCCCTTGCGCGCACCCCGCCGCTGCGTCTGAACCCGTGTCTTTCTTTTCTTTTCTTTTTTTTTCACATCCCCTTGCGCGCACCCCGCCGCTGCGTCTGAACCCGTGCCTTTTGTTTCTTTTTTTTTCACATCCCCTTGCGCGCACCCCGCCGCTGCGTCTGAACCCGTATCTTTCTTTTCTTTTTTTTTTTCACATCCCCTTGCGCGCACCCCGCTGCTGCATCTGAACCCGTGTCTTTCTTTTCTTTTTTTTTTTTTCACATCCCCCTGCGCGCACCCCGCCACTGCGTCTGAACCCGTGCCTTTCATTTCTTTTTTTTTTTTACATCCCCTTGCGCGCACCCCGCCGCTGCGTCTGAACCCGTGTCTTTCTTTTCTTTTCTTTTTTTTTCACATCCCCTTGCGCGCACCCCGCCGCTGCGTCTGAACCCGTGCCTTTTGTTTCTTTTTTTTTCACATCCCCTTGCGCGCACCCCGCCGCTGCGTCTGAACCCGTATCTTTCTTTTCTTTTTTTTTTTCACATCCCCTTGCGCGCACCCCGCTGCTGCATCTGAACCCGTGTCTTTCTTTTCTTTTTTTTTTTTTTCACATCCCCCTGCGCGCACCCTGCCGCTGCGTCTGAACCCGTGCCTTTCGTTTCTATTTTTTTTTTCACATCCCCTTGTGCGCACCCCGCCGCTGCCTCTGAACCCGTGTCTTTCTTTTCTTTCTTTTTTTTTTCACATCCCCTTGCGCGCACCCCGCCGCTGCGTCTGAACCCGTGCCTTTCGTTTCTTTTTTTTTTTCCACATCCCCTTGCGCGCACCTCGCCGCTGCGTCTGAAGCCGTGCTTTTCTTTTCTTTCTTTTTTTTTCACATCCCCTTGCGCGCACCCCGCCGCTGCGTCTGAACCCGTGCCTTTCTTTTCTTTCTTTTTTTTCACATCTCCTTGCGCGCACCCCGCCGCTGCGTCTGAACCCGTGCCTTTCTTTTCTTTCTTTTTTTCACATCCTCTTGCGCGCAACCCGCCGCTGCGTCTGAACCCGTGCCTTTCGTTTCTTTCTTTTTTTTCACATCCCCTTGCGCGCACCCGCCGCTGCGTCTGAACCCGTGCCTTTTGTTTCTTTCTTTTTTTTTCACATCCCCTTGCGCTCACCCCGCCGCTGCGTCTGAAGCCGTGCCTTTCTTTTCTTTCTTTTTTTTTCACATCCCCTTGCGCGCACCCCGCCGCTGCGTCTGAACCCGTGCCTTTCTTTTCTTTCTTTTTTTCACATCCTCTTGCGCGCACCCCGCCGCTGCGTCTGAACCCGTGTCTTTCTTTTCTTTCTTTTTTTTTCACATCCCCTTGCGCGCACCCCACCGCTGCGTCTGAACCCGTGTCTTTCTTTTCTTTCTTTTTTTTTCACATCCCCTTGCGCGCACCCCGCCGCTGCATCTGAACCCGTGCCTTTCTTTTCTTTCTTTTTTTTTCACATCCCCTTGCGCGCACCCCGCCGCTGCGTCTGAACCCGTGCCTTTCTTTTCTTTCTTTTTTTTCACATCCCCTTGCGCGCACCCCGCCGCTGCGTCTGAACCCGTGTCTTTCTTTTCTTTTTTTTTTTTTCACATCCCCCTGCGCGCACCCTGCCGCTGCGTCTGAACCCGTGCCTTTCGTTTCTATTTTTTTTTTCACATCCCCTTGCGCGCACCCCGCCGCTGCGTCTGAACCCGTGCCTTTCGTTTCTTTTTTTTTTTCCACTTCCCCTTGCGCGCACCTCGCCGCTGCGTCTGAAGCCGTGCTTTTCTTTTCTTTCTTTTTTTTTCACATCCCCTTGCGCGCACCCCGCCGCTGCGTCTGAACCCGTGCCTTTCTTTTCTTTCTTTTTTTTCACATCTCCTTGCGCGCACCCCGCCGCTGCGTCTGAACCCGTGCCTTTCTTTTCTTTCTTTTTTTCACATCCTCTTGCGCGCAACCCGCCGCTGCGTCTGAACCCGTGCCTTTCGTTTCTTTCTTTTTTTTCACATCCCCTTGCGCGCACCCGCCGCTGCGTCTGAACCCGTGCCTTTTGTTTCTTTCTTTTTTTTTCACATCCCCTTGCGCTCACCCCGCCGCTGCGTCTGAAGCCGTGCCTTTCTTTTCTTTCTTTTTTTTTCACATCCCCTTGCGCGCACCCCGCCGCTGCGTCTGAACCCGTGCCTTTCTTTTCTTTCTTTTTTTCACATCCTCTTGCGCGCACCCCGCCGCTGCGTCTGAACCCGTGTCTTTCTTTTCTTTCTTTTTTTTTCACATCCCCTTGCGCGCACCCCACCGCTGCGTCTGAACCCGTGTCTTTCTTTTCTTTCTTTTTTTTTCACATCCCCTTGCGCGCACCCCGCCGCTGCATCTGAACCCGTGCCTTTCTTTTCTTTCTTTTTTTTTCACATCCCCTTGCGCGCACCCCGCCGCTGCGTCTGAACCCGTGCCTTTCTTTTCTTTCTTTTTTTTCACATCCCCTTGCGCGCACCCCGCCGCTGCGTCTGAACCCGTGCCTTTCTTTTCTTTCTTTTTTTCACATCCTCTTGCGCGCAACCCGCCGCTGCGTCTGAACCCGTGCCTTTTGTTTCTTTTTTTTTTCACCCAGCCGCCGCCGCCGAACTTTGATAAGTGACGCGGTTCACTTAGCAGAGCTCTCGTGCCTGCCGTTTTTTTTCACATCCCCGTTCACACACCCAGCAGCTGCCGAACTTTGATAAGTGACGCAGTTCACTTATCAGAGCTAGGGCCTGCTGTTTTAGACTTTTCCTTTCACAGGTATTTTTTTTTCCCTATTTGCTTTTTTTCCTTTAGCTTTTTCTTTTCAGAACAGTTTGCACCAAACACTATCCTCCCCCACACGTACACATAGTTACCAATAAATTACATCCAAGCACCATACTCACAAAAAAAATGTCCCGTTCGTCCCAGCAGCACTATTCAGCGGAGAAGGCATATTCTTTCCTTGCCTCCGACACTGATCGCGAGGGAGGGGAGAGGATCCCACATTCCTTTACTCTTCAGATTCTTCATCCTCTTCCTCCTCCTCCTCCTCATCTTCCTCCTCGGGTCCTGCGGAACCGCCCCGCAGACGCCCCAGGAGAGAAGATGAGGCAGCGCCCACTCCTGAAGATGAACCAGCGCGCCCCTCTTCGGACCCCATATGGACCTCGCCCCCCGAAAATTACGAGCCACTGATTCCTGATTTTGTGGCAGAATCAGGAATCAAGTTTGACACCACCGGCCTCACAGAAATAGACTTTTTAAAAGTCTTTTTCTCTGAGGATTTTTATTAACCTCATGGTGGAGCAAACTAATTTGTATGCTCGGCAATTTTTGGAGCAAAACCCCGGTTCATCATTTTCTAACTGGTCTCCTGGAGACGCAGTTGAAATGATGCAGTTTTGGGGCCTGGTCCTCCACATGGGGATCGTGAAGAAGCCAGAAATTTGGCAATATTGAAGTGTAGATATTTTATATAACACTCCAGTGTTCCAAATGGTCATGGTTCGGACACGTTTTGAGGCCATCCATAAGTTCCTGCATTACAACGATAATGCACGGTGTCCCGCACGAGATGACCCCAATTTTGACCGTCTGTTCAAAGTTCGGCCGGTCATCGAACACTTCAGCAAAAAGTTTGCTGAAGTGTACGTGCCCAAAAGGGACATCTGCGTGGATGAGTCCTTGGTTCATTTTAAGGGGCGGCTCAGATTCCGTCAATACCTGCCCAACAAAAGGGCCAGGTACGGAATCAAACTCTACAAGCTGTGTGAGAGTACCTCAGGGTACACCCACAGCTTTAGAGTTTACGAAGGGAAGGACAGCAGGATTGAACCGCCTGAGTGTCCTTCTATCCTGGAAGTGAGTGGGAAAATTGTGTGGGATTTGGTGCACCCACTGCTGGATAAAGGTTATCACCTCTACACTGATAACTTTTATTCCAGCATCCCACTCTACAAATCCCTCTCTGCGCGAGGTACCGCAGCCTGTGGTACTGTCCACAAAAATCAGAGAGGCCTCCCGAAGACGCTACTTGGGCAGATGCTTAGAAAAGGTGAGAGCAAAGCCCAATGTAGCGACCACCTGCTGGTGGTCAAGTACAAGGACAAGAGGGATGTCCTTCTCTTGACCACCATACACGGTGATGGCAGTGCCCTCAGCAGTGTACAGGGTACCTCTACACAGGTCTGCAAACCGGACTGTGTACTGGGGTACAACAAAAACATGGGGGGCATTGATCTCTCTGATCAACTCCTCCAACCGTACAGTGCTTTGAGGAAGGCCAAGGTGTGGTACAAAAAGCTGTCCGTGGGGACTAAACGATTATGTTTGTGGAAAAAATAGGATTTTTTATTTTCACACCCGGGCGTTATAAACTTTCGTGAAGCACTTGGGGGATAAAAGTGCTCACGACACATCTAGATAAGTTCCTTAGGGGGTCTAGTTTCCAAAATGGGGTCACTTGTGGGGGGTTTCCACTGTTTAGGCACATCAGGGGCTCGCCAAACGCGACATGGCATCCGATCTCAATTCCAGCCAATTTTAGCTTGAAAATGTCAAACAACGCTCCTTTCCTTCTGAGCCCTGCCGTGCGCCCAAACAGTGGTTCACCCCCACATATCGGGTATCAGCGTACTCAGGACAAATTGGACAACAAATTTTGGGGTACAATTTCTCCTTTTACCCTTGAGAAAATAAAAAATTGGGGACTAAATCATCATGTTTGTGGAAAAAATAGGATTTTTTATTTTCACACCTGGGCGTTATAAACTTTCGTGAAGCACTTGGGGGATAAAAGTGCTTACGACACATCTAGATAAGTTCCTTAGGGGGTCTAGTTTCCAAAATGGGGTCACTTGTGGGGGGTTTCCACTGTTTAGGCACATCAGGGGCTCACCAAACACGACATGGCATCCGATCTCAATTCCAGCCAATTTTAGCTTGAAAATGACAAATGGCACTCCTTTCCTTCTGAGCCCTGCCATGCTCCCAAACAGTGGTTCCCCCCCACATATGGGGTATCAGCGTACTCAGGACAAATTGGACAATCAATTTTGGGGTCCAATTTCTCCTGCTACCCTTGAGAAAATAAAAAATTGGGGACTAAACGATCATATTTGTGGAAAAAATAGGATTTTTTATTTTCACACCCGGGCGTTATAAACTTTCGTGAGGCACTTGGGGGATAAAAGTGCTCACGACACATCTAGATAAGTTCCTTAGGGGGTCTAGTTTCCAAAATGGGGTCACTTGTGGGGGGTTTCCACTGTTTAGGCACATCAGGGGCTCGCCAAACGCGACATGGCATCCGATCTCAATTCCAGCCAATTTTAGCTTGAAAATGTCAAACGACGCTCCTTTCCTTCTGAGCCCTGCTGTGCGCCCAAAAAGTGGTTCCCCCTCACATGTGGGGTATCAGCGTACTCAGGACAAATTGGACAACAACTTTTAAGGTCCATTTTCTCTTTTTACCCTTGGGAAATTAAAAAAATTATTGCTGAAAGATCATTTTTGTGACTAAAAAGTAAAATGATAATATTTTCCTTCCATGTTGCTTCTGCTGCTGTGAAACACCTGAAGGGTTAATAAACTTCTTGAATGTGGTTTTGGGCACCTTGAGGGGTGCAGTTTTCAGAATGTTGTCACTTTTCGGTATTTTCTGCCATATAGACCCCTCAAAATGACTTCAAATGTGAGGTGGTCCCTAACAAAAATGGTTTTGTAAATTTGTTGTAAAAATGAGAAATTGCTGTTCAAATTTTAACCCTTATAACTTCCTAGAAAAAAAAATGTTGTTTCCAAAATTGTGCTGATGTAAAGTAGATATGTGGGAAATGTTATTTATTAACTATTTTGTGTCACATAACTCTCTGGTTTAACAGAATAAAAATTCAAAGTTGGAAAATTGTACTATCATCAAGTACAATATGTTACAAGAAAACATTCTCAGAATCGCTAAGATCCATTGAAGCGTTTCGGAGTTATAACCTCATAAAGAGACAGTGGTCAGAAATGTAAAAATTGGTCCGGTCATTAACGTGCAAACCACCCTTGGGGGTGAAGGGGTTAAAAAGGCCACATATTTGCCAGTTTGGTATTTCTGTAACAACCCTCATATATCTACTTGCTCCAAGTTTGGGCATTTTAGACCGGTGTACCACTGTTTTGCTGTCTATTACTGTAATTATCTAAAGCACTATTTAGCATAAAAAAATGTAAAAAGGCCACATATTTGCCAGTTTGGGATTTCCGTCACAGCCCTCATATATCTGCGTGCTCCAAGTTTGGGCATTGTAGGCCGATGTACCACTGTTTTTGCAGTCTGTTACTCTATATACAGCACTATTTAGCAAAAAAATATATAAAAAGGCCACATATTTGCCAGCGTTGTATTTCCGTGACAGCCCTCATATATCTGTGTGCTCCAAGTTTGGGCATTGTAGGCCGGTGTACCACTGTTTTTGTTCTCTGATAATCTAATTATATACAGCACTATTTAGCATAAATTTTTTTTAAAAGGCCACATATTTGCCAGTGTGGCATTTCCGTGATAGCCCTCATATATCTGTGTGCTCCAAGTATGGGCATTGTAGGCCGGTGTACCAGTGTTTTGCTGACTGATACTCTAATTATCTACAGCACTATTAGCATACATTTTTTTAAAAAGGCCACATATTTGCCAGTGTGGTATTTCTGTGACAGCCATCATATAACTGCGTGCTCCAAGTTTGGGCATTGTAGGCCTTTGTACCTTTTTTTTTGCAGTCTGTTACTCTAATTATATACAGCACTATTTAGCTTAAAAAATATAAAAAGACAACATATTTGCCAGTGTGGTTTTTCCGTCACAGCCTTCATATATCTGCGTGCTCCAAGTTTGGGCATTGTAGGCCGGTGTACTACTTTTTTTGCTGTCTCTTACTCTACTTATATACACCATTCTTTTGCATTTAAAGAAATACAGGCCACATATTTGGCAGTGTGTTATCGCTGTCAGACGTCTGATGTATTTGTGGCCTACAAATTGTGGAAATTCAGGCCTACATTCAGCTTTATTTGCTGTCTGTTACCCTAGTTCGGTACATTGTTTTAGTTTAAAAAACTAAGAAATACAGGCCACATATCGAACAGCGTGGTATCGCATTAAAAATACTTCTCTTTCAAGTTGTTATGGCTGCTTCATGACTGTGTTAAATGCTCCAACTTCTACTACCACCATCATCATCTTTTGTCTAGAGGCAGTCACTGCGCACATAGAAAGTCTGAGGAGGAGAGTGTGAACGCTTGGGCTGTGTTGCATTACGAAGGTATTTGCTTCCCGCCAATAAAAGTGGCACTGCTAGAAAGCGAGGAGCCATGTTCACAGTGACCGCCAGAGAGCGAGGCTCCGTGCGCTCCATGACCGTGAGTACAGCGCACGTTCGCAGTAGAGAGAGACAGCTCATGCTCCGTGTTCAACTTTGCAAAACAATAATGAAAGGGCACAGAGGAATGACAGAGGACGTTGGTACGGTCAGCAAGGTAGTCCCTCAGCATTTTCCAAAACAAAGCACTCCTTGTGAGAGTCCACCACGCCTCAGGGCCAGGGCGATAGGATGGTCTGAGGAAACTCTCCCCGTACTTTGTCAGTGTTCCACTGCCTCTGCTGGATTGGAGTTGTGTCTCTCTAACCTGAACTCCTTGCTTGGCCAACAAACTGCGACCTCTTCTGCCAGCGTTTTCAGATGGGAATTTTTTTAATAATTCAGCAAGAAGGACCCTATGGTCCTCCAACATTGTAGTACACCTGTCTGCCTCTGGAATAAGAGATATAAAGTTCTCCTTGTAGCGTGGGTCTAGAATTGTCAACAATCAGTATTGCCTGTCACCTAAAATTTTGAGAACGTGAGGGTGACGGGAAAGGCAGCATAACATAAAATCAGCAATGCGTGCAAGAATGCTAACAGTCGATACTTCCATGTCCTCACCAAGAGGACAACTGACCATGGTCTCCTCCTCCTCCTTGTATTCAGGCCTCCACGACTTTTGACAAACCTCAGTAATATCATTGTAAATACATCACTGTAAATACATTCCCCTGTAGTTTTTGTCTCCCCCACCGAATTGTAGATTGTAAGTTGTCACTTGCATTTTTTTTTGGGGGGGTTAATTATTGTTATTGTTGTTACTTAGTGTAGATTGTAAGCTGTCACAAGCAGGGTAGTTTGATTTCTGTTTAATTATTGTATGGTTATTGTTGCTACTTAGGGCTGTTGTGTTTGAAACTGTAAATATGTTGATGCTATATAAATAACTATAAATATTAATATTAGAACACAGAGAAGCAGGATGGAGATGTTAATTATGGCATCATTGGTGAATTCCTCAAAGTTTTGGAGGATAGTACATATGTCTGACATCCATGTCCACTCCTGAGATTTTATCTGTGAAGTCAGAACTGAATACCGACAGCCTTGTTGATGCTGGTAGTCTACAAATGCCTTCTTCTGCTCACAAATCCTTTCCAAAGTATGCAGTGTAGAGTTCAAATGCATGGGGAGAACATGACACATCAGGCGGTGAGCCAGAAGCTGCAAGTGCTGCAGAATCACGGCAAGGGAGGATAAAGCTCTAACTGACTTTCTAAAATGGGTACGCAGAGGCTCGTACTTTTCCTAGCAGATTTGGCACCTCCGTGTCGCTTTTCTGAAAACGTTCAACAATGAGGTTTTTAAGCACATGGGCCAGGCATGGCACGTGTGTGAGCTTGCCTTGACACAGAGCAGCCACCAGGCTCCAGCAATTGTCACACATGACCATGGTGTAGGTTGAGCGGTGTCAGCCACATATCTGCCTGCTCTTTCAGAGCTGTCCACAACTCTTCATCATTGTGCGGCTTGTCACAGCATATTACCTTCAGCACAGCCTGTTTGGCGCTTGGCTGAGGTAGTGCTGCAGTGCTTCCAGCTTGTGACTGATGCATTACTTTCAGAGATGGAGGCTGAAGAGGACGCGAAGGAGGAGGTGCAGGAGCTGTAGACTGTAGGGGCAACCCAGATTGACGTAGGGCCTGCAATACTCGGAGTTTGGAGGACGTGCACCATCCCAAGGTCAGACTGGGTCTCGGCTTCCACTATGTTACTCCAGTGTGCTGTAAGTGAGATGTACCATCCCTGACCACAAGCACTTGTCCACGTGTCTGGGGTTAGGTGAACTTTCCCAATAACAGCATTGCAGAGGGCACGGGTAATGTTGTGGGACACCTGCTTGCTTGTGTGATGACGTGACGGCAGACCGGAAAAAATTGTGGCGGCTGGGTAACGAGTACCTTGTGATGGTCACCGCCATCAGGTTGCGGAAAGCTTACGTCTCCCACGGGCCTAAAATGCAACATTTCCAGTGCAAGCAGAAGACAAATGTGTGAATTTAGTACTGTGGCGTTGGCTGTGTATTTCGGCTTGCGTTCCAAGGACTGGGGCATGGACAATTGAACGCTGCGCTGGGACAAGGACGTGGACGTGCTTGTTGATGGTGCTATTTCTGTTTGTGTGCAACTGCAGATGCAGGGCACGAGGCATCTTAAAATGCACCATGGACAGTGGATTGGCTTACACGCACAACATTGGAAGAAGCAGTGGTATCACCCGCAGACACTGTTCATGGAGCCTTTGCTGCCCCTGCTGATGCGGGCATGGCCTTTGGTGCAAATGGCCTTTTTGGGTTTATCGGCACAGTCTTTAAAAAACAACCAGGCTGTTACAGGGACATTCAGTGTTCTGCCCATTCTAACGAAGGACAGGGTGTTCGTCTCATGCATTAAAAGTTCACTACTATTAGTGTTTTGGTTTGCTGTGTTATAGCACCACCCCAGTGATGGTTAAATTGATAACCTGTGTTTTTCAGTAATAATCAGAGTGTTGCATTCTGGGATTGCACCAAGGTATCATGGGATAGGGAAATTCCATTTTTCCTCTGTGTTCTTCCTGGACACACGTGTTCTTCTGCTGTGCTGGAAATACCTTACTTACTTACCATCCTGGTTAAGTTTATCCGGTAACATTGTTATCCCTGTTCTTGCAATGTAGTGTTGTACAGAATGTGATTAACTGTATAGCAGCCAGTACACAGAAAATCTATTATCAGTTACCTGCTGTATGTAGTTATATATAGAAGTTGCATCATCCTGTATATTTTGCTTGCTAGTTGTAAAGTATCAGTTGTGCTGTTATTTGGCTCAATACTTATACATATCATTTGTATTCTTATAGTTTTACCGCGCTCATGTTACCAATAAACTAGTTAGACTACAGAGAACAGTCTGCTTATTTGGGAGACAGAAGTGGTTTATGCCGTATATAGGATCACACACCGTATCAACGTGTATGAAGACAGAACATTCAGTGTCTCCCTCTCCCACACCACCTCCTCACTTCGACACCCGTCTTTCGTTGTTCCCCAAGGCTCAGTTCTAGGACCCCCACTCTTCTCCATCTACACCTTCGGCCTGGGACAGCTGATGTAATGGCACGGTTTGCTATATCATCAGTACGCCAATGACGCGCAGATCTACCTATCTGTACCTGACATCACCTCCTGAGTGACCAAAATCACACGTCTTCACGCTATTTCATCCTTCTTTTCTGCTCGCTTTTAAAAAGTGGACATGGACAAAACAGAATACATCATCTTTCAACCATCTCACACTAAATAGACATGAGAGCTGTGTATGCATCATTTGGTACCACTTAGTAAGAGGGAAAGTTTGCCCAAGAGAAAATTATTTTCCAGACATTCCCGGCCTTTTTTGCACATGTTTTGAAGCTGTGATCTTCATCTTCTTGGTGTGGATGTTGTAAATTTCAAAGTCGTCATCAATACCATCATCGTCCATATCTTGTAAAGATGAAATCTGGTGTTTCCCAGGGTAGTGGTTATCTATGTTTAGTGGCATTCCCTTAACAGTGCTTGTTACACTATAACAAACAATTTTTGACTGTGACATTTGGTATTTGATATTATTGGTAATATGGTTTTGTGAAGATTAAGAAGCTTGTGCCATGGGTGTGCTTATAGTTACGGACAGCGCACTCCTCTTGAAACTTTTTTCACAAGCATCCATCAGTTTGTTTGGTTTTCCTCCAACACTGATCTGCTTTTTCTAATTCAGCATCTTACGAACATGTTGCACTTTGCCCTTTAGACAGACACGTGCATCTTTGGCAACACATTTTTGACAGGCATTTTTTAAGCAGAGTCAAAAAAAAGCATCTGTTATACCGATCTTCTGATGGGCATGAAACACATTCTGGTAATTGGTGGTGGATAAACAAATAATCATTGTAGGCTGTATCCTGGATCTCATACCTCCCATAGCCACCGCTGTTATTAATCATATACAGTACAGACCAAAAGTTTGGACACACCTTCTCATTTAAAGATTTTTCTGTATTTTCATGACTATGAAAATTGTAAATTCACACTGAAGGCATCAAAACTATGAATTAACACATGTGGAATTATATACTTAACAAGAAAGTATGAAACAACTGAAAATATGTCTTATATTCTAGGTTCTTCAAAGTAGCCACCTTTTGCTTTGATGACTGCTTTGCACACTCTTGGCATTCTCTTGATGAGCTTCAAGAGGTAGTCATTAGAAATGGTCTTCCAACAATCTTGCTTAGAGATGCTTAGCACTTTTTAATGAGGCTTTCCTCCACCTCTCATCATTTTCCACCACTAGATCACCAGGGTTCATGTATTCCGTGCTGCTACAGACAGTCAATTTTTTGGCAAGGGTGTCTAGGATGGCCATACTATGCTTTTAATAAATGTATCCCCCTTGGGGAAGTGTTTGTCAACCTATACACTTACTGTATGGGCATTACAAGTGTAGGAGACACAATCCTTTACATTAGGCCTAGGTTTTAATGAGGCCTTCAGCAATGTCTCCTCATTCTCCACCACTAGATCACCAGGGTTCACGTGTTCTGTGCTGCTACAGACAGTCAATTTTTTGGAAAGCGTGTCTATGATCCACATGAAATATTTTTAAAAAACTTACCCTGTTGTGAATTTGGATTCTGGCTCCCCCGGTGGCTACTGGTGGAATTGAACTGGTGTCTTCATCTTCTCTGTTCACCTGTTCCCATCAAGATGTGGGAGTCGCTATATAACCTTGCTGCTCTGTTAGTTGCTTGCCGGTCAACAATGTTATCAGAAGCCTCTCTGTGCTTGTTCCTGCTCCTAGACAACTACTAGATAAGTTGGACTCTTGTCCATGTTTGTTTTTGCATTTTTGTTCCAGTTCACAGCTGTAGTTTCGTTACTGTGTCTGGAAAGCTCTTGTGAACAGGAATTGCCACTCTGGTGTTATGAGTTAATGCCAGAGTTTTAAAGTAATTTCTGGATGGTGTTTTGATAGGGTTTTCAGCTGACCATGAAAGTGTCCTTTCTGTCTTCTGCTATGTAGTAAGTGGACCTCAAATTTGCTAAACCTATTTTCATACTACGTTTGTTATTTCATCTTAATTCACCGCCAATACATGTGGGGGGCCTCTGTCTCCTTTCGGGGTATTTCTCTAGAGGTGAGCTAGGACTAATATTTTCCTCTGCTAGCTTTATTTAGTACTCCGGCTGGTGCTGGGCATCTAGAATCAACGTAGGCATGCTATCCGGCCACTGCTAGTTGTGCGTTAGGTTTAGCTCATGGTCAGCTCAGTTCCCATCTTCCAAGAGCTAGTTCCTATATATGCTGATGCTATGTTCTCTTGCCATTGAGATCATGACAGTTTGACCGGCCCGCTAAAGGGTTAAAATCCTTGGCTGAGAAAGGAGAGAAATAAGTAGTCTGCTGAAATTTTTTTTTTTTTTTCTCTCCTTCTAATCTTTGAATGGCTCTGTGTCCACCTGTTTGTAATGGATCTTCAGAGTGTAACTGCAGGTTTGAATAATCTCGCCACGAAGGTACAAAATTTGCAAGATTTTGTTTTTCATGCACCTGTATCTGAGCCGAGAATTCCTTTGCCGGAATTTTTCTCGGGGAATAGATCCGGGTTTCAGAATTTTCGAAATAATTGCAAATTATTTTTGTCCCTGAAATCTCGCTCTGCCGGAGACCCTGCACAGCAGGTCAGGATTGTGATTTCCTTGCTCCGGGGCGACCCTCAAGACTGGGCTTTTTCATTGACACCAGGGGATCCTGCGTTGCTCAATGTGGATGCGTTTTTTCTGGCCTTGGGGTTGCTTTATGACGAACCTCATTTGGAGCTTCAGGCAGAAAAAACTTTGATGTCCCTATCTCAGGGGCAAGATGAAGCGGAAATTTACTGCCAAAGATTCCGTAAATGGTCTGTGCTTACTCAGTGGAATGAGTGCGCCCTGGCGGCGACTTTCAGAGAGGGTCTCTCTGATGCCATTAAGGATGTTATGGTGGGGTTCCCTGTGCCTGCGGGTCTGAATGAGTCCATGACAATGGCTATTCAGATCGATAGGCGTTTGCGGGAGCGCAAACCAGTGCACCATCTGGCGGTGTCCACTGAGAAGTCGCCAGAGAGTATGCAGTGTGATAGAATTCTGTCCCGAAGCGAGCGGCAGAATTTTAGACGGAAAAATGGGTTGTGTTTCTATTGTGGTGATTCTACTCATGTTATATCAGCATGCTCTAAGCGCACTAAAAAGCTTGGTAAATCTGTTTCCATTTGCACCTTACCGTCTAAGTTTATTCTATCTGTGACCCTGATTTGCTCTTTGTCATCTATTACCACGGACGCCTATGTCGACTCTGGCGCCGCTTTGAGTCTTATGGATTGGTCCTTTGCCAAACGCTGTGGGTATGATTTAGAGCCTTTGGAGACTTCTATTCCTCTGAAGGGGATTGACTCCACCCCATTGGCTAATAATAAACCACAATACTGGACACAAGTAACTATGCGTATTAATCCGGATCACCAGGAGATTATTCGCTTTCTGGTGCTGTATAATCTACATGATGATTTGGTGCTAGGATTGCCTTGGCTGCAATCTCACAACCCAGTCCTCGACTGGAGAGCTATGTCTGTGTTGAGCTGGGGATGTAAGGGGGCTCATGGGGATGTACCTGTGGTTTCCATTTCATCATCTATTCCCTCTGAAATTCCTGAGTTCCTGTCTGACTATCGTGACGTCTTTGAAGAATCCAAGCTTGGTTCGTTACCTCCGCACCGAGAGTGCGATTGTGCCATAGATTTAATCCCGGGTAGTAAATACCCAAAGGGTCGTTTATTTAATCTGTCTGTGCCTGAACATGCTGCTATGCGAGAATATATAAAGGAGTCCTTGGAAAAGGGACATATTCGTCCTTCGTCATCTCCCTTAGGAGCCGGTTTTTTCTTTGTGTCAAAAAAAGACGGCTCTTTGAGACCATGTATTGATTATCGGCTTTTGAATAAAATCACTGTTAAATATCAATACCCATTGCCGTTGCTGACTGATTTGTTTGCTCGCATAAAGGGGGCCAAGTGGTTCTCTAAGATTGACCTTCGTGGGGCGTATAATTTGGTGCGAATCAGGCAGGGGGATGAGTGGAAAACCGCATTTAATACGCCCGAGGGCCACTTTGAGTATTTAGTGATGCCTTTTGGTCTTTCAAATGCTCCGTCAGTTTTCCAGTCCTTTATGCATGATATTTTTCGCGATTATTTGGATAAATTTATGATTGTGTATCTGGATGATATTCTGATTTTTTCGGATGACTGGGACTCTCATGTCCAGCAAGTCAGGAGCGTTTTTCAGGTTTTGCGGTCTAATTCTTTGTCTGTGAAGGGTTCTAAGTGTGTTTTTGGGGTACAGAGGATTTCCTTTTTGGGATATATTTTTTCCCCCTCTTCCATTGAAATGGATCCTGTCAAGGTTCAGGCTATTTGTGATTGGACGCAGCCCTCTTCTCTTAAGAGTCTTCAGAAATTTTTGGGCTTTGCTAACTTTTATCGTCGATTTATTGCTGGTTTTTCGGATATTGCTAAGCCATTGACCGATTTGACTAAGAAGGGTGCTGATGTTGCTGATTGGTCCCCTGATGCTGTGGAGGCCTTTCGGGAGCTTAAGCGCCGTTTTTCCTCTGCCCCTGTGTTGCGTCAGCCTGATGTTGCTCTACCTTTTCAGGTTGAGGTCGACGCTTCTGAGATCGGAGCTGGGGCAGTGTTGTCGCAGAAAAGTTCTGACTGCTCCGTGATGAGGCCTTGTGCCTTCTTTTCCCGTAAATTTTCGCCCGCTGAGCGGAATTATGATGTTGGGAATCGGGAGCTTTTGGCCATGAAGTGGGCTTTTGAGGAGTGGCGCCATTGGCTTGAGGGGGCCAGACATCAGGTGGTGGTATTGACTGACCACAAAAATTTGATTTATCTTGAGACCGCCAGGCGCCTGAATCCTAGACAGGCGCGCTGGTCATTATTTTTCTCTCGGTTTAATTTTGTGGTGTCATACCTACCGGGTTCTAAGAATGTTAAGGCGGATGCCCTTTCTAGGAGTTTTGAGCCTGACTCGCCTGGTAACTCTGAGCCCACAGGTATCCTTAAGGATGGAGTGGTATTGTCAGCCGTTTCTCCAGACCTGCGGCGGGCCTTGCAGGAGTTTCAGGCGGATAGACCTGATCGTTGCCCACCTGATAAACTGTTTGTTCCTGATGATTGGACCAGTAGAGTCATCTCTGAGGTTCATTCTTCTGCGTTGGCAGGTCATCCTGGCATTTTTGGTACCAGGGATTTGGTGGCAAGGTCCTTCTGGTGGCCTTCCCTGTCACGAGATGTGCGAGGCTTTGTGCAGTCTTGTGACGTTTGTGCTCGGGCCAAGCCTTGTTGTTCTCGGGCTAGTGGATTATTGTTGCCCTTGCCTATTCCTAAGAGGCCTTGGACGCACATCTCGATGGATTTTATTTCAGATCTGCCTGTTTCTCAGAAGATGTCTGTCATCTGGGTGGTGTGTGACCGTTTTTCTAAGATGGTCCATTTGGTTCCTCTGCCCAAGTTGCCTTCTTCTTCCGAGTTGGTTCCTCTGTTTTTTCAAAATGTTGTTCGTTTACATGGTATTCCTGAGAATATCGTTTCTGACAGAGGGACCCAATTCGTGTCCAGATTTTGGCGGGCATTCTGTGCTAGGATGGGCATAGATTTATCTTTTTCGTCCGCTTTCCATCCTCAGACGAATGGCCAGACCGAGCGGATTAATCAGACCCTGGAGACATATCTGAGGTGTTTTGTGTCTGCTGACCAGGATGATTGGGTTGCTTTTTTGCCATTAGCGGAGTTCGCTCTCAATAATCGGGCCAGCTCTGCCACTTTGGTGTCCCCGTTTTTCTGTAATTCGGGGTTTCATCCTCGATTTTCCTCTGGTCAGGTGGAATCTTCGGATTGTCCTGGAGTGGATGCTGTGGTGGAGAGATTGCATCAGATCTGGGGGCAGGTGGTGGACAATTTGAGGTTGTCCCAGGAGAAGACTCAGCTTTTTGCCAACCGCCACCGTCGTGTTGGTCCTCGGCTTTGTGTTGGGGATTTGGTGTGGTTGTCTTCTCGTTTTGTCCCTATGAGGGTCTCTTCTCCTAAGTTTAAGCCTCGGTTCATCGGCCCGTATAAGATATTGGAGATTCTTAACCCTGTTTCCTTCCGTTTGGACCTCCCTGCATCCTTTTCTATTCATAACGTTTTTCATCGGTCATTATTGCGCAGGTATGAGGTACCGGTTGTGCCTTCCGTTGAGCCTCCTGCTCCGGTGTTGGTTGAGGGTGAGTTGGAGTACGTTGTGGAGAAAATCTTAGACTCTCGTGTTTCCAGACGGAGACTCCAGTATCTGGTCAAGTGGAAGGGATACGGCCAGGAGGATAATTCTTGGGTGAATGCATCTGATGTTCATGCCTCTGATCTGGTTCGTGCCTTTCATAGGGCCCATCCTGATCGCCCTGGTGGTTCTGGTGAGGGTTCGGTGCCCCCTCCTTGAGGGGGGGGTACTGTTGTGAATTTGGATTCTGGCTCCCCCGGTGGCTACTGGTGGAATTGAACTGGTGTCTTCATCTTCTCTGTTCACCTGTTCCCATCAAGATGTGGGAGTCGCTATATAACCTTGCTGCTCTGTTAGTTGCTTGCCGGTCAACAATGTTATCAGAAGCCTCTCTGTGCTTGTTCCTGCTCCTAGACAACTACTAGATAAGTTGGACTCTTGTCCATGTTTGTTTTTGCATTTTTGTTCCAGTTCACAGCTGTAGTTTCGTTACTGTGTCTGGAAAGCTCTTGTGAACAGGAATTGCCACTCTGGTGTTATGAGTTAATGCCAGAGTTTTAAAGTAATTTCTGGATGGTGTTTTGATAGGGTTTTCAGCTGACCATGAAAGTGTCCTTTCTGTCTTCTGCTATGTAGTAAGTGGACCTCAAATTTGCTAAACCTATTTTCATACTACGTTTGTTATTTCATCTTAATTCACCGCCAATACATGTGGGGGGCCTCTGTCTCCTTTCGGGGTATTTCTCTAGAGGTGAGCTAGGACTAATATTTTCCTCTGCTAGCTTTATTTAGTCCTCCGGCTGGTGCTGGGCATCTAGAATCAACGTAGGCATGCTACCCGGCCACTGCTAGTTGTGCGTTAGGTTTAGCTCATGGTCAGCTCAGTTCCCATCTTCCAAGAGCTAGTTCCTATATATGCTGATGCTATGTTCTCTTGCCATTGAGATCATGACATTACCCCCCATGAGCAAATGCTTGTCAGGCCAGGCACTCCATTACAAGTCTCAGAGACCCACACCCCTACATTGGGCCTACTACTTAACACTGCCTCCTGCAATGTCTCTTCTTTACCTGCCACTAGATGACCAGTTTGAACGTGCTCTGTACTGTTATAGGCCACTGAGTTTTGGGCAAGGGGGCTATGATGGCACTATTTTATTTAGTAAAGAAAGGACCCCACATTGGGGAATTGGGCATTACATTACATTGGGCCTACTTCTTAACTCTGTCTCCTGCAATGTGTCCTTTAACTGCCACTAGATCACCAGGGTGAACATGCTCTGTACGGTGAATTTTGGGCAAGGGGACTGTGATGACACTTTTATTTAGTAAAAAAAAAGGACCCCACATTGGGGAATTGTTTGTCAGCTCATGCTCTCCATTACAAGTCTCAGAGACCCACACCCCTACATTGGACCTACCTCTTAACTCTGTTTCCTGCAAAGTATCTTCCTTATCTCCGACGACATGACCTGGGTGAATGTGTTCTGTACTTTTATACTGTACTTTTATAGGCCACAGAATTTTGAGCAAGGGGGGCTGTGATGGAAATAGTATATTTTTAAAAAAGGTACCCCCCATTCTTGTTGGCAAAGACTTCATAACATTTGTGTACCTTAAAGAGCTCACTTGAAAAGCTCCTTTATGTGTTGCCTGGTTGCTCACATTGGACACAATACACTTCATATAAATTTGATAAAGCAATGCTGTTAGTTTGGCTCAGTAGTTCATTACAAATATTTCTTTTTCGACTATATTAGTTTCTCTCCTTGAGAGCGATAACTTTGGCTGCCTAAAATGTTCAAATGGCGAATATACAAATGGCGATTTGGAATCCAGATTAAAATACTGTATACCGAATGCATTCAGACAATCACACAGCTGCATTTCTTGTAAAACATTTACAGATGTGACACACAATGCTCATAGTGACACAATCTTGAGAAATATTTGTTCATTCACTTCACAAACAGTTCTAAGCCTCTATATGTTTGCTGTTTGTCATTGTAAAACATTAAGGTTTACTGAAACTCTGACTGTGGTGGTTTGATCTAAATCCTTGTGGCTTTTATTTTCTAGGGGTTTATGGCCCCTCGTCTGATGACTCCATGATATCTCAGTTTCATGCAACCTTGAATGCTGGCCACTTGAAGGTATGGGTAAAACTAGAGTTACTACATAGTGTAAATCACTATATAAGACTAAAGAAACATGACTAAGACAGATGCCAAAACTGGGGTACCTGTACATGTACAGTGTGCTGATACCTGCATAATTGGGGACGCCCATGCAGTGTAGGTAATCTCCCAGGGGTTCTCTGTCTTGGTGTTGCTTCTCTGATAGTCCTGATGGATGATGTTTAAAAGCCTCTTGTGGATGATGTAAGTATACTGTATGTAGTTAATCTTCATATACATGTAATCACTATATGTATTTAATCCTTATATGTACTTATTAACCTTTGTATGTTAACATATACAAAAGTGTACGCACTCACACTATTCAATCATACTATTCCTTGAATTTTGTAGTTTGCAATACAATTGCGTTGTATTGCAAGTATTAGCCTTATTTAAAGCAGTATCTGAAACTTACTGTCAAATAAAATTGCCAAATTCTCCTGTAAATAATTCTGCAAAGAGGAAACCATTATACCATTAAAAAATACGAGTGGATTTTCATGGGCCCATCCAGTATCTGGGTTCCAAGATGTAATGGGGTGCATATGACTATGCAGCAGGGCTGGCCTTGCTGCCAATGTGTAAAACAAAGGAGTACAAAATGAATATTGTGAAGTGGATTTTCATGGGCCCATCCAGTATGTGGGTTACAAGGTGTAATGGGGTGCATATGACTGACTATGCAGCAGGGCTGGCCTTGCTGCCAATGTGTAAAACAAAGGAGTGCGGGAGTACAAAATGCATATTGTTAAGTGGATTTTCATGGGCCCATCCAGTATGTGGATTCCAAGGCCTAATGGGGTGCATATGACTGACTATGCAGCAGGGCTGGCTTTGCTGCCAATGTGTAAAACAAAGGAGTACGGAGTACAAAATGCATATTGTGAAGTGGATTTTCAGGGGCCCGTCCAGTATGTGGGTTCAATGGCTTATTGGGGTGCATATGAATTGGTAGCAGGGCAGGCCTTGAATTCAATGCAAAACTTTTTCAGGAGTCCCCCTGGACATCTTATGAAAGGGTTGTAATTTTATTAAGTATAACAACAATTTAAAATTGGACTCCTTGAAAAAGCCACGGTAGGCGAAACGTGCGTTGGAGCTGGAGTCTTGGGGTAATACGGATCATCTTTTTACTGGTATTTATGTTGAAGGACACTTATTTATGCACTTTGCCTATATGTATGGGTATTTACTTGGTCTTTTGAGGTTTACTTCTCAGTAATCTTGATCTGTATCCTGTTATTCTTAAATTTGTTGCACTATGCACTTACCTTGTCAGTTTCTCCAATTTTAAATTGTTGTTATACTTAATAAAATTACAATCGTTGTTTATATTTTGGTATTATGTCCTTTTTTTGAGATTTTATATAGCTGTCAGGACATATAAGTGAGTTGTCTCACTTTTTTTGTGGATTATCTTATGAAAGGGGTATTGAGGTGCGTCGTAATTCTTGGCAGCCCATCCACTCACAGCATAGGCTACAACAGCTTAGGAGACCCACTGTTTACTAATGGCCCTTTAAGAAGATTAATGCCGCCTGATGCACCAGTAAAAATAGGCTCTGTGACTTTAAGAGTCCCTCCTTCACAAATGAAACAAGATGGGTCTGCTTATGTGTCACACACCACATGGCCAGCTAGGGTTGTTAAATGTTACAATTACATTTTCCAGTGAATGCATTTGTAGTGGTTGAAAGCAATGTTAAAGTTGAAAAACGCTTCAAAAACACTGTGTCTGAACTAAGCCTAAGTGGGGGAGGAAAATTTCGGTCTGGGGTTAATTATTTGGCCTTACAGGCAAGTCATTAACCTGCAAAGGATGTACCTTGACATATTTCCCAGCAAAATCTGTTTTGGTTTCGTTTTAGTGTGTTTTTTGTTGCATCGGGAAAAATGGCATGAATCTCAGGAAAAAAAGTTTACAACTAGGAGTCAGGAATGCTTCCAGGGGCGATTCCCATGATGTCCCTGTGTCATTTGAGTAGTGTTTCTATAATTTTCTGACATTTTTAGACCTTAAAAGGACCCCCGGGGAGATCGCGGTGAAAATACTCGGGTCTCCCATAATCTTACATTGGGCTCGTTGCTCTGGCCGAGTACCTGAGTATTCCAATCTGCTCGACCCAAGCAACGAGCACCCAAGTATTTTAGTGCTCGCTCATCACTAATAATTATGAGTCACTCACTACACTGCAATATAGACTAAAAGACTATACGTGCCGCACTTCAGTGTTCCGGAAACGCCAATGCACATGTCAATGCTAAATATAACATAGAGGCAGCATTTGCACTCCTATGTGCATGCGTCCAGACATATTGAAGCCTGAAGCACCATTTTGTCATAGCCAAGCTATCTACGCATGACTAAACCATGATACTGTATCTAATATATAAAGCTGAATGTGTGTATGTGTGTATGTCCGGGATTGGCATCTGAACCGTCGCAGCTACAGCCACAAAATTTTGCAGTCACACGTCTGGACCCCGAGAGCGTCATAGGCTATGTTGTGAGGTGAAATTTGAACCCCGCGCTTTCCAATTCACCAAACAATTTTGCCCCTATCTACATAATGGGGAAAAAGTGAAAGGAAAAGTGTTGGAGGCGTCGCAGCTACAGGCACAAAATTTTGCACAGCCACACGTCTGGACCCCGAGAGCGTCAAAGCTATGTTGTGAGGTCAAATTTTAACCCCGCGCTTTCCAATTCACCAAACAATTTTGCCCGTACCTACATAATGGGGAAAAAATGAAAGGAAAAGTGTTGGAGGCAAATTAACAGCTGCCAGATGTGAACAAGGGGGACTTAAAGAATGAGAGCGATGGCGCCAAAGAGTATATACTGTACAGTTGCTAAGGTGGGGCCCCGACATGGGATAATCACCACACAACGGGGATATGAACACACACACAAAATGCGCCACACACTACCACGTGCTCGAACACATATACCACCCTCAGCGCACATTTCACCACACATACACCAACCTCGCCACATAAAAGTCGAAACACAAAAGTCGCCGCTCAAAACTCGCCACGCGCAAAACTCTCCACATGCAAAACTCACCTCATGGAAAACTCGCCACACGCAAAACTTGAACACGCGGAAAAATTGCCACATGCACAAAAGTTGCAACACATGCAAAAGTTGCCTCACACAAAACTTGCACATACTCAAAAGGCACCACACATAAAACTCGCCACGCGAAAAACTCACCATGCGCAAAACTTGCTGCACACAACTTGCTACACTAACCTGTCACATGCAACTCGACACACAAAAAGTTGCTACACGCATGTCGCCACACAAAACTCATCTCACAAAAGTCGCTACATGCATGTCGCCACACGCAACTCAACACACACAACTTGACACACGAAACTCGCCCTAAAACACACACAAGTCTGGTATTATCCTTCAAAAATAAAAATCTGATTAATAAGCAGACAAACTACAAGAGCAACAAATGTACCATATAGGAATCTGGCAGCTGTCAGTCACATGACCAGTCTATTACACTGGTCAACAGCATTTTTGGTGCCAAAGATATTTCATCGAATTTAGGGTATTTTTGGGGTGCTGATTCTGAATATGTCATCACTTTTGCCAGATTGGCTCAAGTTTTTGAGATTTTTGGTATCTTATTTATAGCGACGCATCATCTCATTAATTTCTTTGGATTAGTACTTGAACTGAGCAGTTCTCAATATAGTTTTGTGTTAATTAGTGTTCTAAAAGTTTGTTCATAGCTTGATTTTTGCACTAACTTTATGTTGTTGTCTGTTTTCCAGTGAAAAGCATGAACTCATCAAGAAGAAGTTGTCTTAACGATCCAGACTCATTCTGTTACATTTGTGGTGAATACACACTGCCAAAACATAGAAGAAACATAACAGACTTCGTAAAAAAAGTGTATTTTGCCTATTTTGGGGTTATGCTTGGGGACCAAGACAAGTTTTGGGCACCACACATAGTGTGCAAAGCATGTATCGAATTATTACGAAAATGGAGCAAAGGACAAAGAAAAAGCTTCAAATTTGGTGTTCCAATGGTGTGGAGAGAGCCAAAAAATCATCATGATGACTGTTATTTATGGTAAACACAGGTACAGGCACATCTTCACAATGAGGGACAGGCCTTCTTGCAGATTCCATGTTACTCCCATTTTCGTTTCTTATGCTTATTGAATCCTTGCACTTGCACTGCACAGAAATAACAGTCATCATGATGATTTTTTGGCTCTCTCCACACCATTGGAACACCAAATTTGAAGCTTTTTCTTTGTCCTTTGCTCCATTTTCGTAATAATTCGATACATGCTTTGCACACTATGTGTGGTGCCCAAAACTTGTCTTGGTCCCCAAGCATAACCCCAAAATAGGCAAAATACACTTTTTTTACGAAGTCTGTTATGTTTCTTCTATGTTTTGGCAGTGTGTATTCACCACAAATGTAACAGAATGAGTCTGGATCGTTAAGACAACTTCTTCTTGATGAGTTCATGCTTTTCACTGGAAAACAGACAACAACATAAAGTTAGTGCAAAAATCAAGCTATGAACAAACTTTTAGAACACTAATTAACACAAAACTATATTGAGAACTGCTCAGTTCAAGTACTAATCCAAAGAAATTAATGAGATGATGCGTCGCATTTACCAACAAGTGCTATAAATAAGATACCAAAAATGTCAAAAACTTGAGCCAATCTGGCAAAACTGATAGCATATTCAGAATCAGCACCCCAAAAATACCCCAAATTCATTAAAATATTTTGGACACCAGAAAAATTTTTTTTGTTTGTTGACCTGTGTTATGTGTATGTGTGAGCTAATATATACTGCCAGGGGGTGGGCTTACTGTTGGCTGGGGATTTATCAGGCTGACAATTTAGCTTACAAATACTGAGGTAAAAATACTGACCAAATAACGTGTGAACGAGGTCTAATACAGGAGGAGATGACATACAGATATATACTATATACAGGAGGAGATGACACACAGGTATATACTATTTACAGGGGAGATGACACACAGGTATATACTATATACAGGAGGAGATGACACACAGATATATACTATATACAGGAGAGATGACACAGGTATATACTATATAGAGGAGGAGATGACATACAGGTACATACTACATACAGGAGGAGATGACATACAGGTATATACTATATACAGGAGGAGATGACACACAGGTATATACTATATACAGGAGCAGATTACCTACAGGTATATAGTATATACAGGAGGAGATGACATACAGGTATATGCTATGTATAGGAGGAGATGACATACAGGTATATACTATATACAGGAGGAGATGACACACAGATATATACTATATATAGGTGAGATGACACACAGGTATATACTATATACAGGAGGAGATTACATACAGGTATATACTATATATAGGAGGAGATGACATACAGGTATATACTATATACAGGAGATGACATACAGGTGTATACTATATATAAGGGAGATGACAAACATGTATATACTGAGGTGAAAATGAGAGGTGTGAGGTGAAAATGAAAAGGTGTGAGTGCAAAATGAGAGGAGTGAGGGAAAATAGTGGAGTGATCGCAAAATGACAGATGTGAGGTCGAAATGACAAGTGTTAGGGGGGAATGAGAGGAGTGAGGGGGAAAATAAGAGGAGTGAGGGGGAAAATGAGAGGTGTGAGGGAGAAAATGAGAGATGTGAGGGGGAAAATGAAAGATGTGATGGGGAAAATGAGAGGCGTGATGGGAAAATAAGAGAAGTGAGGTGCTATGACTAACCAGTGTAACCACAGATATTTACTATGCCCAGGCAACGCCGGGCTCTTCAGCTAGTGTATAATATAAAGTGCATATGTATTATTCCACTGCTATTCTCCATAGATTTATCACATTATATTTATATAGTATTTATAAAAGTGAAAATATATAAAATTACAGTAATTGTTCAACATTAGTAGCCCAACTGGGGCTGACACTTATTATTAATCCATTTAAAGAAACAGTGTACATTTAATACAATCATTCTTAATTTACTACTCTGTGACTTAAACACATCATAAACCAGAAAATACAAAAACACAAAAGTGCTACCTGACCATGCAGCAGAAAATCACTGCTAGAATGCCCTCAGCTGCTAAGGCCAGTAAGGGGTAGGTGTCACCCTTATAGAAAAATAGACAAGTGTTAACCCCTTTCTGCCATATGACGTACTATCCCGTCGAGGTGACCTGGGACTTAATTCTCAGGGAGGGGATAGTACGTCATGGCGATCAGCCGCGCTCACGGGGGAAGTGCGGCCGATCGCCGCCGGGTGTCAGCTGATTATTACAGCTGACATCCGGCACTATGTGTCAGGAGCGGTCACGGACCTCTCCCCGCACATTAACCCCCAGAACACTGCGATCAAACATGATCGCAGCGTTCCGGCGGCATAGGGAAGCATCGCGCACGGAGGGGTCTCCCTGCGTGCTTCCCTGAGACCCTCGGAACAACGAGATGTGATTGCGTTGTTCTGAGCGTTTCTCCTCCCTGCAGGCCGCGGATCCAAGATGGCCGCGGGGCTCCTTCCGGGTCCTGCAGGGAGGTGGCTTGCAAGCGCCTGCTCAGAGCAGGCGTCGGCAAGCCTGGAGCACTGGCTGTCAGATCGCTGATCTGACACAGTGCTTTGCAAAGTGTCAGATCAGCGATCTGACACTATACAACCATGTCCCACACTGGGACAAAGTAAAAAAAGTTTGAAAAAAAATATTTACATGTGTAAAAAAAAGAAAAAAAATTCCTAAAAAAAGAAGAAAAAATATTGTTCCAATAAATACATTTCTTTATGCAAATAAAAAAAAACAATAAAAGTACACATATTTAGTATCGTCGCATCTGTAACGATCTGACCTATAAAACTTACCCACTAGTTAATCCCTTCAGTGGACACTGTAAAAAAAAAACCAGGCAAAAAACAATGCTTTATTACACTGGTTTACAAAAAAAAAAAAATTTCTGGCATGGACTTTAAGAACAGTTTTAGACTAATTTGAGGGTGCTGAATTCAAATCTGATCTTATAATTTCTCTATCACATCATGTTTTTGCGCTACAGGTATATAGCCCATTTTCAAGAATTCCTTGATAAATATAAGTAGTGTATGAAAAGTGCCGGTTTATATGGTTCACTAAGGTAAATTTAGTTTTCATTTAGTCTCCCAATAAATGTGAGAATATCTTTGTTTTCTTTGAACATGCATAATTCCCATTTATTATGATAACACCTTTGTTTTCTGTGCTACTGGACAATAGAGCTACAGCAGATCATTGGGTGAAAACTGAATGGCCTCAGCGAAAGAGTTTGGCATCTGGCGATAAGAATGTCATCCATGATCCTCTAGTGCATAGGAAGGATATTGTCTTTCCTCCCTTACACATAAAACTTGGATTGATGAAGCAGTTTGTCAAACCTCTCAATCACAGTGGAGAATGCTTAATTATATATGTTCAACTTTTCCTGGTCTTAGTGAAGAGAAGAAAAAGGCTGGAATATTTGATGGACCTCAAATAAGAACACTCATGAGAGACCCAAATTTTATCACATCAATGAATGAGATAGAAGAAAGAGCTTGGAATGCATTTTGTAACATGGTGCAGAATTTTCTAGGGAATAAGAAAGCAGACAACTATGAAGAGATTGTGGAAGAGCTACTAATGAGTCTGCGAAATCTTGAATGTAGAATGAGTATCAAGATTCACTATTTACACAGCCATTTGGACTTTTTTACAGAGAACCTTGGGGATGTGAGTGAGGAATAAGGGGGAGCGTTTTCATCAGGACATTAAAACAATGGAAGAACGATATCAAGGCCGGTGGGACTCACATATGATGACTGACTATTGCTGGAGCTTGATGAGAGACAACCCAGAAACTGTACATCACAGATCAGCCAAGAAATGAAAGTTCAAATAACTGTCATTTGTCATTCATCTGTGTGCCATATATATGTGTTTTTATATTTTGTAGTTTAAATTATGTAAGTATATTTGATTTGCTGTACATAGACTTTGTAATCTTTGTTATTCCTTGATTAAAAATATACAATGTAGTATCGAAAATCATGTGTTTTTATCATAAAACATTAGATAGGAGTAATTTTCATCAAAAATTGAAAATATCTCGAAATCCTGATGTGATAGCCAAAAACGGAGTTCATATTCGTAATCAGCAGCCAAAATTGACTTAAAATATGTTTTAAAACCTTTTGCCAGAAAAATTGCGTTGACCAGTGTTATCATACCGCCGAACAAAAAGTGGAATAACACGCGATAAAAAAAAAGATATACGAGATAAGATATAAATAATCATGGAACCGCTGAAAACATCATCTTGTCCCGAAAAAAAGGAGCCACCATACAGCGTCATCGGCAAAAAAATTAAAAAAGTTATAGTCCTCAGAATAAAGCAATGCAAAAATAATTATTTTTTATATAAAATTGTTTTTAGCGTATAAAAGCGCCAAAACATAAAAAAAGGTATAAATGAGGTATTGCTGTAATCGTACTGACCCGAAGAATAAAACTGCTTTATCGATTTAGCCAAACGTGGAACAGTATAAATGCACCCCCCCAAAAGAAATTCATGAATAGCTGGTCTTTGGTCATTCTGCCTCACAAAAATCAGAATAAAAAGCGATCAAAAAAGTCTCGTGCCCGAAAATGGTACCAATAAAAACATCAACTCGTCCCGTACAAAACAAGACCTCACATGACTCTGTGGACCAAAATATGGAAATATTATAGCTCTCAAAATGTGGAGACGCAAAAACTATTTTTTGCAATAAAAAGCGTCTTTTAGTGTGTGACAGCTGCCAATCATAAAAATCTGCTAAAAAAACCCCGTTATAAGTAGTAAATCAAACCCCCCTTCATCACCCCCTTAGTTAGGGAAAAATATTAAAATAAAAAAAATATTTCCATTTTCCCAATAGGGTTAGGGCTCTTGTTAGGGTTTGGATTAAATTTATGGTTGGGATTACGGTTAGGGGTGTGTCAGGATTAGGGGTGTGGTTAGAGTTATGGTTGGGATTAGGGTTAGGGGTGTGTTGGAGTTAGGGGTGTGTTGGGGCTAGGGGTGTGGTTTGGATTAGGGTTAGGGGCATATTCGGGTTAGGGGTGTGGTTAGGGTTATGGTTAGGGTTGGGATTAGGGTTAGGGGTGTGTTTGGGTTAGGGTTTCAGTTAGAATTGGGGGATTTCCACTGTTTAGGCACATCAGGGGCTCTCCAAACGCGATATGGCGTCCGATCTCAATTCCAGCCAATTCTGCATTGAAAAAGTAAAACAGTGCTCCTTCCCTTCCAAGCTCTTCTGTGTGCCCAAACAGGGGTTTACCCCAACATATTGGGTATCAGCGTACTCAGAACAAATTGTACAACAACTTTTGGGGTCCAATTTCTGTTATTACCCTTGGGAAAATAAAAATTTGAAGGCTTAAATATCATTTTTGCGGGAAAAAATGATTTTTTTATTTTCAAGGCTCTGCGTTATAAACTGTAGTGAAACACTTGGGGGTTCCAAGTTCTCACAACACATCTAGATAAGTTCCTTGGGGGGTCTAGTTTCCAATATGGGGTCACTTGTGTGGGGTTTCCACTGTTTAGGCACATCAGGGGCTTTCCAAATGCGACATGGCGTCCTATCTCAATTCCAGTCAATTTTGCATGGAAAAGTCAAACGGCGCTTTTTCCCTTCCAAGCTCTGCCATGCGCCTATACAGTGGTTTACCCTCACATAAGGGATATCAGCGTACTCAGCACAAATTGCACAACAACTTTTGGGGTCCAATTTCTTCTGTTAACCTTGGTAAAATAAAAAATTGGAGCAAAAAGATCATTTTTGTGAAAAAATATGATTTTTTACTTTTACGGCTCTACATTATAAACTTCTGTGAAGCACTTGGTGGGTCAAAGTGCTCACCACACATCTACATAAGTTCCTTAGGAGGTCTACTTTCCAAAATGGTGTCACTTGTGGGGGGGTTCAATGTTTAGGCACATCAGGGGCTCTCCAAACTCGACATGGCCTCCTATCTCAGTTCCAGTCATTTTGCATGGAAAAGTCAAACGGCGCTCTTTCCCTTCCAAGCTCTGCCATGCGCCTATACAGTGGTTTACCCCCACATATGGGGTATCAGCATACTCAGCACAAATTGCACAACAACCATTGGGGTCCAATTTCTTCTATTACCCTTGGGAGAATAAAAAAATGGGGATGAAAAATCCTTTTTTTGAAAAAATATGATTTTTTATTTTTCCGGCTCTACATTATAAACTTCTGTGAAGCACTTAGTGGGTCAAAGTGCTCACCACACATCTAGATAAGTTCCTTAGGGGGTCTACTTTTCAAAATGGTGTCACTTGTGGGGGGTTTCAATCTTTAGGCACATCAGGGGCTCTCCAAATGCGGAATGGCATCCTATCTCAATTCCAGTCAATTTTGAATTGAAAAGTCAATTGGCGCTCCTTCCCTTCCGAGCTCTGCCATGCGCCCTGTGGGAATATAGCTCAGCAGGGATCTTTGCTTTGGCCCAAGCAGGTGGCTATCGAGTCACAATGGACAATAGCAGGCTGGTGAGTTCCACACAGACATGTGCCAGGCGTATTTATTGTGCACATTTGTCATACAAAACATGAAATAAAATGTCTAAGGCCGTCTGGCCGCTAACTAACAACGAGGTTCTAACTACAAAATAAACCTACACAACAATAAAGAAGTTCATGCAGTCTTACTGTGTCAGCTCCCAGACCAGCAGATGAGAGAGTAAGATCCCAGCAGCTCCTGATTATCAGCTGAAGCAGTCAGGAGACCAAAACCTGGACTGCATGTGTGGAGGGGAAGCACTAGTCCTTTCCACGCTGATCACTAAAGAAACCAGGACCGGATTACAGTGAAATAAACAGCTTCACAATCAATACTGGGAGACATATGAAATGAAACGGGGAGAAACATATCTGTTTTCTAGTACTTCTCCCCTTGGTACCTCACAGCCCAAACAGTGGTTTACCCACACATATGGGGTATCAGCGTACTCAGGACAAATTGTACAACAACTTTTGAGGTCCAATTTCTCCTGTTATCTTTGGTAAAAATAAAACAAATTGGAGCTGAATTAAATTTTTTGTGAAAAAAAGTTAAATGTTCATTTTTTAAGCAATCCAAAAATTCCTGTGAAACACCTGACGGGTTAAGAAACTTCTTGAATGTGGTTTTGAGCACCTTGGGTATTTTCTATCATATAGACCCCTCAAAGTGACTTCAAATGTGATATGGTCCCTAAAAAAAATGGTGTTAAAAAAATGAGAAATTGCTGGTCAACTTTTAACTCTTATAACTCCCTACCAAAAAAAAACATTTTGGTTTCAAAATTGTGCTGATGTAAAGTAGACATGTGGTAAATGTTACTTATTAAATATTTTGTGTGACATACTGTATCTCTGTGATTTAAGAGCATAAAAATTCAAATTTGGAAAATTGCAAAATTTTCCAAATTTTCGCCCAATTTCCATTTTTTTTCACAAATAACCCCAGGTAATATCAAAGAACTTTTACCACTATCATGAAGTACAATATGTCACGAGAAAACAATGTCAGGATGAACAATCATCAGGATCCGTTAAAGCACTCCAGAGTTATAACCTCATAAAGGGACAGTGGTCAGAATTGTAAAAATTGGCCTGGTCATTAACGTGCAAACTACCCTTGGGGTTAAGGGGTTAAACAGACTGACCGTTTACCCACTTAGTTTGCTCTGTGCTATTCTCTCCTGGAGCGCAGTCAGTCTATTTAACACACATCATAAAACACATCATAAATTTAGAAAAATTAGAAAACATTTATTGTCAATCATTTTCACTAAATGTAGGTCTTGTGGTGGTTTGAGTCATAATATTCAAAAAATCTTGTGCATATGATCTAAAAAGTAAAATAAAAAAAATGTTAACGAATCTTATTACACTGCAGATTATACAAAAGAGAACCTATTCGAAGAGGAAAATTCTTATATCAAGGAATGCAATTTAAAATCCACATTAATTCCATCAGCTTTGAGGGAATTCAATCTATAAAGCCATAGATTTATTACTAAGATATGGCGATGCCTGATGGGCTTTTCACCCACTACTGAATTATCTGGGGCCTATTATTCTGTATGGAGCATTATATGGGTCCATTATATATTGTATGGAGCTATATATAGTGCCATTATATACTGTATGGAGCAATATATGGAGCCCATTATACTATATGGAGCATTATATTGGGCCCATAATACTGTAAGGAGCAATATATGCGGCCATTATGCTGTATTGAGCACTATATAGGGACCATTATACAGTATGAAGCAATATATGAGCCCCGTTATACTGTATGGAGCAATATATGGGGCCATTATATACTGTTAGTGAGTCAGTGTGTTATCTGTACACTTACATTATAAACTATGTACAGTGACACTATATAAAGGGCTCCTGTGTATAATGTCACTGGTGATCCCTGTATTACCTGTACACTGTTCATTATGTACAGAGCTCCTATGCATAATGTCACTGGTGACCACCGTGTTACCTGTACAATATATAGTATTATACACTTGCTGTGCAGTGAGAAGGCAATGACCCATATAAAGTTCAAAAATAAAGTCTTGTTTATTTTTATAGCATACTCACAAACCGGAAAAATAAGCAAACAAGTCCTTCGGTATGTAGCCGGGAAAAAATAAAGATAGTCCACAATCCGTTGCCGTGAACGTAAATACCACCATGTGCGCTGGGGTGTCCGGCTTTTTAGGCTCTGCCTGGCCCGTGTTGCTCCACACGGAAAGAGCTCCTCATAAGCCTCCTGCTAGGTCTGATTCCCAGACCAATACTGACACACCCAAACTCTCTTGCAGGGTTTTTTTTCCTTTCCTCCAGATTCTATGGCCATGGGCCACTATAAGATCTGGGCTGGAGGAAACGGACCGGCCCCACTACCTTCCTGCAGTCCGTTTCAAAAATAAAAGCCCATACCGGGTTTTCCTGAATAATTTCTGGGTCAAATAACCTGTCCCAGTTCATACTCACTTTTATTCTTCCCTGTGTCTCACAGGCAACCTGCTGTGAGCACAGGGCACTCCAGCGGATCTAATATGCTTCTAAGCACATCCTGGGGGATACATAGCCACCCTCGCATATGACACCGGTCACTGCCTCACATACTCCCCTCTCTGTTCAGACTTGTGGGGTTGAACATTTGTCAGCATAGCATACATGGTGCCCATGACAGGGCATCCCCATTTCCCTGTGATTTCCCAGCCCGATGTTCCACAGAGAAGCTTAAATTTTGTAGGGACAAGAACCATCTGGTGACTCGGACATTCCTCTCTTTTGCATTTCTCATCCAGATGAGGGGTGAATGGTCCGTTACCAACCGAAACTGACGCCCGAGCAAATAGTAGCGTACGGACTCCAAGGCCCATTTAATCGCCAAGCACTCCTTCTCCACTACGCTATAATTTTTCTCTGCCGGGGTCAGTTTCCTGCTTAAATAGGTGACTGGATGCTCATCCCCGTTCACCTCTTGCGACAGCACCGCCCCTAAGCCTACCTCTGAGGCATCGGTTTGCACAATAAAGGTTTTCTTGAAGTCGGGGCTGATGAGGACCGGCTGTAGACACAACGCTGACTTCAGAGACTGGAATGCTTCCTCTGCTTGAGGATTCCACTTGACCATCACTGTTTTCTTACCTTTTAACAGGTCCGTTAGGGAAGCCTATTTACCAGCAAAATTGGGTATAAATCGACGGTAATACCCAATGATGCCAAGGAATGCCCTCACTTGTTTGGTACTTAAGGGCTTGGGCCAGTTTTGAATGGCCTCAATTTTGTTCACTTGAGGTTTGATAACCCCCTGGCCGATCACGTATCCTAAGTCCCGGGCTTCCGTGAGACCTATCGCGCATTTCTTTGGGTTTGCTGTTAACCCTGTGACTCTAAGAGACTCCAGCACTGCTTGTACCTGGGAAAGATGGGTATCCCAGTCGGTACTAAAGATGACTATGTCATCCAAATAGGCCGACGCGTAATCTCTATGTGGCGCTAACACAATGTCCATCAGACTCTGGAATGCGGCCGGAGCCCCATGTAACCCAAAAGGTAAGACAACGTATTGATAGAGACCCTCTGGGGTTATAAAAGCAGTCTTTTCTTTCGCTGACTCTGTTAAGGGAACCTGCCAGTAACCTTTCGTGAGATCCAGCGTGGTGAAGTACTGGGCCTCCCTCAGTCTCTCAATTAGCTCGTCCACCCATGGCATGGGATAGAGGTCAAATTTTGACACTTCATTTAACTTCCTAAATTTATTACAGAAGCGTAATGACCCATCTGGTTTTGGTATTAGAACAATGGGGCTAGCCTACTCATTTCAGGACTCCTCAATGACTCCCAACTAAAGCATTTGCTTTACCTCAGCCACGATGGCTTGCCTTCGGGCTTCTGGCACTCGGTACGGTTTCATCCGCACCTTTACCCGGGGCTCAGTGACAATGTCATGCTGAATCACCGAGGTTCGCCCTGGCAGCTCTGAGAATACATCCATATTCTGCTGTACCAAAGCTCGAGCCTCCCGCCGCTGCTGTTTTGTGAGGGCATCATTGACTTTTACCTCACACCCGGCTGTGTCCTTGGCCAGTGCCAGAGGGACCTCCGATTGTATGACCGTAGTTGCTTCTGTGACCAAACATTCTCGGTCTTTCCAGGCCTTTAGCAGGTTTACATGGTACAGCTGCTCGGGTTTTCTTTTCCCGGGTTGGTACACTCTGTAATTCACTTCCCCCACCCTCCCCCGTATCTCATAAGGCCCTTGCCACTTGGCCATGAGTTTACTCTCTGGGGTGGGTACTAGTACCAACACCCGGTCTCCTTCTTTAAAGGTCCTGACCATGGCCCTTTTATTATATGTACGGCTCTGAGTGGCCTGGGCATTCAACAGATGCTCCTTTACTATGGGTTGCACGACCACAATCTTATCCTGCATACTTGCCACATACTCGATAACACTCTTATGTGGAGTGGGCTCCTGTTCCCACGTCTGTTATGGTTTCCAATGGCAAGGAAACATCAGAAGCATAGAATAAACGGACAAGCTCTCGGGTGATGGAAACTAGAGCTGACCGCGATGCTAAACCTACACACCACACTAGAAGTAGCCAGGGGGCATTCCTGCGTTGTCTCTAGATGCCGCGCGCCAGCCGGAGAACTAACTACCCCTGGTAGAAGAAAACACAGTCCTGGCTTGCCTCCAGAGAATGTCCCCACAGGAGATAGCAGCCCCCCACATATAATAACGGTGAGAGCAGATGAAAAGACACACGTAGTATGAAAGCAGATTTAGCACAGAGAGGCCCGCTAACTAAATAGCAGAAAGATACAACAGAGGACTTCGCGGTCAGCTGCAAAACCCTTCAAAACACCATCCTGAAATTACCTTAACTCATGTGACAACTCATGCCACTGGAGTGGTAATTTCAGCCCAACAAGAGCTTCCAGCTGCAGAGATTCACATAAGTGCAAACTGGACAAACATACAAAAATAGACTTAAGGACTAAAGTGTCCAACTTAGCTGAGCAGAAAACTGGGAGCAGGAACATGCAACAGAATCACTCTGGATACATTGATGGCCAGCATTAGAATGACTGAGGAGCAAGGTTAAATAGGATACTCCCACATCCTGATAGGAACAGGTGAACTGAAGGCAAAGCTTGCAGGACACCAGTACCACAAGAGACCACCGGGGGAGCCCACGAACCGAATCACAACAGTACCCCCCCCTTAAGGAGGGGGCACCGAACCCTCACAAGAACCGCCAGGGCGATCTGGATGAGCCCTATGAAAGGCACGGACCAAATCAGAAGCATGAACATCAGAAGCTGTAACCCAAGAATTATCCTCTTGACCGTAGCCCTTCCATTTCACCAGATATTGAAGTCTCCGTCTGGAAACACGGGAGTCCAAGATTTTCTCTACCACATACTCCAATTCACCCTCAACCAGCACAGGAGCAGGAGGCTCAACAGAAGGCACAAGTGGTACCTCATACCTCCGCAATAATGACCGATGGAAGACATTATGGATAGCAAAGGATGCTGGGAGGTCCAAGCGAAAAGACACAGGGTTAAGAATTTCCAAAATCTTATAAGGACCGATGAACCGAGGCTTAAACTTAGGAGAAGAGACCCTCATAGGGACAAAACGGGAGGACAACCACACCAAGTCCCCAACACGAAGACGAGGACCAACACGACGATGGCGATTAGCAAAACGTTGAGTCTTCTCCTGGGACAACTCCAAATTGTCCACCACCTGCCCCCAAATACGATGCAACCTATCCACCATGGTATCCACTCCAGGACAATCCGAAGACTCCACCTGACCAGATGAAAAACGAGGATGGAACCCTGAATTGCAAAAGAAAGGGGAGACCAAAGTGGCAGAACTGGCCCGATTATTAAGGGCAAACTCAGCCAACGGCAAAAAGGAGACCCAGTCATCCTGATCAGCAGACACGAAACACCTCAAATAAGTCTCCAAGGTCTGATTAGTACGTTCCGTCTGGCCATTTGTCTGGGGATGAAATGCAGACGAAAAAGACAAATCAATGCCCATCCTGGCACAAAACGCCCACCAAAATCTGGACACAAACTGGGATCCCCTGTCGGAAACGATATTCTCCGGAATACCATGCAGCCGAACCACATTCTGAAAAAACAGGGGCACCAACTCAGATGAGGAAGGCAGCTTGGGCAAGGGCACCAAATGAACCATCTTAGAAAAGCGGTCACACACCACCCAAATGACGGACATCTTCTGAGAAACAGGGAGATCAGAAATAAAATCCATAGAGATGTGTGTCCAAGGCCTCTTAGGAACAGGCAAGGGCAACAACAACCCACTAGCCCGAGAACAACAAGGCTTGGCCCGAGCACAAACATCGCAAGACTGCACAAAAGTACGCACGTCCCGAGACAGGGAAGGCCACCAGAAGGACCTAGCCACCAAATCTCTGGTACCAAAAATTCCTGGATGACCTGCCAACGCAGAAGAATGAACCTCCGAGATGACTCTATTGGTCCACTCATCCGGCACAAACAATCTACCAGGCGGACAACGATCAGGCCGATCCGCCTGAAACTCTTGTAAAGCACGTCGCAGGTCTGGGAAGACAGCAGACAATATCACCCCATCCTTAAGTATACCCGTAGGTTTAGAATCACCAGGGGAATCAGGTTCAAAACTCCTAGAAAGGGCATCCGCCTTCACATTCTTAGTACCTGGCAGATACGAAACCACAAAATTAAACCGGGAGAAAAACAACGACCAGCGCGCCTGTCTAGGATTCAGACGTCTGGCCGACTCAAGATAAATCAAATTTTTGTGATCCGTCAAGACCACCACCTGATGTTTAGCACCCTCAAGCCAATGACGCCACTCCTCGAATGCCCACTTCATCGCCAAAAGCTCCTGATTACCGACGTCATAATTTCGCTCGGCGGGCGAAAATTTTCGAGAAAAGAACGCACAAGGTCTCATCACTGAACAATCTGAACTTTTCTGCGACAAAACCGCCCCCGCTCCGATCTCGGAAGCATCAACTTCCACCTGAAAAGGAAGAGAAACATCAGGCTGGCACAACACCGGAGCAGAAGAAAAACGGCGCTTAAGCTCCCGAAAGGCCTCCACAGCAGCAGGAGACCAATCTGCAACATCAGCACCCTTTTTAGTCAAATCAGTCAAAGGCCTGACAATGCTAGAAAAACCAGCTATGAATCGACGATAAAAGTTAGCAAAGCCCAAAAATTTCTGAAGGCCCTTAAGAGAAGTCGGTTGCGTCCAGTCACAAATAGCCCGAACCTTCACAGGATCCATCTCAATAGAAGAGGGGGAAAAAATGTACCCCAAAAAAGAAATCTTCTGAACCCCAAAAACACACTTTGAACCTTTAACAAACAGAGAATTGGTCCGCAAAACCTGAAAAACCCTCCTAACTTGTTGAACATGAGATTCCCAGTCATCCGAAAAAATCAAGATATCGTCCAAATACACAATCATAAATTTATCCAGATATTCACGGAAAATATTGTGCATAAAAGACTGAAAGACCGAAGGGGCATTTGACAGACCAAAAGGCATCACCAAATACTCAAAATGGCCCTCGGGCGTATTAAATGCGGTTTTCCACTCATCCCCCTGCTTAATTCGCACCAAATTATACGCACCGCGAAGATCAATCTTAGAGAACCACTTCGCCCCCTCAATGCGAGCAAATAAATCTGTCAGCAATGGCAAAGGATATTGATACTTGACTGTGATCTTATTCAAGAGTCTATAATCAATACAAGGTCTCAAAGAACCATCGCTTTTAGCTACGAAAACTAACCCCGCTCCAAGAGGAGACGAAGAAGGACGAATATGTCCCTTTTCCAAGGACTCCCTAATATACTCTCGCATGGCAGCATGTTCAGGTACAGACAGATTGAATAGACGACCCTTAGGAAATTTACTGCCAGGGATCAAATCTATGGCGCAATCGCAATCTCTGTGAGGAGGAAGAGAATTAAGAGTAGATTCCTCAAAAACCTCACGATAATCAGACAAAAACTCAGGAATTTCAGAGGGAATAGATGAAGCAATGGAGACCAAAGGTGTGTCCCCATGATTTCCCTGACATCCCCAGCTTAGTACAGACATTGTTTTCCAGTCAAGGACTGGGTTATGAGTTTGCAACCATGGCAATCCCAGCACCAACACATCATGTAGATTATACAGTACAAGGAAGCGAATCACCTCTTGATGGTCTGGAGTCATACGCATAGTCACTTGTGTCCAGTATTGTGGTTTATTACTAGCCAATGGTGTAGAATCAATACCCTTTAAAGGTATAGGAACTTCCAGAGGCTCTAGATCAAACCCACAGCGCCTGGCAAAGGACCAATCCATAAGACTCAAAGCGGCGCCAGAATCCACATACGCATCCGCAACAGTAGAAGATAACGAACAAATTAGAGTTACAGACAAAATAAACTTGGACTGCAAAGTGCCAATAGCAGAGGATTTATCAACTTTCTTTGTTCGTTTAGAGCATGCTGATATAACATGAGTAGAATTTCCACAATAGAAGCACAAATGATTTTTGCGTCTGTAAATCTGTCGTTCGCTTCTGGACAGAAAGCTATCACATTGCATACTCTGTGGTGCCTCTTCAGAAGACACCGCCAACTGGTGCACAGGTTTGCGTTCCCGTAAACGCCGATCAATTTGAATTGCCATTGTCATGGACTCATTCAGACCAGTAGGCGCAGGAAACCCCACCATGACGTCTTTTACAGCATCAGAGAGACCTTCTCTGAAAATTGCCGCCAGAGCGCACTCATTCCACTGAGTAAGCACAGACCATTTTCGAAATTTTTGGCAATATATTTCGGCTTCATCTTGCCCCTGAGAGAGGGCTATCAGGGCTTTCTCAGCCTGAATCTCCAAATTTGGTTCCTCATAAAGCAACCCCAAAGCCAGAAAAAACGCATCCACATTGAGCAACGCAGGATCCCCTGGTGCCAATGAAAATGCCCAATTTTGGGGGTCACCCCGCAGTAAAGAAATAACAATTTTTACTTGCTGGGCAGGATCTCCAGCAGAATGAGATCTCAGCGAAAGAAACAATTTACAATTGTATTTAAAATTTAGAAAACAAGATCGATCTCCAGAAAAAAACTCCGGTATAGGAATTTTAGGTTCAGACCGAGGAGCATGTAACAAAAAATCTTGTATATTCTGAACTTTAGAGGCAAGATTATTCAAATTGGTAGCCAGACTCTGGGGATCCATATTTCAACAGATAAAGTCTGAGCCATTCAGGGGTTAAGAGGAGAGGAAAACAGGAGACTGCAATTAGAGCTGGAGTGCAACTTCAGAGGAAGGAAAAAAAAAAAAAAAGTTTCACACAGTTCCTTTTCTCTCCTGCTTCAGCCTATAGATTAAACATTCGGGCTGGCCATACTGTTATGGTTTCCAATGGCAAGGAAACATCAGAAGCATAGAATAAACGGACAAGCTCTCGGGTGATGGAAACTAGAGCTGACCGCGATGCTAAACCTACACACCACACTAGAAGTAGCCAGGGGGCATTCCTGCGTTGTCTCTAGATGCCGCGCGCCAGCCGGAGAACTAACTACCCCTGGTAGAAGAAAACACAGTCCTGGCTTGCCTCCAGAGAATGTCCCCACAGGAGATAGCAGCCCCCCACATATAATAACGGTGAGAGCAGATGAAAAGACACACGTAGTATGAAAGCAGATTTAGCACAGAGAGGCCCGCTAACTAAATAGCAGAAAGATACAACAGAGGACTTCGCGGTCAGCTGCAAAACCCATCAAAACACCATCCTGAAATTACCTTAACTCATGTGACAACTCATGCCACTGGAGTGGTAATTTCAGCCCAACAAGAGCTTCCAGCTGCAGAGATTCACATAAGTGCAAACTGGACAAACATACAAAAATAGACTTAAGGACTAAAGTGTCCAACTTAGCTGAGCAGAAAACTGGGAGCAGGAACATGCAACAGAATCACTCTGGATACATTGATGGCCAGCATTAGAATGACTGAGGAGCAAGGTTAAATAGGATACTCCCACATCCTGATAGGAACAGGTGAACTGAAGGCAAAGCTTGCAGGACACCAGTACCACAAGAGACCACCGGGGGAGCCCACGAACCGAATCACAACACACGTCTCTTTGGGTACATCCAGCAGTCCCCTTGCGTGCCTGCCATACAATAGCTCAAATGGGTAGAACCCCGTGGACGCCTGCGGTATCTCACGTATGGCGAACATTAAATATGGCAATAACATATCCCAATCCATTCCATCCTTGGCAACCACCTTTTTGAACATGGCCTTGAGGGTCTTATTAAACCTCTCAACCAACCCCTCGGTTTGTGGATGGTACACTGACGTACGTAATTGTTTAATTTGGAGCAATTTACATAGCTCCCTAGTCACTTTAGGCATAAAAGGGGTTCCCTGATCTGTAAGAATCTCCTTGGGTAGCACAAGGCGACAAAACATGGCAAACAGTTCACGGGCTATTAGTTTAGCCAAAGTGTGCCGGGGCGGTATCGCCTCTGGGTACCGGGTGGCGTAGCCTACGACTACTAATATGTGCTGGTGGCCCCAGGTGGATTTTACTATTCGTCCTACCAGATCCATCTCTATCCGCTCAAAAGGTACTTCTATGATGGGCAGAGGCACTAATGGACTCCGGTAGTTCGTGGTGGGTGAGGTTAGTTGACACTCAGGACATGTGTCACAGTACATTGTAACCTATGCGTAGTCACCAGGCCAAAAAAACCTCTGTAATATGTGCTCTAGGGTCTTTTTGGCCCCCAAGTGCCCCCCCCAACATGTTAGTGTGAGCCATGTCGAGCACCGCCCGACGATAGGGTTGGGGCACTACCAGTTGTTCCACCACCTCATCCCGGATTTTATCAACCCTGTACAGTAACTCCTGGTTGATCATCATCCGGGGAAACTCCTTTTCTGCACCAGGTTGTTGTGCCACCCCATTCACCTCGATTACTCTTTCCCTTGCCCGGGTCAGAGTGGGATCCTGGAGCTGGGCAGTCTTACCAGGTGACACCTCCAACTCAGGAATTGGTGGATTCTCCTCCACTTCTCCTGCCAATACCTCTAGGGGAAACCTATCGGGATTACACAGTGTCCCTATGGTGGCGACCCCTACCGCAGTTATCCTTGATTCGGGATCTTTGGGTTCTGCACCCAGAATGCTTTTTACCCTGAGAGGGTTAACTCTGGTCTCCCAGAGGGACCAGAATGGGGCAAGTCTCTACCCAACACAGTCCCATACGGAAGAGTCTATACCACTCCCACCACATGTTTTATCTCTCCACATGGGGTGGAGAACGTGACCTCCGCAGTCGGGTACTCTCGGAGGTCCCCATATATGCACACTACCCCCACCTTCCATCCATTAGGACTGTCCCCAGCAACCAGGGACCCGTGTACCAGGGTCACCAAGCTCCCTGAGTCCAAGAGAGCATCCGTCTGGTACCTGTTAACGAGTACTCTGCACAGCTGAGGTTCGGTACCGGCAGGGTCTGTAGCGCCAATGCAGACTGGCTGGGCATACATAGACACCCGGCGGGTATACCCGCAGTTCATGGGTTCTGTTGTTAGGGGGCAATTAGCAACCACATGTCTTGGCTGTTGTGAATTCTATTTTTGGGCTCCCTCTAGTGGTCACAAGCGGTACTGTGTAGTGTTGTCTTTCTGCAGGTTGGCTGCATCAGCTGGTTCGTTATCCTTGGTTGGTTTCCTATTTAGCTCACCTGGAGACTCAGTTCCTTGCCTGCTATCAATGTATTCAGTGCTCTTCAGATTCCTTGTGGCTACCTTGCTCCCAGTCTCTCCAAGACAAGCTAAGTTTTTGTTTGATCATTTTTTGATTATCAGTGTTCATTATGTTTTTAGTCCAGCTCGCTAAAATGTGATTTCCTCGCTTGCAGATTCCCTTTTCTATTTTCTGCTATCTAGTATTAGTGGGCCTCATTTGCTGAATCTGCTTTCACCCCTGTGTATGTGCCTTCCTCTTACCTCACCATTATTATCTGTTGGGGGCTTCTATATCTTTGGGGATTATTTCTCTGGAGGCAAGAGAGGTATTTCTTTCTCTCTAGGGGTAGTTAGTTCCTCAGGCTGGCTCAAGACATCTAGGATTTTTAGGCACGTTCACCGGCTACTTCTAGTGTGTTTGGATAGGTTCAGATTTGCGGTCAGTCCAGTTTGCCACCTCCCTAGAGCTTGTCCTATGTTTGTTACTTAGCTGGAATAATTTGTGATCCTCAACCACTAAGGATCATAACAGTATAGCAGGCCTAAAAGTGTTTAATGCATCGCAGAAGTGGGATAAAAAGAAGACCTGAGTACATTTTTTTTTTTTCCTCCCGCTTTTCCTTTGCTGCAGTCTGTTTAGCTTCTTTCATCCCCTTGAACTCTGGGTGGTTTTGAGCTCAGCTGCAGACATGAATGTTCAGACTCTGACTTCTAGTGTGGATCATCTTACTGCACGGGTGCAAAGTATTCAGGATTTTGTTATTCGTAGCCCAATGTCAGAACCAAAGATACCCATTCCTGAGTTGTTTTCTGGAGATAGATCTAGGTTTCAAAATTTTAAGAATAATTGTAAGTTATTTCTATCTCTGAGACCTCGTTCCTCTGGTGATTCCGCTCAGCAAGTTAAAATTGTTATCTCCTTGTTGCGTGGCGACCCTCAAGATTGGGCTTTCTCTCTGGCGCCAGGAGATCCTGCTTTGCTTAATGTAGATGCATTTTTTCTGGCTCTTGGACTGCTTTATGAGGAGCCTAATCTTGAGAATCAGGCAGAAAAAGCGTTGCTGGCTATCTCTCAAGGTCAGGATGAAGCAGAGGTGTATTGTCAAAAATTTCGGAAATGGTCGGTGCTTACTCAGTGGAATGAGTGTGCCCTGGCTGCAAATTTCAGAGAAGGTCTTTCTGAGGCCGTTAAGAATATTATGGTGGGGTTTCCCACCCCTACAAGTCTGAGTGATTCTATGGCTTTAGCCATTCAGGTTGATCGGCGTTTGCGGGAGCGCAAATCTTCTCATCCTTTGGCGGTATTTTCTGGACAGAGACCTGAGTCTATGCAATGTGACCGAACTCTGACCAGAATTGAGCGACAAAGTCATAGACGTCAAAATGGGTTGTGCTTCTACTGTGGTGATTCTACTCATGTTTTATCTCAGCATGCTTGAAACGCTTAAAAAAAATCGCTAAACCTGTCACCATTGGTACTATACAGCCTAAATTTATTTTGTCTGTTACTTTGATTTGTTCTTTGTCGTCCTACCCGGTTATGGCTTTTGTGGATTCGGGTGCTGCCCTGAATCTGATGGATTTGTCGTTTGCCAGGCGCTGTGGTTTTGTCCTGGAGCCTTTGGAATTTCCTATTCGTCTGAGGGGAATTGATGCTATGCCATTGGCTGAGAATAAGCCTCAGTATTGGACGCAAATGACCATGTGCATGACTCCCGTACATCAGGAGGTGATTCGCTTTCTCGTTCTGCATAATTTGCATGATGTTGTCGTTTTGGGTCTGCCATGGCTGCAAGCTCATAATCCAGTTTTAGATTGGAAAGCTATGTCTGTGTCAAGTTGGGGTTGTCAGGGAATTCATGGCGATACTCCGTTTGTGTCTATTGCTTCTTCCACTCCTTCTGAGGTCCCTGAGTTTTTGTCTGACTACCAGGATGTATTTGATGAGCCCAGGTCCAGTGCCCTGCCCCCTCATAGGGATTGTGACTGTGCTATAAATTTAATTCCTGGTAGTAAATTCCCTAAGGGACGACTTTTTAATTTGTCTATACCAGAGCATGCCGCGATGCGGAGTTATATAAAGGAGTCTTTGGAGAAGGGACATATTCGCCCATCCTCTTCCCCTCTTGGTGCAGGATTTTTTTTTGTGGCCAAGAAGGACGGTTCTTTGAGACCTTGTATAGATTATCGTCTTCTGAATAAAATTACAGTCAAATTTCAGTATCCTTTGCCACTATTGTCTGATTTGTTTGCTCGGATTAAGGGTGCCAGTTGGTTCACCAAGATAGATCTCCGTGGTGCGTATAACCTTGTGCGCATTAAGCAGGGAGATGAATGGAAAACAGCATTTAATACGCCCGAAGGTCATTTTGAGTACTTAGTGATGCCTTTTGGACTCTCTAATGCTCCTTCTGTGTTTCAGTCCTTCATGCATGACATCTTCCGAGTATATCTGGATAAATTTATGATTGTTTATTTGGATGACATTTTGGTCTTTTCTGATGATTGGGAGTCCCATGTGAAGCAGGTCAGGATGGTGTTTCAGGTCCTGCGTGCTAATGCTTTATTTGTGAAGGGCTCAAAATGCCTCTTCGGAGTACAGAAGGTCTCCTTTTTGGGTTTTATTTTTTCTCCTTCTACTGTGGAGATGGACCCAGTCAAGGTCCAGGCTATTCATGACTGGACTCAGCCCACGTCTGTTAAGAGTCTTCAGAAGTTCTTGGGGTTTGCTAATTTTTACCGTCGTTTCATCGCTAATTTTTCTAGCGTAGTTAAACCTTTGACGGATTTAACCAAGAAGGGTTCTGATGTGACTAATTGGTCTCCTGCGGCCGTGGAGGCCTTTCGGGAGCTGAAGCACCGGTTTTCTTCAGCTCCAGTCTTATGTCAACCAGATGTCTCTCTCCCCTTCCAGGTCGAGGTTGATGCTTCTGAGATTGGAGCAGGGGCTGTTTTGTCGCAGAGAGGCTCTGATGGCTCTGTGATGAAGCCATGTGCTTTCTTTTCAAGAAAGTTTTCGCCTGCCGAGCGGAATTATGATGTTGGTAATCGGGAGTTGTTGGCTATGAAGTGGGCATTTGAGGAGTGGCGACATTGGCTCGAAGGAGCTAAACATCGTGTGGTGGTCTTGACTGATCACAAAAATCTGATTTACCTTGAATCTGCCAAGCGCCTGAATCCTAGACAGGCTCATTGGTCGTTGTTTTTCTCCCGTTTCAACTTCGTGGTCTCATACCTGCCTGGTCCGAAGAACGTGAAAGCTGATGCACTTTCTAGGAGTTTTGTGCCTGACTCTCCGGGAGTTTCTGAGCCGGCTGGTATTCTCAGAGAGGGAGTGATTTTGTCTGCCATTTCCCCAGATTTGCGACGAGTGCTGCAGAAATTTCAGGCGGATAGACCTGACCGTTGTCCACCAGAGAGACTGTTTGTCCCGGATAGATGGACCAGCAGAGTTATTTCCGAGGTTCATTCTTCGGTGTTGGCGGGTCATCCTGGGATTTTTGGTACCAGAGATTTGGTGGCTAGGTCCTTCTGGTGGCCTTCCTTGTCGCGGGATGTGCGTTCCTTTGTGCAGTCTTGTGGGATTTGTGCTCGGGCTAAGCCTTGCTGTTCTCGTGCCAGCGGTTTGCTTTTGCCTTTCCTGTTCCGAAAAGGCCTTGGACACACATTTCCATGGATTTTATTTCGGATCTTCCAGTATCTCAGAAAATGTCTGTCATCTGGGTGGTGTGTGATCGTTTTTCCAAGATGGTCCATTTGGTGCCCTTGCCTAAGTTGCCTTCTTCCTCCGATTTGGTTCCTCTATTTTTTCAGAATGTGGTTCGCTTGCACGGCATTCCTGAAAATATTGTGTCTGATAGAGGATCCCAGTTTGTGTCCAGGTTTTGGCGGACTTTTTGTGCTAAGATGGGCATTGATTTGTCTTTTTCGTCGGCCTTCCATCCTCAGACTAATGGCCAAACCGAACGAACTAATCAGACGTTGGAAACTTATTTGAGATGTTTTGTTTCTGCTGATCAGGATGATTGGGTGACTTTTTTGCCTTTGGCCGAGTTTGCCCTTAATAATCGGGCTAGTTCTGCTACTTTGGTTTCACCTTTTTTCTGCAATTCTGGTTTCCATCCTCGTTTTTCCTCGGGTCAGGTTGAGTCTTCTGACTGTCCTGGGGTGGATTCTGTGGTGGATATTTTGCAGCAGATTTGGAACCATGTGGTGGACAATTTGAGGTTGTCACAGGAGAAGGCTCAGCGCTTTGCCAACCGCCGCCACGGTGTGGGTCCCCGACTTCGTGTTGGGGATTTGGTGTGGCTGTCTTCTCGGTATGTTCCTATGAAGGTCTCCTCTCCTAAATTCAAGCCTCGCTTCATCGGTCCTTATAAGATCTTGGAAATCCTTAACCCGGTGTCTTTTCGTTTGGATCTCCCAGCATCGTTTGCCATTCATAATGTGTTCCATAGGTCTTTGTTGCGGAGGTATGTGGTACCTGTGGTTCCTTCTGTTGAGCCTCCTGCTCCGGTGGTGGTCGAGGGTGAATTGGAGTACGTGGTGGAGAAGATTTTGGATTCTCGTATCTCTAGACGGAGGCTTCAGTATTTGGTTAAGTGGAAGGGCTATGGTCAGGAGGATAATTCCTGGGTTGTCGCCTCTGATGTTCATGCGGCCGATTTGGTTCGTGCCTTCCACGCGGCTCATCCTGATCGCCCTGGGGGTCTTGATGAGGGTTCGGTGACCCCTCCTCAAGGGGGGGTACTGTTGTGAATTCTATTTTTGGGCTCCCTCTAGTGGTCACAAGCGGTACTGTGTAGTGTTGTCTTTCTGCAGGTTGGCTGCATCAGCTGGTTCGTTATCCTTGGTTGGCTTCCTATTTAGCTCACCTGGAGACTCAGTTCCTTGCCTGCTATCAATGTATTCAGTGCTCTTCAGATTCCTTGTGGCTACCTTGCTCCCAGTCTCTCCAAGACAAGCTAAGTTTTTGTTTGATCATTTTTTGATTATCAGTGTTCATTATGTTTTTAGTCCAGCTCGCTAAAATGTGATTTCCTCGCTTGCTGGTTGCTCTAGCGGACTGAGTTTCTCCCCCCACACCGTTAGTTGGTGTGGGGGTTCTTGAAATCTCAGAGTGGATATTTTGTAAGGGTTTTTTACTGACCGCATAGATTCCCTTTTCTATTTTCTGCTATCTAGTATTAGTGGGCCTCATTTGCTGAATCTGCTTTCACCCCTGTGTATGTGCCTTCCTCTTACCTCACCGTTATTATCTGTTGGGGGCTTCTATATCTTTGGGGATTATTTCTCTGGAGGCAAGAGAGGTCTTTCTTTCTCTCTAGGGGTAGTTAGTTCCTCAGGCTGGCTCGAGACGTCTAGGATTTTTAGGCACGTTCACCGGCTACTTCTAGTGTGTTTGGATAGGTTCAGATTTGTGGTCAGTCCAGTTTGCCACCTCCCTAGAGCTTGTCCTATGTTTGTTACTTAGCTGGAGTAATTTGTGATCCTCAACCACTAAGGATCATAACACTTGGCATCGCCAACACATAATGACTGTGGCACGAGGTAACCTTGGGGCCAGTTTAGGGGACACAGGTCTGTGGTCACTCTCTTTCCGAGACATCCCCTCAGCACGGGCTCGGTCGGGTTTTGTCCCAGTGTAGGGTCGTGGACTTTTCTCAGACTCCTGAGCTGGCGGAGCCTTACGTGACAGCTGAAGTGGAGCAGTGTCCCGTATAAAGTCCTGGGTGGCCTTATAACGCTCTATCAGACCTACAACCTGGGCTAGAGTACCCGGGTCTCCTTGACCCACCCAACGCTGTATGGCTGCTGGCAGAGCCCTCACCAGTCGGTCGACCAAACCCTCTCCACTATCTGACTTGTGGTTAAAGTCTCAGGTTGGAGCCACCGTTTCACAAGCTGCAGTAAGTCAAAAACCTGAGACCGGGAAGGCTGGGCTTCCACAAAAGTCCAAGAAAACACCCGTTGGGCTCTCACGTAAGTATTAACCCCCAGTCGGGCAAGGATCTCACCTTTTAGTTTGGAATAGTCCTGGGAATCTCCCGACTGAGGTCAAAGTAGGCCTTTAGCGCATCACCCCTCAGGAACAGAGCCACAACTTCAGCCCACTGTGCTGCTGGCAGATTCTCCCACTCTGCCGTGCGCTCATAGACGGTGAGGAAAGCTTCCACGTCATCTTCCGGACTCAATTTCCTCAAAGCGGAGCGGACCTTGTCTCGGGCATCGCGACATTCCGGGGTCAGTACTGGAGGTGCCGCACGCAGGGCTGTAATTTGCTGCAGCAACAGGTTATTAGTTTATTGCTGTTGTTGCTGTGTGAGGACCTCAGGATCTCCTCCATTTTGTCTGTAGGCCTGAATTGCAATGTAGCAGGCTTAATAGTAGACATGCAAATGGTGTTGGGGTATGCCTTAATTCACACTGCCCGCATTCTCTACCATATGTGATGCAGCGATATCCTTGCTGTGCAGTGAGAAGGCAATGACCCATATAAAGTTCAAAAATAAAGTCTTGTTTATTTTTATAGCATACTCACAAACCGGAAAAATAAGCAAACAAGTCCTTTGGTATGCAGCCGGGAAAAAATAAAGATAGTCCACATTCCGTTGCCATGAACGTAAACACCACCGTGTACGCTGGGGTGTCCGGCTTTTTAGGCTCTGCCTGGCCCGTGTTGCTCCACACGGAAAGAGCTTCTTATAAGCCTCCTGCTAGGTCTGATTCCCAGACCAATATTGACACACCCAAACTCTCTTGCAGGGTGTTTTTTCCTTTCCTCCAGATTCTATGGCCATGGGCCACTATAAGATCTGGGCTGGAGGAAACGGACCGGCCCCACTACCTTCCTGCAGTCCGTTTCAAAAATAAAAGCCCATACCGGGTTTTCCTGAATAATTTCTGGGTCAAATAACTTGACCCAGTTCACACTCACTTTTATTCTTTCCTGTGTCTCACAGGCAACCTGCTGTGAGCACAGGGCACTCCAGCGGATCTAATATGCTTCTAAGCACATCCTGGGGGATACATAGCGACTCTCGCATATGACACTGGTCACTGCCTCACAATATATAGAGCTCCTGTGTACAATGTCACTGGTGATCACTGTGTCACCTGTACTCTATATATAGTATATACAGAGCTCCTGTTTATAATGTCACTGTTGATCACTGTATTTCCTGTACACTGACATTATATACAGAGCTCCCGTGTATAATGTCACTGGTGATCACCTTTACACTATGTACAGAGTGTAACATTACATCCAAATGTATTACTGCCTAAATCATTGGCACTTCTGTTGTGAATTCTGTTCTCGAGCTCCCTCCTGTGGTTATGAATGGTACTTCGGCGAGTTCTGTTCATGGACTCCCTCTGGTGGCTGTGAGTGGAGCTGCAGGTTCTGAGATTCCTTCTCCAGCTGATCTCGTTCAGCCCTTGGCTGGCTGCTCTATTTAACTCCACTCAGATCGTTACTTGATGCCAGCTGTCAATGTCCTAGTACTGGTTCAGTTCTCTTGGATCTTTCAGATGACCTGTCTACTTCAGCAAAAGCTAAGTCCCTGCTAGCTTATTTGTTTCCATTGTGTTTTTGTCCAGCTTGCTATCATATTTAATCTTGTTAGCTGGAAGCTCTGGGATGCAGAGTGGCACCACCGCGCCGTGAGTCGGTGCGGTGGTTTCTTTTGCACACTCTGCGTGGTTTTTTGTTAGTTTTTTGTGCTGACCACAAAGATACCTTTTCTATCCTCAGTCTGTTTAGTTCAGTCTGGCCTCCTATGCTGAAACCTATTTCATTCCTGTGTTTGTGACTTCCATCTTAACTCACAGTCAATATATGTGGGGGCTGCCTATTTCTTTGGGGAATTTCTCTGAGGCAAGGTAGGCTGTATTTTCTATCTTTAGGGGTAGTTAGCTCTTAGGCTGTGAAGAGGCGTCTAGGCAGAGTCAGGAACGCTCCACGGCTATTTCTAGTTGTTGTGATAGGATTAGGGGTTGCGGTCAGCAGAGCTCCCACTTCCCAGAGCTCGTCCTGTATTGCTAGTTTGCTCATCTGGTCATTTCTAGTGCTCCTAACCACCAGCCCAACATAACAGTACAGCTGGCCTACAAAGTGTTAATGCATCTCAATAGAGGGATAAGAGAAGTTCTGAGACCATTTTTTTTTCTCTGCAGTGTGTTTTGTATCTCTTTTCCCCTTAACCTCTGGGTGGTTCAGGACACAGGTGTAGATATGGACATTCAAGGTCTGTCCTCTTGTGTGGATCAACTCACTGCAAGAGTACAAAGCATTCAAGATTATGTAGTTCAGAATCCGATGTTAGAACCCAGAATTCCAATTCCTGATTTGTTTTCTAGGGATAGATCTAAGTTCCTGAATTTCAAAAATAATTTTAGACTGTTTTTTGCTTTGAAACCTTGCTCCTCTGGTGACCCCATTCAGCAAGTAAAAATCATTATTTCTTTGCTACGTGGCGACCCTCAAGACTGGGCATTTTCCCTTGTGCCAGGAGATCCTGCATTGCGTAATGTAGATTCGTTTTTTCTGGCGCTTGGATTGCTTTATGATGAACCAGATTCAGTGGATCAGGCAGAGAAAATTTTGCTGGCTTTGTGTCAGGGTCAGGATGAAGCGGAGGTATATTGTCAGAAGTTCAGAAAGTGGTCTGTGCTTACTCAGTGGAATTAGTGTGCCCTGGCGGCAATTTTCAGAAAGGGTCTTTCTGAAGCCCTTAAGGATGTTATGGTGGGATTCCCCACGCCTGCTGGTCTGAATGAGTCTATGTCCTTGGCCATTCAGATCGATTGACGCTTACGTGAGCGCAAAAATGTGCACCATTTGGCGGTGTTTTCTGAGCAGAAGCCTGAGCCTATGCAATGTGATAGGACTTTGACCAGAGCTGAACGGCAAGAATACAGACGTCAGAATGGGCTGTGTTTTTATTGTGGTGACTCCACTCATGCTATCTCTGATTGTCCTAAGCGCACTAAACGGTTCGCTAGGTCTGCCACCATTGGTACGGTACAGCCAAAATTTCTTTTGTCCGTTACTCTGATTTGCTCTTTGTCGTCCTATTCTGTTATGGCATTTGTGGATTCAGGCGCTGCCCTGAATTTGATGGACTTGGAGTTTGCCAGGCGCTGTGGTTTTCTCTTGGAGCCCTTGCAGTATCCTATTCCATTGAGAGGAATTGATGCTACACCTTTGGCCAGGAATAAGCCTCAGTACTGGACTCAATTGACCATGTGCATGGCTCCTGCACATCAGGAGGATATTCGCTTTTTGGTGTTGCATAATCTGCATGATGTGGTCGTTTTGGGTTTGCCATGGCTACAGGTCCATAATCCTGTATTGGATTGGAAATCAATGTCTGTATCCAGTTGGGGTTGTCAAGGGGTACATGGGGATGTCCCATTGTTGTCTATTTCGTCTTCCCATCCTTCTGAAGTCCCTGAGTTCTTGTCAGATTACCAGGATGTATTTGATGAGCCCAAATCCAATGCCCTACCTCCTCATAGGGATTGCGATTGTGCTATTAATTTGATTCCTGGTAGTAAGTTTCCAAAGGGCCGACTGTTCAATTTATCTGTGCCAGAACACGCTGCAATGCGGAGTTATATAAAGGAGTCCTTGGAGAAAGGGCATATTCGCCCATCGTCGTCACCGTTGGGAGCAGGGTTCTTTTTTGTGGCCAAGAAGGATGGTTCTCTGAGACCTTATATAGATTACCGCCTTCTTAATAAAATCACCGTCAAATTTCAGTACCCTTTGCCGCTACTGTCTGATTTGTTTGCTCGGATTAAGGGAGCTAGCTGGTTCACCAAGATAGATCTTCGAGGGGCGTATAATCTTGTGCGTATTAAACGGGGCGACGAATGGAAAACAGCATTTAATACGCCCGAGGGCCATTTTGAGTACTTGGTGATGCCATTCGGGCTTTCTAATGCTCCATCTGTGTTTCAGTCCTTTATGCATGACATCTTCCGAAAGTACCTGGATAGATTCATGATTGTATATTTGGATGATATTTTGGTCTTTTCGGACGATTGGGAGTCTCATGTGAAGCAGGTCAGAATGGTGTTCCAGGTCCTTCGTGCTCATTCCTTGTTTGTGAAGGGGTCTAAATGTCTCTTTGGAGTTCAGAAGGTTTCATTTTTGGGCTTCATTTTTTCCCCTTATACTATCGAGATGGACCCTGTTAAAGTTCAGGCCATTTATGATTGGACTCAGCCTACTTCTGTGAAGAGCCTTCAGAAATTTCTGGGCTTTGCTAATTTTTACCGTCGCTTCATCGCTAATTTTTCTAGCGTTGTTAAACCATTGACTGATTTAACCAAGAAAGGTGCTGATGTGGTCAGTTGGTCCTCTGCGGCCGTTGAGGCTTTTCAGGAGCTGAAGCGTCGTTTTTCTTCTGCCCCTGTGTTGTGTCAGCCAGATGTTTCGCTCCCATTTCAGGTCGAGGTGGATGCTTCTGAGATTGGAGCAGGGGCTGTTTTGTCTCAAAGAGGTTCTGATGGCTCTGTGATGAAACCATGTGCTTTCTTTTCTAGAAAGTTTTCGCCTGCTGATCGCAATTATGATGTGGGTAATCGAGAGTTGTTGGCTATGAAGTGGGCGTTTGAGGAGTGGCGACATTGGCTTGAAGGAGCCAAACATCGCATGGTGGTCTTGACGGATCACAAGAATCTGACTTATCTCGAGTCTGCCAAGTGGTTGAATCCTAGACAGGCTCGATGGTCGCTGTTTTTCTCCCGCTTCAATTTTGTGGTTTCGTACCTTCCGGGTTCTAAGAATGTGAAGGCTGATGCCCTTTCAAGGAGTTTTGTACCTGATTCTCCGGGAGTTCCTGAGCTGGCTGGTATTCTCAAAGAGGGGGTAATTTTGTCTGCCATCTCCCCTGATTTGCGGCGGGTGCTGCAGGAGTTTCAAGCTGATAGACCTGACCGTTGCCCAGCGGAGAAGCTGTTTGTCCCTGATAGATGGACTAGTAGAGTTATCTCTGAGGTTCATTGTTCGGTGTTGGCTGGTCATCCTGGAATCTTTGGTACCAGAGATTTGGTGGCTAGATCCTTTTGGTGGCCTTCCTTGTCACGAGATGTGCGTTCTTTTGTGCAGTCCTGTGGGACTTGTGCTCGGGCTAAGCCCTGCTGTTCTCGTGCCAGTGGGTTGCTTTTGCCCTTGCCGGTCCCGAAAAGGCCCTGGACGCATATTTCCATGGATTTTATTTCCGATCTCCCTGTCTCTCAGAGGATGTCAGTTATCTGGGTGGTTTGTGAGCGCTTCTCTAATATGGTCCATTTGGTACCTTTGCCTAAATTGCCTTCCTCCTCTGATTTCGTTCCATTGTTTTTCCAGCATGTGGTTCGTTTGCATGGCATTCCGGAGAACATCGTGTCGGACAGAGGTTCCCAGTTTGTTTCAAGATTTAGGCGGTCCTTTTGTGCTAAGATGGGCATTGATTTGTCTTTTTCTTCGGCTTTCCATCCTCAGACAAATGGCCAAACCGAACGAACCAATCAGACTTTGGAAACATATCTGAGATGCTTTGTTTCTGCTGATCGGGATGATTGGGTGTCCTTCTTGCCTTTGGCTGAGTTCGCCCTTAATAATCAGGCCAGCTCGGCCACTTTGGTTTCGCCTTTTTTCTGTAATTCTGGTTTCCACCCTCGTTTTTCTTCAGGGCAGGTTGAGCCTTCAGACTGTCCTGGTGTGGATTCTGTGGTGGACAGGTTGCAGCAAATTTGGACTCACGTGGTGGACAATTTGACATTGTTCCAGGAGAAGGCTCAACGTTTCGCTAACCGCCGTCGCTGTGTTGGTCCCCGACTTTGTGTTGGGGATTTGGTTTGGTTGTCATCTCGTTTTGTTCCTATGAAGGTTTCGTCTCCTAAGTTTAAGCCTCGTTTCATTGGTCCTTATAAGATTTCTGAAATTATTAATCCTGTGTCATTTCGTTTGGACCTTTCAGCTTCTTTCGCCATCCATAATGTGTTCCATAGGTCGTTGTTGCGGAGATATGTGGCTCCTATGGTTCCCTCCGTTGATCCTCCTGCCCCGGTGTTGGTTGAGGGGGAGTTGGAGTATGTGGTGGAGAAGATTTTGGATTCTCATATTTTGAGACGGAAACTTCAGTACCTAGTCAAGTGGAAAGGTTACGGTCAGGAGGATAATTCCTGGGTAGTTGCCTCTGATGTTCATGCTGCCGATCTTGTTCGTGCCTTTCATTTGGCTCGTCTGGAGCGGCCTGGAGGCTCTGGTGAGGGTTCGGTGACCCCTCCTCAAGGGAGGGGTACTGTTGTGAATTCTGTTCTCGAGCTCCCTCCTGTGGTTATGAATGGTACTTCGGCGAGTTCTGTTCATGGACTCCCTCTGGTGGCTGTGAGTGGAGCTGCTGGTTCTGAGATTCCTTCTCCAGCTGATCTCGTTCAGCCCTTGGCTGGCTGCTCTATTTAACTCCACTCAGATCGTTACTTGATGCCAGCTGTCAATGTCCTAGTACTGGTTCAGTTCTCTTGGATCTTTCAGATGACCTGTCTACTTCAGCAAAAGCTAAGTCCCTGCTAGCTTATTTGTTTCCATTGTGTTTTTGTCCAGCTTGCTATCATATTTAATCTTGTTAGCTGGAAGCTCTGGGATGCAGAGTGGCACCACCGCGCCGTGAGTCGGTGCGCTGGTTTCTTTTGCACACTCTGCGTGGTTTTTTGTTAGTTTTTTGTGCTGACCGCAAAGATACCTTTTCTATCCTCAGTCTGTTTAGTTCAGTCTGGCCTCCTATGCTGAAACCTATTTCATTCCTGGGTTTGTGACTTCCATCTTAACTCACAGTCAATATATGTGGGGGCTGCCTATTTCTTTGGGGAATTTCTCTGAGGCAAGGTAGGCTGTATTTTCTATCTTTAGGGGTAGTTAGCTCTTAGGCTGTGAAGAGGCGTCTAGGCAGAGTCAGGAACGCTCCACGGCTATTTCTAGTTGTTGTGATAGGATTAGGGGTCAGCAGAGCTCCCACTTCCCAGAGCTCGTCCTGTATTGCTAGTTTGCTCATCTGGTCATTTCTAGTGCTCCTAACCACCAGCCCAACATAACACACTTCCATAATATGTACATCAAAAAAAGGGGAAAGAAGCTATATGCCATAAAAAATCAGAAGTTTATTAGTATGTATTAAAATATCAATATAGTAAAATGTAAAATCAATAGGGACAACAAATGTAAAAAAGACAGCCACAAAAAGGAAACAGTGCCATTGTAAAGTGCTGATTGCACAATAAATCACAATCCCATAACGTTGCCCTAGACCCAAAATCATGTGCAGTACAAAAAACAAGCAGATATACAGTATATGTTCTGAGAAGTATGGAGTAAAAGGGTTTCGCTTCCAGGTAGGGATGAATATCACCTTGAATAAAGTAAAACAATGCACTGAGGTTTGACAGTGTCCAAAAAGGTACTGATAGCTGCAATACGTGTTGAAAAGACCAAAGGGAAGCGTGTGACACGCTTCCCCTGGACAAAGCTACATGCGAAACGCGCGCTGGGGTGCCACAGTCGCTTTAAGGTAAAGTGCCTTACATACATCTTACACCTATCCCTTCCCTTTGGCCTTTTCAAGAAGATAAGAAGAGGACGTCATCGTATGACGATAGGAGGCGCTGGACCGGACCGCGACGCCCATCGGACTCGGACCGCAGCGGGACCGCCCCTGGGTGAGCATAATCTAACCTTTATTTCTCATCTTTCAGGTTACATCGGGGTCTTATCTACAGCATTGCAGAATGATGTAGATAAACCCCTGATGCCAGTGGCGCAGCTCATATATGATTTTGGGGGTGACAGATTCCCTTTAAGGTCTGCTGTTGTGAATGTTTGTACAGATACGGGAGCTGCTGGAATTACACACATGGGTCTCACTGCAGGTGTTACACACTCCACCTGGTGAGTCGCTATAGGCCCCAAAGCACAAAATGGCGACTCATGACCTGCAATAAAAGTCTGGGGTAAAGTATCCTGACTATTATCATAATTAGTCATACACAAATTATTTACAGGCCACATAGGAGTGGGGGGGAAATACGGCCATATATTATTGAAAGAGGATGTACTATTCTGGGGACCTCAGTAGCTTGGCCCATCTGGTCATACGTTAGCATCATGGGGGACCTAATGTCCCATCTGGGACAAGTGTGTACTACTTGGACTCCCTCATCTACCCCTAGCTCTTGACCATCAGGCTCAGGCCCCATGGCAGTCACTTCTCTTCCTGGTTCTGTGGCATCTTCTAAACTCTCTCCCAGCTGGGGATGGCACGGACTTGATGCTGGATCACACTCTTGTTGGGAATCTTCTCCACAGGACTGGTCCATACAGTCTTGGATTACTGAGCACGGGTCATTTATCCATTGGTAGTACAGCCCACATCCATCACTGGAATCACTGTCCATACCTTCAGGAATAAACACAGAACTGGTCCATTTCCACTGGTGAATACTCCCTCGTGGTAGATCGATTGGTGGGATGAACTCCAGTGTCCTGTAGCTGCTGTAGCTGGATGTTCTGCCCTACAGGCAACAAATGCTGGATATGAAAAGTCTTTTACTCTTCCACCTCTTTTCTCCGGTTCCACTCTGTAGACTGGGATACTGGGGGTTCTGGACGCCATCATTTGGCGTGTTTTCCAGGAAGGCCCAGCTGATGTATTAGGACCCTATCTCCGGGCTGCAAGACATGGTCCCTAACTTTGCAGCCATAACGAGTCTTGTTTTGCCTCCCTGATCGACCAGAAGCCTCTGGTCTCTAGAGGTGTAAGCTTGAGCATACCTTGTGAAGTGATCAGTGACCACTAGAAAGTTGTTGATATTTCCTTCATTAGGCTCAATTGAAAGGAAATTGATGCACACTGCGTGAAGGGGGCCATCGCTGGTAATGTTGACAAGGAGAGCGGACCGAGAAGGCAAAGTTTTCCTCAGGACACACCGAGCGCAGGATTTGCAGTAACTCTCAATGTCAGCTTCCATTCTTGGCCAGCAAAACCGATCTGCTACAAGACTAGTAGACTTCTCAACACCCAAATGTCCATGGATGTCATGCAGTGCTTTCATAACCATCTTCCGGAATCGAGTGGGAAGCACCAGTTGTCTGTGGAATTCCGATTCTGACATTTAGCCTCTCGGTACAGCAACCCATTCTTCACAACCTGGGAGTCTAGCTGTCAATTCAGCAAAACAGATTCCTCTGTTCTCAAGGAATTCCTCATAGGCCTTCGGCCCTTTTTCTCCCACCACCGAACAACTCCCACAGAAGGATTTTCCTGTTTGGCCTTATCAGCTTGATTCTGGGTCAGCTGAGGCATGGAGCCGTCATCCACTTTAGTCAACTGACAGCAGGAAGGTAAGGGAGCTGGCTTTGGAACTCTTAAGAAGGTATTGCAACCCCTGGATTGAGCAGTCCTCCCTCGGTGTTGGTGGCACTGTTGTGAATTCCGTCCTTGGGCTCCCTCCTGTGGTTGTGAATGGTACTTTTGTGAGTTCAGCCCTTGGGCTCCCTCTGGTGGTTTCGAGTGGAACTGCTGCTCCTTGAGTTTAGCTGTAGCAGCTGCTTTCACTGATCGTCTCTCCTGGCTTTGCTATTTAACCTGGCTCTGGTCTTCAGTTCATGCCAGCTGTCAATGTTTCTGGTTTGGGATTCAGATCTCTCCTTGGATTTCTCTGATGGCCTGTCCATTTCAGCAAAAGATAAGTTTTTGCTAGTTCTTTGTTGTCCATTTGTTTGGACTTTATTGCTCAGCTCATGTTATGTTTCCTTTTGTCCAGCTTGTCATTATGATATATTCAGGCTAGCTGGAAGCTCTGGGGAAGCAGATTTGCCCTCCACACCGTGAGTCGGTGTGGAGATCATTTTTGTAAACTCTGCGTGGATTTTTAGTTTTTAATAATGACCGCACAGTATCCTTTCCTATTCTGTCTATTTAGATTAGTATTGGCCTCCTTTGCTAAAATCTGTTTTCATTTCTGTGTATGTTATTTCCCTCTTCACTCACAGTCAATATTTGTGGGGGGCTATCTTTCCTTTTGGGAATTTCTCTGAGGCAAGATAGCTTTCTGTTTCCATCTTTAGGGGTAGTTAGTTCTCAGGCTGTGACAAGGTGTCTAGGGAGAGACAGGAACACTCCACGGCTATTTCTAGTGTTGGTGTTAGGATTAGGAACTGCGGTCAGAAAAGATACCACCTCCTCAGAGCTTGTCCCATGTTGCTCTTTAACCACCAGGTCATATCAGTGTTGCTCCTTAACCACCAGGTCATAACATGGCACAAGGCTTTTACCTCCGGTGCTGGGACTTCAACCCGAGCTTCTTCTTCTTCCTTCTCCTTCACCATCAATCTGTACAGGCAGGACAAAGCATCTGCATCAATGTTGGTAGCATCAGGTAAGTACTTCAGGCTGAATTCATATATTGCCAGCACAGTGAGCCATCGATGACTGGTAGCATCAAGCTTTGCTGTGGTCCTATCATAGGTCAGCAGATTGTTGTCAGTGTGAATTTTGAAAGGCACTCCATAGAGGTAGCCATGTAGCTTGTATACCACAGCCCACTTCAATGCTAGGAACTCAAGTTTGTGAGCTGAGTAATTGCGCTCACTTGGGGCCAATCCTTGGCTAATGTAGTAGACTGGTCGCAGGACTCAATCATGCTCCTGGTACATTACTGCTTCAAACCCCTCAAAAGAAGCATCCACATGAAGTACATATGGTTTTTTGGGGTCCGCATAGGCCAGCACTGGTGCCTGCATCAAGCAGGACTTGAGGGGCTCAAATGCCTCATTACATGCTAGTGTCCAAATTTGACTGAAAGGTTCATTCCCCTTGCAGTAGGCCTTGGTTGTGGGATTCTTGGTGCAAGTTGTAACTAATGGAGGTGGATACCCTTGGGTTAGAGCAGTTAAAGGCTTGGAATACTGTGGCATGAATCTTCGGTAGTACCCGCAGAATCCTAGAAAAGACCTGAGCTCCCCCAATTTGGTGGGTTTGAGCAGTTCCACCACAGCTTCTACTTTGGCCGGATCTGTAGAGATACAGTGGGGAAAAGAAGTATTTAGTCAGCCACCATTTGTGCAAGTTCTCCCACTTAAAAGATTATAGAGGCCTGTAATTGACATCATAGGTAGACCATGAGAGTCCAAATGAGAAAACAAATCCAGAAAATCACCTTGTCTGATTTGGCAAGATTTATTTTGCAAATTATGGTGGAAAATAAGTATTTGGTCACCTAAAAACATGCAAGATTTCTGGCTCTCACAGACCTGTAACTTCTTCTTTAAGAGGCTCCTCTGCCCTCCACTCAGTACCTGTAGTAATGGCACCTGTTTGAACTTGTTATCAGTATAAAAGACACCTGTCCACAACCTCAAACAGTCACACTCCAAACTCCAATATGGTGAAGACCAAAGAGCTGTCGAAGAACACCAGAAACAAAATTGCAGCCTTGCACCAGGTTGGGAAGACTGAATCTACAATAGGCAAGCAGCTTGGTGTAATGAAATCAACTGTGGGAGCAATAATAAGAAAATGGAAGACATACAAGACCACTGATAATCTCCCTCGATCTGGAGCTCCATGCAAGATCTCACCCCGTGAGGTCAAAATGATCACAAGAACGGTGAGCAAAAATCCCAGAACCACACGGGGGGACCTAGTGAATGACCTGCATAGAGCTGGGACTACTATAACAAAGGCTACCATCAGTAACACACTACACCACCAGGGACTCAGATCCTGCAGTGCCAGACGTGTCCCCCTGCTTATGCCAGTATATGTCCGGGTCCATCTGAAGTTTGCTAGAGAACATTTGAATTATCCAGAAGAGGATTTGGTGAATGTCATATGGTTTGATGAAACCAAAGTAGAACTGTTTGGTAGAAACAAAACTCGTCGTTTGGAGGAGACAGAATGCTGAGTTGCATCCAAAGAACACCATACCTACTGTGAAGCATGGGGGTGGCAAAATCATGCTTTGGGGCTATTTGTCTGCAAAGGGACCAGGACGACTGATCCGTGTACATGAAAGAATGAATGGGGCCATGTATCGTGAGATTTTGAGTGCAAATGAGGGCATAGTGTGAAATGGGGTACAGTATGGAGAGCGGTTAGTATGGCAAGGGACAGCGTGGATATATAGAATGTAGGGGAATACAGTGGAGAGGGGACAGCCATGGCATAGACTGTGGTTCATAAGGGCTGACGGTGTAGTGAATATAGCTAATGATGGCAGACATTGGGGTGGTTATAGATCATTAAAGTTGACAGTATGGATGCCAAATACCATAGAAGGCTTATTTAGGGTATAAAATAGACATATATTTTTTATGAAAATGGCATTTTAATAACACTCTTATTTTTAAGGGCACTATGTTGTGATATGCTGCAGAAGAGCAGAGAAGAGGGAATTGGCAGAGAAGATCTATGGATGGGAAAAATCATCATGGTGTCTGGACAAGATGGAGACGAAAAAAAAGAAATAACTTAATCAGAGAAGATGTCACCTACAAGGTACCTGATATACATGTTTAATTGTTTATACTGAATACTTCCCATCAGTACTGTGGTTTCTGTATGCCAGCAGTCTCATAAAGACTGATATTGACAACTCTCAGCATGTACTTGCCATTGTTAATGACATACTGGAAGATGTAGGTTCATGAGATCCAAATGTACATGGGCCAGACTTGACATTACAATTGATTGCTGTACTAAGCTTGGTGATGTAGTCATGTACTGATGGTGGTTTCGGTGACATATACATATACTGATGATGGTACTGCTGTATTTATTTACTGACAGTGGTTCTTGTGATGTATTAATGTAGTGATTGTGGCAGACTCCAGGCTTTCTGAAAATTTTGGGAGTCCCAGCACTTCCCATCCTTTTCACTGTGATGGACTTCAGGAAAATGGCCGCCAGAGATGGTTCACATGCGTCTCAGATATAAAATATAGCATGTCAGGATGAATATCCTTATTTTTCTCTGTTATTGTGTAAATGGTCCGCACACAATGAATGATGCTATATCTAACTTTGAAAACATACTCCCTGTTGAGCCTCAACCCTAAAATACATAACTTTTGCTGGCATGTTTTGATGAAAAAGGTAACAATTGTGGTGGAATTGGTCATCAGAGCTTGCTACCTGAGCCATCCATGGTGAAGAGGAGTTGTGTTAGGGGACCTTTTATCTTAGTCTCTGACTCTTTCTTTTACTTGGGGGCTAAGGGTTCATCGGGGGCTAGGACTGGGGTGCCATTGGCTTCATCTGCCTAGGGCACCAAAATACCTTGTCCTGGCCATGGTAGCTCGTTTTTCATAGGTTATTGTGGAGCTTAGCATTGACCGTACCAGGATATATAGATTCCATGCATTAGAATCAGATGTATATAAACTACACACTGACTGTGAATTCCCCAATAGCTGGCCTATTAGTGAAAGCAGTCACGGCCACGTCCATTACTCATCAGTCAATTGCGTAATTTTCCTGGTGATTGGAGGCAGCAAAATGCTGTTTGCGACGACCTGGAAACAGCGGGGGGGGGGATACCTGCGGAATCCTCTGGCTGCTATCCTTGACAATTGGTGGCAGCGGTGGGATATCTGCGGGATCCCCTTGCTGTTATCTTTGACATTGATGTTATTATCCATTATTATTGGGCTTGCGTAAGAAAATATATTAATATTGTATTATAGACTCAAATCAGATATCACATGTAAGGGCTCAAGCTTAACGTTAACTAAAGGCTAATGAGTGTTGTAGCTCCATAAATATTTTAGACAAAATGATTGAATATTATGAAAAAGCCAATCTAATCTAATAGTGTATTCATCCACAGCATGAAACTAAATTCCAACTTTGACTAACTGGTGGTATAAATATAAACTGCATAATATAGCAAAGCTGACATGTTGTTCATCAGCAGTACTTGATATGATTACAGCACAAATGGTTATTGAATCAGAGAAGCCTCTAACAATGCAGGGAAGAAACAATGAACAAAGCTGTTACAAGGCACAAGTAATGACAGCTTCAAGCAGCTGATTACAAGAGCAATCACTTGGAAGGAAATGTCTCCCTGGTGCAGCCGGTTGATCAGCCACTGGCAGATTTTTCAATAAAGCAATCTAAGGTAGATAAATAGATTAATGAAGAAATACTGCCTCCAGCTAGAATGACAATTCATGCAGTTCCACTTGACAAAAAGCCAAATATACAGCTTCATTTTTGGGTTGTGTTTCAATTGTTATCAGGGATATTGTTATTAATGATACAGATGCATCTCACAAAATTAGAATATCATCAAAAAGTTAATTTATTTCAGTTCTTCAATACAAAAAGTGAAACTCATATATTAGATAGAGTCATTACAAACAGAGTGATCACTATTTCAAGTGTTTATTTCTGTTAATGTTGATGATTATGGCTTACAGTCAATGAAAACTCAAAATTCATTATCAGTAAATTAGAGTACTTTATAACACTAGCTTGAAAAAAATGATTTTAAAATCCGAAATGTTGGCCTACTGAAATGTATGTTCAGTAAATGCACTCAATACTTGGTCATGACTCCTTTTGCATCAATTACTGCATCAATGCAGCGTGGCATGGATGCAATCAGTCTGTGGCACTGCTGAGGTGTTATGGAAGCCCAGGTTGCTTTGAAAGCAGCCTTCAGCTCATCTGCGTTGTTGAGTCTGGTGTCTCTCATCTTCCTTTTGACAATACCCCATAGATTCTCTATGGGGTTAAGGTCAGGCAAGTTTGCTGGCCAATCAAGCACAGTGATACTGTTGTTTTTAAACCAGGAATTGCTACTTTTGGCAGTGTGGACAGGTGCCAAGTCCTGCTGGAGTATGAAATTTCTATCTCCAATAAGCTTGTCGGCAGAGGGAAGCATGAAGTGCTCTAAAATTTCCTGGTAAATGGCTGCGCTGACTTTGGTCTTGATAAAACACAGTGGATCTACACCAGCAGATGACATGACACCCGAAACTATCATAGATTGTGGATACTTCACACTAGACCTTGGAAATCAAGATCCCAGAGTCTGGAGGAAAAGTGCAAAGACAGACAATCCATGCTGCTTGAGGTCTAGTGTGAAGTTTCCACAATCAGTGATGGTTTGGGGAGCCGTGTAATCTGCTGGTGTAGGCCCACTGTGTTTTGTCAAGACCAAAGTCAGCGCAGCCATCTACCAGGCAATTTTAGAGCACTTCATGCTTCCCTCTGCCGACAAGCTTTCTGGAGATGGAAATTTCATTTTCCAGCAGGACTTGGCACCTGTCCACGCTGGCAAAAGTACCAATACCTGGTTTAAAAACAACAGTATTACTGTGCTTGACTGGCCAGCAAACTCGCCTGACCTTAACACCATAGAGAATTGTGATAGAAATATATATATCATGTAGATCTCACTTGCATGTATACTCCTCTACAATCATATATATACTTATATGCTCACAGCTAATATATACATTATAATCAATGGTTTAAAATGGCTGACACGAACTGATATAACCCAGACAGATCATATGGGGTTTTCTATCCCAAAAGCAGAACAGTGTCAGATGTTTTGTGACTGCTGATCAGATGTCTCCACTTTGTCCTAGATTCAGAACTCAAGTTCAGTTGCTTAATCCGCTGTCATATGAGCATTAATCACAATATTCCATATATGTTTAGATAACCAATGACAGAGGAGCTAGACAATATGGTAATTAACTAACCACCCCTGACAACCCCTAACCACTCCTTTCTATGTGAAAATTTAAAACTATGTATGTACAATAAAGTATCAGTATTGATGGAATGTTGTTCTGTCACAGTTGTGTACAGTCCATTCTTGATGAGCGCTCAAAATACTCAGTCTAATTGGGAGCGGCCGCAGCACACACAGGGATAAGATTTATCCAACCCAAATATTTCCATAACATAATGGCACCCAACGTGGGGCATGGATGAAACGCACACGGGGACCCACTACTGACCGGAGAGATGGAGGTGTTGCCATGGACTTGGTTCACGGGCGGAGACTGCGCAGCTCCATAAGTAAGGTAAGAAAATGTTATCATCTTACCTGAAAGTCCCCTGTGCCCAGTCCGGGTCTATACCTCTTGCCGGTCAGGTGTGGTCACCACCCAGGTAGTGTAAAAAGTCCGTAGCCACGAATCCAAACCCTGGGAGGTGTCTGCTGTGTGCCGTGTATGTGTTCTATGTTTGTGTAAAATCCGAGAGAAGAAGGAAAAAGTGACTTTTGTTTATGGTGGCTGGGTAACGGACAGCAGGAGGTCAAATCGCTGAATAAGCTATCACAGATTCCCGTGCAATAGGAGAGACAGAAGGTCTCGGGACAGGCAGTTCCATGTTCCAGGCTCGGATGGTGATAGCTTTGAGGGCTGCCACCGATTCCCGTAGCCGGCGGCCAGTCAGGACGTCCGGACCGGGGTGGTAGATTTCCCGCTTGTTGTGCTTTTCACTCACTCAGGTGGCCCGGGCGCAGGTGCATCCAGTGCGATTGGCAGTAGTCTGTTCCCAGCGCAACCTGCATGTGTCACAGAATTTAAAAGGGCATCTCTCGGATTGTCTATCTGTTTCTGTCTGTCAAGTGTTGCTTCTTTAAGAAGCATGAAATAGTAAAAGAAAGTTTTGGTTTTTGTTTTTTTTTCCTCTCTCTTGAACTTCCTCTTTTTTCAGCTGAAGCAGAGATGCATTGTAAATCACACTGTCACATCTGTTTTTTTTTTCCCTGACTGTTTTCAGCTGCAATGCTGGCTATGTGTAGCTATTTGTGAAGAAACAAATTGTATCTATCATTTTTGGTGTGACATACGTGTTTTCAGATACGTGATTTTAGTGACATTGATTGCAATAGCATACGGAACGAAAAGAGGAAGTGTGTCTCTGACTGTATTTGAGCGCAGAGATTCTAAAAGAAAAAAGGAGAAGAGAAAAGCCGTTTTAATTTTTATTTTTTTTTACTCTTTTAAAGGGTCTTTTTCTTTTTGCGGCATTTTAAAGTTTTTTAATTAAGTTTTCCTCAATCTTCAATCTCTTTACCTTTTTACTTTTTTTGGGAAAAAGTTTTTATTCTTTCCTTTTGTATCATAATTTTGAGTTTTTGGTTGTCAACTGAGTTTTTGACGGTTTTTCTTATCGTTTTGGGTTTTTCTTAGAGCTTTATATACTCATTTTTAGAAGTTATTTTTAGTACCGTTTTTTTTTCATTTTTGTGTGTTTTTCATTTTTTTGCTTTTGCCATGGGGAATAAAGTGGCCAAGCAACAGGAGAGTCTTTTATTTCCTGATGAGCAAACAGCCCCTACATAGTGGCAGAACACGAAGGTGTTAAGTATGTGAAGATTTTGGAAGGTATAAAGTACGTGAAATTCATTAGAATGGCAGACTTCAAGCTGCGGAATGGCATGACGTAGAAAGGAAAATAAGGGAAGTTAGCTGATGTTAGATTGCTGAATACTAATACATGGTATGAAGTGGCAGCAGAGCTTACATCGTTTAGGTGGTACAGAAAGTTATGTGAGCAAACCAGGAAGTGATTTTTGTGGGTATGAGACGGGAGAATCTGCGCAGTAGGTAGTTATTTTTGCACAGTATGTGGCGCGCCCCGTCTCTCCCTACAGGGAGAAGGCATAATTGCTCCTCTCTATTATTCTTGTTGTTCTCCTCTATCCTCCTTTTTCTCTGTCAGTCTTTTCTCTCCACATTCTTCTCTCTCTCTCTCTCCTTTCCTCTCCTCTTCCTCCACACTTTTCTCTTCTCTCTCTCCCCCTCTCTATCTCTCTCCTCCATACCCTCCATCTTCTCCTCCCTCCTTCTCCACTCCCCCACCACACCTTTCTCCTCCTTCTTTTCCTTCTCCACACCCATCTCTCCTCACCCTCTCTCTCCCCTCCTTCTCCACTCCTCTCTTCTCCTCCCTCTTGTCCACATTATCTCTCCCCTCCTACTATTCCTTTGTCTCACTCATCAACCGCTCCTCCTTCTTCTTCTTCCTTTTTTTTCCTCTTCGTTGCCGGCTGGGCCAACGCCCAATTCAAACAATATGGTGCTTACAGCACAAGATTTCCCTTCTATGCCCCAGGCACAGTCCAGCCATTGCCAGTTGTGATATTGGGGAAAGAAAGTGAAAATCCCCCTACACACAATGCAGTGGGCAGCCCCCAGACACATCAGGTAGCAGACAGCTCAGCCCTGGGTGCAGAGGGGGGAGGAATGATATCAGAATGAGCTCACTGACAGATCCTCCGTTACCTCATTTCACAGTCAATAATATTGTAACCCTTAAGGTTTTACATGAACTTTGATATCACCATGTATTGATAATGTACAACTTCAGCACCGGTCAGAGCTGCCTACATTCACACCAACATAGAACTATAAGCCTAATCCATCACAGCTTCAGCAAGGGGGGAGACATCCTCACATAAAAAAGCAACTTCTAAGTCCAATATCAGTCAGTGTACGACCCCAGTACAAGCTATCACAACTATTCCTCTGATGAAGATGAAGAGGGAACATCATACATGCTGTCCAGTACTAGAAAAGAAACCCACAGGCACCAAGAATGCAGGGGCAGATAGAAGCACCACCATTACACTATGTGCACTCCACCCCAAGTCAGGTGACAATCTTCCAGACCCAGGGATGCATCCCATGCCATTTTACCGAAGAAAGTAGCAGAAGCAGCAAACATATGCAGCCAGCTGGAATGATCTCTGGGCCATGGATGAAAATAGAAGCAGGTGATGCACTCTGGCCAATCATGAAGGAACAATTCAAATTTCCAGCAGAATTAGATGTACACGCTTGGGAGTCAGGGCCACAGCTAATATAACAGCTCAGAGAGTGGACCAAAGGCAGGCTGGCCGGACAGGCCCTCAGCTTACATGACATGAGTCAGGAAAGGACAGAGTCTGTGAAGAAGTTTCATGGCAGAGTGATGGAGTAATGCAAGTATTCCAAGACTTGGGCCTCACCATTCATGACCAGATACACAGGCAAATGTTGGCACAGGCCTTTGTGCATGGACTGAGACAGCCAATCAGGAAACCACTGATAGTGGCTAGGCCTGAGAACAGGTCAATAGCAGTGGACTGACCCAGAAAAAATGTTTTATGTGCGCCTAGGAGACTGTTTATTGCCGATTGTCACCAAAATTGCCACCATTATAGCACCACAAAAGAGCACAAAGAAGGAAAAGGGTGCCGTGCTGCTGAGAACGCCAGAAGGGAAGCCAGAGGTGAAGATGCTGCAAAGTGCCGATCAACACACCGGAAGAACTGCTGCAGACTCCAGAGAGGAGACACCGACCTCAATAAGGTTAGCAAAGGGGAGAAGCTATGTTGGAGCAGGGGGAAGAAGTGATGGCAGATGCAGCCACAGCCCCTGTAATGCCCCAAGACCTTGGGTTGGATGCAGCCGCCGGTCTCATGGCACCCCCGGGCCTCGCCACGAATGCACCTGCAGGCCCCATCTTACCACCGCAGCTTCAATCAGCAGGCCGGACCCCGCTGCCGCTACAGTGCCCATCATGCCATTGTCCATAGTAGCCAAAGGGACCGAGTACCAACCAGGATTGCAGAGGACGGCCCCTCTCATGGTGACTACTAACCTGGAAGCGCAACCACCCTACAAAGACAGAAGAAGTGTCAAGTGTTACATCTGTGGCAAGTTTGTCCATTACCAGAACCAGTGCAAAGCACCCACGCCCCCGAAGAGACTGGACCCATGCAACCCAAGAGTTGGTCCAGAGAAACAGGTCAAGGAAGAAGTGCAGAAAGCAGTGAAGTACCCCATCCAAAGGACAGCGGCAAGCAAGCCAGGTTCGCAAGACACTACGCTCCTGACATGTAAAACTTCATCTGCAGGACCAATACCTCAAATTACCCTTAAAGTGGATGGCGTTGTCAGATCCAAAGTGGTGCAGCCAGAAGTGTGATGACACCTGTGGAACTCGCTGATCCCACCTGCCTATCAGAATCCTCTGTGTCTCGCATGGGCATTGATGGTCAAGTCAGACATTCTCAGCTTACAAAGCCACTGAGCGTGTGCACTCAGCCAGGACACTCTATCCTGTCCCAGTTTGTGGTGTAAAGGACCTGCCACTCAACCTGCTGGGAGCGAACCTACTGCAGAAGCTGAAGGCAACCACAGTGTTCCAGGAAGATGGGACAGTGACACTTTCTTCATCCCTGACCCGAGAAGAGTCATGCTGGCGGCCCTACAAGAACATTAAACAATCGATGAGGCCTACCCAAGGAGGTACTGGATGTAGTACCAGAAAGTCTATGGTCTAAGGCAGAGGTCCCCAACCTTTTTTGCACCAGGGACCGGCTTTAAGCAAGACCAGTTTTCCATGGCCCGGTGGGGGTGGGGCAGGGGCGGGGCTTTGGTCATATGGGGGTGGGGTTATGGAGGGATGGAGCTTAGTGCATACTTATCATATAATTATGACATTTATAATGAGAATGTGATTCAACTTACCATAGGTTTAGAATGAGTGGGAGCACCATGCTTGTTTCCCTGGTGCTCTGCACCATTATTGCCCCATAGCTGTGCCATATAGTGCTCTGCACCATTATTGCCCCATAGCTGTGCCATACAGTGCTCTGCACCGTTTATTATTGCCCCATAGCTGTGCCATACAGTGCTCTGCACCGTTCATAATTGCCCCATAGCTGTGCCATATAGTGCTCTGCACCGTTCATAATTGCCCCATAGCTGTGCCATATAGTGCTCTGCACCATTATTGCCCCATAGCTGTGCCATACAGTGCTCTGCACCATTATTGCCCCATAGCTGTGCCATATAGTGCTCTGCACCATTATTGCCCCATAGCTGTGCCATACAGTGCTCTGCACCATTATTGCCCCATAGCTGTGCCATACAGTGCTCTGCGCCATTATTGCCCCATAGCTGTGCCATACAGTGCTCTGCACCATTATTGCCCCATAGCTGTGCCATACAGTGCTCTGCACCATTATTGCCCCATAGCTGTGCCATATAGTGCTCTGCACCATTATTGCCCCATAGCTGTGCCATACAGTGCTCTGCACCATTATTGCCCCATAGCTGTGCCATACAGTGCTCTGCACCATTATTGCCCCATAGCTGTGCCATACAGTGCTCTGCACCGTTTATTATTGCCCCATAGCTGTGCCATATAGTGCTCTGCACCGTCCATTATTGCCCCATAGCTGTGCTGCTGCTGCAATAAAAATAATAAATGACATACTCACCTCTCTTGCTTGCAGCTCCTCAGCGTCCGGTCCCGGCGTCTCTCCGCACTGACTGATCAGGCAGAGGGCGGCGCGCACACTATATGCGTCATCGCGCCCTCTGACCTGCACAGTCAGTGAGGAGAGACGCCGGGAAGATGGAGACAGCGCCCGGCGTGTGGAACGAGGACAGGTGACTATGTAATACTTACCTGCTCCCGGCGTCCCGCTCCTTCCCCCGGACAGCTGGTCTTCGGTGCCGCAGCCTCTTCCTCTATCAGCGGTCACCGTTACCCCTGATTAGAGAAATGAATTATGCGGCTCCGCCCCTATGGGAGGTGGAGCAGCCTATTCATTTCTCTAATGAGCGGTCCCACGTGACCGCTGTACAGGGGAAGAGCTGTTGCACCCGGAGACCGTGGGATGGGCAGAGGGAGCGTCAGGATCGCCGGGACTAGGTAAGTATGCCTCAGCGCCCTCTCCCCCTCACCCGCCGACCCCACCGCCGACCGTGACTCGAGTATAAGCCGAGGGGGCACTTTCAGCCCAAAAATTTGGGCTGAAAATCTCGGCTTATACTCGAGTATATACGGTAGCTGTCAGCTGAAAAACCCCAATGGCCCGGTCCTGGTCCGCGGACCGGCGGTTGGGGACCTCTGGTCTAAGGGACCCCAGCACATGAGAAAACCTCAAGTTGCCCCCGTACGGGTGTCACTCAAGCCATGTACCCCATACCCTCGTAAGGCCCAGGCCAGGCCTAGAGTCAAGCTGCCTCTGACCAACTGAAGGTCTACCTGGAAATAGGAATCATTGTTCCTCGCACATCGCCTTGCAATACCCCGCTTTTCCCCATCAAGAAAAAGACTGTAAAAGGAGAGCCAGCCAAGTTCAGAATGGTATATGACCTGAGAGCTGTGAATGACGCCACGGTGTTTGAAACTGCATTTATGCCGAATCCGCACACTCTGCTCTCAAATGTGCCTGCCACAGCAAAAGTGTTCACACTGAACAACCTGGCTAATGTTTTCTTCAGTGTTCCCCTTCATCCGGAAGACCAGTTCCTGTTTGCCTTAATGCACCAGGGGGGACACCACACATGGACAGTGATGCCACAGTGGGCCCAGAACAGCCCTCCACAGTTCACCAGAGCAATGTCCACAGTCCTCACCAACTGAGTCACAGAACAAGCAGAAGTAACCCTGCTACAATACATGGACAATCTACTCCTTTGTGCAGTTGACTTTGACACGTGTAAAGCCCTTTCCTTGTATCTCCTACTCTACCTGGCGGAGCAGCACTGCAAGATCTCAAAGAACAAAGTCCAGTGGTGTCTGAAGCAAGTTACGTTCCAGAGACACTGTATTGCTCACCAGGCGAAACGTCTGACAGATGACCGGAAGACCACAGTGGAGAAGATGGTCCCTCCGACAACTCCAAAGGTGCTACAGGCCTTCCTTGGTCTAGTTTCGTATTGCAGAGCCTGGATCCCTGATGCTTCCTGTTGTGAATTTGGTTTCTGGGCTCCCCCGGTGGTTTCTGGTGGTACTGCACTTATGTGCTTCATCTCCTCTGTTCACCTGTTTCCATCAGGATGTGGGAGTTGTCTATTTAGCCTTGCTCCTCAGTCATTTCTATGCCGGCCAACAATGTTACCAGAAGCCTTTCTGTTGCATGTTCCTGCTCCTAGACTACTATCAGCTAAGTTGGACTTGTAGTCCTAAGTTTGTTTTGCATTTTTGTTCCAGTTCTCTGTGTTTGAATATTTCTGAGGCTGGAAGCTCTTGTGAGCTGAAATTGCCACTCTGGTGTCATGAGTTGATATTAGAGTCTTAAAGTAATTTCAGGATGGTGTTTTGAAAGGGTTTTCAGCTGACTGTGTAGTTCCCTTTTCTGTCTTCCTACTATCTAGTAAGCGGACCTCAATTTGCTAAACCTATGTTCATACTTCGTATGTCAATTTCCTCTAAAATCACCGACATTATATGTGGGGGCTACTGTCTGCCTTTTGAAGAAAATTTCTCTAGAGGTAAGCCAGGTCTGTATTTTCCTCTGCTAGGGTCAGTCAGTTCTCCGGCTGGCGCTGGGCGTCTAGGGATAAAACGTAGGCACGCTACCCGGCCACTGTTAGTTGTGCGGTAGGTTTAGCTCACAGTCAGCTCTAGTTCCCATCTTCCAAGAGCTAGTCCTTTTGTATGCTTTACTACGGTCTCTTGCCATTGAGAACCATGACAGTTTGGCCAGCCAAGGGTTAAAATAATTGGCAGAAGAAAGGAGAGAAAAGAAGTCTGCAGAGAATTTTTTTTTTTTTTTTTTCCTGAGTTTGCTCATTAGTTGATTCACTAGCATCTCTGCTTACTGCAGCCTTCGTCTCTCTCTCCTTCTAATCCTTGAATGGTTCTGATTTCACCTGATTAATATGGATCCTCAGAGTTTAGCTACAGGTTTGGATAATCTCGCTGGGAAGGTGCAAAGTTTACAGGATTTTGTTATTCATGCTCCTATATCTGAACCTAGAATTCCTTAACCTGAATTTTTCTCCGGGGATAGATCTCGCTTCCAGAATTTCAAACATAATTGTAAATTATTTTTGTCTCTGAGATCTCGCTCCGCTGGAGATCCTGCACAGCAGGTCAGGATTGTAATTTCCTTGCTCCGGGGCGACCCTCAGGACTGGGCATTTGCTTTGACACCAGGGGATCCTGCGTTGCTCAATGTGGATGCGTTTTTCCTGGCACTGGGATTGCTCTATGAGGAACCTAACCTGGAGATTCAGGCTTTATGAGGAACCTCATTTAGAGATTCAGGCTGAAAAAGCCTTAATGGCCCTGTCTCAAGGGCAAGATGAGGCTGAAATATACTGCCAAAAATTTCGTAAGTGGTCTGTGCTTACTCAGTGGAATGAGTGCGCCCTGGCGGCGAATTTCAGAGAGGGTCTCTCTGATGCCATTAAGGATGTTATGGTGGGGTTCCCTGTGCCTACAGGTCTGAATGAGTCCATGACAATGGCTATTCAGATTGATCGGCGTTTGCGGGAGCGCAAACCTGTGCACCATTTGGCGGTGTCTACTGAGAAGGCGCCAGAGATAATGCAATGTGATAGAATTCTGTCCAGAAGCGAACGACAGAATTTTAGGCGAAAAAATGGGTTATGCTTCTATTGTGGTGATTCAACTCATGTTATATCAGCATGCTCTAAACGTACTAAGAAGGTTGATAAGTCTGTTTCAATTGGCACTTTACAGTCTAAGTTTATTCTATCTGTGACCCTGATTTGCTCTTTATCGTCTATTACCGCGGACGCCTATGTCGACTCTGGCGCCGCTTTGAGTCTTATGGATTGGTCCTTTGCCAAACGCTGTGGGT